>NC_083227.1:14872278-15578158 GCF_032191835.1 Heteronotia binoei | reverse complement strand
TGATATTGTTCACCAGTGTGGTGTATCAGCACCTTTTTTGCAGGGGGGAAAGTCCCAAATCTTGAGGGTGGAATTGGGGGGAATCAGAGGAGGAGGAGAAAAAAGGGGGGGGGGTCTGAGAGAGCTCTTAGAGTTACTGTGACTGATTGAAGTTCACCCAGATGGCTGCAGTTCTCCGGATTAGAGTCCGCTGCTCTTAACCACTACACCAAACTGAGTCTCTATTTTATACATGGGTACTGCCACCTCTCCTTTTCTCTTTTACAAAAAGAGCACTCCCTCTAAAGGGTAAGGAGAGAGAGAGAGCTGCAGTCCTAGACAGGCAGATGTGGGGGGTGGGGGAGGGAGCCACTTCCTCCCCCGACCCTTGCGAGGAAGCGCCTTTGAATCTTGGTGGCTTCTGCTTGAACGGCTTGGAGGGAACCCGGTGAGCTGCAAGAGGTTTTGCAGGGGGGAAATCTGGGGTCGGGGGCTGTAGTGCAAGACCCAAAGTAGAGAACAAGGAGGGGGGATGTAGCAGGGGGTGCAAGAAAGCATCTCAATCCCCCACCCCACCCCCGTTTGTCCCTTGCCTGGGCTCCCTACCACCATTCCTGCCCCACGGAGAGCCGCTTCTCCCCACGAGCAGAGCCGCGTGGTTCCTGCAGGGTGCTGGAGCGCAGGATCCGAATCCGGCACCTTTGGAGATCAGAGGAATTTCAGGGGGCTTCCAGAGGCGCCTTTAGGAAGGGGGGGTGGGGCTGAGGGTCAGATTTGGGGTGGGAGAAAGGGGGGCACAGATCAAAGAGGGGGGAAGGAGTTGGGGGGCTGAAGGTCAGATTTGGGGCGGGAGAAAAGGGGGCACAGATCAAGGAGGGGGGGAAGGAGTTGGGGGACTGAGGGTCAGATTTGGGGTGGGAGAAAGGGGGGCACAGATCAAGGAGGGGGAAGCAGTGGGGGGCTGAGGGTCAGATTTGGGGTGAGAGAAAGGGGGGCACAGATCAAGGAAGGGGGAAGGAGTTGGAGGACTGAGGGTCGGATTTGGGGTGGGAGAATGGGGGGCACAGATCAAGGAGAGGGGAAGGAGTTGGGGGGCTGAGGGCAGATTGTGGGGGGCAGGGGTCGAGGGTCAGAGCTAGCTGGGAAGGAAGGGTGTGAAGGGGGGCAGGCATTGTGTCCCTTGGCCCTCAGAAGACCCCCACGAAACAGAATCCCAAAGCAGGGGATTTGCTCTGAGGTTGATGCTTTGGGGGGGGGTATTTTTCCTGCCTCTGCACAGCCCCCTGCAGCACTGGGGCCCCTGCCGGAGTCCCCCCCCCCCGCCTTCTCTGCAATCCTGCCCAAAGCTGCTTGGGGGTGGGGTGGGGGTTGCAGGCTGGTCCTGCTTCGGGGCAGTTCTTTTTCCTTCCTTGGGTGTGGGGTGTGGGTGCCAGTGTTGGTTTTTTTAATTGAGCATTGATAAGTTTATCAGTATAACCATATGTCTATCAGGCTGTACCAGTATATCAATATAGATGGTTTTTTTAAAGCCCTTGTGATATCTTTTGGGGGGAGGGGTCACTGCAGGAGATTTGGGGTTCAGAAAGTGAAGGGAAACCTGTTCCACCAGTAGCAGAGACCTATACTGATGGGGTGAACAGGGTTGCTTGGTGCTTTTTTCTCCTCCCCCCCCCCCCCCTCCGTACATCAATTCAAGGCAGCTTTCTTGGGTACTGCAGGTGGAGGAGCACGATTTGGGACGCTTCCCGCTCCTAAAATCTCCCTGCTTTAAAAAGCTTCATGGCCCCGCCATGGCAGAGAGTGCAAAATCTTTTTCCCTGCAGGGCTACTTTTCTGTGTGCAGGGAAAGTGATAATTCCTATCTGCCGTCTCTGGAGTCAGGCACTCCATCCCCTCATCTCAGGGCTCTCCCCCTTCATTTCCCCCTCCATTCTCCGAAGGCAGGGGTGGCCAAACTTGCTTATGGCAAGACCCACACAAAAGGGTTGAGAGCCGGATGACATGAACATCAGGTGTTTGAGAGCTGCCAGACAGGCAAATAGATAGGGAAGACAGTTGGGAAGAAAGCAACTGACTTTAAATGCATTCTATAAACCGCTGGCTGCCTTGGCTTGGAATGCTTATTAAATTTGCAGATGATACGAAATTGGGAGGGGTTGCAAACACAGAAGAAGACAGAAACAGGATACAGAAGAAGAAGATATTGGATTCATATCCCGCCCTCCACTCTGAAGAATCTCAGAGCGGCTCACAGTCTCCTTTACCTTCCCCCCCCACAACAGACACCCTGTGAGGTGGGTGGGGCTGGAGAGGGCTCTCACAGCAGCTGCCCTTTCAAGGACAACCTCTGCCAGAGCTATGGCTGACCCAAGGCCATTCCAGCAGGTGCAAGTGGAGGAGTGGGGAATCAAACCCGGTTCTCCCAGATAAGAGTCTGCACACTTAACCATGACACCAAACTTGCTCTCCAACGAAACGAGGTAGTGCTCCCAAGGAGGGCTGGGGAGGGGGAGATGTCCCCATGGGGCCCTTTTCACCACCTCGTTGTGACCTTGGCAGGCTGGAAAACTGGGCTAAAATCAATAACATGAATTTTAACAGGGAGAAATGTAAAGTTCTGCATTTAGGTAGGAAAAATCCAATGCATAGTTATAGGATGGGGGAGACTTGTTTCAGCAGTAGTATGTGCAAAAAGGATCTAGGGGTCTTAGCGGATCATACGCTGAACATGAGTCAGCAGTGTGATGCGGTGGCTAAAAAGGCAAATGCAATTTTGGGCTGAATCAACAGAAGTATAGTGTCCAGATCACGTGATGTGATGGTATCGCTTTATTCTGCTCTGGTAAGACCTCACCTGGAGTATTGTGTTCAGTTTTGGGCACCACATTTTAAGAAGGATATAGACAAGCTGGAACGGGTCCAGAGGAGGGCGACGAAGATGGTGAGGGATCTGGAGACCCAAGTCCTATTAAGAAAGGTTGAAGGAACTGGGCATGTTTAGCCTGGAGAGGAGGCGGCTGAGAGGTGATATGATCACCATCTTCAAGTCCTTGAAGGGCTGTCCTATAGAGGATGGTGTGGAATTGTTTTCTGTGGCCCCGGAAGGACCAAAACCAATGGGTGGCTTCTCCTTCCTTGGAGGTTTTTAAGCAGGCTGGATGGCCATCTGACCGCAATGAGGATCCTGTGGATTTAGGGGGAGGTGTTTGTGAGTTTCCTGCATTGCGCAGGGGGTTGGACTAGATTACCCTGGAGGTCCCTTCCAATTCTATGATTTTATGATTCTAAGTGATTTAAAGAGAGAAATGCCTTCTCCAACATGGCTGACAGGGCAGTGGGGCCTTTGAGGGCCACATAATATGTGTGGAAGAGCCACATGTGGCTTCCAAACTGCTGTCTGGCCACCCCTGTCCTAAGGGAAAGGGGGTAGCATGGCAATTTCCCCCATTTTTTGTCTAATTCTTTGACCGGCCTTCTATTAATATAATTGGTTAGTTGGGCCACAGTGGCATATTCTGCAATTGTACCTCTCCGTTTTTCGTTGTTTGGACATTCCTCAGCCTTCCATTTCGTTGCCCATATTGTTCTTGCTGGATCAAATCCAGCATCTTGAATTGTGCCCTGAACCCAGAAAATGTAAGCGGAGCGAAAAAGAGTTTCCCACCCCCTCGTTCTTTCTCTCCCTCTCTGGTAGGAGCAGAAAGACACCCTGGATGCCTCCTCTACCATCTCTGTGCGCTGAAGGGGAAAGAGTCGCCATGCAGCCAGCTCAGGTAAGGGGTGGGGGGGATCATTGGGGAGATGTGTGGCAGATGGCAGGGATGCTTTCTTCTCTGTGTGTTGCCTGCACTTCCTTTTGAGGGCTGGTGACAGAGTCTCAGAGTGGCCTACAATCTCCTTTATCTTCCTCCCCCACAACAGACACCCTGTGAGGTGGGTGGGGCTGGAGAGGGTTCTCACAGCAGCTGCCCTTTCAAGGACAACCTCTGCCAGAGCTATGGCTGACCCAAGGCCATTCCAGCAGGTGCAAGTGAAGGAGTGGGGAATCAAACCCGGTTCTCCCAGATAAGAGTCCGCACACTTAACTACTACACCAAACTGGCTCTCTTTAACAATTAGTCCACCTCTTATATCCCTATTGGGCTAGGAAAAGCAACTTATTATGACCCAAAAATTAAAATCACATGCCTGTTCTTATTGAGAGTTCCATACTCAACTACCCACCAAGATGAGAACATTTCAAGAAACCCTTCTTACTAAAAAGAAATCTATCTCCTGATACAGCTGCCCTTTCAAGGCCACTTTTCCAGTGTTGTAAAGAAACGCTTCCTTCTCCTTCTTGCAGGCTGGGGTCTCCTTTGAGGAGGTGGCCGTGCATTTCAGCCCGGGGAGTGGATCCTGCTGCGCCCAGCCCAGAGAGCTCTCTACAAGGAAGTCATGCTGGAGAATTATGGAAACGTGGCCTCCCTGGGTGAGGATCCTTTGCTCCTTCTTGCAGGGAGGAGAGACTGTTAAGGAGTTAGGAAGCGGTCAGGCTGGTACAGAGATCAGTTCCCCTGGGAAAAGGGAGGCTGTGGAGGGTCAGCTCTTTGCCATTGTTCCCCACTGTGGTCTCTGCCATCCCTAAATCTCCAGAAGTTTTCCAATCTAAATCTGACATCCCTCCTCCCCCCACCCTGCCCATGTCCAGAGGGAACCTGGGAACCCAAAAGGAGACAGATCCCCCTCTTCAGTTGGCATCTGTAGTTTACTTTCTCCTTCTTTCTCTCCCTCTGTCCCGCAGTCTCCATAGAATTTCTCTCTTTTGCTCTGATGCTGTTCCTGGTTTCTGCTGAGGAGCCTCCCCGAGTCCCTCTCCTGGTTCCCTGGTTCATGTCTACACCACTCCCCCTTTTGGCCCTGTCTGCAGCATAACTCTCCCCCTCCTTCGGTCTGCAGACTTCTTCCATGCAGTATTTGGTTCCCTTTCCCTCTCCCCTCTAGCCTTCCTTCTCTCCTGTCCTTCAGGGACTGCCCACAACTCTCTCCTAGACTAGCCACGAGAGAGCCTTAACTGGGTGTTTTAATCATCAAATATCTCGGTATTTGTTTAATTCTGAATTACCCAAATGGATATTTAAAGGGTTTCTGATTGCCAACTGCCATTGAAATTCTCCTTTCTGTCTTGCCTTTGGTCTTTCCCTTGATGCTTACTAAAGGTCAAGCCTTTTAAAAGAATGCTCTAGCCATGATGTGGGGAAATAGTGCCCCAATCTTCAGTCTGTGCATAGAGAGGCGGAGGTTCCAAGAGGCCCAGGGTTGGCGTACATGTGTGCATGGCCACATATCCATGCTCCTACAGAGTTTCAACATAGCAAAAGAGGGATGAGTCTTGACCCCATACAGTCCTCCAGCCCAGTCCTATTACTTGTGTGTTCCTGTAGGAACAGTCAATTTGAATATATGGGCACACGGAGGAGGTCTAATTTTGTGGGGTTTGTCCCTGATAAACAGGAACTCTGGTTACCAAACCTGACCTCATATCCCGGCTGGAAGAAGAGGAAGAGCTGTTTCTTCTGGGCTGTGATGAAGAGGAGGGATTGGCAGGTAGGGGCTTAAGATCTCTGTCTTGGGACTGTGTGTTGCCTGCACTTCTTTCTGAGGGCTGGTGAGTTTCTGTGGCCTTGTTTATCCTCACAGTTTGCCCTGAAAGGAGCTTGAATGAATTGTGGCTCTTGAAAGCATTGCCTACGGCAAGGGTGTCGAACATGTAATCCATGGGCCGAATCAGGCCCCCAAGCAACTGGCTGTCATCTGCTTCCTTCTCCCTATATCTTGCTTCCTTCCGCATAACAGCTTGCTTTGCCAGGCTTGCTCAATCGCACAGCAGAGCTACTGAGCCAAGCCTCTCATCCTTCTATTGGCTGAAGCTCTTTCCCCCCCAGTCCCCTGGGGAAGGAATGAAGAGCCCGTGCTTCCTTTGCCCAGTTCCCTGCATCCCATGGGAAAATACAAACACCTTAAAACGAATGCTAACATTTTAAGCATGTATGAAGGTTTAAAAATATATATATATAATTGTGTTCGTGTCCTTTATAAAGTTTATATCTCTGCTACCAAATCTTAAATAGGTACACATATGGCCCGACCCAACACAGCTCAGCCCAACCCAACATGGCCTGGCTCAGCAAGGTCTTATTTATGTCAAATCCGGCCCTCATAACAAATGAGTTTGACGCCCCTTGCCTAAGGGGCCAGCTGTGGAGGGGTTCCACAGCCATATTCACAGAATTGGCTTTTCACCTCAGTTACTTTTATCTTACAGACTTGAACAAGCTAAAGGGCTAATTAAACACAGAATTGAGGACACAGAGCGACAGTCTGATATCTCTAGTGCATCCAAACTTGGGGTGCTGTTAAATATCGAAAGCACTATTGAGCCAGCATCATCAGTGGAAGGAAGAAATTTTAGAAGGGCATTTGCTCTAGCTAGATGTTCTGCCCTTCCAACTGCAGTTATGCAAGGCAGGTACAATAAAATCTCCTATTCTGAAAGGCTATGCTCATGCCCTCTAAGTGAGGTTGAATCTGTAGAGCATATGTTTTTCAGTTGCCCATATTACAGGGAGGCTCGTTTTAGAATTATTACTCCATTAGTTGATAGGACACCTGCTTATATTAATACAAACAAAGCAAAACTTAATTGATTTCTATCAGATAAGAACATAAGAGAAGCCATGTTGGATCATGCCAATGGCCCATCCAGTCCAACATTCTCTGTCACAGAAGAACATAAGAGAAGCCATGTTGGATCAAGCCAATGGCCCATCCAGTCCAACATTCTCTGTCACAGAAGAACATAAGAGAAGCCATGTTGGATCAAGCCAATGGCCCATCCAGTCCAATATTCTCTGTCACAGAAGAACATAAGAGAAGCCATGTTGGATCAGGCCAATGGCTCATCAGGTCCAACACTCTCTGTCACAGAAGAACATAAGAGAAGCCATGTTGGATCAGGCCAGTGGCCCATCCAGCTCAACACTCTGTGTCACATAACACAAGAGAAGCCATGTTGGATCAGGCCAATGGCCCATCTAGTTCAACACTCTGTGTCACACAGTGGCCAATATAGGTGTATGTGTACACACATATATTCAGAGAGAATTCAGAGATTGCGCATCCAGTTGCTGAGTTTTGTGCACTAATTCTTAGACTGCGGGAATTGCATTTTGATCTCTATTTTAGTATACTATGTCTGTTTTTATTTTTTTCATATTGTGTTTTATACTGTGTTCTGGTCGTGAGACTGTAATAAATATGATGGATGATGGGTTCCAGTCAGTTCTATTGCCCTCCCAGCGTCTAATTCTGCCACCGCCCCTAGCCTGTCTGCCAACCGGAATATATGAGCCTAGGAAAGCTCAAAAAGGAGAAAACACATCCCTCTTTCCCTAGATCTGTTCATGATGTTAAAGAGAAAGTACTTCATAGAACCAGCTTTCTTGTTCTCCTTAGACTACCTTCTTCTCCGCTGGCACCTTCCCTCAGACCCTCTGCCCTCTGCTCAAGCATGAATGGCTTTTCCTCTCTTTTCCTTTTTTTTGGAGAGCCAGTTTGGTGTAGTGGTTAAGTGTGTGGACTCTCATCTGGGAGAACCGGGTTTGATTCCCCACTCCTCCACTTGGACCTGCTAGCATGGCCTTGGGTCAGCCATAGCCCTGGCAGAGGTTGTCCTTGAGAGGGCAGCTGCTGTGAGAGCCCTCTCAGCCCCACCCACCTCACAGGGTGTCTGTTGTGGGGGAGGAAGGGAAAGGAGATTGTGAGCCACTCTGAGACTCTTCAGAGTGGAAGGTGGGATATAAATCCAATATCATCTTCTTTTCTTTCTTCTCCCATGAGAAATCCTTGTCCCTTGTATCCTGTAGAGTTGGCCCTCCAGAGGAACTGGTTGGCCAGTATGCGAGACACGATGCTTGACTAGATAGACCATTGGGTCTGATCCAGCTGGGCTCTTCTTACGGTGGTCCCATGCAGCTCTCAGCTAAAACCAGTTCAGTGAATCATTAGCATCCAGTGCTGGAGGATGACACTGAATCTGAGGCCAGGGCCTGTGACAGACTTTGTCCCCATGTTCACACGGACAACACAATCCAAAGACATAACACTAGCCATACCATCTTTTGTTCATCCGCTTTTTATCATCCAAGCTTATATATGCCATGAAATATCAGCAGCGCCCTTCCACTCAGTATGTCGGACAAATAGGTCAACCGTTACGCAAAAGAATAAACGGACCTAAGCGTGGCCATCCTTAAACAGCAGATTTCGTCAAGGAGAAGAAGAAGAATTGCAGATTTATACCCTGCCCTTCTCCCTGAATCAGAGACTCAGAGCGGCTTACAATCTCCCATGTCTTCTCCCCCGACAACAGACACCTCGTGAGGTGGATGGGGTTGAGAGGGCTCTCCCAGAAGTTGCCCTTTCAAGGACAACTCTGCAAGAGCTATGGCTGGCTCAAGGCCAATCCAGCAGCTGCAAGTGGAGGAGTGGGGAATCAAACCCGGTTCCCCCAGGTAAGAGTCCACACACTTAACCACTACACTAAACTGGCTGAATTTAAAAAGTATGATCGCTCAACTTGCTCATTCACAAAATCTGAACAAGGAATCCCCACCCCCAAGCTGAACAAAGACATAGGACTTTATCTCACAAATGCTAATTTTCACCACTAAGCATTTCTCTTTTGTTCTGATCTGGTTATTTACACCGTGTGTGGTACCCCTGAATCCTGAGTTCCCTTTTTTGCAGCACCCATCCCAAGTTTTGACTGGGATATAAAGACTGAGAGATCCACCTTCTGAATCATACCTGACAAAGAGTGTCTCAGAAGCGTGTACCCAGAAAAGCATGGTAGTATTCAGGTTGTGATGACTCCAAATTAGGTATTTGTGGAAAGTGTCCTATCATAACACCAGGTGTCCCTTTCTTTCAGAAGGAGACATGTGGCAGTCAGGAAACGAAGCAAGAGAACACTCTTTGATGGAGGAGGAGGATACATATGCAGATGTGCAAGAGGAATTTGCATGCTTGAATGCACTGAGGGAGGAAGAGGGGAAACACTCATCTAAAGGGAGAAGTAATTCCAGTCTTTTAGAGGGTGACCAGCTATGGCAAAAAATAGATCAAGGACAAAAAAGGAATGTGTGCACTGCAGGTAAGAAAACTTTCACTGAAATATCAGTTATTAATGTTCAACAATGGATGTGCAACAGAAAGAAAATACATAAGTGCATGGAGTGTGGTAAAAGTTTTGGAAGAAAAGATACCCTCCTCTCCCACCAAAGGACACACATAGGAGAGAAACCATACAAATGCCTGGAGTGTGGGAAAAGCTTCAGTCAAGGTAGAAGCCTTACTTCGCACCAAAGGGTACACACAGGGGAAAAACCATACACATGCTTGGAGTGTGGAATAAGCTTCAGTCACAGTTCAGACCTTCATCGTCATCAGAAAATTCACACAGGGGAGAAACCATACAAATGCCAGGAGTGTGAGAAAAGTTTCAGTTGCAGTTCACAGCTTAATGTCCATCAGAAAATTCACACAGGGGAGAGACCATACAAATGCCTTGAGTGTGGGAAAAGCTTTGTTGATAGTTCCAACCTGACATCCCATCGAAAAATGCACATAGGGGCGAAACCGTATAAATGCCTGGAGTGTGGAAAAAGCTTCAGCCGGAGTTCCAGTCTTACTTCCCATCAAAGAATTCACACAGGGGAAAGACCATATGAATGCCTGCAGTGTGGGAAAAGGTTCAATCACAATGCACACCTTACTTTCCACCAAAGGACACACACTGGGGAAAAACCATATAAATGTCAGGAGTGTGGGAAAAGTTTTGGAAGAAAATATACCCTCCTCTCCCACCAGAAGACACACACAGGGGAGAAACCATATAAATGCCTGGAGTGTGGGAAAAGCTTCAGTCACAGTGGAAGCCTTACTTTGCACCAAAGGATACACACAGGAGAAAAACCATATAAATGCCTAGAGTGTGGGAAAAGCTTCACTGACGGGGCCAATCTTACTTCCCATCAAAGAACTCACACAAGGGAGAAACCATATAAATGCCTGGAGTGCGGGAAAAGCTTCCCTCGGCGTTCCAGTCTTAGTTCCCATCAAAGAATTCACACAGGGGAGAAACCATACAAATGCCTGGAATGTGGGAAGAGCTTCCGTCACAGTTCATACCTTAATGTCCATCAGAAAATCCACACAGGGGAGACACCATACAAATGCTTGGAGTGTGGGAAAAGCTTCAGTGATAGTTCACACCTTCATCGTCATCTGAAAATTCACACAGGGGAGAAACCGTATAAATGCCTTGAGTGTGGGAAAAGCTTTAGTTACAGTGAAAGCCTTACATTCCATCAAATAATTCACAAAGGGAAAAAACCATACAAATGCCTGGAATGTGGGAAAAGCTTCAGTCACATTTCATACCTTAGTGTCCATCAGAAAATTCACACAGGGGAGAAACCATATAAATGCCTAGAGTGTGGGAAAAGCTTCAGTCACAGTGGAAGCCGTACTTTCCATCAAAGGATACACACAGGGGAAAAACCATATCAATGCCTGGAGTGTGGGAAAAGCTTCAGTAAGAGTTCCAGTCTTACTTCCCATCAAAGAATCCACACAGGGGAAAAGCCATATAAATGCCTGCAGTGTGGGAAAAGGTTCAGTCAAAATGCAAACCTTACTTTCCACCAAAGGATACACACTGGGGAAAAAACATATAAATGCCAGGAGTGTGGGAAAAGTTTTGGAAGAAAAGATCATCTCATATCCCATCAAAGAATTCACACAGGGGAGAAATACAAATGCCTGGAGTGTGGAAAGAGCTTCAGTCACAGGGCACACCTTCATTGCCATCAGAAAACTCACACTGGGAGAAACCATACAAATGCCTGTAGTGTGAGAAAAGCTTCATAGACAGTTCTACTCATATTTCCCATCAAAAAATTCACACAGGAGAATGCCTAGAGTGTGGGGAAAGCTTCATTTGGAGTTCCAGTCTTACTATCCATCAAAGAATTCACACAGGGGAGAAACCATATAAATGCCTGAAGTGTGGGAAAAGCTTCAGTCAGATTTCCCATCTTACTTACCATCAAAGAATTCACACAGGGAAGAAACCATATAAATGCCTGAAGTGTGGGAAAAGCTTCAGTCAGAGTTCCACTTATTTAGCATCAAAGAATTCATACCAGGGAGAAACCGTAGAAATGACTGCATTGTGGTACTTTGACACACATGAGAGAAGAAATAAAAATGTCTGGACTATGGGAACAATTTCTATGGGAATAATTAGTTTGCTTACCGCCAAAATATTCATTGAAAGTAGAAGCCATATAAATGGCTGCAGTGTGGGAAAATATTCATTCAGAATGCACACTGTAATGTCCATCAGATAATTCCCACAGCATATAAATGCCTGCAGTGTGGAAGAAGGTTATTTCAGTGGGCGCACCTTCATTCCCACCCCTAGACGCACACAGGGGAGAGGAAATATGTTGCGTATTCATGATTCTAATTGTATTTATGAATATTTATGCATTATGTAGTTTCATAACCTCTGTAAAGTTCAATTCCTGCTTAGGACCAAAAATTCATATTTGCCTCTCAACCTTGACAGTTCATTAGTATAACTGAAGACATAGGAGATTTATTGCTCTGGAATTGCAAAGAACTGCTGTCTTATAACCTTGCGTTGAGAATTTATTGGAAGTCATGTAGTAGTTCATGTAGAATAGTTACTCCTTTGCGCTATCACTTTAGAGTCAAAGTGATTTATTTGGAGGAGAATCACATGTTCAAGTTCAAAACTTTTATTTCTCTTCCTAAGTCTCCTGTATCTAAAGTGTTGCATAAGAATCTGGCTTCCACTTTTTACTGTTGGCTTCCAATCAGAACAGACTTTATACTGGGTGAGCATTTCATGTGTTCTTAAAAACTGACTTGCCAAAATCTTAGTGAATTGTAACGCTTAGGTATTTAGCTAAATGTTTGGAGACCTGGTTTTTGTGTTGTTTCTTTTTTGTACTTGTTTGATTAACTTTCACCGGTTGCCTAATACAAAGAGCGTGCTTGATTTAAAATAAAACTATTATCTCTAAGAAGTTCCCTGCTTGTCCTACTGACTCAAGATCTGAAGACTGACGTCTAATATTTCATTGTATTGGAAGAGATCAGTCTTTCAGAAAGTTCACTCGGTGAATCCGCTGATGAGATTTTAACTTCCACAAGAGCTGGGTTCAGCACATATCCCTAGATAGAGTGCAAGTTAAATAATTCATCACAGCAACTTCGGCACAGGGGAGAGAAATGATTTTTTCTTGGGGGAAATCAACCCCCTTGCGTCTCTGACTGCCTCCATCTGCAGTTCCTGTGTCTGCCTACAAAGCTGCTGCTTTCATTTTTCCTCAGCTGCAGGAGTAGGGTTGCTAAGTTCAATTCAAGAAATATCTGGGGACTTTGGGGGTGGAGCCAGGAGACTTTGGGGGTGGAGCCAGGAGCCATTAGGGGTGGAGCCAAGATCAAGGCTATGACAAGCATAATTGAACTCCAACGGGAGTTCTGGCTATCACATTTAAAGGGACGGCACACCTTTTCAATTCCTTCCTTCCATAGGAAATAATGAAGGATAGGGGCACCTTCTTTTGGGGCGCATAGAATTGGACCCCCTGGTCCAATCTTTTTGAAACTTGGGAGGGGTATTTTGGGGAGAGGCACTAGATGCTATACTGAAAATTTGGTGCTTCTACACTGAACGTGTTATATAAATGCTCATGCTTGGTTTTAGCACTTTCCCCTCAGATTTTCTGCTCATTTTTCGATTTTGTGTAATCCCACCTTCTGATCTCGGAGGTCCCATTCCTATTGATTTAAACTGTCGCACATTGTGTGATCCTCTCAGTGAAAAGGGTGACCTCTATAAAACATAAAGAAGAAAGAATGCTCAGATGTACATGGTCCCCACTTACAGTCTTTGAAACATTCTGAAGAACCCAAATGTGAACCCAAAGGAAATACAAGCAAGTCAGGGGTCAAAGGCCTCAGCCACAGGCTGAACCCCTGAGCCGACCAGCCAATGAATGGGAAAGGGGACACATGATGAAGCAACTAAGGGCTGCACTTTGAGATCAACAATGCCCATGTCCTGGAGACATAAATGCTGGACACTTAGATATGTTTCTGCTTCTCCAGATGTTTATCTGCCCTCTCCTTAAAAGAGATGAAACAATGCCACAACTCTTTCTCCTGCTGTTCTCCTGAGTTATGCCACCACTCACATAAAACATCAGCTACAAAAACTGTGAGGAAAGTTGAAAGGGTATGTTTAGCCTGAAAAGGAGATGGCTGTGTTCAGTTACCTTTATTGGCATTGAAGGAGAGGGAAAAGAGAGGAAAGGGAAAAAATATAGCTGTAAACACATATGCATACAAATAAATAAAACATGCCAACATGAGTCAAGGCAAAAACAATCTAAAAGGGTCTAAAATCCGTACAAAAATAATTCAAAAGTCAATCGGTCTAAAATAAAATTACAATACATTACTGCGTATAAGAAGAGCAGCCAGCAAGAACTTTGCCGCAGCATCAGTTGTGTTCCCATCTTTGTTGTTTAATAGATACAGCCGTTTATATAAGGCCATAAGAGAAGCCATGTTGGATCAGGCCCATGACCCATCCAGTCCAACACTCTGTGTCACACAGTGGCCAATATATATATATGTGTGTGTGTGTGTGTATATATATATATGTGTGTGTGTGTGTGTGTATACATATGTACACTGTGTATACATATGTACACATATATACATATATATATGTATACATATATATATGTACACTGTGGCTAATAGCCACTGATGGACCTCTGCTACATATTTTTATCCAAACCTCTCTTAAAGCTGGCTATGCTTGTAGCCGCCACCACCTCCTGTGGCAGTGAATTCCACGTGTTAATCACCCTTTGGGTGAAGAAGGACTTCCTTTTATCCATTTTAACCTGACTGCTCAGCAATTTCAGTGAATGCCCACGAGTTCTTGTATTGTGAGAAAGGGAGAAAAGGACTTCTTTCTCTACTTTCTCCATCCCATGCATAATCTTGTAAACCTCTATTATGTCACCCCGCAGTCGACGTTTCTCCAAGCTAAAGAGCCCCAAGCGTTTTAACCTTTCTTCATAGGGAAAGCGTTCCAAACTTTTAATCATTCTAGTTGCCCTTTTCTGCACTTTTCCCTATGCTATAATATCCTTTTTGAGGTGCAGTGACCAGAATTGTACACAGTATTCCAAATGAGGCCGCACCATCGATTTATACAGGGGCATTATGATACTGGCTGATTTGTTTTCAATTCCCTTCCTAATAATTCCCAGCATGGCGTTGGCCTTTTTTATTGCAATGAACCCGGAAGCTCTAAGATACTATCAAGGACTAATGAAAAAAATGCTGCGCCAAATATTAACATAGTTACAGCGTTCTAATAGCACATGAGAAACAGTTTCAATGGACCCACTTATTCAAGGACATTGTCTGTTAGCAAAAGGTGTACTGTTAAATCTCCTTGTTAAAATCACTGAAGGGAGGGCATTGAACCTACAGTAGCAAGAGAAAAGATTCTGCGTAACGCTGGAGTCTAAAGTTCGTAAAAGCAGCTAGCAGGAAGACCCGCAGTGCGCAAGATCCCATGACTAAGAGGGGAGCGTGTCAGAGTTAAGTTTCTTTAAGGGAACTAAAACTGCTGAATCATGATTATGCAACTAAGCTATACAGGTGTGATGAAAGTCACGAGAGTAACAGGTGCAGCTAATGTAACAATCAGTGATAGGATTGGATAGCTGCACTATAATAGTGAAAGCCTTGCTCTTAGCTATGGTGGGTGATGAGAAGGAGCAGAAGGACGTGCGTGAGTGAGGAGGAACATCTTGATTGATATACTGTTACTCTGGAGGATTGCATGGCTATTGATGTAATGTATGGACTGGATTCTTGACTTCTCTACTTGGATACTGATTTGGTACTGTATATTGGAAGGACTGCTTTATGTGTATGAACCATTGGACTGCCTGTGACTGCCTCTAACGTATTAACCCAAATACAACTGTTGACTGGCTGTTTGGAGTTTTGTCTCTTTATCACAGTTTCTGGAGTGCACTCTACAGTTTGCTCATACAGGGGAACTTCCCACGCAGACAAACACTGTCAGAGCGTGTCTTGTTAGCTTCACTGTACAGTTCAGATAGCTCTACCTCAAATAATCTGTCCCTTATTGTTCGCATTGCCTCTAATTCTGAAAGGGAGAGAAGAGATTCAAAGGAAATATTCAGTGTTCTTAGTTTGTTTCCTGTATTGACCAGCCATAGGGAAATATCAGATTCTGTCAAGAATTGGGCACAGTAGCTCAGGAAATTCCCATGAAAATGGACTTGGTGGGGAAAATTCTGGAAACAGCAGAGCTGGACTTTCTATCCCAGCTGTTGGCTGGGAAATCTAAAGGAGAAGCAAGAAAATACTAGATGAAATTTTATGCCTGGTTAGACAGTCAAGACTCCTAAGATTCTCTGGTGTGAACTTATTTCTCTTTTCTCCCCTGTATTTTATATTATAAAATTGCCTTTACTAGAATTGTCAAAACTAATCGATAACTTTTACAATAGATTTATGCTATAAAATTTTAAAAAGTGGACGATGTTTAGTTTAGACATAACAATATGGGACAATTTATGTAAAGAATGTATTGTAAAACTAAGCTTGCACTTTTTGAAAGTATTTTTATGCAGAACAAGGTCAAAATGTATTCTGCTTTCTACTCCCCCTATTCCCTACCTTCACTCTTTTTGAAACCAATAAAACTTTTGAAAACTAAAAAAAAAAAAAAAAAAGAATTGGGCACAGTAGCTTGAGGGCTCAGATCTATAGCGCAATCGAAGCCAAAATTTAAAGGTTATAGAACATGCCCTTGTGGTCATAAAATTCTGGCCACATTTCAGGCATAAGGCTGCATACGGTACATAAGATGAAACACACAAAATCTTCCGTAGAAAGCCTGAGTGTACTTGTTCGACTGCTTTATTTATTGAATCGATCCAGATAGCGGCTCCCTAGAGGAATTGAGGGCCAATTTTCAAATGAAAAACTTTTAGCACAGCCGGAATGTATTGGTTCCCTCTTCCAGAGAAACAGAAGCGCAGAAGTGCTTTAACATTTGCTTTCGCATTATTAATTGTTACTTTGCGTTGTTGGGTCCATGATGTAGTAGCCTGGAAATGCAAACCTAAGTACTTCTAGTGTTTTACTTGTTCGAGCTCGTGGTCGCCCTCCAAGAGTATTGTTTTCTGGAGTTGGAGAAGACTAACACTTTTGATTGCTCATAGTTTAATTCTAATTGGTTGGTTTTACAGTACTCTCGGCAGCGATTTAATAGCCGAAGTAAACCTACTCGGGAGCAGGACAATAGGATCGCGTCATCTGCATAAAGCAAACTTGGGACATGGGTGGTACCCAACTCAGGGCTGTGGCCATCCACTTGGGTCGAAAAGGGGGCAAGATCAGATAGGAAAAAATTAAAAAGAAGGGGTGCAAGAACACAGCCCTGTTTGACTCCTTTATTGGTTGGGATTTTGGGGGGGGGGGGTTAGACTCCCTGAGACAGAATAATAATAATTTTTAATTTATATCCCACCCTCCCCGCCTAAGCAGGCTCAAGGCGGCTTACATAGCATAAAATACAATGTTACAGTAGTACAACAATAAAATACCACAGTTTCATAACAGTTAATTAAATATACAATTACATTTAAAACAGCAATTAAACTAACAATTTAAAACCACAATTTAATTTGGTGCTACGATCTTGATATAACACAGTTTTCATGACGATGGTGCAATAATTTCACATTAAAAAGCCTGCTGGAAGAGGATGGTCTTGCAGGCCCGGTGGAACTGGTTGAGGCTCCATAAGGCCCGTACCTCTTCTTGTAGCTGGTTCCACCAGTGGGGAGCTGTAATCGAGAAGGCCCTCTCCCTCATAGCTTTCAATTTGGCCTCCTTCGGCCCAGGGATGGTCAACAGATTTTGCGAGCTAGATCTCAGTACTCTCTGGGAAACATATGGGGAGAGACGGTCCCTAAGGTAGGCAGGTCCTCGGCCATATAGGTCCTTGGAATATCTAATTTGACATGAAGTGGTCATATGGAGTCTACTAATTAGAAAAATGAGCCTCTTGTCTAGGGATGTGTCAGCCATCTTCTCTCAAAGAAGACAAGTACTTGAAGGGCTGTCATCTAGAGGATGGTGCGGAGTGGTTTTCTGTCGCCCCAGAAAGGCAGATCAGAACCAGCAGGTTGAAATTAAAAGGGTTTTGAGGTGAATATCAGGAAGAATGCCCTGACAGAGCAGTTCCTCAGTGAAACAGTCTTCCTCAGGAGGTGGTGGGCTCTCCTTTGGAAGTTTTCGAGCAGAGGGCAGATGGCCATCTGACAGCTATGCTGATTCTGTGAATTTAAGCACTTCATGGGAAGGAGGGCAGGAAGAGCTGCATCAGTGCTTAGTTCTCATGGCCCTTTCTTGCATGCCCAGGGAAATACTGATTGCCTCTTTGGGGTCAGACAGCATTTTTTCTTCATGCCAGTTTGGCCAGGAATCCTGAAGGGGCTTTTGGGGGGGGGGAGGCAGTATCTTCTGTGTTTGGAGCAGGTGTCACTGTGTGTGTGGTGTGTGGGGGGGGAGATACTTCTGAATTTCCTGCATTGTGCAGGAGCTGCTATCAGATGACACTGGAAGTCCCTTCCAACTCAATGATTCCGGTTTCTTGCTGTTTTTCCTCAGCCTTTTTAGCTGACCCAGTGTCAAAATAGCCATGTGGCTAGACTACTGCAACTCACTCCCTCCGGGTCATACAGAATGCCACAACTCAATGATTCTTAGGATTGAGGCACTGTATGTATATCAGTATATCCAATTCTCAATACGAGCAAATGTATGGATACTGAAATCCAGAGGCTGAAGCCGTGAACAGAAAAAAGCAGTTCTTTCAAAGTACCAGGCGTGCAGAAAAGTCTGAAATCTACAATGGCGTTGGTTAACACCACACCGCTTAAGGAAACTGTCAGGTTTGCAGAAAAGTCTGAAATCTACATTGGGAGTGTTAACACCACACAATAAGCGATGGTATTCCCATTAGCAATGCATGGCTGTGAGAGCTGGACCATAAGGAAGGCTGAGCGCAGATGCTTTCGAGCTGTGGTGCTGGAGAAGACTCTTGAGAGTCCCTTGGACTGCAAGATCAAATCAGTCAGTCCTAAGGGAAATCAACCCAGACTGTTCTCTGGACGGTCAGATGCTGAAGCTGAAGCTCAAATACTTTGGCCTCCAAATGAGAAGGGAGCACTCCCTGGAGAAGATCCTGATGCTGGGAAAGACAGAAGGCCAAAGAAGAAGGGGACGGCAAAAGATGAGATGGCTGGACAGCATTACTGATGTAACAAACATGAATTTGAGCAGACTTCGGAGAATGGTGGAAGAGGAGGGTCTTGTGTGACTTTGTCCATGGGGTCGCAATGAATCAGACTCAACTGTGCGACTGAACAACATAATATATTTCACATATCTGCCTTTTTCTCAGGTGTTCTGCTTGTGTTTTCCACCCTGGCTCTTTTGAAGGGCTGAAATGCTCTCTAAGCAGAGATTGCGGGCTTTTGGGTGGTATTGTTCACCAGCGTGGTGTACCAGCAGCTTTTTTTTTGGGGGGGGGGGGGAGTCCCAAATTCTGGAGACAGAATAGGGTGGAATCGGAGGAGGAGGAGGAGTGAGAGAGAGAGCTCTGAGAGCAGTGACTGACCCAAGGTCACGCAACTGGCTGCGTGAGGGGAGGAGGGAGGGAAGTTAACCCGCTTCTCAGGATTAAAGTCTGCTGCTCTTAACCACTACACCAAACTGGCTCCCTATAAGTGCCATCTTACACGAGTACCCCCCTAGGGTTGTCAGGAGACATTGGGGGTGGAGCCAGGAACAAGGGTGTGACAAGCATCATTGAACTCCAAAGGGAGTTCTGGCCATCACATTGAAAGGGATCACCCACTTTTTAAATGCCTTCCTTCCATAAGGAATAATGGATAGGGGCACCTTGTTTGGGGGCTCATAGAATTGGACCCCTCGGTCCAATCCTTTTGAAACGTGGGGGATATTTTGGGAAGAGGCACCGGATGCTATACTGAAAATTTGATGCCTCTACCTCAAAAAACAGCTCCCCCCAGAGCCCCAGATACCCATGGATCAATTCTCCATTATTTCCTATGGGAATAAGTCTCCATAGGGAATAATAGAGTTCCCAGCAGACATTTCCCCCACCACCACCGCTTTCTGATGACCCTGTAGCGGGGGGGGGGCTTCCAAACCGGGGGATCCCCTGCCCCCACCTGGGGATTGGCAACCCTAACCTCCACCCTTTCCTTTTCTCTGTTATAAAAAAAACAGCTTTCCCTCTAAGGGTTAAGGAGAGAGAGAGAGAGCTGCATTCCTAGAGAGGCACACGAGTCCTCGCCCCCCCACCCCGCCCCTTGCAAGGAAGCGCCTTGAATGGCGTGGAGGGAACCCGGTGAGCTGTAAGAGGTTTTGCAGGAGGGAAATCTGGGTTCGGGGGCTGCAGTGCAAGACCCAAAGCAGAGAGCAAGGGGAGCTGGAATGGAGCAGGGGGTGAAAGAAAGCATCTCAATCCTCCCCACCCCCGTTTGTCCCTTGCCTGGGCTCCCCACCCCCCACTCCTGCCCCACGGAGAGCCGCTTCTCCCCTTTGGGCAGAGCAGAGCCGCGTGGTTCCTGCAGCGGGCTGGAGCGCAGGATCCGAATCCTGCACCTTTGGAGATCAGAGGCATTTCAGGGGTCTTCCAGAGGCGCCTTTTGGGGTGGAAGAAAGGGGCACAGATCAAGGAGGGGGGAAGGAGTTGAGGGACTGAGGGTCAGATTTGGGGTGGGAGAAAGGGGGGCACAGAAAAAGGAGGGGGGAAGGAGTTGAGGGACTGAGGGTCAGATTTTGGGGTGGGAGAAGGGGGGCACAGATCAAGGAGGGGGGAAGGAGTTGAGGGACTGAGGGTCAGATTTGGGGTGGGAGAAAGGGGGGCACAGATCAAGGAGGGGGGAAGGAGTTGAGGGACTGAGGGTCAGATTTGGGGTGGGAGAAAGGGGGGCACAGATCAAGGAGGGGGGAAGGAGTTGAGGGACTGAGGGTCAGATTTGGGTGGGAGAAACAAGAAAGGAGGGCACAGATCAAGGAGGGGGGAGGTGTGGGGGGGGGCTGAAGGCATTTTTTGGGGCAGGGGCAGAGTTGGGGCTGGAGAAAAGTCTGAGGTAGCTGGGAAGGGGGCAGGCACTGTGTCCCTTAGCCCTTAGAAGACCCACACGAAACGAATCCCAAAGCAGGAGGGCCAGCTCTCTTCCCCCCAGGGGGTTTGATGCTTGGGGGGGGGGGTATTTGTCCTGCCTCCCAGCAGCTCCCTGCACCACTGGGGTCCCTGCCGGAGCCGGCCCTGCCCGAAAGTGCATGGGGGTGAGGTTGAACTTTGCATGCATTGCAGGGGGGCTGCCTTTTCAGCGTCTGGTCCCGTCCAGTGGCAGCTGTTTTTCCTTCCTTGGGTGTGGGGGTCAGCGGGAGTTTTTTTTTAAAAAAATTGACTGTTTACTAGTTTAGCGGCCCCGTGGCGCAGAGTGGTAAAGCAGCAGTACTGCGGTACTGTGGTCTGAACTCTCTGCTCAGGACCTGAGTTCGATTCCGGCAGAAGCTGGATTCAGGTAGCCGGCCCAAGGTTGACTCAGCCTTCCATCCTTTCGAGGTCGGTCAAATGAGTACCCAGCTTGCTGGGGGGAAGTGTAAAAGACTGGGGAAGGCAATGGCAAACCACCCCGTAAAAAAGTCTGCCATGAAAACGTTGTGAAAGCAATGTCACCCCAGAGTCGGAAAGGACTGGTGCTTGCACAGGGGACCTTTCCTTTCCTTTCCTTTCCTTTCCTTTCCTTTCCTTTCCTTTCCTTTCCTTTCCTTTCCTTTCCTTTCCTTTCCTTTCCTTTCCTTTCCTTTCCTTTCCTTTCCTTTCCTTTCCTTTCCTTTCCTGTTTATCAGCATAAACACATGTCTGTCAGCCTACACTAATATGTTCAACTGCTTCAGACCAACACGGCTGCCTGCTTAAATATATTAGTATAGTTTGGGGTGACCAAACCGTAGCTCTTTCAATCGCGTTGTGTAGCTTTCGAAGCCCTCCCCATCCTGTTGGCCAATTTGGAGAAGGTATTTCTCTCTTTAAATCACTTCTCCAACCCAAGCCAGTTGGTGGCTTGAAGAATGCATTTAAAATGAAAGTTGCTTTCTTTCCACCTCTCCCCTCCTCCTTTCATCTCTTTGCTTTCCTCTCTTCTTATCTTGCAGCTCTCAAACATCTGATGTGTATTCTATGTGGCTCTTACATTAAGCAAGTATGGCCACCCCAGTATAGATGTTTTTTAAAACCCTGTTTAGCCCATGTGGTATCTGTTGCAGGGGACACTACAGGGAACCTGTGGCTTTAAAAATGCAGGGAAACCTGTCCCCCCCCCCCCCCAAGTGACAGAGACATAAGCTGATGAGTGAAGTGGTTCATTTTGTGCTCTTCCTCCCCCCCCCCCCCCCCCCCCGGATTCAAGGCAGCTTTCCCTGAGAACTGCATGTGGAGGCTTCACTGTGCTAAAATCTCCCTGCTACAAAAAGCCTCATGCCCAGTCCTGGCAGAAAGTACAACATTTTTCTCCTGTAAGGCTAGTTTTCTGTGTGCAGGGTGTCAAGCATGGTGAAATTCCATTGATAATTGATTGTTATAGGGTCCTGCCTAACACTGGTCTGTGAGGTATCATGGAGGATCCCGCTTTGCTAGCTCTGTTATTCTTTCCCTCCCCCCCCCTCCTTGCTTTATTGCCTGAAAAGTCGAAGTAGTGAGAAATGAAACTAACTTGAGAAGAAGTAATCAGCACCTTCCCATATATTCCTGGTAGGGAGTGCGACACATCTGGGGAAAGCAAGGACAGAGTCCTGATAACACTGTGAGAATGTAGACATTTATGATAGTTTATGTGTGAGAGCTACCCCGCACCCCCACCCTTTGGAATCTTTTTGAAGTAAGCCTTAAAAGTGTTGTATCAATGTATTTGTAGCATTACTCTCAAGAACCTGTTACATAGAAAGTATCGGTCTATCAATAAACGTAGTCTTTGTATCAACTTCGACTGGTCATTGAACCCGCATGCTTGACACAGGGAGAGTATAATTCCTAGCTGATGTCTCTGGAGTCAGACACTCCATCCCCTTCTGCCAGGGCTCTTCCACCTCATTTCCCACCTCCATTCTCCTAAGGCAGAGGTGGTGGCCAAACTTGCTTATGGTAAGAGCCACACAAAAGGGTTGAGAGCTGGATGACATGAACTTCAGATGTTTGAGAGCTGCAAGTCAGGCAGGCAAAAAGGAAAAGGGGAGAGATATGGGGGGAAAGCAGCTTTAATTTTAAATGCATTCTCTAAGCCGTTATCTGTCTTGCCTTCAAGAAGTGATTTAAAGAGAGATGAGTGAAAGAGCCATTTTTTATCATACATTACTATTGTTGTTAACAGTCATTATTTCTTTATTTAGATGATGAAGAAGAAGATATTGGATTTATATCCTGCCCTCTACTCCGAAGAGTCTCAGAGCGGCTCACAATCTCCTTTACCTTCCTCCCCCACAACAGACACCCTGTGAGATGGGTGGGGCTGGAGAGGGCTCTCACAGCAGCTGCCCTTTCAAGGACAGAGTCTCAGAGCGGCCTACAGTCTCCTTTACCTTCCTCCCCCACAACAGACACCCTGTGAGGTGGGTGGGGCTGAGAGGGCTCTCCCAGCAGATGCCCTTTCAAGGACAACCTCTGCCAGAGCTATGGCTAACCCAAGGCCATTCCAGCAGGTGCAAGTGGAGGAGTGGGGAATCAAACCCGGTTCTCCCGATAAGAGTCCGCACACTTAACCACTACACCAAACTGGCTCTCCAGAGTGAAATCTTTCTATATCCTAATACATCCTAGTACCATCACGGTTATCGGAGTCAAATTTAAATCGGGGAGTATTTTAAAAAGCATTTCTAAAAATGTAAAAAGGTAACAGTAAAGTGAGTTCCCATGTACATCAGAATTAACTCTTGTAACCTTACGCGTGTCATTATTGCATAAAGTATAATGTTGTTTAAAAAAAACCCCTATATTTATGCCAGTATAATATTATTTATAACAATCTAAATTATTTTAATATTAATGCCTGGGCTAATTCTGTACTTGTAATTAAAATAATAGAAAGCATTTCAATAGCTAATACAAATCATTCATTTTTCATCTTATAGCAGGCATGGTAATTTCCCCATTTGTTTCTAATTCTTTGGCAGGCCTTCTCCTTATAGAATTGCTTAGTTTGGCCATAATGACACATTCTTCCATTTTACCTCTCCAGTTTTCGTTGTCGGGACACTCCTCAGCCTTCCATTTGGTTGCCCGTATTATTCTTGATGGATCAGATCCATATCTTAAATTGTGCCCTGAACCCAGAAAATGTAAGTGGGGCAAAAAGAGTTTCCTACCCCTCATTCTTTCTCTCCCTCTGTGATAGGAGCAGAAAGACACCTTGGATGCCTCCTTCCCCATCTCCTGCGCGTGCTGAAGGGAAAAGAGCCGCCATGCAGCCACCTCAGGTATGGGAGGTGGGGTGGGGAATCACTGGGGAGACGTCCAGCAGACATAGGCTTCCCAATCCCCAGGTCCCAGCGGGGGATTCCCCGGTTTTACAGGCTTCCCCCCGCCCCCAGCCAGCTGGCTAGCGGGGGAAGCCCCTCCCCAACAGCCACCCTGTACTTCTAGATCTTGGGCAGGACCTGCAAACAGATCCGGTTTTAAAATGTGTGTGTGCCTTTAAATTGGAGCAGGAAGTGCTTCATGGGCAAGGGTTGGCAACAGCAGACCTCCTGAGAGTGCAGCCCCTCGGTTTGTTTTGCTTTCCTTTCGGACAAGTGAGGGTGTGTGTAAAAGAGCAGCGTAGCCCCTATACTTTCCAGACCTCGTTGTGGAGGCACCAGAGTAGACTTGTTCTACTGCTTCAGACCAACATGGCTGCCCTCTTGCACCAGAGACAGTTAAGCGTGTGTGTGAGTGTGAGAGAGAAAGCGGGGGGAGGGGAGGGGAGGGGACTCTGTTATTTCCTATGGAGACTTATTCTCATAAGAAATAATTGAGAATTGATCCGTGGGTATCTGGGGCTCTGGGGGACCTGTTTTTTGAGGTTGAGGCACCAGATTTGCAGCATAGCATCCAGTACCTCTCCCCAAAATAACCCCCAAGTTTTAAAAAGTTTGAACCAGGCAGTCCAATTCTATGAGCCCCAAAAGAAGGTGCCCCTATCCTTCATTATTTCCTATGGGGGAAAGGGATTTAAAAGATGTGTGGTCCCTTTCAATGTGATGGCCAGAACTCCCTTTGGAGTTCAATTATGCTTGTCACACCCTTGCTCCTGGCTCCACCCCCAATGTCTCCTGGCTCCACTTCCAAAGTTTCCTGGCTCCACCCCCAAAGTCCCCAGATATTTCTTGAATTGGGCTTGGCAACCCTTGGCTGACAGTAGGGATGCTTTCTTCTCTGGGCTCTGTTAAGGACTGGGCTCGCCCTCCTTAACTCCAGTGTTCCCCACTGGGAAGGCAGAAAAACAGTCACCCCCTGTCTGGTAGACTTCCTGCAGAGAAGTGGGGAAATTAGAAAATCGCTTTGATCTGGGCCCAACCACAAATGTCTCCATGAAAATATGGAGTCTTCTATGGAGAACTGTTTGGTCCCTTCTCATCCGGACATCTCTGGCTTCTTCCCCACAAGGCTGATAACCCCCTGCAATAGAGGACAACCTCCCTGGTTTCATGATACTCCGAAGAAGTCCAGGGAGGAGGAGATGTCCCCGCAGGGCTTTTCTTACCACTTTGTTTGCTGCTCTTCCATTGTGAATAGACTCTCTCCGGTTTTGATTTCACCCCTTGGACCACTTTTCCAGGGAGTTAAATGAATGCTTCCTTCTTGCAGGCTGGGGTGTCCTTCGAAGAGGTGGCCGTGGATTTCACCCCGGGGGAGTGGAGCCTGCTGCGCCCAGCCCAGAGGGCTCTGTACAAGGAAGTCATGCTGGAGAATTTCAAGAACGTGGCCTCCCTGGGTGAGGATCCTTTGCTCCTTCTTGCAGGGAGGAGTGTCTGTAAGGTAGCCCTTAAAGAGGAAGGAAGTGGTCAGGCTAGCGCACCTCCACAGAACACAGATCAGTCCCCCTGGAGTAAAGGGATGCTTTGGAGGGTCCATTCTATGGCAGTGTTCCCCACTGTGGTGTCTGCCATCCCCAAATCTCCAGAGGTTTCCCAGTCTGAACCTGGCAACTCTACCCACCCCCCTTCACCCGCCCATGGCTGGAGGGAACCTGGGAACCCTAAAGGAGACACCCTCACTCTTCAGTTGGCGTCTGTGGTCTACTTCCTCCCTCTTTCTCTCACTATGGCCCACAGTCTCCATCAAATTTCTTCCTCTTGCTCTGATGCCGTTCCTGGTTTCTGCTGGGGAGCCTCCTAGTGTCCCTCTCCAGATCCCCTGGTTCCCTGGTTTATGTCTACACCCCTCCCTTGTCTGCAGCATTACTCTTCCCCTCCTTCGGTCTTCAGGTGTCTTCCATGCAGTGTTTGATTCCCCTTCCCTCTCTCCTCTAGCCTTCCTTCTCATGTTCTTCAGGGTCTGCACGCAACCCCACAAGTCTCTCCTGGACTAGCCATGAGAGAGCCTTAATTGCGTGTTTTAATCGTCAAATATCTCAGTATTTGTTTAATTCTGAATTACCCAAATTGATACTTTAAGGATTCTGATTGCCAGCTGCCTTTTAACAGTCTCCTTTCTGCCTTGCCTTTGCTCTTTCCCTTCATGCTTACTAAATGCCGAGCCTTTTTAAAGACTGGTCTTGCCATTTTGTGGGGAAATAGTGCCCCAGTCTTCAGCCTGTGCATAGAGAGACTGAGGTTCCAAGAGGCCCAAAGTTTACATGTATGCTTGGCCAGATATCCATGCTTCTACAGAGTTTCAACATAGTGAAGCAGGGATGAATCTTGTCCCCATAGAGTCCTCCATCTAAGCCCTGCTACTTGTGTGTTTCTGGAGGGACAGTCAATTTGGCTTAGGATTCTTGAATGTATGGGGATACAAGGGAGGTCTAATTTTGCGGGCTTTGTCCTTGATAAACAGGACCTCTGATTCCCAAACCTGACCTCATATCCCGGCTGGAAGAAGAGGAAGAGGTGTTTCTCCTGGGCTCTGATGAAGAGGAGAGATTGGCAGGTAGGGGCTGAAGGTCTCTTTCTCCAGACTGTGTGTTGCCTGCCCTTCCTTCTGAGGGCTGATGAATTTCTGTGGCCTTGTTTATCCTCATAATTTTCCCTGAAAAGAGCTTGGTGAATTGTGGACGCTGAAATGGTGCTAGATGATTTCACAGGCACCACTGGAGACCTTCAAAGCCCCTGTTCCCCCACACCCCCCACAGCCTTCTACCTTCTGTCCCTTGAACTAGGGCTCAAAGATCAGTTTGGTTAAGATCAGTAGTGGTTAAGTGTATGGACTCTTATCTGGGAGAATCGGGTTTGATTCCCCCCTCCTCCACCTGCACCTGCTGGAATGACTTTGGGTTGGTCATAGCTACCGCAAGAGTTGTATATCCTCAGAAGAGTTTATCTGAGGATAAGAGTATATCCTCAGAAGAGTTTTCCCTCAGAAGAGTTTGGATGAATTGTGGGTGCTGAAATGGGGCCTGTAGATCTTCAGCCCAGGACCAGAGGCGGTTTCCTTCTGCCTACTCTTATGACCCTTAGGCCAAGTCTGGCCTAGCGTCGTCCACTCTGGAAGGCATTATCTCTCTGGCCGTTAGCTCAGCCCCTTTTTGCTGGAGCTCCCTGTAACTAGAGATTTAATGACACCAATTCCAGCAATTGAACGGTTTATTATATAAACTATAGCATACGTACACATACAAACACACACAAAACGCAGTTGAACATTTAGGTCAGACTGTCATCTCTCCTTTATTTCAGCCAGTGAAATTCTGTTCTCTGCCTCATTGCTCCAAGCTCCAAGGTGGTTAATACCAGGGCTTTTTTGTAGCAGGAACGCCTTTGTATATTAGGCCACACCCCCTTGATGTAGCCAATCCTCCAAGAGCTTACAGGGCTCTTCTTACAGGGTCTGTTGTAAACTCCAAGAGGATTGGCTACATCAGAGGGGTGTGATCTAATATGCAAAGGAGTTCCTGCTACAAAAAAAAAGCCCTGGTTAATACCATCTAGTCCGTCACAGGACGAGACTCCCAATCATGGCCTTAAAAATGTTTTTCCGCACACAAAGCTGTTGACTTCTTGGCTTCTCTGTGTGCGTGGGTGTGATGACTGCTGTCTAGTCGCTTTCGATTTACGGTGATCTTGTGGACCGAGGGCCATGGCTTCCTTGATGAAATCAAGCCCTCTCGTGTTTGGTCTTCCTCTTTTGCTTCTGCTTCCCACTTTTCATGCCATTATAGTCTGCTTCAGTCACCCATGCCTTCTCATGATGTCAATAGCCTCATTTGAGTTATTTTAGCTTCTAGGGATAGTTCAGGTTTGATTTGATCTAGATCCCACTTATTTGCCTTCTTTGCGGTCCACTGTATCTATAAAATTCCCCTCCAACATCACATTTCAATGAATCTGATTTCTTCTTGTTGGCTTTCTTTGTTGCCCAACTTCACACACACACACACACACCCCATAGTAATGGGCAATACTCTGGCATGACTTAACCTTATTGTGGTCACCAGCAACACATCTTTAAACTTAAGGATTTCTTATAGCTCCTTCGTGGCTGTCCTTCCTAGTTTCAGTCTCTTCTGATTTCTTGAGTGCAGTCTCCCTTTTGGTTGATGAAGGAACCAAGGAGTAACTATATTGGCTCGTGACCTGATTTCAAGCACCTTTTTTCTTTTTCCTTTGTGCTCATACCAAGTATGGTCAAATGAAGAAGAAGACATTGGATTTATATTCTGCCCTCCACTCAGAGCGGCTCACAACCTCCTTTATCTTCCTCCTCCACAACAGACACCCTGTGAGGTAGGTGGGGCTGGAGAGGGCTCTCACAGCAGCTTCCCTTTCAAGGACAGAGTCTCAGAACGGCCTATAATCCTCTACCTTCCTCCCCCACAACAGACACCCTGTGAGGGGGGTGGGGCTGAGAGGACTCTCACAGCAGCTGCCCTTTCAAGGACAGAGTCTCAGAACGGCCTACAATCTCCTCTACCTTCCTCCCCCACAACAGAAACCCTGTGAGTGGGGTGGGGAGGAGAGGACTCTCACAGCAGCTTCCCTTTCAAGGACAGAGTCTCAGAACGGCCTACAATCTCCTATATCTTCCTCCCCCACAACAGACACCCTGTGAGGTGGGTGGGGCTGGAGAGGGCTCTCACAGCAGCTGCCCTTTCAAGGACAACTCCTACGAGAGCTATGGCTAACCCAAGGCCATTCCAGCAGGTGCAAGTGGAGGAGTGGGGAATCAAACCCGGTTCTCCCAGATAAGAGTCCGCGCACTTAACCACTACACCAAAATGGCAGAGAACAAGGTTTTTGCTTTGTTCATAATGTCCTTAAGAACATAAGAACATAAGGGAAGCCATGTTGGATCAGGCCAACGGCCCATCAAGTCCAACACTCTGTGTCACACAGTGGCAAAAAATTTTATATACACACATACACTGTGGCTAATAGCCACTGATGGACCTGTGCTCCATATTTTTATCTAAACCCTTCTTGAAGGTGGCTATACTTGTGGCCGCCACCACCTCCTGTGGCAGTGAATTCCACATGTTAATCACCCTTTGGGTGAAGAAGTACTTCCTTTTATCCGTTTTAACCTGTCTGCTCAGCAATTTCATCGAATGCCCACGAGTTCTTGTATTGTGAGAAAGGGAGAAAAGTACTTCTTTCTCTACTTTCTCCATCCCATGCATTATCTTGTAAACCTCTATCATGTCACCCCGCAGTCAACGTTTCTCCAAGCTAAAGAGTCCCAAGCGTTTCAACCTTTCTTCATAGGGAAAGTGCTCCAGCCCTTTAATCATTCTAGTTGCCCTTCTATGGACTTTCTCCAATGCTATAATATCCTTTTTGAGGTGCGGCGACCAGAACTGCACACAGTACTCCAAATGAGACCGCACCATCGATTTATACAGGGGCATTATGATACTGGCTGATTTGTTTTCAATTCCCTTCCTAATAATTCCCAGCATGGCGTTGGCCTTTTTTATTGCAAACGCACACTGTCTTGACATTTTCAGTGAGTTATCTACCACGACCCCAAGATCTCTCTCTTGGTCAGTCTCTGCCAGTTCACACCCCATCAACTTGTATTTGTAGCTGGGATTCTTGGCCCCAATGTGCATTACTTTGCACTTGGCCACATTGAACCGCATCTGCCACGTTGACGCCCACTCACCCAGCCTCAACAGATCCCTTTGGAGTTCCTCACAATCCTCTCTGGTTCTCACCACCCTGAACAATTTAGTGTCATCTGCAAACTTGGCCACTTCACTGCTCACTCCCAACTCTAAATCATTTATGAACAAGTTAAAGAGCATGGGACCCAGTACCGAGCCCTGCGGCACCCCACTGCTTACCGTCCTCAACTGCGAAGACTGCCCATTTATACTCACTCTCTGCTTCCTATTACTCAGCCAGTTTTTGATCCACAAGAGGGCCTGTCCTTTTACTCCATGACTCTCAAGCTTTCTAAGGAGCCTTTGATGAGGAACTTTATCAAAAGCTTTCTGGAAGTCAAGGTAAACATCTATTGGGTCTCCTTTGTCCACATGTTTGTTCACCCCCTCAAAGAAATGCAACAGGTTAGTGAGGCAAGATCTTCCCTTGCAGAACCCATGCTGAGTCTTCCTCAATAACCCGTGTTCATCAATGTGCCTACTCATTCTGTCCTTGATAATGGTTTCTACCAACTTTCCCGGTATTGAAGTCAGACTGACTGGCCTGTAATTTCCCGGGTCTCCTCTGGAACCTTTTTTTAAACCTTTAAAAGAAGGCATGGAGGATTTGTCCTCTTCCCACCCCTCTCCTTAGCCATTCATAGAGTCCTAGAGCTGGAAGGGACCTCCAGGGTCATGTAATCCAACCCCCCTGCACAATGCAGGATATTCAAAAATACCTCCCACAAAAATTCAAAAATACCTCCCACACCCCCAGTGACCCCCTGCTCCTTGCCCATAAGATGGGAAAAAAGCTCCAGGATCCCTGGCCAAAATGGTCTGGAAAAAATTGTTTCCTGACCCCAAAGTGGCGATCAGCATTTCCCTGGGCTTCAAGCCTTTGTCACTTCATTAAATTCTCTTGTGGTCCAGCTTTGTTCTGTTGTTTTGTTGCAGGGGTGGGGAACTTTTTTTCTGCCAAGGGCCATATGGATATTTATAATATCATTTGGGGACCATAAAAAATTATCAACTTAAAAAACAGTGCTCTGCCGAGGGAGAATGATTCAGGCCAGCAAGATTAATGCAAATAATTGTTTTTTTCTATTTGAAGTCATGTGGGGAGAGCCTAATCTGGCACGCACAAACACACACCCCGGCCCGCCGCCCTAGGCAAATGCATAGGTCCAGGGCTTTTTTGTACAAAAAGCCCAGCAGGAACTCAGTAGCATATTAGACCATATCCCCTAATATTAGCATATTAGGTCACACACCCATTAGCATATTAGGCCACACCATCTGGGATCATCAAGTGCAAACTGAACTGTGACAGTCCAAGGTCAAAGTCCAGGATGTCAACCAGGAGCCAAGTCACCAATGCAAGATCACAAACCGGAATCAGAAGTCAGTGTCCAAGACCCAAAGGGTCAGGGTGCCCAGGAATTCAAGCAGGTCAGGATCAGGAAGGCGTGTGGATGCAAGCCAGAGAATAGACTTGTTACTTCCACAAGGTTACCAGGTCCTGGGTGGGAGTTATATGGGAGCCTCAATTAGCCTGCTTCCTGGGTGGCAGCGACTGTGCTAGAACTCAGGGCTGAAAGATCTGAAGCACCGGCGTGCCTCATGTCTTCACTCTGAAAGTTCTTTCCGGAGCCTGCTTTGAACTCTTGAGATGAGAGGGGGAGAGCTTGGAGCAGATTGATCATCAACAGCTGACACTGGTGCCTGGAATGTGGGGAGAGTGATTGATGGGCCAGATGCTGGTTGTTCGGCTGAGGAACTGGCTGGCAACTCTTCCAGGTCTGTTAACCCTTCCAATTCCCCCTCGTCAGGGCTCATGACATCCTGCAATAAACTCTGTCCCCATGTTCACTCGGACAACAGAATCAAAAGACATAACAACACTAGCCAGACCATCTCGTGTTGTTCACTTGTTATCATCCAAGCTAATGTATGCCATCCAATGTCAGCAGCGCCCTTCCACTGTGCACATTGGACATATAGGTCCATCCTTACACAGAAAAATAATTGGACCTAAGGGGGGCAGTCCTTAAACAGAAGAGCTTCAAGGAGAAACTGAAATGCGTGATCGCCGAACTTGTTCATTCACAAAATCAGAATAAAAGACGCCACCCTCTCCGTAGCTGGACGTAGGATTTTATCTCACGGTTGCTAATTTTCTGCCCTTAAGCATTTCTCGTTTGTTCTAATCTAGTTAATACGCTGTGCGTGGTACCCCTGCATCCTGAGTTCCTTTTTTGCAACACCCATCCCAAGCTCTGACTGGGATAGAAAGACTGTGGGAGTTCCACATTCTGAATCATATCTGACAAAGGGAGGCATGAGTCTCAAAACCCTATACACAGAAATTCTTGTTAGTCTTCAGGTTCTACTGACTCCAATTTAGGTATTTGTGGAAAGTGTCCTATCATCACAACTGGTATCCCTTTCTTTCAGCAGGTGGCGTGTGGCAGTCAGTGAAGAAAGCAAGAGAACACACCTTGATGGAGACAGAGGATACCTATTCAGAGGTGCAGGAGGAATACGAATATTTGGATGCACTGAGGGAGGAAGAGGGAAAACACTCACCTAAAGGGAGAAATAATTCCAGTCTTTTGGAGGGGGATGAGCAGCTATGGCAAAAAATACATCAAGGAGAAAACAGGAATGAGTGCACTGCAAGCAGGAAAACTTCCATTGAAATATCGGTTATTAATGTTCAACAACGGATGTGTAACACAAAGAAAATATATAAATGCCTGGAGTGTGGGAAAAGTTTTGGAAGAAAATATACCCTCCTCTCCCACCAAAGGACACACACAGGGGAGAAACCATACAAATGCCTGGGGTGTGGGAAAAGCTTCAGTCACAGTTCACATCTTACTTCACACCAAAGGACACACACTGGGGAGAAACCATATAAATGCCTGGAGTGTGTGAAAAGCTTCAGCCACAGTTCACATCTTACTTCGCATCAAAGGACACACACTGGGGAGAAACCATACAAATGCCTTGAGTGTGGGAAAAGTTTCAGTCACAGTTCACAACTTACTTCGCACCAAAGGACACACACTGGGGAGAAACCATATAAATGCCTGGAGTGTGGGAAAAGCTTCAGTCACAGTTCAAGTCTTACTTCCCATCAAAGAATTCACACAGGGGAAAAGCCATATGAATGCCTGCAGTGTGGGGAAAGGTTCAGTCGCAATGCAAACCTTATTTTCCACCAAAGGGCACACATAGGGGAGAAACCATATAAGTGCCAGGAGTGTGGGGAAAGTTTTGGAAGAAAAGATAATCTCATTTCCCATCAAAGAATGCACACAGGGGAAAAGCCATATAAATGCCTGGAGTGTGGGAAAAGCTTCAGTCACAGTTCCAGTCTTACTTCCCATCAAAGAATTCACACAGGGGAGAAACCATACAAATGCCTAGAGTGCAGGGAAAGCTTCAGTCGGCGTTCCACTCTTGCTTCCCATCAAAGAATTCACACAGGTGAAAAACCATACAAATGCCTAGAGTGCAGGGAAAGTTTCAGATGGCGTTCTACTCTTACTTCCCATCAAAGAATTCACACAGGAGAAACCATATAAAAGCTTGGAATGTGGGAAAGACTTCAGTCAGGGTAGCCAACTCGCTGTCCATCAAAGAATTCACACAGGGGAGAAAGCATTTGAAAAAAGAAAAAAAAACTCCACGTGGACTCCTGAGGGTCGCAGTGCCACACTGGATCACTACATTGAGTGCTTTCGACAGAGAGTCCAAACTGATGTGATCAACAAACAGCACCATGCACAGCAGAATCTCCACCATGCTGAAAGGACGGTCTCAGGAACAAATGGATATTACAGTTAAAGAGGCAGACAAAGGAGTAGCTGTTGTCATCATGAACATATCAGACTACATCAAGGAGGCTCAAAGACAACTCTCAAATGCTTCATTTTACAGACCACTGGACTCAGACCCCACACAGGAATATAAAAAAGAACTAAACAAGATTACAAAGGAATTACCACTGAGTATTCAGGATCAGATCCTGTCAGACATATCACAGGAACGTCATCCAGGTACTTTTTATCTTCTACCAAAATACACAAACCAGGCAACCCGGGACGTCCCACTGTGTCAGGGATAGGCACCATCACTGAGGAGGTATCTGGATATATGGATTCTATTCTAAGACCCTATGCCACCAGTTCCCCCAGTGATGTTCATGATACTACAGATTTTCTGAGGAAAATACAATCTTTGAACAACCTTCCAGTCTTTGAACAGCCTTAGCCACCATGGATGTGGAATCTTTACATACCAGCATCCCACACCAAGATGGATTACAAATCGTAAGTAATATAATCTCTGATAAAAACACAGCTGATTTTGCCACCAAACTGTGCCATTTTGTTTCCACCCATAACTACTTCAGATTGGGCAATGAACTTTTCCTACAGATCAATGGTATAACCATGGGCACCCGCATGGTCCCACAATATGCTAACATCTTTATGGCTGACTTGGAGCAATGCTTCATAGAATCCCACCCACTCCTACCTACCTTATACCTGCATTACATTGATGATATTTTTATGGTCTGGATACATGGTAAAGAAGCCCTGGATACATTCCACCAGGCATTCGATGACTTTCACCCTACCATCAACCTGACAATGAACCAGTCTACGCAAAAAATACATTTTCTGGACACCACTGTTAAAATACACAATGGATGCATTGACACTACCTTATACCAGAAACCTACTGACCGACAAACATACCTGCATGCCTCCAGCTACCATCCCAAACATACCAAACGATCCATTGTATATAGCCAGGTTTTACGCTACAGCCGCATTTGCTCCAATCCTGCTGACAGAGATTCTCACCTGAGGGATCTACAACAAACCTTTTTGGAACTAAAGTACCCACCTGATGAAGTCAGGAAACAGATTAACAAAGCCAGAATGATACCCGGAGAAAATCTGTTACAAGACCCCAAAAAGACAATTACAGAACACCACTAGTGGTCATACACAACTCCCAACTGAAAACAGTTCAACGTATCATCAACAGCTTACAACCTCTATTGGATAGTGACAGCTCTCTTTCAAAAGTACCGGGGGGTAAACCTTTTCTTGCACACAGACAGCCCCCTAATCTCAAACAACTCACCCACAACAATATAACATCTCATCTGAGCATGGACGCTGGTACCAGAGCTTGCAGTAAACCCAAGTGCCAACTTTGCTGCCACATACACCCAGAGAACACAATCACTGGACCTAACAGCATTAACTACACTCTCTCAGGCTCATTCACTTGCTCATCTTCCAACATTATATATGCCGTTAAATGCCAACAATGCCTGTCCGTTTTCTACATAGGGCAAACAGGACAAACCCTCCGCCAAAGGATAAATGGACACAAATCTGACATCAGGAATTACAGAACTGAGAAACCTGTGGGGGAACACTTTAACCTTCCAAAGCATTCAATGGGTGACCTCAAAGTAGCTGTTTTACTGCAAAGGAACTTCAAGAACAGAATGGAGAGAGAAATTTCTGAATTACAAATTATTATGAAACTTGGAACAAACACCTCCCCAGGACAGAACAGGGATATTTGTTTTTATCTCATTACAGATGCTAAACCCACTCTCCCTGAGTAAGTTATACATCCACAGTATTCCAATGTATTTCTCTTTTAGAATAGCGTATCAGAATGATTTTTTGTATTGACATACTCAAAATAGGGATATTGGCTGTTTATCTCATTACACACACATTTTCACTATATTTTATTGTATTCTTTTTTTCCTATGGCAAACTAGAATGATGTTTACATGTTAAAAAGTAAATTAGGTGAACAAGAACATCACTATCCAATGTATTTCTCTTTTTGCTGTATGGACCTACTCAAGCAGGGGTATTGGCTGTTTATCCCATTACATATTCTGAACCCATCTCACACTATATTTTAATGTATTTTTTCTCCTAATGGCAAACTATATGTATGTTACATGTTAAGAGGTAAATCAGTTGGACGGGAAATCTTCTGAGATATAAATACCTTCCGTTTGACCTAGGCTTAATACAATATAGTCATCAAAAAGACATTCTCACATTTTGGCATATTACTGTTTTATTGCTTTTGCATGCTCATGCTACTCAGATCAAAGGTTTGCTCAATTTGTTAATTTTACTATTCTGCCTTTGAATCTTAAACTTGTACCATTTTGCATTCTAAACCACTCCCTACCAGATAATTTTACTATAGTGTCATTGGATCTTAATTTTGTACCAGTTTGCATTCTGAGCCACTGACTACCTGCCATGTGTGGCTTTGCTCACTGTAGCGGATTCCTGGTCTGATGAAGTGTGCTTAGAGAGCACACGAAAGCTTATGTTCTGAATAAAATCTAAATTGGTCTTAAAGGTGCGATTGACTCCTATGTTGCTAAACCATTTGAACGACCGTGTTGTGCAAAAAAGTTCAGTCACCAATTGCACTTCGACACACACTGGGAGAAGAAATAAAAATGCCTAGAGCGTGGGAAAAGCTATTGGAATAATTGGCTTGCTTACCACAAATATTCACAGAAAGTAGAAGTTATATTAATACTCGCAGAGTGGGAAAAGATTAATTCAGAGTGCACACGTTAATGTCCATCACCAAAAAAATCACACAGCATATAAATACCTGCAGTGTGGGAAAAGGTTATATCAGTGAACATAAGAGAAGCCATGTTGGAGCAGGCCAATGGCCCATCCAGTCCAACACTCTGTGTCACACAGTGGCCAATATATATTGTATTTTTTGCTCCATAAGACGCACTTTTCCCTCCAAAAAAAGGGGGGGAAGTGTGTGCGTCTTAAGGAGCAAATACTGCAAAAAAATTCACACAAACACCTCTAAAAACTAGGTGCATCTTATGGTCAGGTGCGTCTTATGGAACGAAAAATAGTTTCAAACTAGTACTGTAGCGCAGAGTGGTAAACTGAAGTACTGCAGTCCAAGCTCTGCTCACGACCTGAGTTCCACCCGGTGGAAGCTGGGTTCAGGTAGCCAGCTTCAGGTTGACTCAGCCTTCCACCCTTCCAAGGTCGGTAAAATGAGTACCCAGCTTGCTCGGGGGGGGGGGAAGTGTAGATGACTGGGGAAGGCAATGGTAAACCACCCCGCAAAAAGTCTGCCATGAAAACGTTGTGATGTGACGTCACCCGAGAGTTGGAAATGACTGGTGCTAGCACAGGGGACTACCTTTACCTTTCTTTAGGGTTTCTATTGTATTGTGTCCTAGATGTTTCATTCCTGTTGATCTAAATGGTCTATCACTCTGAAATCCTCCGAGTCTCAGTGGAAAAGGCGAACTATAAAAGACACAAAGAAGAAAGAATGCTCACATCTACGTGGCCCCACTTAGAGTTCGATCTTTTGAACATTATGAGAAACCCAAAGCAAATGCAAACAAGTCAGGGGTCAAAGGCTTCAGCAACAGGCTAAACAACCGCTGAGCTGACCAGCCAATGAATGGGAAAGGGGACACACGATGAAGCAACTAAAGGGCTGCGCTTTGAGCAAACTATGCCCATGTCCTGGAGACATAAATGCTGGTCACTTCAATAAGCTTCCGCTCCAGATGTTTGTCTGCCGTCTCCCTAAAAGAGATGAAGCAATGCCCGAACTCTTACTCCTGCTGTTCTCCTGAGTATCCCACTGCTCACACCCCATATCAGCTACAAAACCTATGCGGAAAGGTTGAAAGGTATGTTTAGCCTGGAGAGGATATGACTGAGAGGTGATAACGATCATCATCTTCCAAGTTACCTGAAGGGCTGTCACCTAGAGGATGGGGTGGAGTTGTTTTCTGTCACCCCAGAAAGGCAAATCCGAACCAGCGGATTGAAATTAAATCAAAAGGGTTTTGAGCTAAACATCAGGAAGAACATTCTGACAGAGCAGTTCCTCAGTCTTCCTCAGGAGGTGGTGGGCTCTCCTCTGGAGGTTTTCAAACAGAGGCTAGATGGCCATCTGACAGCCATGCTGATTCTGTGGATTTTGGCACATCACGGGAAGGAGGGCAGGAAAGTTTTCTTCAGTGCTTAGTTCTCATGGCCCTTTCTTACAGGCCCAGGAAATAAGAACATAAGAGAAGCCATGTTAGATCAGACCAGTGGCCCATCCAGTCCAACATTCCGTGTCACACAGCGGCCAAATATACACACACACACATACTGTGGCTAATAGCCACTGATGGACCTCTGCTCCATATTTTTATCCAACCCCCTCTTGAAGGTGGCTATGCTTGTGGCCACCACCACCTCCTGTGGCAGTGAATTCCACATGTTAATCACCCTTTGGGGAATGGTGATGACCACTTTGTGGTCAGGTAGCAGTTTTTCTCCAGGCTGGTTTGGCCAGGGATCCTGAACGGGCTTGGGGGGGGGGCATCTTCTGGCCTTGGAGCAGGTGTCACTGGGGGGAGGAGAGAGCATGCTTGTAAATTTCCTGCATTGTGCAGGGAGTTGGACTAGATAGCTCTGGAGGTCACTTACAACTCTATGATTCTGTCTTTGTCTGGGTTTCTTTTTTCCAAGTTTTTTCCTCAACCTTTTTGGCTCACTCAGTGTCAAAAATAACCATGTGGCTAGACTACTGCAGCGCACTCCCTATGGGTCGGCCCTTCAAGTCAGACACTCTGGGTGGTACAGAATACCACAATGATTCTTAGGACTGAGACATTGTGTGTATCTCAATGTATTCCGTTCTGAAGCCATGAACAGAAAAGACAGTTCTGACAAAGCACCTGGCATGCGGAAATGTCTGGAATCTCCATTGGGAGTGTAACGCCACCCAATAATAGAGGCAGAGCCTGTAGGAACAATTGCCTATATGGGCCATTCCAAGGCAACCCATCACACAGCCTTGTTCAAGCCTTGGGCAAGGGGAGGGGGCAGGTCTACCCTCCAACACATCCATTTCTCCAGGGGAACTGATCTCTGTACTGTGGAGATGGGCTGTCATTCCAGGGGACACTAGGTCGCACCTGGAGGTTGGTGAAGGGGGACCCCTGAATAATTAATGAATACCCCTATAATAATGAATGAAGGCATGCTTATGCCTTAAAAAAAAGAGAATGTCTGATGCAATGTTAGAGGCCAGATAGTCTCAGTGGGTGCGAATTCACAGATTTGTAAAGTAGATAACAAAGAGGCCTCAGAGGAGTTTCTTGCAAGAGCTGATAATGCTTGGAGACAGGACGTATGGAAAAATACTAGAAATTATAGGAAAGTGGGGCATGTTGAGTTAGATAAGCCTGGGGACCTGCCTGCTTGTTTTGGGGTGTGAATAAAAAGGGTCTGAATGAGAATAACGTTTACTTAGTCAGTTTCGAGGCTTATGGCCGGCTAAGTTCTGCTTTGGTGCCAAAGTAAAATTGTTTCAACACGGCAATGTGCGGACCTCATTATTTCTCTGCTTCACTGGCACCCCTATCAGAGATCTGAATCTCTTCACAGAGAGGCAATCCCCTCTATACAAAAGGTTTTTTAAAATATGCATCCCTTTAAAACATATGCATCCTTTAAAAAAATATGCATCCCTTTAAAACAGGCCTTTGCTGAGGGATATTTCATATATTGGCCCTTTTCTCTGGTGTCCTTGCATTTTCTGTCTTGTTTCCCCTGAAGGGCTGAAATGCTTTCTAAAAAGAGATTCTTTGGGGGATTTAGGGTGGTTTTGTTCACCAGTGTAATGTACCAGCACCTTTTTTGCAGGGGGATTCCCAAATCTTGAGGGTAGAATTGGGAGGGGGGGAATCAGAGGAGGATGAGGAGAAAAAGGAAGGGGGGATCTGAGAGGGCTCTGAGAGTTACTGTGACTGATCCAAGGTCCCCCAGAATGGCTGCAGTTCTCCGGATTAGAGTTTGCTGCTCTTAACCACTGAGGTTATACATGAGTACTCTATGCCCCACAGATCAAGGAGGGGGGGGGCTGAGGGATGATTTGGGGTGGGAGAAAGGGGGCACAGATGAAGGAGGGGGGGCTGAGGGATGATTTGGGGTGGGAGAAAGGGGGCACAGATGAAGGAGGGGGGCTGAGGGGTGATTTGGGGTGGGAGAAAGGGGGCACAGATGAAGGAGGGGGGCTGAGGGATGATTTGGGGTGGGAGAAAGGGGGCACAGATCAAGGAGGGGGGCTGAGGGATGATTTGGGGTGGGAGAAAGGGGGCACAGATCAAGGAGGGGGGCTCTGAGAGGGCTCTGAGAGTTACTGTGACTGATCCAAGGTCCCCCAGAATGGCTGCAGTTCTCCGGATTAGAGTTTGCTGCTCTTAACCACTGAGGTTATACATGAGTACTCTATGCCCCACAGATCAAGGAGGGGGGGGGGGGCTGAGGGATGATTTGGGGTGGGAGAAAGGGGGCACAGATCAAGGAGGGGGGCTGAGGGATGATTTGGGGTGGGAGAAAGGGGGCACAGATCAAGGGGGCTGAGGGATGATTTGGGGTGGGAGAAAGGGGCACAGATCAAGGGCGGAAGGAGTGGGGGCCGGGGAGCAGGTAGCTGGGAAGGAGAAGGTGCGAAGGGGGGCTGGCACTTTGTCCCTTGGTCCTCAGACGACTCACACAAAACAGGATCCCAAAGTAGGAGGGTCAGCTCTCCCCCTCCCAAAGGATTTGTTCTGTGTTTGATGCTTTTGGGGGTTTATTTGTCCTGCAGCACTGCGGCCCCTGCCAGAGTTCCCCCTCCTGGCTTCTCTGCGAAGGGGGTGAGAAACTCTTGGACATTTGCCGGTAGAGCCTGTTGGTGGGGGGTGAGGTGGGGTGAGGGACCTCAATGGGGTAAAATGTCATTGAGCCGCCCCTCTGAAGCATCCATTTTCTCCAGGGGAACTATAGTCTGGAGATGAACTCTCATTCCAGGGGATCTCCAGGTCCCACCTGGAAGCTGGCATCCCTAAAATCAAAATCTCTTCAAAACAGGTCTGACCATTTCCAGAGGGATATCATAATTCATTTCACAATGGCCACCTTGGGGAATCATAGAGTTGGAAGGGACCTCCAGGGTCATCTAGTCCAACCTCCTGCACAATGCAGGAAACTCACAAACCTCCCCCTCAATTTGCAGGATCTTCATTGCTGTCAGATGGCCATCTAGCCTCTGTTGAACTTGAAAAACCTCTAAGGAAGGAGAGCCCACCACCTCCTGAGGAAGCCTGTTCCACTGAGGAACCGCTCTAACGGTCAGGAAGTCCTTCCTAATGTTGAGCCGGAAATGCTTTTGATTTAATTTCAACCCGTTGGTCCTGGTTCTACCCTTCCAGGGCCACAGAAAACAATTCCACCCCATCCTCTAGATGACAGCCTTTCAAGTACTTGAAGATGGTGATCCTATCACCTCTCAGCCGCTTCCTCTCCAGGCTAAACATCCCCAGCGCCTTCAACCTTTCCTCATAGGACTTGGTCTCCAGACCCCTCACCATCTTCTCGCCCTCCTCTGGACCCATTCCAGCTTGTCTAGATCCTTCTTAAAATGTGGTGCCCCAAACTGAACACAATACACCAGGTGCGGAGTATTTCAATTATTTGCCCTTTTCTCAGATGTTCTGCTGGCATTTTCCCTCCTGGCCCCCTTGAAGGGCTGGAATGCTCTCTAAGCAGGGATTCTTGGGGGGCTTTTTGGTGGCATTTCTCACTGGTGCAGTGCACCTTTTTTTTGGGGGGGGGGGTCCAATTCCCGAGAGGGAAACTGGGAGAAACCGGAGGAGGAGGATGTGAGGCCCTCTCCCGACTTCAGAGAGTGTGTGTAGGGGGAGGAAAGTGTGTGTGTGGGGGGGGGAGGAAATGTTTCCCGGGCATTCCATTCCCTATGGAGACTGATTCCCATAGGGTATAATGGATAATTGATCCACGGGTATCTGGGGCTGGGGGGGGGGGTGTCTGTTTTTTGAGGTAGAGGCACCAAATTTTCAGCATAGCATCCAGTGCCTCTCCTCAAAATACCCTCCAGGTTTCAAAATGACTGGACCAAGGGGGTCCAAAAGAGGGTGCCCTTATCCTTCATTATTTCCAATAGAGGGAAGGCATGGAAAAGGTGTGCGGTCCCTTAAAAGTGTGATGGCCAGGACTCCCTTTGGAGGTCATTTACGCTTCTCCCAGTCTTGCTCCTGGCTCCACCCCCAAAGTCTCCTGGCTCCACCCCCAAAGTCTCCTGGCTCCAACTCCCAAAGTCCTCAGATAGTTCTTGAATTGGACAAGGCAACCCTAGATCTCACTGATCCAAGGTCATCTAGCTGGCTGGCTGGCTGGCTGCATGGGGAGAAGGAGGAGCGGGGGGGGGGGGAATCAAACCCTTAAAATGTAGTTGGTCTTCAAGGTGCCACTTATCTACTGCTTTCTTCCGGTTTCTCCAGATTAGAGTGCTGCTGCTCTTATGCACTGCACCAATACCAAACTGGCCACTTTATACACGACTCGTAACACGAGTACCCACCTTCCCTTTTCTCTTGTCCAAAATAAGCACGTTCTCTAAGGGTTACAGCCAAGCGGGCAGCCGTGTTGGTCTGCAGCAGCTGAACAAAGCGGGAGTCAAGTGACACCTTTAAGACCAACCCATTTTTATTGAGAACGTAAGCTTTCGTGTGCTCGTAAGCACACTTCATTCCTCGTCTGATGAGGTGTGCTTAAGAGCACACGAAAGCTTACGTTCTCAATAAAAATGGGTTGGTCTTAAAGGTGCCGCTTGACTCCCGCTTTGTTCTAGCAGGAGTAGGGAACAGATGTTTTTTTGCCTACAACTCCCATCAGCCCCAGCCATTGGCCGTGCTGGCTGGGGCTGATGGGAGTTGAGGGCAAAAAAACATCTGGCGCGCCACTGTCCCCTATAAGGGCTACAGAGAGAGAGAGAGCTGCAGTCCTAAACAGGCACACGGTGTGGGCGTTGGGAAGCCATTTCCTCCGCCGCCCCTTGTAAGGAAGCGCCTTTGAATCTCGGGGTCTTCTGCTCAAACGGCTCAGAGGGAACCAGGTGAGCGGCAAGAAGAGGCTTTGGGGGGGGGTTGGGGGCTGCAATGCAAGACCCAAAGCAGAGGGGGGTGAAAGAGAGCCCCTAACCCTCCCCCCTTTTTTCCTTGGGGTTTCCCCACCACCACTCCTGCCCCAAGCAGAGCCTCTTCTTGTCCCCTGTGTGGAGAGGTTCCTACAGCAGACTTGAGTGTAGGATCTGAATCTGGTACTTTTGGAGATTAGAGGAATTTCAAAGCAGCTTCCAGAGGCCCGTTTAGGAAGGGGGGGGGGGATGAGAGTGACATTTGGGACCGGAGAAAAAGGAGAGAGAAGATGAAGGGGGGGGGCTGAGGGGGAGATTTGGGGGGGCCAGGGTGGAGGGGCTGAAGGAAAGGCAGAGGGAGATGGGAACATATGAAGCTGCCTTATACTGAATCAGACCTTCGGTCCATCAAAGTCAGTATTGTCTACTCAGACTGGCAGCGGCTCTCCAGGATCTCAAGCTGAGGTCTTTCACGCCTGTTTGCCTGGACCCTTTTATAGTTGGAGATGCCAGGGATTGAACCTGGGACCTTCTGATTACCAAACAGATCCTCTCCCAGTGAGCCACCGTCCCTCCCCTAAAGAACATTTGAAGCTGCCTTCTACTGAATCAGACCCCACCAGGTCCATCAAAGTCAGTATTGTCTACTCAGACTGGCAACAGCTCTCCAGGGCCTCAAGCTGAGGTTTTTCATGCCTATTTGCCTGGACCCTTTTTAGTTGGAGATGCCGGGGATTGAACCTAGGACCTTCTGCTTACCAAGCAGATGCTCTACCAGTGAGTCACTGTCCCTACCAATGAAGGCGGGGGGGGCTATAAAGTGGGGGGACAGGGTCTTCTGAGGCACTTGAACCTCAGAAGACCCACATGATACAGAACTGAAGAGGGCAAAAGGGTATTTTGGGAGGAAACCTTCCTCCTCAGCATCAAGGCTATACCCCTTCTGTCTTGGGGAAATGGCAGCATGAGGGTCAGTTCTCCTCCCCACAGGTGACTTACTCCAGGTTAGATGCTTTTTTTGGGGGGGGGGGTCATTTTTCCTGCCTCTGCACAGCATCCTTCAGTGCTTGGGCCCCTGCCTGAGTTTCCCCTCTGGCTTTTCTGCCATCTTGCCCAAAGCTGCTTTGGGGGGAAGTGGAATTTTGCAAACAAGGTGTGTTGCCTGCTATTTATTTTATTTATTATTTATTACGTTCAACTTATATCCCGCCCTCTCCGCAAGCGGACTTAGGGCAGCTCACAACATCATGTCAATACAGTTAAACCAATAAAACATATAAAACCATAATTTACATATTTCAATTTTTAAAAAACATGTTACAATTATTAAAACCATTCTATAGTGCTGCATCCGTACAATATAGGCGGCGTTGAATTTCCGAACAGTGATCACCAGCATTCTATGTGATGCTTTTGGGGGGAAGTGGAATTTTGCAAACAAGGTGTGTTACCTGCTATTTAAATCTCCCCCCAGACCCTCCCCAATAACAGCTGTTTTTCCTTCCCCAAGTATGGGGCGTGGGTGTCAATGTTTATTTTTTAAAAAATTGACAGTTGACTAGTGTATCAGTATGACCACACGTGTACCAAAATATTAGTATAAAACCGATGGTTTTTAAAACCCTGGAAAGCCGATGTGGTATCTGTTGGCGGGGGTGGGGGAACACTGCGGGGAATTTGGGGCTCGGAAAACGCAGGGAAACCTATCCCTCCTCCCCTCCACTGGCAGTGACCTGCACTGATGGGTCGAACAGGATTGTTTTGTGTGTTTTTTTCTCCTGTTTTTTTCCACACACGGATTCAAGGCCAGCTTCCTTTGAGGCTGCAGGTGGAAGAACACGATTTGGGAGGCCTCGCTCTCCTAAAATCTCCCTGCTACAAAAAGCCTCGTGGCCAACCTTGACAGAGAGAACAAATTTTTTTTCCCTGCAGGGCTAGATTTCTGTGTGCAGGGAGAGTATAATTCTTAGCTGCCATCTGTGGAGTCAGGCACTCCATCCCATCCTCTCAGGGCTCTCCCACCTCATCGCCTCCATTCTCCTCCAGGTCTTTGATTCGTTCATAGGGAAGAAGGAAGAGATGCTTCTTTGGGCAGGGAAAGGGATTAGTCTCCCAGGAATGGGCTGGCAGAGTTTGCGAGGAAGCATTTCAAAGGGAGGAGGGGGAAGTATGAATAAGGAAGGTTGGACCCCCTCTCCAGTATAAAATGGCTGGTTGAGGGGAGAGATGTCGGGTCAAACACACTTGGGTCTTGAGGGGTCAAATCTTGAATCGTGCCCTGCATCCCGAAAATGCGTGTGGAGCAAAAAGACTTTTCCAACCTTTTTCTTTCTTTCTCTTTTTCCCAGGCAGGAGTGGAAGAACACTCTGGATGCCTCCTCCGCCATCTTCTCTGCGCTGAAGGGAAAAGAACCACCATGCAGCCAGCTCAGGTATGGGAGGGTGGAATCACTGAGGGGATATGTGGCAGATGGTAGAGATGCCTTCTTCTCCGTTGTAATGCTCAGAGAATCAGGCTCCTTCCCGTTGATTCTAGTGTTACTCACTGGGAAGGCAGGTCAACCCCTGCACAGACAGCAGGGAAATTTGAAGATCGCTTTGATTTGGGCTCACTATAAACCTTTCTGTAACGATACTAAAATTTCTGCAGTAAGTGTTTGGTTCCTTATTACCTGGACATCTCTGGCTTCTTCCCCACAAGGCTGATTGCCCCCCTGCAACTGAGGACAGCCCCTCTGGTTCCAAAGTGCTCCCAAGTAGGGCTGGGAGGGGGGAGATATCCCCACTGGGCTCTTCTTGCCAAAGCTTCATGCTGCTTTTCCATTGTGAATTGATTCTCTCAGGTTTTGGCCTTCCCCCGTGGACCACTTTTCCGGTGATATAAAAGAATGTTTCCTTCTCCTTCTTGCAGGCCGGAGTGTCCTTCGAAGAGGTGGCCGTGTATTTCACCCCGGGGGAGTGGAGCCTGCTGCGCCCAGCCCAGAGAGCTCTCTACAAGGAAGTCATGCTGGAGAATTTTGGGAACGTGGCCTCTCTGGGTGAGGATCCTTTGCTCCTTCTTGCAATGGGGAGTGACTGTAAGGTAGCCATTAAGGACGAAGGACATGGTTCAGGCTGATGCATTTCTACAGTTCAGAGATCTGTCCCCAAGGAGAAAAGATATCCTTTGGAGGGTCAATTCTTTGGCATTGTTCCTCACTGTGGTCTCTGCCATCCCCAAATCTCTAGGAGTTTCCCAATTTGAATCTGGCATCCCTTCCCCCACCACCATCCCCTGGCCATGGCCAGAGAGAATCTAGCAACCCCAGAGGAGACAGACATGTTCTTCTTCTCCCTCTTTCTTCATCTCTCCCCCTTGCGAGCCAGTTAGGTGTGGTGGTTAAGTGCATGGATTCTTATCTGGGAGAACCGGGTTTGATTCCCCACTCCTCCACTTGCGCCTGCTGGAATGGCCTTGAGTCAGCCATAGCTCTCATAGGAGTTGTCCTTGAAAGGGCAGCTTCTGGGAGAGCTTTCTCAGCCCCACCTACGTCACAGGGCGTCTGTTGTGCAGGGGGCGGGGGAGGGAGGTGGAGGAGATTGTGACCGTTCTGAGACTCTGAGATTCAGAGTATCAGGCAGGATATAAATCCAATTTCTTCTTCTCTTCCTCCTCCTCTCACTATGGGCCACAGTCACCAGAGTATTTCTCCCTCTTGCTCTGTTGTTGTTCTTGGTTTCTGCTGGTTAGCCTCCCAGTGTCCCTCTCCAGGACCTGGCTCCTTCGTACCCCCTTTCCTTTTGGTCTTGCCTTTAACCTTTCCCTTTATGCTTAATAAATGTCAAGCCTTTTAAAAGAATGGTCATGCCGCTTTGTGGGGGAATAAGTGTCCCAATCTTCAGGCTGTGCATAGAGAGGCTGAGGTTCCAAGAGGCCCAGAGTTGGGTGTACATGTGGGCCTCATATCCCTGCTCCTACAGAGTCTCAGAAGAGGAAGAAGAATTGCAGATTTATACCCCACCCTTCTCTCTGAATCAGAGACTCACAGCGGCTTACAATCTCCTATGTCTTCTTCCCCCACAACAGACACCCTGTGAGGTGGGTGGAGCTGAGAGAGCTCTCACAGAAGAAGACGACTGCAGATTTATACCCTGCCCTTCTCTCAGAATCAGAGAGGCTTACAACCTCCTATATCTTCTCCCCCCACAACAGACACCCTGTGAGGTGGGTGGGGCTGAGAGGGCTCTCACAGCAGCTGCCCTTTCAAGGACAACTCCTGGCAGAGCTAATGGCTTACTCAAGGCCATTCCAGCAGCTGCAAGTGGAGGAGTGGGGAATAAAACCCGGCTCTCCCAGATAAGATTCCGCGCACTTAACCACTACACTAAACTGGTTCTCAGGATAACAAAAGAGGGATGAGCAGGCCTTGGATTCAGCAGGAGCTCACAGGAGTGCAGCTCCTGAACCTTTCTGAGGGTTCCCCCTCCTCCTCCCCACCTACCTTGCCCATTGAATAGGAGGTGCAGCTGCATAACAGTCCTTGGATTAGGAGAGCAGCCAGCCACCAGGAGCTTTGCAACACCCCCAGCAGCCCCCATTAACCCCTGGAGAAGCACACACCACCCTTTCTCCACTTCTTATGTGTCTGGGTGGCGGGTGGCTTGCTGGCCTTTGACTGGGCAGGGAGGCCAAGGAGAGCCCCATATGAGCAAGGCCTGCTTGGGCTGGCTGGATCTCTACCCAGCCCAAGCAGGTCTCGCTCGCCCGGGGCTCTCTTTTCTTGCATCGAGTTGCTTTTGGCTGGGGGGGGGCAGTATATGCTAATGAGTTATGCTAATGAGCTCCACCACCTATTTTTCTACAAAACGACCCCTGGGGATGAGTCTTGACCCCGTATGGTCCTCCATCCTAGTCCTATTACCTGTATGTTTCTGGAGAGACAGTCAATTTGGTTTAGGATTCATGAATATATGGGCACGCAGAAGAGGTCTAATTTTGAGGGTTTTGTCCCTGATAAACAGGACTTTTGATTGCCAAACCTGACCTCATATCCTGGCTGGAAGAAGAGGTGTTTTTTCTGGGCTCTGATGAAGAGGACAGGCTAGCAGGTAGGGGGTTTAAGATATCGGTTTTGGGACTGTGTGTTTCCTGGGCGTCCTTCCAAGGGCCAGTGGGTTTCTGGGGCTTTGTTTATGCTCACAGTTTTCCCTCGAAGAAGAACTTGGATGAATTGCGGCTGCTGAAAGAGTGCCTGTAAATCATCAGCCCAGAACAAGAGCCAGTCTGGTGTAGTGGTTAAGTGTGCAGACTCTTATCTGGGAGAACTGGGTTTGATTCCCCACTCCTCCACTTGCAGCTGCTGGAATGGCCTTGGGTCAGCCATAGCTCTGGCAGAGGTTGTCCTTGAAAGGGCAGCTGCTGTGAGAGCCCTCTCCAGCCCCACCCACCTCACAGGGTGTCTGTTGTGGGGGAGGAAGGGAAAGGAGATTGTAGGCCGCTCTGAGCCTCTGTCCTTGAAAGGGCAGCTGCTGGGAGAGCCCTCTCCAGCCCCACCCACCTCACAGGGTGTCTGTTGTGGGGGAGGAAGGGAGAGGAGATTGTAGACCGCTCTGAGCCTCTGTCCTTGAAAGGGCAGCTGCTGTGAGAGCCCTCTCCAGCCCCACCCACCTCACAGGGTGTCTGTTGTGGGGAAAGAAGGTAAAGGAGATTGTGAGCCGCTCTGAGACTCTTCGGAGTGGAGGGCGGGATATAAATCCAATATCTTCTTCTGGCACTTATGCCAAGTCTAGCCCAGTGTTGTCCACTCTGGAAAGTAGTGTTATTCAGACCAGAGTTTTTGTCGGTTCTGTTTCGCCCAACATCCCCTTAACTAGAGATGCCAGGCCTTGATGTTGGATCTATGTGCCTGCAAAGTAAAGCACATCCTTTATGGTGCAGCTATGATTCAAAGCAACCCCAGGTGGCTCTTATGTGACCCCGTTTATTTCCCCACCCCTTCGACACGGAGCAGTGTCCCATATGATTGTGAAAGGTCTGGGGCAAACAGTATGCCAATATAAAATCCAGCCTCTTCCAGAGGAAGCCCTGGCTTCTTCCCAGGGTATGTTTAAGCCCTAGTCTGAAGGATGTTTGACTTGCCTCAACCAGGGCCAAGGCCTTTTCATCCTCGGCCCCGGCCTGGTGGAATCAGCTCCCTGTGGAGATCCAGGCCCTACCTGAATTAATGCCATTACGGCCTGCAAGACAGAGGTATTCCACTGAGCCTTTGGTTGAGGCAGCGGATATCCTTATTTCCATCTGCTTGGCCTCCCTTACCTAGCATGATGTTATCTTATTTTAATCTTATCTTAATCTATTATTCCATCTCTGGGCCTACTGTTGTATTGATATATATATATATGCGCCCAATTGGAAACTGCTGCCTGCGACATATATATGCTGTTTGTTGTATTGTATCCTATGGTTCGATCCCCGGCAGAAGCTGGGTTTCCAGGTAGCCGGCTCGAGGTTGACTCAGCCTTCCATCCTGAGGTCGGCAAAATAAGTACACAGCTTGCTGGGTGAGTGGGGGGGGGCGGAGTGAAGATGATTGGGGAAGGCAATGGCAAGGAAAGGAACGGTCTCCTCTGCAAGCACCAGTCGTTTCCGACTCTGTTGCTTTCACAATGTTTTCACGGCAGACTTTTTATGGGGTGGTTTGCCATTGCCTTCTCCAGTCATCTACGCTTTCCCCGCAGCAAGCTGGGAACTCATTTTACCAACCTCGGAAGGATGGAAGGCTGAGTCAACCTTGAGCTGGCTACCTGAAAACCCAGCTTCCACCGGGGATCAAACAGGTCGTGAGCAGAGCTTAGGACTGCAGTACTTCAGCTTTAACACTCTGCACCACAGGGCTCTTAGTAATGCAATGCAAAGTAAAGTAAAGGCAATGGCAAACCACCCTGTAAAAAAGTCTGCCGTGAAAACATTGTGAAAGCAACATCATCCCAGAGTCGGAAACGACTGGTGCTTGCACAGGGGACCTTTCCATTTCCTTTCCTATGGTTTTAGCTTGTAGTTTTTAATTGTTTTAACTTTTGTTGTTATCAGCTCTGAGCCCACTTGTGGGAAAGGGCGGAATACAAATTAACAAAAATAAAAATGCTTCCCTAACAAGGGCAGAGAATCTGAGGCCAAGGCCTGCAGCAGGCTCTGTCCCCTTGTTCACTCAGACAACACAATCACAAGACATAATAACGCTAGCCATACTATCTCTTGTTCATTCACTTCTTACCATCCAGGCTTATCTAGGCCATCCGATATCAGTAGTGCTCTTCCACTCTGTACATCAGACAAATAGGTCAGTCCTTACACGAAAGAATAAACGAACCTAAAGAGTGGCAGTCCTTAAACAGAAAAGCTTCAAGGAAAAATTAAAGTGTATGAACATAAGAGAAGCCATGTTGGATCAGGCCAATGGCCCATCCGGTTCAACACTCTGTGTCACATAAGAACATAAGAGAAGCCTTGTTGGATCAGGCCAGTGGCCCATCCAGTCCAATACTCTGTGTCACATAAGAGAAGCCCTGTTGGATCAGGCCAATGGCCCATCCGGTCCAACACTCTGTGTCACACAGTGGCCAAAAAAACCCCCAAAACCCAAGTGCCATCAGGAGGTTCACAAGTGGGGCTAGAAGCCCTTCCACTTTGCGCCCTCCCCCCCAAGCACCAAGAATACAGAGCATCACTGCCCCAGACAGTTCCAATTATATGCTGTGGCTAATAGCCACTGATGGACCTCTGCTCCATATGTTTATCCAATCCCCTCTTGAAGCTGGCTATGCTTGTAGCCGCCACCACCTCCTGTGGCAGTGAATGTCATGTGTTAATCACCCTTCGGTTAAGAAGTACTTCCTTTTATTCATTCTAGCCCAACTGCTCAGCAATTTCATCGAATGCCCATGAGTTCTTGTATTGTGAGAAAGGGAGAAAAGGACTTGTTTCTCTTTCTCCATCCCATGCATAATCTTGTAAACCTCTATCACGTCACCCCGCAGTCGACGTTTCTCCAAGTTAAAGAGCCCCAAGCGTTTTAACCTTGCTTCCTAGGGAAAGTGTTCCAACCTGTAATCATTCTAGTTGCCCGTTTCTGCACTTTTTCCAATGCTATAATATCTTTTTTGAGGTGCAGTGACCAGAATTGCACGCAGTATTCCAAATGAGGCCGCACCATCGATTTATACAGGGGCATTATGATACTGGCTGATTTGTTTTCAATTCCCTTCCTAATAATATGATTGCTAATAATGATTCCTAATGATATGATTGCTGGATTTGTTCATTCAGAACAATGGGATGCCCCCCCCCCCGTCCCTCGAGCTGAACAGAGACGTAGGATTTTATCTCACAAATATCAGCAACCCACTGATATTATTCAACCCACTGGTTCTGGTCCTACCTTCTGGGGCCACAGAAAACAATAAGAACATAAGAACATAAGAGAAGCCATGTTGGATCAGGCCAATGGCCTATTTATTTATTTATTTATTTATTTATTTATTTATTTATTTATTTATTTTATATCCCGCCTTTCCCCACCCCCACCCCACCCCAAGGCAGGCTCAGGGTGGCTCACAAATTAAAGGTCAACATGATTGCATTAGTGTGACCAAGATAAAACGACAATAAAAACATTAAAAAAATTTTACTAAAACACCTGCATGTGCTAATACCATGGTTTCAGACAGCGATTAAATTCTGGTGGTTAGCTGTTCTAAGCGATCTCGGGGTCACCATAGCATGGCGAGGTAGGCCATGGTAGTATTCTTATGCGCCAGTCCCATTGCTGCAGGTGTTGCCATCATATAAATGCTGATTTTCTGCAACTAAGCATTTCTCCTTTGTTCTAATCTAGTTAATTACACTGTGCATGGTACCCCCGCATCCTGAGTTGCTTTTTTGCACCACCACCCCCCACCCTCTGACTGGGATAGAAAGATTGAGAGATCTCCATCCTGAATCATACCTGACAAAAGGAGGCTTGACTCTCAAAACCATATACCCAGAAATTCTTAGACTCATAGAATCATAGAGTTGGAAGGGACCTCCAGGGTCATCTAGTCCAACCTCCTGCACAATGCAGGAAACTCGCAAATACCTACCCCAAATTCACAGGATCTTCTATCGCTGTCAGATGGCCATCTAAAAACCTCCAAGGAAGGAGAGGAGAGCCCACCACCTCCCGAGGAAGCCTGTTCTACTGAGGAATCGCTCTAACGGTCGGGAAGTTCTTCCTAATGTTGAGCCAGAAACTTTTGATTTAATTTCAACCCACTGGTTCTGGTCCTACCTTCTGGGTCCACAGAAAACAATTCCACACCATCCTCTAGATGACAGCCCTTCAAGTAGTACTTGAAGATGGTGATCCTATCACCTCTCAGCCGCCACCTCTCCCGGCTAAACATCCCCAGCTCCGTCAACCTTTCCTCATAGGACTCAGTCTCCAGACCCCTCACCATCTATGTCGCCCTCCTCTGGACCCATTCCAGCTTGTCTATATCCTTCTTAAAATGTGGTGCCCAAAACTGAACACAATACTCCAGGTAAGGTCTTACCAGAGCAAAGTAAAACAATACCATCACATCACGTGATCTGGACACTATACTTCTGTTGATACAGCCCAAAAATTGCATTTGCCTTAGTCTTTAAGTGCTACTGGGCTCAAAATTAGGTATTTGTGGAAAATGCCTTCTCATAACACCAGGTATCCCTTTCTTTCAGCAGGGGACGTGTGGCAGTCAGCAAATGAAGCAAGAGAACACTCACTGATGGAGAAGGAGGATGTATATTCAGATCTGCAAGAGGAATGTGAATATTTGGATGCACTGAGGATGGGCGAGGGAGAACACCCGCCTAAAGGGAGGAATAAATCTGGTCTTTTAGAAGGAGATGAGCAGCTATGGCAAAAAATAGATCTAGGAGAAAAGAGGACTGGAAATGGGAACACTTTCATTGAAATATCAGTTATTAATATTCAACAAAGGATGTGTGGCAGGAAGAAAATATATGAATGCCTGGTTTCTGGGGAAAGTTTTTTGTGGAACGATAATCTCAACTCCCACCAAAGAATTTACACAGAGGAGAAAGCATACAAAGGCCTGGAGTGTAGGAAAAGCTTCAGCCAGAGTGCATACCTTAGTTCCCATCAAAGAACTCACACGAGGGAGAAATTATATAAATGCCTGGAGTGTGGGAAAAGCTTCAGTCACAGTTCATCCCTTCATCGCCATCAGAACATTCACACAGGTGAGAAACTATATAAATGCCTGCAGTGTGGGAGAAGTTTTTTAAAAAAGATTACCTCATCTCCCATCAAAGAATTCACTCAGGGGAGAAACGGCACAAATGTCTGCAGTGTGGAAAAGGATTCACTAAGCGTTCCACTCTTACTTCCCACCAAAGAATTCACACAGGGGAGAAACCATATAAATGTCTGAAATGTGGAAAAAGCTTCACTGACAGTTCTAATGTTATTTCCCACCAAAGAATCCACACAGGGGAGAAACCATACAAATGCCTGGAGTGTGGAAAAAGCTTCAGTCAGAGGGGGTACCTTACTTCCCACCAAAGGAGACACACAGGGGAGAAGCCATACAAATGCCTGGAGTGTGAGAAAAGCTTCACTAGCAGTTCTGCTCTTACTTCCCATCGAAGAATACACACAGGGGAAAAGCCATACAAATGTCTGGAGTGTGAGAAAAGCTTCTCTGACTGTTCCAATCTTATTTCCCATCAAAGAGTTCACACAGGGAAGAAACCATACAAATGCCTGGAATGTGGAAAATGCTTCAGTGAGAATTCCACTCTTACAATCCATCAAAGAATTCACACAGGGGAGAAACCATATCAATGCTTGAAGTGTGAGAAAAGCTTCACTGGCAGTTCCCGTCTTGCTTCCCATCAAAGAATTCACACAGGGGAGAAACCATATAAATGCCTGGAGTGTGAGAAAAACTTCACTGACTATTCCAGTCTTATTTCCCATCAAAGAATTCACACAGGGGAGAAACCATACAAATGCCTGGAATGTGGGAAAAGCTTCTGTCATTATTCCAGTCTTACTTCCCATCAAAGAATTCACACAGGAGAGAAACCATATAAATGCCTGGAATGTGGGAAAAGCTTCACTGACCATTCCAATTTTGCTTCCCATCGAAGAATTCATACAGGGGAGAAACCATATAAATGCCTTGAGTGTGGGAAAAGCTTCAGTCAGAGTTCCAATCTTTCTTCCCATCAAAGAATTCACAAAAAGGAAAAACCATATGAATGCCTGCAGTGTGGGAAAAGGTTCTGTCAGAGGGCACACCTCACTTCCCACCACAGGATGCACAAACGGGAGAGGAAATAAGTTGCATATTCATGATTTTAATTATATTTAAGAATATTTATCCATTATGCAGTTTCATAATCTCTGTAAAGTTCAATTCCTGGTCAGAAAAAGTGCCAGAAGTTCAGAACCACCTCTCAACCTTGACATGTCATTAATATAACTAAAGAAATAGGAAATTTATTGCACTGGAATTGCACTGAACTGTTGTCTTGAGTCTTATAATCTTGCTCTCAGAATTTAATGACAGTCATTAAGATGTGTTCTAGTTCATGTAGTATAGTTACCTGTCAAGAATTCCCCAACCAGGGAATCTTTGGTAGTACTGGGCAGAGCTCAAGATAACACAATCAACCTTGAATGCGAATCCTCACAAACTGGGGGTGGGGGGTTGCTGTGCTGTTAGCCAGTTAGAGCAGCAGTGATCAAAATGAGGCTGAAGAGTCACATGCGGCTCTTTCACATATATTCTGCGGCTCCTGGAGGGTCAAGGAGGAACTTAATGCAGGCTTACTCTCAAGTAAGCATGCTTACCATCAGGACCTCAGTCAGCCCCCAAGGTCTGACCCATATGTAATGGGTGAAGTGAGAAAGGAGGAGGAAATAGGCAGGTTTGCAAGCTTGTTTCCTCTACTGCAGAGGTTGCCCAGAGATAAAGGGCAGGGAAAGAGACCAGAAGAGATGAAGGAGCCACTGGGAGGTGGGATAGTATTAAAGAGGGCTGTGCAAGATTTCCCCTTACTTTCACAGCTCTTGTAGGAGCTGTATTTAGTAACCTTGGTGTCAAGACAAAGAGAGATTCATAATGATGCAGACAGTGGTCAGTGATTTATGTGGTACATGTGTGTTTCCTTCTCCCACTAGTGCCAAAAAAGAATTCCCATACCTTTTCCTATGCTGGTCTTATGGGGACTATTATTCCCAGCCTTCCTTTTTTAAAAAGTCTCCTTCTTGCATGGTCATGTTGTCAAGTGCATACATATGCATTTCATCTTTCTGTGGAAAGAAAGTATTCAGAGTTATAGTAAAGGCATGTGTGTAATATTTGTTCATGTCTCAAACATCTGACATTTATTCTATGTGGCCCTTGTTAAGCAAATCTGATCACCCCTGTCTTAGAGTATCCCTACAATCAGAAGACAGTGGGAAGACTCCTGATCTTTCTGGGATTAAACCAGAAAATCAATTCTGTAAGATGGGAGCCTTCCTGCGGAAATAGTTTCTATGAACAAATTACTAGTAGGTTGGCACTTTGAGTACTGAATTTAGATTGCAATACTTGAAGCAGAGAACACCCAGGATAATCAAAAGGTATTTATTAAAGACTGCAAAATTTTTTCGAAGCAGTAAGAAAGAAAAATTTCAAAGCCTACCGTTTAAGGTTCTAACTAGACAGTAAGTTACTCTTTCCAGTGGTGGCAACGCCTGGTGTCTTCCAAAGTTAGCTCATATCTCCTGTGAGCTGAGAACAGCTTTACAAAGAACCATGAAACCAGATGTTTTAAGGTCTAAGATTTGAGAGGGTGGAGGGCCCTTCTGTCCAATTCTGTCCAGAGAGCCAGTTTGGTGTAGTTGTTAAGTGTGCAGAATCTTATCTGGGAGAACCAGGTTTGATTCACCACTCCTCCACTTGCACCTGCTGGAATGGCCTTGGGTCAGCCATAGCTCTGGCAGAGGTTGTCCTTGAAAGGGCAGCTACTGTGAGAGTCCTCTCAGCCCCACCCACCTCACAGGGTGTCTGTTTTGGGGGAGGAAGATAAAGGAGATTGTGAGCCACTCTGAGTAAATCCAATATCATCTTCTTCCTCCACTTGCAGCTGCTGGAATGGCCTTGGATTAGCCATAGCTCCCGTAGGAGTTGTCCTTGAAAGGGCAGCTTCTGTGAAAGCCCTCTCAGCCCCACTCTCCTCACAGGGTGTCTGTTGTGGGGGGAGAAGCTACAGGAGATTATAAGTTGCTCTGAGTCTCTGATTCAGAGAGAAAGGCAGGGTATAAATCTGCAATTCTTCTTCGATCAAAAATCAAACCAGTGATGTTATGTTAACATGGTGTTTGTTAACCTCTGATGACAAAATGGTCCTGCAGAGAAAACAGTTTTATGATGAGACGTTTCTCTGTAGTGTATATGAAGCAGCAAATGAAGTGAGGTGTGTGTGCTACAAACCTTCCAGGTGATGAGATGTGCTACAAACCTTCCAAGTGATGAGATGGTGCAGTGGTTAAGTGCGTGGACTTTTATCTGTGAGACCCGGGTTTGATTCCCCACTCCACTTGCACCTGCTGGAATGGCCTTGGGTCAGCCATAGCTCTTGCAAGAGTTATCCTTAAAAAGGCAGCTTCTGGGAGTGCTCTCTTAGCCCCATCCAGCTCATAGGGTGCCTGTTGTGGGGGAAGAAGATAAAGGAGATTTTAAGCCGCTATGAGACTGATTCAGAGAGAAGGGTGGGGTATAAATCTGCAGTCTTCTTCCTTGATTCTGTTATTCAAAATGCCAAGCCAGGCTTGTCTAGTTTTCTCCTGACAAAACCCCAGACGTCTCCCTTTGATCTGTTCCCCAAATTCCCGGCATAACATTTGATATGAAGCCTGAACCAAAGCTTAATTCTGTGTTTAATGAAAGATCAAGAAATTGACGAGAGGTCTATTTTCTTGACGATTATTCCTTTGCTCAATCACTTTATAGTCAAAGTGTTCTATTTGAAGGACAATCACATGTTCAAGTTCAAAAGTTTTACTTCTCTTCCTAAGTCACCTGTAATCAAAAGTGTTGCGTAAGGATCTGTTTTTTACTTCCAATCAGAACAGACCTTTTATTGGGCGAGCATGTCACATGTGCTAGGCCTCCCACTGTACATAGCCTGACGCTCCTCCCTTGAGGAGGAATGGTAGGGGGGAGGACAGCTTGCTTTGCCAGGCTCTCTCAATCGCACAGCAGAGGTACTGAGGCAAGCCTCTCTTCCTTCTATTGGCTGAGGCTCCTCCCCCTTCTCAGGAAGGCAGGGAAAGAGCCAGAACTTCCTTTGCCTAGTTCCTTTTATCACATGGGAGAGATACAAAAAAAGCACTTTAAGACCAATGAGTGCTAATGTTTTAAGCATTTTAAGTTATTTAAATCTTTAATTGTATTTGTGTGCTTCATAAAGTTGGCCTGGCCTGACAAGGTCTCATTTGCGTCACATCTGGCCCTCATAACAAATGAAGATATTGGATTTATATCCCACCCGTCACTTTGAATCTCAGAGCGGCTTACAACCTCCTTTATCTTCCTCCCCTACAACAAACACCCTGTGAGGTGGGTGGGGCTGAGAGGGCTCTGACAGCAGCTGCCCTTTCAAGGACAACCTCTGCCAGAGCTATGGCTGACCCAAGGCCATTCCAGCAGCTGCAAGTGGAGGAGTGGGGAATCAAACCCGGTTCTCCCAGATAAGAGTCCACACACTTAACCACTACACCAAATGAGACTGACACCCCTGCCCTAGACCAGAGGTGGCCAACGGTAGCTCTCTAGATGTTTTTTGCCTTCAACTCCCATCAGCCCCAGCCAGCATGGCCAACACCTCCCCCTAAATTCACAGGATCTTCATTGCCGATAGCCATCTAGCCTCTGTTTAAAAAACTCCAAGGAAGGAGAACCCACCACCTCTCCAGGAGGAAGCCTGTTCCACTAAGGAACCGCTCTAATGGTCAGGAAGTTCTTCCTAATGTTGAGCCAGAAACTCTTTTGATTTAATTTCAACCCATTGGTTCTGGTCCTACCTTCTGGGGCCACAGAAAACAATTCCACACCCTCCTCTCACCTTTTGCTGAGAGATGTCATAATTCATTTCCTCTTTTCCCAGATGCTCTGCTTTGCATTTTCTCTCCTGAATCCCTTGAAAGGCTGAAACGTTCTCTAAGCAGAACATCTGAAATGTTCTATAAGCAGAGCATCTTGGTGGAGGGGGGGGGGAGCTTTTTGGTGGCATGCTTCTGCAGTGCGGTGTGCCAGCACTTTTTTTTTAATCTCGAAGGGGAGCAATAGAGCAATTAGCAGACTGCATTTATTGCCCTGAGACACTCCCACCGCCATGCTCCAATTACCTGATGAAGGGTGCGTGCACACAAAAGCTTACATTCCGAATAAAACTTGGTTGGTCTTAAGGGTGCTACTGGACTCCAACTTGGTTCTGCTGCTTCAGACCAACACGGCTGCCCACCTGGATCATTCTCCAATTCTGACATGTTTACTCCCTTTGTTGTTTTCCCACTCAAATGCTGTCCAGACCAAATGTTCTTTCAATCTGTTAATTTTGCGTTTTTGCCATTGGAGTCTAACTTGGTGCTACTTTGCATGCTCAACCACTGCCCATTCGCTATATGTAACTCTGCTCACTGTACCCCGTTTCATTATCCGAGACTCTGATGAAGTATGCTTCCAGCACACAAAAGCTTGTGTTCTCAATAAAACTTTGTTGGTCTTAAATAGGGGTCATTTTGTAGAAAAAGAGGTGTCTGAGTTCATTAGCACAACTCATTTGCATAATCCATTTGTGTATGTCACACACTCCTGACATCATCGGAAGGTGTACTGAATCATAGCAGCTCAGCTATGATTGGGGCCAAGAATCCCAGCTACAAATACAAGTCGATGGGTTGTGAACCGGCAGAGACTGACCAAGAGAGAGATCTTGGGGTCGTGGTAGATAACTCACTGAAAATGTCAAGACAGCATGCGATTGCAATAAAAAAGGCCACCACCATGCTGGGAATTATTAGGAATGGAATTGAAAACAAATCAGCCAGAATCATAATGTCCCTGTATAAATCGATGATGCGGTCTCATTTGGAATACTGTGTACAATTCTGGTCACCGCACCTCAAAAAGGATATTAGCACTGGAAAAAGTGCAGAAAAGGGCAACTAGAATGATTAAAGGTTTGGAACACTTTTCCTTGGAAGAAAGGTTAAAATCATTAGAGTTTGTAGAATCTTTGGGGCTCAAGTGCCGTGTTCTACTGGAGAAGTTTTTCTTCCAGACGTTTCGTTCTCAGCTGCGGAGAACATCCTCAGTGGGGTTGCAGCCACTGGATGTTCTCCGCAGCTGAGAACGAAATGTCTGGAAGAAAAACTTTCTCCAGTAGAACACGGCACTTGAGCCCCAAAGATTCTGCAAACTCTAATGATATTGCCAACCGTGAAAACCTGAAATCTTTGATAAAGGTTAAAATGCTTGTGGCTCTTTAGCTTGGAGAAACGTCGACTGCGGGGTGACATGATAGAGGTTTGCAAGATTATGCATGGGATGGAGAAAGTAGAGAAGTCCTTTTCTCCCTTTCTCACAATACAAGAACTCGTGGGCATTCAATGAAATTGCTGAGCAGTCAGGTTAAAACAGATAAAAGGAAATACTTCTTCACCCAAAGGGTGATTAACATGTGGAATTCACTGCCACAGGAGGTGGCAGCGGCTCAAGCATAGCCATCTGTAAGAGGGGATTGGATAAAAATATGGAGCAGAGGTAGTGGCTTTTAACCACAGTATATACCGGTATGTGTGTGTGTGTGTGTATATGTGTGTATGAATGTACACACACACATATGTTGGCCACTGTGTGACACAGAGTGTTCGACTGGATGGGCCATTGGCCTGATCCAACATGGCTTATGTTCTAGCATCTACCTTAAAATGCTTCTTGAATTATAATTATCATAATAAAATCTTACTCCCATCATACTTTTTAAATGACTTTCTCCTATGTGGCCACAGTGGCATGATGAAGATTCCCATCTGTCAGCTTGATATGTTTTGCTTATTTTTTCTTATGTTTTTGTGAGGGAAAATATTAGAAAGTTTGTCAAATCTGAAGAGTTCAGCAAAATTCTCACAGGGGGCTTGAACAATGGAGCCCAGAAGCGAGTATTATTTATTTATTTGGGGGGGGGGGGTTAAGAAAGGGAGGTTTAAGAAAGAAGGGGGGAGTTCAAAAGTTTTATTTCTCTTCCTATGTCACCTGTAATCAAAAGTTTTGCATAAGGATCTAACTGTAAGGGGGGAGGTTTAAGAAAGAAACAGCACCATAAAATTTAAGAGGTTCCGGAGCTCCACTCCTGTGAGTGCCTGCCCAAAATGAAAAAGGAAGGAAAGATCCCCTGTGCAGGCACCAGTCATTTCCGCCTCTGGGGTGACCTAGCTTTCACAACGTTTTCACGGCAGACTTTTTACAGGTTGGTTTGCCATTGCCTTCCCCAGTCATCTACGCTTTCCCCCAGCAAGCTGGGTACTCATTTGATCGACCTCGGAAGGATGGAAGGCTGAGTCAACCTCAAGCCGGCTACCTGAAAACCCAGCTTCCACCGGGGATCAAGCTCAGGTCACGAGCAGAGCTTAGGACTGCAGTACTGCAGCTTTAACACTCTGCGCCACGGGGCTTAAAATAAGGCCTGCTCTTAAAGGTGGTAGCTGCTGGAGTCTCAACTTTGTTCCAAGGGTTAAAAAGAGAGAGAGAGACCCTCAGCCCTAGAGAGGAACATGCGAGGGAGGGAGGGGAGGCTAAATCGGGGAGCTATTTCCTCCTCCGCCCCCTTGGAAGGGAGCGCCTTTGAATTTTGGGAGGTTCTGCTTGAACGGCGTGGAGGGAATCCGGTGAGCTGGAAGAAGTTTTGCAGGGGGGAAATCTGGGGTTGTAGGCTGCAATGTAAGACCCAATGCAGAGAGCAAGGGGGGGCGGGAGGATGTAGCAGAGAGTGAAAGAAAGCAACCCCCCCCCCGCCCCAGGGAGATATGACGGGGCAGGGGCAGGGGCAGAGGGGCTGAAGACGAATTGCAGATTTATACCCCGCCCTTCTCTCTGAATCAGAGACTCAGAGCGGCTTGCAATCTCCTTTATCTTCCTCCCCCACAACAGACACCCTGTGAGGTCGGTGGGGCTGAGAGGGCTCCCACAGCGGCTGCCCTTTCAAGGACAACTCCTGCCAGAGCTACGACCATTCCAAGCAGGTGCAAGTGGAGGAGTGGGGAATCAAACCCGGTTCCTCCAGATAAGAGTCCAGGCGCTTAACCACTACACCAAACTGGCTCCGAAGAAAAGGCTGATGGTGCCGGGATAGGGGTTGGTGGGGGGGAGGCAAAGGGACTGTACCCCTTGGCCCTCAGAAGACTCATACCAAGCAATCAGAAGACTGCAAAGGGGGATTTTGGGAGGAGAGGCAGTGCCCCTTCTGCCTTGGGGAAATGGAAGCAGAAGAAGAGCATAAGAGAAATCATATTGGATCAGGCCAACACTGTGTCACACAGTGGCCAAAAAGCCTAGGTGCCATCAGGAGTCCATCTGTGGGGCCAGAATGCTAGAAGCCCTCCCACTGTTGCTCCCCCCCCCCTCCAAGCACTAAGAATACAGAGCATCTCTTGCCCCAGACACAGAGTTCCAACAATACGCTGTGGCTAATAGCCACTGATGGACCTCTGCTCCAGATGTTTATCCAGCTTTTCTCCCCACAGAAGATGTGCTCCAGGTTCGAAACTTAGGGGGATTTATTTTTCCTGCTTCCATACAGCACTCTGCAATGCTTGGCCTCCCGACGGAGTCTCGCCTGGCTTTTTTGCCATCTTGCCCAAAGCTGGGTTGGGGCGAAGTTTAATTTCAGAACTTCAAATATTAGCCACACCGTATTGTTGGAACTCTCTGTCTGGGGCAGTGATGCTCTGTATTTTTGGTGCTGGGAGGGACACAGTGGGAGGGTTTCCGGTGTCATGGCCCCACTGATGGACCTCCTGATGGTGCCTGGGTTTTTTGGCCACACTGTGACACAGAGTGTTGGGCTGGTGATGGGCCATTGGCCTGATCCAACATGGCTTCTCTTATGTTCTTATGTGACACAGAGTGTTGGGCTGGTGATGGGCCACTGGCCTGATCCAACATGGCTTCTCTTATGTTCTTATGTGACACAGAGTGTTGGACTGGATGGGCCACTGGCCTGATCCAGCATGGCTTCTCTTATGTTCTTATGTGACACAGAGTGTTGGACTGGATGGGCCACTGGCCTGATCCAGCATGGCTTCTCTTATGTTCTTATGTGACACAGAGTGTTGGACTGGATGGGCCACTGGCCTGATCCAGCATGGCTTCTCTTATGTTCTTATGTGACACAGAGTGTTGGGCTGGATGGGCCACTGGCCTGATCCAGCATGGCTTCTCTTATGTTCTTATGTGACACAGTGTGTTGGACTGGATGGGCCACTGGCCTGATCCAGCATGGCTTCTCTTATGTTCTTATGTGACACAGAGTGTTGGGCTGGATGGGCCACTGGCCTGATCCAACATGGCTTCTCTTATGTTCTTAACTGAACTGCCATTTCAAATCCTCCCCTGGCCCCTTTCAGCTGTAGATGTTTCGCCTTCCCCAGTTATGGAGTGTGTCAGTTTTGCTTTGTTTTTCCTTTGGCAGTTGAGTAGTGTCACTATAACCACTCTACTGTCTAGCCGCACCAATGTATTAATAAAGAATGGATGTTTTTTTTAAAACGTTGGTTAGCCCATGTGTTAACTGTTGCTTTGTGGGGCTCTGCGGGGAGTTTGGGACAGGGAAACTTGTTCCCCTTGGGGCAGAGACATAAGCAGATCATATGAACAGTATATGAGGCTGCCTTATACTGAATCAGACCCTCAGTCCATCAAAGTCAGTATTGTCTACTCAGACTGGCAGCGGCTCTCCAGGGTCTTAAGCTGAGGTTTTTCATACCTATTTGCCTGTGCCCTTTTTAGTTGGAGATATCAGGGATTGAACCTGGGACCTTCTGCTTGCCAAGCAGATGCTCTACCACTGAGCCACCATCCCTCCCCGCAGACGGGGGTCTTTTTAGAGTTGCCAATCCCCAGGTGGGTAACAAACAATGGATACTCGGTGTAGATTAGCAACACCAAGAAAAACCGAGTAGTACAACACTATATTCTTAAAGTTGTACTGTTTGTAACGTTACCAGTAATGAGAGTGTGATAAGGGCGTGCCTGCAAAAAAACCAGTTTGTACTAGTGTCCCCATTTGTGAAAAATTGTTTATATTGGGAAACTATGATACATTGATTGCTGCTAGAGTCCACAGTTGAGAAAGGCAAGTTCAAAACCGGACTACAGTTGTGCTACATTGCCACGTGGATGGCTGTCTTCCCTGGATTCACACCAAGGATCAACAGATACTGAGGACTTGATTCCCACATAACAATTTTCTATGACATTGATTTTTGGTACACTTGACTGTAAATTGGTAATGTATCTTTAAGAATATAGTGTTGTGCTACTCGGTTTTTCTTGGTGTTGCTAATCCACAGGGCGGGGCGGGGGATCCCCCAGTTTGGAGGGGCCCCCCCACTTCAGGGTCATCAGAAAGTGGGGGGAGGAGTAAGGCAATGTCTGCTGGGCACTCCATTATTCCCTATGGAGACCGATTCCCTTAGGGTATAAAGGAGAATTGATCCATAGGTATTATTTTAGATAGAGACACTAAATTTTCAGCATAGCATCCAGTACCTCTCCCCAAGATACCCTCTAAGTTTCAAAAAAGATTGGACCAGGGGGTCCAATTCTATGAGCCCAAAAAGAAAGTACCCCTATCCTTTTTTTTGACATTTATACTAATCTTTATTACAGTATCAAGTTACATGACATTTCAAATTTCATAAACCAAAATAAACTATATCTACATACTCAAATTTGCCGCATATCTTACACAAAAACAATACATTAAAAGGCAGGAGAGTGCAGTCTAACTATGTATGCTTATTTTGTATGATTAATAACAACTTAAACTTCCTTGTCCTCTCTCTCAAGTCTAAGATCCCCTATCCTTCATTATTTCCAATGGAGGGAAGGCTGTGCAGTCCCTTTAAATGTGATGGCCAGAACTCCCTTATGCTTGTCACACCCTTGCTCCTGGCTCCACCCCCAATGTCCCCTGGCTCCACCCCCAAAGTCTTCAGATGTTTCTTGAATTGGACTTTGCAACCCTCGTTCCTTTGGGCAACCCTAGCCAGTTTGGTGTAGTGGTTAAGGGTGCGGACTGTTATCTGGGAATGGTTAAGTGTGCGGACTCTTATCTGGGAGAATCGGGTTTGATTCCCACTCCTCCACTTGCACCTGCTGGAATGGCCTTGGGTCAGCCATAGCTCTGACAGAGGTTGTCCTTGAAAGGGCAGCTGCTGTGATAGCCCTCTCAGCCCCACCCACCTCACAGGGGGTCTGTTGGGGGAGAGAAGATAGCCCGCCAGTTTGGTGTAGTGGTTAAGTGTGCGGACTCTTATCTGGGACAACCGTGTTTGATTCCCCACTCCTCCACCTGCACCTGCTGGAAGGGCCTTGGGTCAGCCATAGCTCTGAAAGAGGTTGTCCTTGAAAGGGCAGCTGCTGTGAGAGCCCTCTCAGCCCCACCCACCTCACAGGGGGGTCTGTTGTGGGGAGAGAAGATAGCCCGCCAGTTTGGTGTAGTGGTTAAGTGCGCGGACTCTTATCTGAGAGAACCGTGTTTGATTCCCCACTCCTCCACCTGCACCTGCTGGAATGGCCTTGGGTCAGCCATAGTTCTGGCAGAGGTTGTCCTTGAAAGGGCAGCTTCTGGGAGAGCTCTCTCAGCCCCACCCACCTCACAAGGTGTCTGTTGGGGTGGGGGGGAAGATAAAGGAGATTGTGAGCCACTCTGAGATTCAGAGTGGAGGGTTGGATATAAATCCAATATAAATCCAATCTCATCATCATCTTCCCTTTTTCTCCTGCTTTGTCCCCGCATGGATTCAATGTTAGATAACAATAGAGGATGCACAGTAGGATATGGTACAAAAGTAAAGATATCTGTGTAACACAAAAACTGTTCTTTTAAATTCAAGGAAACATCATATTTTATCAGCAGTCATTAAAGGTACAGTAAACATTAAATAATGACACAAAGTTCACTTGTAACAAAACCCACTATGTAAGTGGTCAAAATACAATCACACTATAGTCCTTAATAAATATTCAGACATTGTGTTCAAAGTTTCCAAATGCAATCTTGCAAGGTAGTCTTCACAGTGCGTCAGACAAAGCCTCAGACGTAATGGAGACCAGTTTCGGCTTCACACCTTTATCAGTCACTCATCTCTTAGTACTTTACTGCTTGACAGCTCCTTCTAAAGCATCATATTTAAATCAACGGGGACACCAGTACAATTATTTACGCTGGAAACTTCGCACCAAAGTTTATCAACCGGAAGCATCGCTCCCAGCATGGACTTATTTGCTCATTAGGCCACACCTCCTGATGTCAGCATTGTTTCACATAAGGCTTTTTGGTAGATAAAGGCCAGCACGGACTGATTTGCATATTAGGCCACACCTCCTGATGTCAGCATTGTTTCACATAGGGCTTTTTTGGTAGAAAAAGCCCAGCAGGAACTCATTTGTATATTAGGCCACGCCCCTTGACACCAAGCCAGCCAGAACTGTGTTCCTGTGCGTTTCTGTTTAAAAAAAGAAAAGCCCCGCCCAGCACGTTCTTCTAAGGAAGGGGCAGGCAGGAGGGCGTTCCCTTGTGAGCAAAAATTCTGTTTTGTGCGCTACTGGAATTAAACTTGTGAGCTACTGCATGAATTATTGTGCTGCGGGGTCCTCCTTCCTGAGCCAAGGCAAAAATGTGTGAGCTGGAGGCTAAAAATCTGTGAGCTAGCTCACACTAACTCAGCTGAGAGGGAACACTGGGCTATTTTTGGAGGAAAGGAGGAAGGGTTGTGGTTTCAAGCAGGGAAGGGGACTTGTCTCCCAGGAACTGGTTGGCAGAGATTATAAGGAAATATTTGGAGGGCAGGAGCACGATGGGTGAATAAGGATGGTGGGACCACCCTCATATAGAATGGCCGGTTGAGGGGACAGATATGGGGCCAATGCTGCTGAGACTCGATAGATCAGATACAGTATCTTCAGTTGTGCCCTGAATCCAATCAGGTCATTCCAGGGCCTGGAGCAGAAAATGTGTGGGGAGCAAAAAGGGTTTCCCACCTTCTTTCTTTCTCTCCTCAGGCAAGATTGGAAGGACACCCTGGATGCCTCCTCCGCCATCTCCGCTGTGCGCTGAAGAGAAAAGAGCCGCCATGAAGCCAGCTCAGGTTTTTTGGGGGGAGGGGGCATTGGGGAGATGTGAAGCAGACTGGAGATGCTTTCTTCTCTGTTGTAATGCTCAGAAGATGAGGCTCCTCATTAATTCTAGTGGGAGGGACGGTGGCTCAGCGGTAGAGCATCTGCTTGGTAAGCAGAAGGTCCCAGGTTCAATCCCCGGCATCTCCAACTAAAAAGGGTCCAGGCAAATAGGCGTGAAAAACCTCAGCTTGAGACCCTGGAGAGCCACTGCCAGTCTGAGCAGACAAGACTGACTTTGATGGACCAAGGCTCTGATTCAGTATAAGGCAGCTTCATCTGTTTCAATATATTTCAGGGAGGAATGGTGGCTCAGTGGTAGAGCATCTGCTTCAACCCCTGGCATCTCCAACTAAAAAGGGTCCAGGCAAATAGGTGTGAAAAGCCTCAGCTTGAAACCATGGAGAGCTGCTGCCAGTCTGAGTAGACAATACTGACTTTGATGGATCGAGGAAAGGAAAGGAAGACAGACCGTTGCTCAGTGATAGAACGTCTGCTTGGTAAACAGAAGGTCCCAAGTTCAGTCCCCGGCATCTCCATCTAAAAAGGGTCCAGGCAAATAGGCGTGAGAAACGTCCGCTTGTGACCCTGGAGAGCCGCTGCCAGTCTGAGTAGACAATACTGACTTTGATGGACCGAGAATCTGATTCAGTATAAGGCAGTGTCATCTGTTTCAATATATTTCAGGGAGGAGTGGTGGCTCAATGGTAGAGCATCTGCTTGGTAAGCAGAAGGTCCCAGGTTCAGTCGCCAACTAAAAAGGTTTCAGGCAAGTAGGCGTGAAAAACCTGAGCATGAGACCCTGGAGAGCCGCTGCCAGTCTGAGTAGACAAGACTGACTTTGATGGGCCGAGAGTAGAAGGCAGCTTCATATATGTTCATATGAAGACAAAAAAAAAAAAACCAGTCACTCCCTGTCTAGGATGTGTTTTGCAGAGAAACAAAACAATACGACATTACTTTTGATTTGGCCCAACTCTAAATGTCTTCATAGCAATGTTGAATTTCCCATCTATTTTGTCCTTTATTACCTGGACATATCTTTCCTCTACCCCAGAAGGCTGCTAATCAATGTTCCCTCTAAGCTGTAGAGTTTTGTGAGCAAAAATTTTACTTCGTTAGCTGCTGGCATTAAAACTCTGTGCTATCGAATAAATTAGTTTGCTCTGAGGGCCGTTTTTCCTGAGCGGAGACACAATTGTTTGAGATGGAGGCTAAAAGATTGAGAGCTAGCTCATACTAACTCAGCTTAGAGGGAACGCTGCTGCTAAACCACTGCACCTGTGGACAAGCCTCTCTGCTTCCAAAATGCTCCTGAGTAGGGCTGGGTGGGGGGAGATGTCCCCACGGGGCATCTTCTCACCATCTCTTCATGATGTTCTTCCGCTATGAATTGACTCTCTCTGGTTTTGGCTTCCCCTCATGGACCAGCTTTCCAGCGATGCGCAGATACGCTTCCTTCTCCTTCTCACAGGCTGGGGTGTCCTTCGAAGAGGTGGCCGTGCATTTCACCCCGGGGGAGTGGACCCTGCTGCGCCCAGCCCAGAGAGCTCTCTACAAGGAAGTCATGCTGGAGAATTATGGGAACGTGGCCTCTCTGGGTGAGGAGTCTCTTCTCCTTCTTGAAGTGAGGAGTGACAATAAAGGAGGAAGGACGTGGTCAAGCTGCTTGCCCTGGTCCCCACAGCTGGTCTCTGCCTCCCTCCACAATCCTTCCTCTGATATGGATAGAATTCTGTGCTCTCCTTCCAGAGAGAGAGCCCCTGCCTGGCAGTTCTGTGCCCGAGCCAAGTGAGAGGGCATCAGAAGAGGTGCCAGGGAGGCCTGGTCTGGAGATGGTGGGGTGGTCTAAGCAGGGGCTTCTCTCCAGTCTGGTCCTGGCCTTACCTGGGCTGAGATGTGGCTGTGGAAGGAACTCTGCTGTTCTTTCCTGTCATTTTAATTCTCAGCTGGCATTTCCATCTCAGTTTGGCAGGGAACAGGCATGGAACTGCTCTGTTGTCCCAGCACCCCTCCAGTTGTCTAGGGTCTCAGTCTGCCCCACAGGACAGGAAATGGGTTAGTTTAGAGCAGGGGTGGGAGAACCTGTTTTCTGCAAAGGGCCATTTGGATATCTATAACATTGTTTGTGAGCCATACAAAATTATCAGCCGTAAAAAATTATCAATTATCAAAACAGTGTTCCGTCAAGGGAGAACGATTCAGGCCAGCAAAATTAATGCAAATAATTGTTTTTATATTTGACGTCATGTGGGGAGAGCCTAATCGGGCACATACACACACACACTCACACCCCGGCCCGCTGCCCTAGGCCAGGACTTTTTTGTAGAAAAATGAGGAACTCATTAGCATATTAGACCACATCTCCTAGTATTAGCATATTAGGTCACACACATTAGCATATTATGCCACACCACCTGGGATAATCAAGTGCAAATTGAACTGGTGATAGCTGGCTTGCACCCCCACCCCTGCCACCCCTCCCTCCCTCCCTTCACGCGGAAACTGCAGCTGCTCCCAGCAGACCTTTAATGGCACCCATGTACCCCAGCAGCAGTCCTTCACAATGCCCACCACTCAGGCTCCACAGAGAGAAAGGGGGGAGGAAAAGGAAATGAAATGGAGGGGGGAAAGGGGAATAAAGGAAAGCAAAGAAACGGGTGGGAAGAAAAGGGAAGAAAGGAAAATAAAGAAATGGGAATAAAGGGAAATAAAGAAATGGGAGGAAGAAAGGGAAATAAGCAGAAATAAAGGGGGGAAAATAGAAAGAAAGAAAGGAAAATAAAGAAAGGGGGAAGAAAAGGAAATAAATGTGGGGAAGAAATGGAAAGAAAGGAAAATAAAGAAATGGGGGGAAGAAATGGAAAGAAAGGGGAGAAGAAAGGGGAATTAAGGGAAACAAAGAAATGGGATAAGAAATAAAAAGAAAGGGAAACAAAGAAATGAGGAGAAAACTTACCTGAACTGTGACAGTGATTTTTCCAGGCCCTGCAGCGATCCTGGCTGACCAGGGAGGCCACTACATAGCGCTGCTGGGCCCTGCAATTCCTTCTGGCCAGCTGGGCCCTGAGGAGGCCACTGCACAGTGCGGCTGGGCCCCACAATCCTTGCTGGCCAGCCGGGCCCCAGGGAGGCCGCCACGTGGCTCCGCTCAGCCCAGCAACCCCCAAAGGCCAGACCAAGTGATTTCATGGGCCGTCCACGGCCCTTGGGCCAGACGTTCCCCATCCTTGCCCTAAGGAAACTAGGGATGCTGGTCTTCAGGTGGAATCCCCAGGAATTACAACTTACCTCCAGACTACAGAGATGAGTCCCCCTGGTGAAAAAGGATGGTTTGGAGGCTAGACTCTGTGCAATTTACCCCACTGAGGTCCCTGTCCTCCCCAGGCTCCATCCCAAAATCTCCAGATTGCCAGTCTGAATCTGGCAGTCCTATTGTACTTCCCATTCCAGTGGCAAGGGGATACTGGCAACCCTGAAGGAGATAGATGTGCTCTTCAGTCGGCAGCTATGATCTTTCTCTGGTTTTCTTCATCTCTCCCTTTCTCTCACTATGGCTCACAGTCACCATAGAATTTCTCCCCGTTGCTTCCAGTGCTGCTCCTGGTATCTGCTGGGTAACCCCTCAGTGTCTCTCTCATAAGACTATAAAAGAAGCCATGTTGGATCAGGCCAATGGCCCATCCAGTCCAGTACTTTCTGTCACACTGTGTCCAAAGCCCAGGTGCCACCAGAACATCCACTAGCAGGACCAGAACTCCTGAAGCCCTCCCACTGTTGCCCTTCCAAGCACCAAGAAAACAGAGATCACTGTCCCAGACACAACAGCATAAGGGAAGCCATGTTGGATCAAGCCAATGGCCCATCCAGACCAACACTCTGACATAAAGTGGCCAAAACCCAGGAGCCATCAGGAGGTCCACCAGCAGGGCCAGAACTCCAGAAGGCCTCCCACTGTTGCTTCCCAAGCACTAGGAATACAAAGCATCACTCCCCCGGAGAGAGAGAGAGAGAACATAAGAGAAGCCATCTTGGATCGGGCCAATGGCCCATCCAGTCCAACACTCTGTGTCACACAGTGGCCAAAAAACCAGGTGCCATCAGGAGGTCCACCACTGAGGCCAGGACAGTAGAAGCCCTTCCACTGTTGCCCTCCCAAGCACTAAGAATACAGAGCATCATTGCCCCAGATCCCTCGATTCCCTGGCTCCTGCCCTCCTTTTAGCCATGTTCCCAACATAACTCTCCCCCTCCTTGGATCCACAAGCCTCAGTGTTTCATTCTCTTTGTCATCTAGACTTCCTTCTCTCATGTTCTTCAGGGTCTGCACGCAGTCCCACAACTCTCTCCTGGGCTGGCCACGAGTGAGAAATAATCGGGCACCTTAATAATAAAAGATTTTAGAAATTGTTCAATTTAGAATTACCCAAGTAGATATTTTAGGGTGTTGAGGGCCAGCTGCCTTTAAAATTGTCCTTTCTGTCATGCCTCCCAATCTGTACCGTTGCACTTGATAAAAGTGAGCCCTTTTAAAAGAGTGGTCTCACAACTTTATGGGAAAATGCTGCGCCCATCCGCAGTCTGTGTATACAGAGGCTAGAGTTCAGTGACTTATGTGTGCATGGCCATATACCCATTCTCCTGCAGAGTCTCAGGTTAACAAAAAGGATGAGTCTTGATCTCTTACTGTACTGAACCCTACCCCTATTTCATGCCCGTTGTGTGTTTCTGTAGGGACAATCAATCTGGCTTGGAAATATGTGTATTCTTTGAGGGGAAGTAAGGCCTGCACTCTGGCTGAAGCTTTTCCCACACTCTGTACATTTGTATGGTTTCCCCCTTGTGTGAATTCTTCGATGGCAATTAAGGCGAGAACTCTGGCTGACGCTTTTCTCACACTCCAGGTCTAATTTTGTGGGTTTCTTCTCTGGTAAACAGGACCTCTGATTGCCAAACCTGACCTCATATCCCGGCTGGAGGAAGAAGAAGAGCCGTTTCTTCTGGCTTCTGATGAAGAGGAGAGATTGGCAGGTAGGGGCCTGTTGATGGACTATCTGGGCACCGTGTGAGACAGGATGGTGGACTAGATGGACCCTTGCTGGTCTGATCCAGCAGGGCTCTTCTTATCTTCTCTACTGGTGGTCACAGATAGCTCTCAGCTAAAACCAGTTCAGTGCTTCATTAACAACCTATGCTGGATGCAGGGCCGGCCCTAGGGCCCCAGTCAGCCTTGTCGCCCCCTGCCGCCCCCTCCCCACTCTCCCTGCCACCCCTTCACAGCAACAGAGGAAGACAGCAGCGATTGGGGCAGGGAGGGGAAGGAGGTGGGGAGAAGTGACGACAAAGCAATGGGGAAGACAGTAGCGATCGGGGCGGGGTGGGAGGGGAAGGAGGCAGGAAGAAGCAGTGGAAAGGCAACTGAGGAAGACAGCAATTTGGGGTGGGGCAGGGAAGGAATTTTTTAAAACAAAAAGGTGGGGGGTGCCCAATTTGGCACCCCTCCAGGGCCAGCGCCCTAGGCAAGCGCCTAGTTTGCCTAGTGGAAGAGCCAGCCGTGGCTGGATGATGATAGATTACTCTCAAAGCCTAGGCATTGGAAGGCAAACTTTTTCTTGCCTCTTACTTTTAACAAGTTCTAACCCAGAACAAATCCTTTCCTAACATGGACACAGTATCGAAGGGCGTGGCCTGCAACAAACTCTCCTCAAGTTCATTCGGGCAATACTATCCCCTCACAACACCAGCCATGCCATCCCAGGTTCATTCACTTGTTATTTTCCAAAGTTTCCAAAGCAAATGGCAGCAGTGGCCTTCCACTCTATTCATTGGACAAACAGGTTAATCCCTAAGACAAAACATAGGTACCTGATCCCCTCGTCTGGTGAAGTGTGCTTAGAGAGCACACGAAAGCTTACGTTCTGAATAAAAATTGGTCGGTCTTAAAGGTGCCACTTGACTCCTGCTTTGTTGGATGAAAGAGTGTCAGTCCTTAAACAGAGACATTTCAAGGAGAAAGCAAAATGTATCATTGCTGAGCTTAACTTCACTCACAGATTTGGAACAATGGAACCCCCAGGGCTGAACAGGGATACAGGATTCTTATCCCACAAATTCTGTTTTTCTGTCCCTAAACATTTCTTTTTTCTAATATAGCTAATTACACTGTGATCGATGCCTCTGCATCCTGAGTTTCTTTTCTAGAAAACCCCTCCCACCCTCTGACTGGGATATAAAGACTGAAAGATCTCAATTTTTAATTTAAAATGTCAAAGGGAGACTTAACTTCAAAAGCTTTTACCCGGAAAATCTTGTGAGTCTTCAACAGAAATATAGCGTCTAGATCAGACAAAGTGATGGTATCGCTTCACTCTGCTCTGGCTTAGACGTCACCTAAAATATTGTGTTCAGTTTTGGGCACCACAAACTGGGAGAGCCAGTTTGGTGTAGTGGTTAAGTGTGTGGACTCTTATCTGGGAGAACCGGGTTTGATTCCCCACTCCTCCACTTGCACCTGCTGGAATGGCCTTGGGTCAGCCATAGCTCTGGCAGAGGTTGTCCTTGAAAGGGCAGCTGCTGTGAGAGCCCTCTCCAGCCCCACCCACCTCACAGGGTGTCTGTTGTGGGGGAGGAAGGAAAAGGAGATTGTGAGCTGCTCTGAGACTCTTCGGAGTGGAGGGCGGGATATAAATCCAATATCTTCTTAAGAAGGATGTAGACAAGCTGGAACGGGTCCAGAGGAGGGCGACGAAGATGGTGAGGGGTCTGGAGACCAAGTCCTATGAGGTAAAGGTGAAGGAACTGGGTGTGTTTAGCCTGGATTGGAGAGGTGATATGATGACCCTCTTCAAGTACTTGAAGGGCTGTCATATAGAGAATGATGCAGACCGTTAGAGTGGTTCCTCAGTGGAACAGGCTTCCATGGGAGGTGGTGGGCTCTCCTTCCTCGGTGATTTTTAAGGGAAGGCTGGATGGCCATCGGACAGCAATGCTGATTGTGTAAACTTAGGCAGATCATGTGAAGGAGAGCAGGAAGAGCTGCATCAGTGATTAGTTCTCATGACCCTTTCTTACGTGCCCAGGGAATTGCTGATTGCCACTTTGGGGTAAGGAAGCAATTTTTCTCCAGGCTAGTTTGGCCAGGGATATTGGAGGGTTTCTTTGCCATATTCCGGGCGTGGAACGGGGTCACTGGTGTGTGTGTGGGGGGAATTATTTATGAATTCCCTGCATCGTGCAAGGGGTTGGACTAGATGAGTCTAGACTAGAGATGCCTTCTATGATTCTAAGTGCTACTACCGTGTTTCCCCGAAATAAGACCTACCCAAAAAATAAGCCCTAGCAGGATTTCTATGCATTTGTTAAATATAAGCCGTACCCCGATAATAAGACCTAGTGATGGGCGTGGCTATGCAGCGTATCTGCATAGCCACGCCATGCATTTCGGCGCGGAGCGGTTAGGAAGAATGAAATACCTTTTATCTGCTATAACTCCTTTCTCTGAGCCATTCGCACTTGCGCGGGTGCGTGAGTGGCAACCTCATCACTCCTTTCTCCTAGCCGTTTGCGCATGCGCGGGTGCGCGTGTGGTAACCGCGGTTGCAGGCATCCTATTGCGTACGCGCGAGCGGTTAGGGGAAAGGAGTTCACACATCACTAACACCAGCCCCACTGTATTTGAATAAATGTAGATTGTTGTATTATACTTAATAAAAATAAGACATCCCCTGAAAATAAGCCCTAGTGTGTCTTCTTGAGAAAAAATAAATATAAGACAGTGTCTTATTTTCGGGGAAACACGGTAGACACAAAATGAGGTATTTGTAGGAAGTGTCTGCCATCACACCAGGTATCTCTTTCTTTCATCAGGAGACATGTGGCACTCATCAAATGAAACAAGGCAATACTTATTGATGGAGAACAAGGATACAGATTCAGAACTGAAACAGGAATTTGAATATTTGGACACGCCAAGGAAGGAAGAGGAAAAACAATTGCCTAAAGGGAGGAGCAGTGCCCAAGTTTTACAGGCAGATGGCTCTCTACAGCCAAAAATATGTCAAGGAGACAACACGAATGAGTGCAATGCAAGTAGGGAAAAGTTCACAGAAATAGCACTTATTAATATTCAACAAAGGAAGTGTAACAGAAATAAATTATATAGATGCCTGGAGGGTCAGAAAAGTTTCAGCCAGAGTGCAGACCTTACTTCCCATCAAAGAATTCACACAAGGGAGAAACCATACAAATGTCTGGAATGTGGGGAAAGCTTCCAACTGAGTGCACACCTTATTTCCCATAGATTAATTCACACGGGGGGGAAACCATATAAATGCCTGGAGTGTGGCAAAAGTTTTGGAAGAAAAGATAACTTCATCTCCCATCAAAGAATTCACACAAGGGAGAAACCATACAAATGTCTGGAATGTGGGAAAAGCTTCCGACAGAGTGCACACCTTATTTCCCATAGAATAATTCACACAGGGGAAAAACCATATAAATGCCTGGAGTGTGGCAAAAGTTTTGGAAGAAAAGATAACTTCATCTCCCATCAAAGAATTCACACAGGGGAGAAACCATACAAATGCTTGGACTGTGGGAAAAGCTTCACTGATGGTTCCGGTCTTGCCTCCCATCGAAGAATTCACACAGAGGAAAAACAATTCAAATGCCTGGAGTGTGGGAAAAGCTTCAGTCAGAGTTCTGGTCTAGCTTCCCATCGAAGAATTCACACAGGGGAAAAGCCATACAAATGCCTGGTGTGTGAGAAAAGCTTCAGCCATAGTTCTCACCTTAATTTCCATCAAAGAATTCATACAGGGGAGAAACCATACAAATGCATACAGTGTGGGAAAAGCTTCAGCCTCAGTGCAAGCCTTACTTACCACCAAAGAATTCACACAGGGGAGAAACCATACAATTGTCTGGAATGTGGTAAAAGTTTCCGCAACCACTCAAACCTTCTTTCTCATCAAAGAATTCACACAGGGGAGAAACCATACAAATGCCTGGAGTGTCAGAAAAGTTTCAGGCATAGTGCAGACCTTACTTCCCATAGAAGAATTCATACAGAAGAGAAACCATACAAATGTGTGGAATGTGGGAAAAGCTTCCGACAGATTTCACACCTTATTTCCCATAGAAGAAGTCACGCAGGGGAGAAACCATACAAATGTCTGGAGTGTAATAAAAGCTTCAACTGCAATAAGCAGCTTAATGTCCATCAGAAAAAGCTTCACAGTACAAGTCTTCCCATTGAAAAATTCACACAGAGAAACCATATAAATGCCTAGAATGTTAATAAGCTTCTGGAAGAGTGGACTCCTTACTGTCCATCAAAAAAGAAACTTTTATGAGAATGAATTACTTCCCATTCCAAAGAACTCATACAAGGGAAAAAACATACAAATGCCTGCAGTGTGGGAAAAGTTTCTAGCATAGTGCACATCTTACATCCCACTGAAGGATGCACACAGGGGAGAGGAAATATGTCATATATTTATGATTTTAATTATATTGTATTTACGAATAATTGTGCATTATGTATTTACATAACCTCCGTAAATTTCAATTCCTGCTCAGGAAAAGTATCAGAATTCAGAACCACCTCTCAGCTTTGGCAGTTTGGTGTAGTGGTTAAGTGTGCAGACTCTTATCTGGGAGAACCGGGTTTGATTCCCCACTTCTCCACTTGGGAGGGGGGAAGGTGAAGGAGATTGTGAGCTGCTCTGAGATTCGGAGTGGAGGGCAGGATATAAATCCAATATCTTCTTCTATAACTGAAGACATGAGAGATTTATTGGTCTGGGATTATGAACAACTGCTGCCCTTTGTCCTATACCCTCGTTTTGAGAATTTAATGGAAGCTATCGAGACATATTTCCGTCCATTTAGCATAGTTGGTTATTTTCATAATCGCTTTAGGGTCCAATTGTTGCTGGGGGATGGTGGTTTTGAGAACAACCACACGTTTAAGTTCAAAAGTTTTATTTCTCTTCTTTTGTCACATCCATCAAAAGTGTCATGTAAATCAGGCTTTCTACCGGTGGCTTCCAATCAGAAAATACCTTATATCAGTTGAGCATATCATATGTGTAGGGCCACCTATTGTACATAGCCTTCTTCTGCCTATCAGTTTTGAAAACTGACTTCCCTAAATCTTAGAGAACTGTAATCTAATTCTCAACAGTCCCATCTGCCTTCAGATACTTAGTTCCTCAAACAGAGGGCATGCTCTCCCCCAACAGGTTTTTCTACAGACCCAGGGGACTCTTGGGTCTGCAGAAAAATCCCAAAAGGAAAAAAAATTGGGGACCATTGAAGCCTCTCCCACCCAATTCCTTTTGAAATGGCCACTTCAGGGATTTACTCCAGTCTCTGCCGCATCAAGTGAGACATAGATTAAGAACATAAGAGAAGCTATGTTGGATCAGGCCAATGGCCCCTCCAGTCCAACACTCTGTGTCACACAGTGGCCAAAAAAACCAGGTGCCATCAGGAAGTCCACCAGTGGGGCCAGGACACTAGAAGCCCTCCCACTGTTGCCCCCCCCCCCCCAGCACCAAGAATACAAAGCATCACTGCACCAGACAGAGAGTTCGAACAATACACTGTGGCTAATAGCCACTGATGGACCTCTGCTCAGTATGTTCATCCAATCCCCTCTTGAAACTGTCTATGCTTGTAGCTGCCACCCCCTCCCCCCCCCGAAGTGATTTCCATGTGTTAATCACCCTTTGGGTGAAGAAGGACTTCCTTTTATCAGTTCTAACTCGACTGCTCAGCAATTTCATTGAATGTCCACAAGTTCTCATATTGTGAGAAAGGGAGAAAAGTATACCTTTCTCTACCTTCTCTATCCCGTGCATAATCTTGTAAACCCCTATCATGTCACCCCTCAGTCAACATTTCTCCAAGCTAAAGAGCCCCAAGCATTTTAACCTTTCTTCATAGGAAAAGTGTTCCAACCCTTTAATCATTCTAGTTGCCCTTTTCCCAAGCGTTTTAACCTTTCTTCATAGGGAAAATGTTCCAACCCTTTAATCATTCTAATTGCCCTTTTCTGCACTTTTTCCAGTGCTATAATATCCTTTTTGAGGTGCGGTGGCCAGAATTGTACACAGTACTCCATATGAGGCCACACCATCGATTTATACAGGGGCGTTATGATACCGGCTTTGTTTTTAATTCCTTTCCTAAATTCCCAACATGGCATTAGCCTTTTTTATTGCAATCACACACTGTCTCGACATTTTCAGTGAGTTATTTACCACGACCCCAAGAGCTCTCTCTTGGTCAGTCTCCGCCATCAACCATCAACTTGTATTTATAGACTGGCTGATATCCAGAGAGAGTTAGAGACACAGAGGGATGATAAGTGTTGACCTGACTTCTGGTATGGCATCTTGAACAGTTGCTTCATTATACAGCTCCTGTGATCCTTGACTCCATGGGGTGCTGAAGGTGGTGTTTTGCTTTCAGCACCAGAGAGAGATTATACTATTATACGAGCATTATACTAGCATTATACTATTATAAACCATTATACTAGCAAAATGCAAGACCTAAATGTTATATCACTAAATATGAATGGTCTGAACTCTCCTACAAAAAGGTCCAAAACATTTACTCTATTAAAAGAAACAATAACAAAAGGCCGATATCATATGAACTAATTTCAAGACTGAAAGAAGCTGTTCATGCTTATAGAGAACATATACGAGATCTAACGGATTTTTTGGGGGGGGGGAAACAATTATTCAACAGAAGGATCATCCACTAGGATGAATTTAAAAACTTTTATTTCACTATGATACTGAAACTGAACGAGTCAAAATGTGTATGCTGAAATGGACTCAAAATCATGGGTAAGAAATAACATTTCAACAAATGAAAGACTTATGAATGAGAGGTATAAAATTTACTGTGAGTTGAACACTGAGAGAAAACTGGCATAAGATGTTCTTTCAATGGTTCATCACTCCTAAAGATATTAGAAACATGGAAAAGGACTGTGCTGGGTTCTGCTGGAAGTGCAAAGAATCACAGAAGAATCATAGAATCATAGAGTTGGAAGACACCTCCAGGGTCATCTAGTCCAACCCCATGCACAATGCAGGAAACTCACAAATACCTCCCCCTAAATTCACAAGATTCTCATTGCTGTCAAATGGCCATCTTGTCTCTGTTTAAAACCTCCAAGGAAGGAGAGCCCACCACCTCCCAAGGAAGCCTGTTCCACTGAGGAACTGCTCTAACGGTCAGGAAGTTCTTCCTAATGTTGAGCCAGAAACTTTTGATTTAATTTCAACCCATTGGTTCTGGTCCTACCTTCTGGGACAACAGAAAACAATTCCACCCCATCCTCTAGATGACAGCCCTTCAAGTCCTTGAAGATGGTGATCATATTACCTCTCAGCTGCCTCCTCTCCAGGCTAAACATGCCCAGCGCCTTCAACCTTTCTTCATAGGACTTGGTCTCCAGACCCCTCACCATCTTCGTCGCCCTCCTCTGGACCCATTCTAGCTTGAGGCAGAAGGCATTTTTTACCAAAAAATTTGGACTTGCAAAAAGGCAAGAAGATTTTGGAAAGACAGATATTCAGGAAGTTCTAAAAATTAGAGACTATGCTGCTGGGGATTATACCAGATAAAACTGAAAGAATACTTAATGAATTGTTCAGATACATGCTGACGGATGCCTGAATAATATGGGCAACCAAATGGTAAGCTGAGGAGGGTCCGTGCGATAAAAACTGGAGAAATAACCTGACAGAATATGCCATTATGGCCAAACTAACCAATTATGTAAATAGAAGACAAGTCAAAGAATTTGAAAAAAGGGCAAATTACAATGATGAAAAATGAATTATTTGTATTAGCTACTGAAATGCTTTCTATTATTTCAGTTATTAGTATAAAGTTAGGATAGGTATTAATAAAGCTGTAACGACCTAAATAACTTAGGTTGTTACAGTTGTAATGACATAAATATAGGTATTTTTGAAACATTATACCTTATGAAATAATGATACACTTCAGAATAGAAAAGTTGACTTTGATGTACCTATGGACTATTATTTCAGTTATTAGTATAAAGTTAGGATAGGTATTAATAAAGCTGTAACGACCTAAATAACTTAGGTTGTTACAGTTGTAATGACATAAATATAGGTATTTTTGAAACATTATACCTTATGAAATAATGATACACTTCAGAATAGAAAAGTTGACTTTGATGTACCTATGGACTTTATTGTTATCTTTTTACATTATAGAAATGTTTTAAAAAATACTCTGAGATTTAAATTTGATTCTGATAACCGTGACAGTATTAGAACGTAAAATTCAGATATCAGTTTACGCAATGAAACTTGCTACAGCAAGAAATAATGAATGTTAGCAATAGTAATATGTGATAATAAATTTTAGGTTTTAGTAACAAGCATAGTATGTAGAAATTGCTCGATACTGGGTATCTTAAATGTCTGTTCTATGCTTACTCTGATGTTATTTGTCCTTATGATGTACAAATAACAGGTAAATATGATACTTATGATTCCCCCGTTGCGCAGTGTGTTAAAGCTGCAGTACTACAGTCCTAAGCTCTGCTCACAACCTGAGTTTGATCCCCCACGGAAGCTGGGTAGCCGACTCAAGGTTGACTCAGCCTTCCATCCTTCCGAGGTCAGTCAAATGAGTACCCAGCTTGCTGGGGGAAAGTGTAGATGACTGAGGAAGGTAATGGCAAACCACCCTATAAAAAGTCTGCCGTGAAAACGTTGTGAAAGCAACGTCACCCCAGAGTCGGAAACGACAGGTGCTTGCACAGGGGACCTTTCCTTTCCTTTCCGCCTCAACATATAATAATAAATTTATCAAGATACAAATATTGAGATTTGAACCCTGGGCCCTGAAAACCTTTGTAGGTTAAAACCAGCGCCTGAAATTGAACCTGAAACCTAACGGGTAGTTACTGGAGCAACTGCAGAATGGGTTTAATATGCATCTTTTGCCTCAAACCTAGCAGGAACTAAATTATGATATTCTAGACCAGCTGGAGCTTTGACTTTCAGGGCAGACCCACGTAGAGCGTGTTACAGTAGCCTAGCCACGTGGTTCTTACGGGATGGATCCATGTGTTAACATCATCAGGTCAAGGTAAGGAGCCCTCCTGCATTCATGAAAGCCTGGTCAAAGACAGGTAAACAGAGTGTGATATCATACAAGGCTGCACTGCCCGAGTCCTGGGAAAGGCCAGCAATGTTACCGGTTGGTTGGTTTGTGTGTGGCGGGGGTCTTTTGCTCTCTCATTATCCCCCCTTCCACAGGTAGATCTTGTTCCCAGTTGCAGCAGGCAGCTTTTGGTCCCCCGTTGGCCCATAGCTACCGGGGGTGGGGAACCTGGGGGGTTGGACCCCACAAATCTTCCTCTTGCTTTACCTTTCTGGCCCCTCCACTGCTCACATGCTGCCTTCCTCGCCTGCCCACCGCCTTCCTCATCCTCCCGCTTCCTTTCTTGCCCACCCACCACCTTCCTCTCCTGCCTTTCTCTCCTTCCTCTGGCCTTCCTTACCCGTCTGCCACCTTCCTCGCCTGCCTGCCCCACGGCTCCCCCAACTAAATTTTGATCTCTCCCCCCATCTAAAATTTCCTGGCTACGGGCCTGGTCTCCCAGCCATAAGAACATAAGAGAAGCCCTGTTAGATCAGGCCAATGGCCCATCCAGTCCAACACCCTGTGTCACATAAGAGAAGCCATGTTGGATCAGGCCAATGGCCCATCCAGTCCAACACTCTGTGTCACATAAGAACACAAGAGAAGCCATGTTGGATCAGGCCAATGGCCCATCCAGTCCAACACTGTGTCACATAAGAACATAAGAGAAGCCCTGTTGGATCAGGCCAGTGGCCCATGTAGCCGCCGCCACCTCCTGGGGCAGTGAATTCCACATGTTAATCACCCTTTGGGTGAAGGACTTCCTTTTATCTGTTTTAACCTGACTGCTCAGCAATTTCATTGAATGCCCACGAGTTCTTGTATTGTGAGAAAGGGAGAAAAGGACTTCTTTCTCTACTTTCTCCATCCAATGCATAATCTTGTAAACCTCTATCATGTCACCCCACAGTCGGCGTTTCTCCAAGCTAAAGAGCACCTGCTGGAATAGCCTCGGGTCAGCCATAGCTCTCGCAGGAGTTGTCCTTGAAAGGGCAACTTCTGGGAGAGCTCTCTCAGCCCCACCCACCTCACAGGGTGTCTGTTGTGGGGGAAGAAGATAAAGGAGATTGTGAACTGCTTTGAGATTTGGAGTGGAGGGCAGGATATAAATCCAATATTGTCGTCGTCATCATCATCTAGGATGGCCTGTGTAGAGAAAGCAGGGACTATGAAACAATACTGGACCAGGCCTTTTGGTCTCTTCCATATGGATTTCTGTGGCATTTTCCCCAGGAGGCAGCCAACCCCCTCCCAATGAGGACAGCCCCTCCAGCCCTGTGATGGGCTAAGAGGGATCCAGGTCCCACCTGGAGGCTGGTATCCTTTTCCCCAAACCAACATCTTTTTACAGAGAGGTAACCCCTCCCCCGTATCAGAGAGATTTTTAAAATCTTCATCCCTTTAAAATAAGCTTGACCGTCTGCCCAGGGATATAATGTATTGCATTCTCAGAAGCTCTGTTTGCAGGGTCGCCAAGTCCAATTCAAGAAGTATCTGGGGACTTTGGGGGTGTAGCCAGGAGACATTGGAGTGGAGTCAGGTGAAAGGTCGTGACAAGCATATTTGAACTCCAAAGGGAGTTTTGGCCATCGCATTTAAAGGGACAGCACACTTTTTAAATGCCTTCCCTCCATTGGAAATAATGAAGGATGGGGCACCTTCTTTGGGGGCTCATGGAATTGGACCCCCTGGCCCGATGCTTTTGAAACTTGGAGGGTGTTTTGAGGAGAGGCACCGGATGCTATGCTGAAAATTTGGTGCCTCTACCTTAAAAAAAACAGCCCTCCCCCAAGCCCTAGATACCTAAGGAACAATTCTCCATTATTCCCCAAGGGAATCAGTCTCCATAGGGAATAATGGAATGGCCAACAGACATTTCCCTCCACCCGTCCCCCTACTTTTTGATAACCCTGAAGCTGGGGTGGGTGTGTGAAGGCCTCCAAACCGGGGGATTACCTGTCCCCACCTGGGGATTTATAATATAAAGCCTCAAAAAAAAAAAAAAAAACCCTGTGGAAAAATAACGAAAAAAAATTGAACATTATTTCAAAAATATGTGATTACTTAGCAAACTATTCAGCAATACAATTCATTAACATCTCTACAAATTCCAAAATACCAGGTAAGCGTGCAAAAGAACACGTTTCCACCGTCCTTCAGTTCATCATGTCAATTTCAGCCTTCAAGCGCTTAATGAACTGAGAGGACGGTGGAAACGTGTTCTTTTGCACGTTTACCTCCTATTTTGGCATTTGTAGAGATATTAATGGATGGTATGGCTTAATCGTTTGTTAAACGATCACATATATTTTTGAAATAATCTTCATTTTTTTTTCTTCGTTATTTTTCCAGGTTTGGGGTTTTTGTTTTTTGGGGGGTTTTGCGGCTTTACATCACCTTTCTGTTCTGCGGGACGGGACTCTAGGTTTCACCCCCACCTGGGGACTGGCAACCCTATCGGCTTGCATTTCCCCTCCTGGCTCCCTTGAAGGGCTGCAAATGCTCTGTAAAGAAGGGATTCCTGGAGGGCTTTTGGGGGGCCCTTCTCCCCAGGGTGGTGCAGAAGCAACTTTTGTTGGGGGGGGGGGGTCTCCCAATTCCTGAGGGCAGAAGGGGTGGAAAACAGTGCAGCGTCCTATGGGAATTCTCCCACATTTCCTTTTACCCAATGAGCACTGTCTCCCGAAGGGTTAAAGAGACAGAGCCGCAGTCCTAGAGAGGCACGGTGGGGGGGGGGAGGCGTTTCCTCCTCCACTCCATGCAAGAAGCAGCCTCTGATCAAAGCTTCGGAGGGAATCCGGTGAGCTCAAAGCGGCGTGGGTTGGGAGGTGCAATGCAAGACCCAAAGGAAGGGGGATTAGCAGAGGGTGAAAGAGAGTCCCCCCCCCCCATTTCCTCCTTGCCCCTCCCCAACCAGCAGCGGGCTGGGTCTAAAAATATTGGCTGCCAGGAGACATAGGGCGGCCGCCTACAACTATAAGGCTCTCATGTAATTTTTGTAAGAAATAAATACAATTTTTTTAAAAAAAAATACATGTGGAAATAAGGCGCAATTAAAACTTTTGCGAAAGAAATATATATATTTTAGTCATTACAGTGTACCTATATTGTACATATTGCATGATGCCATAGATGCTAAATGTAAATACAAATTGCATTTGCTCCAGGGGAGCCGATCTCTGCCAGCTGGAGATCAGTTTGTAAAAGCGGGTGATCCCCAGGCCCCACCTGGAGGCTGGCAACCCTGCACACCATGCAAATTTTAGTTGCATTACGCTAATAATGATGGAACTTCTATTATATTTTCAAGCTGCAAAAAGGTCATTGACATCTTTAACATATCCTCGAATGCAGGAGTGGCCAACGGTAGCTCTCCAGATGTTTTTTTTGCTTACAGCTCCCATCAGCCCCAGCCATTGGCCATCCTGGCTGGGGCTGATGGGAGTTGTAGGCAAAAAACATCTGGAGAGCTACCATTGGCCACCCCTGGTAATTTTTTACAGAGCCACCCAGGTTCCTTCTCCTGACTTGAGTGCAGGATCCGAATCTGGCACCTCTAGGGACCAGAGGAAGTTCAAGTGGCTTCCAGAGGCACAGTTAGGAAGAAGTGGGGGGAGGGAATGAGGGGGAGATTTTGGGGGCGGGCAGAGTTGAGGGGCTGAAGGAGTGGGGAACTGAGGAGAGATTGGGGGGGCAGGGGTGGAGGGGCTGAAGCAAAGGTTTGGGGAGTTGGGAAGAGGGGGTTAAGGGGGGTGATACAGGGACTGTGTCACTGGACCCTCCGAAGACCCACACAAGACAGAATCTGAAGAGGGCAAAGGGGGATATTGGGAGGAAATCTTCTTTCTCAGCATCAAGGCAGTGCCCCTTCTGTCTTGGGGAAATGGAAACAGGAGGGTCCACTCTCCTCCCCACAGGTGACTTAATCCGGGTTTGATGTTTTCGGGGTTTTTATTTTTCTTGCCTCTGTGCAGCCCCCTGCAACACTTGGGTCCCTGCTGGAGTTCCCCCTGGCTTCTCTGCGATCCTGCCCAAAGCTGCTTTGGGGGGAAGCGGGATTTAGGAAACAAGAGGGGATGGCTGCCATTTCACATTCCCCCATCCCAATGACAGCTGTTTTTCCTTCCTTGGATATGTGTTAGTGTTGTATTTTAATTTGCCAGTTGACTAGAGTATCAATCTAACCACACGTCTATCAGGCTATTCGCATAGAACTGGATAAACATCTGGAGCAGAGGTCCATCAGTGGATATTAGCCACAGCCTATTGTTGGAACTCTCTATCTGGGGCAAGCGATACTTTGTATTCTAGGTGCTGGGGGAGAGCAACAGTGGGAGGGGTTCTAGTGTCCTGGCCCCACTGATGAACCTCCTGATAGCACCTGGTTTTTTGGCCACTGTGTGACACAGAGTGTTGGACTGGATGGGCCATTGGCCTGATCCAACATGGCTTCTCTTATGTTGTTATGGTAACTGATGGTTTTTGAAACCCTGGAGCAGTCCATTGTTTGGAGGGTGGACTTCAGGGAGTTTCGGGCAGGCAAAATTCATGGAAACCTGTCCCCTTAAGGCAGAGACATATTTATTTATTTGACTTGTATCCCGCCCTCCCCGCCAAAGCAGGCTCAGGGAGCTGAGGGAGCAGACAGGATTCATTTGTGCTCTTTTCTCCTAGTTTTTTTTCCACGCATGGATTCAAGACAGCTCCCCTGAAGACTGCAGGTGGAGGAACACAATTTGGGAGGCTTCCCTTTGCTGAAATCTCCCCACTACATCATGGCCAACCCAGGCAGAGAGAGCAAAATCTCTTTCCCTGAAGGGCTAGTTTTCTGAGTGCAGGGAGAATTTAATTCCAAGCTGGCATCTCTCACCTGCCACCTCTTGTTAGGCACTCCATCTCATCAGGGCCCTCCCACCTCATTCTCTGTACTTTCTCCTATTTATTTATTTTTTATTTTATTTATTTATCTGGGATTTATATCCCGCCCTTCCCACCGAGTGGCTCAGGGCGGCTTACAACATATATAAAACTAACATAAAAGTATAAAATTACACTTTAAATTAACATTTCACAATATATAATTAAAATCAAACATTTGTTATAACTATACATCATTAAAACAGCCAGCAGTCGTGGAGCTACACTCTATTCAGCTTCAGATAAAAATTCAGTATACAATATACAGCATTCAGTAGTCGGTATACAGGGCCGTTAGTTGTGGGCCAGCCGGAAGAGGACTGTCTTACAGGCCCTGCGGAATTGGGTGAGATCCCGCAGGGCCCTTACCTCCTCCGGCAGCTGGTTCCACCAAAATGGAGCCATTACAGAGAAGGCCCGGTCTCTTGTGATCTTCAAGCGGGCCTCCTTTGGCCCGGGGGCAGGCAGGCAAAATTCATGGAAAGGCGGGGGGGGGGGGGGTAGGCAGGAAGGTCTTGACTTCCTTCACAGGGGAGGAGGGAGAGCTGTGGCCAGGGCTGGTGCTAGGGTTTTTGGTGCCCTCAGCAAGCTGCCCACTAGCTCTCCCCTCCCAAATTAAAACAAAACAAAACAGAATTGCAGGAGAAATGAAGAAACTTGAAACTTTTTACATTTTTAATTTACTTGAAATTTATTTACATTTTTAATTTACAGGGTTGTTTTTTTTTTTAAAGTGAGATTAAGCAATAAAAATTGTGAGACTACTACTTGATACTTTTAGCTGGAGGTGCCAGGGACAAGACCTTCACATGACCATTTCTACTTGATCCTTTTAGCTGGAGGTGCCAGGGACAAGACCTTCACATGGCCATTTCTACTTGATCCTTTTAGCTGGAGGTGCCAGGGACAAGACCTTCACATGACCATTTCTACTTGATCCTTTTAGCTGGAGGTGCCAGGGACAAGACCTTCACATGACCATTTCTACTTGATCCTTTTAGCTGGAGGTGCCAGGGACGAGACCTTCACATGAACATTTCTACTCGATCCTTTTAGCTGGAGGTGCCAGGGACAAGACCTTCACATGACCATTTCTTCTTAATCCTTTTAGCTGGAGGTGCCAGGGATGAGACCTTCACATGACCATTTCTACTCGATGCTTTTAGTTGGAGGTGCCAGGGACAAGACCTTCACATGACCATTTCTACTCGATCCTTTCAGCTGGAGGTGCCAGGGACAAGACTTTCACATGGCCATTTCTTCTCGATCCTTTTAGCTGGAGGTGCCAGGGACAAGACCTTCACATGACCATTTCTTCTCGATCCTTTTAGCTGGAGGTGCCAGGGACAAGACCTTCACGTGACCATTTCTTCTCGATCCTTTTAGCTGGAGGTGCCAGGGACAAGACCTTCACGTGACCATTTCTTCTCGATCCTTTTAGCTGGAGGTGCCAGGGACAAGACCTTCACGTGACCATTTCTTCTCGATCCTTTTAGCTGGAGGTGCCAGGGACAAGACCTTCACGTGACCATTTCTTCTCGATCCTTTTAGCTGGAGGTGCCAGGGACAAGACTTTCACATGACCATTTCTTCTCGATCCTTTTAGCTGGAGGTGCCAGGGACAAGACCTTCACGTGACCATTTCTTCTCGATCCTTTTAGCTGGAGGTGCCAGGGACAAGACCTTCACGTGACCATTTCTTCTCGATCCTTTTAGCTGGAGGTGCCAGGGCCAAGACCTTCGCATGACCATTTCTACTTGATCCTTTTAGCTGGAGGTGCCAGGGACAAGACTTTCACATGACCATTTCTTCTCGATCCTTTTAGCTGGAGGTGCCAGGGACAAGACCTTCACATGACCATTTCTTCTCGATCCTTTTAGCTGGAGGTGCCAGGGACAAGACCTTCACATGGCCATTTCTTCTCGATCCTTTTAGCTGGAGGTGCCAGGGACGAGACCTTCACATGACCATTTCTACTTGATCCTTTTAGCTGGAGGTGCCAGGGACAAGACCTTCACATGGCCATTTCTTCTCGATCCTTTTAGCCAGAGGTGCCAGGGACAAGACCTTCACATGACCATTTCCACTTGATCCTTTTAGCTGGAGGCACCACTGACAAGGCCTTGTGCATGTGAGAAAGATGCTCTACCACTGAGCTATGGCTCCACCCCATGGATCTGTTAAAGCAGAGTCGGAAGGATGAGTGGCAGCAGACAACTCCAACAGGAGCCACTTTTTAGAATTAGCTCTTCTTCAGCATTTACAATTGGTTAATTTATCCCTGCCGGGCTCCGAGGGGCACACTGTGCAGGCGCCGTCCACGTCTGTGTTTCCTGGGTCTGTGACAGACCTGGGGCATGCAAAACTGGCCGGGCAGCATCTGCGCTCTATGGAGCCTGCTTTCCATTGGGAAAGGCAGGCTGCAAGGAGCACACACGCTGTGGGTGGGGAGAGGGAACACCTGGTGGTGCGCCCTAAGCCAGGTGGCGCCCTAGATGGCTGCCTACTTGGCCTACTCCCACGCACCGGCCGTGGGTGTGGCTTCAGGCAGGGAAAGGGATTCCTCTCCCAGGAACATGTTGGCAGACTTTGCAAGGAAGCACACTCCCTCTAAGCTGTGGAGTCTTGTGAGCAAAAATTCTACTTCGTGAGCTACCGGCGTTAAAGTTGTGACTGAGCCGCTGCATACATTAGTCTGCTCTGGGGCCATTTTTCCTGAGCGAAGACAAAAGTGTGTGAGCCAGAGGCTAAAATACTGTGAGCTGGCTCACACTAACTCAGCCTAGAGGGAACACTGGAGGAGAGAGATGGATGAATAAGGAAAGCAGAACTGACTCCCTATAGAATGGCCGGTTGAGGGGAGAGACGTTGGGCCAAATCCTTTTGAGCCTTGGTGGATCAAATGCAGTATCTTGAATTGTTCCCTGAATCCAATATGGTGAGAGGTTCACTCCAAAGACTGGCACAGAAAATGTGCGTGGAGCAAAAAGGGTTTCCCGCCCTCTTTCTTCTTCTCTTTTCCAGGCACAAGGGGATAGACACTCTCAGTGCCTTTTGAATCATCTCTTCTGTGTGCTGAAAGAAAAAGAGCCGCCATGCAGCCTGCTCAGGTATGGGGAAATCAATGGGGACACATGTGGCAAATGTTAGCGATGCTTTCTTTTCTGTTGTAATGCACAGAGGGTCGGGCTCCTTCCCACGGATTCTAGTGGCCCCCACTGGGAAGGCAGTAAAATGGCCCTCCCTGTCTAGGATGTTTTTTGCAGAGAAGCAGGACAATTAGAATCAGGGGTCCTTTTGAAGAAAAATAGGTGGGGGAGCTCATTAGCATAACTTATTAGCATATGCCGCCCCCCCACCAGCCAAAAGCAACCCGATGGAAGAAAGGAGTGCCCTGGGCGAGTGAGGCCTGCTTGGGCTGGCTAGAGATCTAGCCAGCCCAAGTAGGCTTCTCTCGCCTGGGGCTCTCCTGGGCCACCCCTCCCAGTCAAAAGGCCAGCAAGCCACCTGCTGCCCAAAATCACATAAGGCAGGGGTGGCCAATGGTAGCTCTCCAGATGTTTCTTGCCTACAACTCCCATCAGCCCCAGCCAGCATGGCCAACGGTTGGGGCTGATGGGAGTTGTAGGCAAAAAACATCTGGAGAGCTACCATTGGCCACCCCTGAGTCATAAGGAGAAAGGGTGGTGTGGGCTTCTCCAGGGGTTAATGAGGGCTGCTGGGGGTGTGGCAAAGCCCCTGGTGACTGGCTGGCTGCCCGCTTTCCTAATCCAGGGATTGTTATGCAGCTGCACCTACTATTCAGTGGACAGGATAGGTGGAGAGAAAGAGGGGAAACCACCAGGAAGCTGAACCTGATTAGAATACTGCATTTCCCACAGGAACCTATTTAGTCCTTTATCTCCTGGATACCATTGGCCTCTTCCCCAGGAACCTATTTAGTCCTTTATCTGCTGGACACCATTGGCCTCTTCCCCATTGGCCTCTTCCCCAGAAAGCTACTAGCCCACTGTGATCGAGGACAGACCCTCTGCTTCCAAAATGTCCCCAAGGAGGTCTGGTAGGGGGGTAAGATGCCCCCATGGGGCTCTTTTCGCCACCTCTTTCTGTTGCTCTTCCACTATGATTGGGAGGGGTTGCAAATACAGTAGAAGACAGAAACAGGATACAGGACAATCTTGACAGGCTGGAAAACTGGGCTAAAACCAATAAAATGAATTTTAGCAGAGATAATGAAAAGTTCTGCATTTAGGTAGGCAAAATCCAATGCATAGTTATAGGATGGGGGAGACTTTTCTTGGCAGTAGCATGTGCGAAAAGGATCTTGGAGTCTTAGTGGACCATACGCTGAACATGAATCAACAGTGTGATGCGGTGGCTAAAAAAGGCAAATGCAATTTTGGGCTCTATCAACAGAGGTATAGTGTCCAGATCACGTGAAGTGATGGTATCACTTTATTCTGCTCTGGTAAGACCTCACCTGGAGTATTGTGTTCAGTTTTGGGCACCACATTTTAAGAAGGATGTAGACAAGCTGGAACAGGTCCAGAGGAGGGTGACGAAGATGGTGAGGAGTCTGGAGACCAAGTCCTATGAAGAAAGATTGAAGGAGCTGGACATGTTTAGCCTGGAGAGGAGGCGGCTGAGAGGTGATAGGATCGCCATCTTCAAGTACTTGAAGGGCTGTCATCTAGAGGATGGGGTGGAATTGTTTTCTGTGGCCCCAGAAGGTAGGACCAGAATCAATGGGTTAAAATTAAATCAAAAGAGTTTCCGGCTCAACGTTAGGAAGAACTTCCTGACCGTCAGAGCGATTCCTCAGTGGAACAGGCTTCCTCGGGAGGTGGTGGGCTCTCCTTCCCTGGAGGTTTTTAAACAGAGGCTAGATGGCCATCTGACAGCAATGAGAATCCTGTGAATTTAGGGGGAGGGGTTTGTGAGTTTCCTGCATTGTGCAGCCAGTTGGACTAGATGACCCTGGAGGTTCCTTCCAACTCTATGATTCTATGACTTCCTATGTTTTTGGCTCCCCCCTCCCCCCGCATTGGACCAGCTTTCCAGTGATGTCAAGAAATGCTTCCTTCTCCTTGCAGGCGGGGGTGTCCTTCGAGGAGGTGGCCGTGTATTTCACCCCGGGCGAGTGGACCCTGCTGCGCCCAGCCCAAAGAGCTGTGTACAAGGAAGTCATGCTGGAGAATTTTGGGAACGTGGCCTCTCTGGGTGAGGACCCTTTGCTCCTTCTTGCAGTGAGGAGTGACAGTGAGATAGCCCTGAAGGAGGAAGGACGTGGTCAGGTAGTCTTCCCTAATCCCAAATTCCTTTCATTCGTCTCTTTAATCTATGTCTTTCATGCGGAATAAAAATCAACCCTTTCAAAAGAATCGTCTCACTTATTTTGTGGGGAAATGCTGCAACCTGTGCACATAGAGGCTGAGGTTCCAAGACTCCCAGAGCTGGGTGTACATGTGTGCATGGTGACATATACACCCTCCTGCAGAGCCTCAGTATGACCAAAGAGGGTTAAGTATTGACTTCCTATTAATTTAATTTAATTTTGCGATTTATACCCCGCCCTATCCCACAAGAGGGCTCTAGGCGGCTGACAACTATTACTTGCCTGTTGTGTGTTTCTGGAGAGACAGTCAGTCTGGCTTGTTATCCGATCCAAGATGGGTAAGCCCAGGGCTGTTTTTTTTGCAGCAGGAACCCCTTTGCATATTAGGCCACACCCCCGATGTAGCCAATCCTCCTGCAGCTTACAGCAGGCCCTGTAAGAAGAGCCCTTTAAGCTCTTGGAGGATTGGCTGCATCGGGGGGGGGGGGTGTGGCCTAATATGCAAAGGAGTTCCTGCTACAAAAAAAGCCCTGGCTAAGCCGTATTTGTCTGTCTGTAGCTGTAGAAAAGAACAAAGCCCCAGCAGCACTTGAAAGACTAACAAAATGTGTGGCAGGGGATGAGGTTTTATGAGTCACTGTGAGCAGAAGAAGGGAGCAGTTGCTCATGGAAGCTTCTTCCCTGCCACAAATTCTTAGTTGTTAAGGTGGTACTGGATGTTTGTTCTTTTCTGCTGGTTTGGAATTGCTGACCTTATGGACACACAGAAGGGGTCTAATTTGGTGGGTTTTTCCCCTTGATAAACAGGACCTCCGATTGCCAAACCTGACCTCATAACCTGGCTGGAAGAAGAGGAAGGGCTCTTTCTTCCGGGCTCTGATGAAGAGGAGGGATCGGCAGGTAGGGCCTTAAGACCTCTGTCTTGGGACTGTGTGTTGCCTTCGCTTCCTTCCAAGGGCTGGTGAATTTCTGTGGCCTCGTTTATTCTCAAAAGAGCTTGGATGAATCGTGGCTGCCGACATGGTGCCTGTAGATCTTGAACCCAGGACAAGAGGCAGTTTCCTTCTGCCTACTTAGGCAAGTCTAGCCCATTATTGGAAGGCAGAGTTTTACAATTCAGGGTGTTTGCCGGCCCCTTTTTGCCCTTTAACTAGAGATGCCAGGCCTTGATGCTGGCTCTTGGTGCCTGTAAAGCAAAACATGTCCTTTATGGTAGAGAGATGAGTCAAAGGAACCCTGGACAGTTCTCATGTGACCTTGTTTTTCCGGCCTACACCTGGGCATGGAGCAATGTCGCATGTGATTGTGAAAGATTCGTGTCTTCCCATTAATACCCAACAACATGTTGTCTGGATCTGCCTACCCAGAAGCTGTGTACATACACAATAAATGTGACAAAGAGGTCTTAGCAAGGAGATCCTTGGGTGGGGGTGGGGGAAGGGAATGGGGACATAGCAATTATGGGTCACCTTGGAGGAGCAGGTTCACCGATTCGGATGTCGCGCTCTCACTTCTGCGTCCGGATATAAATCCAAGATGGGAAGCCGTGTTAGTCTGTTTGTCAGAGTGGAAAAGAGAACACCTCAAAGCCTCTCCGTGTAACAAAAATTAAATAATACTCCGTATTGTTCCTACTTATCCAGTATTTGCTAATAACAGACACAGTGCTTACAGTGAAAACCAAACATAATATAAACATGCATATTTGTACAACACAAAATCCCTCCAGAGCCGAAAGTGCTCCTTCTGTACGATGGATCAAAGTTCTGTAGAAAAATTATGGAACTGTGACACAAGTCTGACCATATCCAAGACCAGTCCGACATTGTTTCAAGTGCAGAGGCTCTTCTTCTTGGGACCATCGTCTTTGTTATTGATTTAGTAGGCAAGTGGGGCTTCTTTTCAATTTTGTTTCATGGCTTTGTTTTCATTTCTCCTTGGAACGCCTACAAATTGTCTTCATGTCCTTCTGAAATGGCATATGGATATGAAGATACCCCGGAGGGATTTTGTGTTGTAAAAATGTGCTTGTTTGTATTATGTTTGGTTATCACTGTAAGCACTGTGTCTGTTATTAGTAAATACTGAATAAGTAGGAACCATAGGGAGTATTATTTAATGTTTGTTACACGGAGGGGATTTAAGAAGACGACAACGACATTGGATTTATATTCCGCCCTCCACTCAGAGTCTCAGAGCGTCTCACAATCTCCTTTATCTTCCTCCCCCACAACAAACACCCTGCAAGGTGGGTGGGGCTGAGAGGACTCTCACAGCAGCTGCCCTTTCAAGGACAACCTCTGCCAGGGCTATGGCTGACCCAAGGCCATGCTAGCAGGTGCAAGTGGAGGAGTGGGGAATCAAACCCGGTTCTCCCAGCTAAGAGTCCACGCACTTAACCACGACACCAAACTGGCTCTCTCTTTAAGGTGTTTTCTTTCACAGTAACCTCTGTGGTCCCGGCTTTGATTACAGAGTAGAAAAGATGCCTGAAGACATGACTCCCGAAAGCTCATGCCCCCCCACCTATTTTTAAGTAAACTACTGTCATCTGGCTCTTTTTTACTTCTACATTTGGGTTTGCTTTTTAATGTATACTTGACCCTTTTCACAGAGCCATTGAGCTCATTTGTTCCATGGGCCAGATCTCCTATAAAGGTCACTTGGTTGACCTGGCCCATGCTTGCCATAAAATGTAAAGCCAACTATTGGAGACATAAACTCAAGCCCACTCAGGATGGGCCGGCCAGGTTGGGAGTGACCTTGGATCCTCCAGCTGGGATACTCTCTCTCTCTCTCTCTTTTTGTCAGAAAAAGCCCATCAGGAACTTATTTGCATATTTGGCCACACCTGATGTTGCCACTGTTCCACACAGGGCTTTGTCTGTAGAAAAAGCCCAGCAGGAACTCATTTGCATATTAAGCCACACACCCCTGAAGCCAAGCCAGCCAGAACTGTGTTCCTGTGCGTTCCTGCTCAAAAAAAGCCTTGCTATCTCTTCTCTTTCCTGACCTCCTCACCTCTTGCAAATTCTCCCCCATTGCTCGACTCCCTCCTCCCTCCTCCTTCAATCTGTCCCCCATTTCTTTTCTTTTCTTCTTTATTTGCAACTGCAGTCTGTCTCTCCACTCCCAACCTGTTTTGCACTGAATGTTTACCCAACAGGTGAATAAAACTCCTAAAAGCATGGGGGTGTTGTTTTTTCCTTGCTTTCCTTCGGATTCCCCCTCCCCCCCACCACCCTGTTTCTGCTCCTTGGAAAGTATGGAGCCTATTTCCCAATTAGTTCTAATGTTTAAGGCACACAGAGTGGAGCAGAGAGCAACCTCTGATAGTCATGTGATTAACACATGGAATTCATTGCCACAAGGAGGTGGTGGTGGCTGCAAGCATAGCCAGCTTCAAGAGGGGATTGGATAAGCATATGGAGCAGAGGTCCATCAGTGGCTATTAGCCACAGCGTATTGTTGGAACTCTGTCTGGGGCAATGATTCTCTGTATTCTGGGTGCTTGGGAGGGGCAACAGTGGGAGGGCTTCTAGTGTCCTGACCCCACTGATGGACCTCCTGATGGCACCTGGGTTTTTTTGGCCACTGTGTGACACAGAGTGGATGCGCCACTGGGCTGATCCTACATGGCTTCACTTATGTTCTTGACTGAAATAATGTTGCTAAGGGAACAGAGGTCCAAAAGAACAGATGCACAATGGGGGGAGTCAGGTAGGGACACAGCATTTCTAAAATTTGGGAAACCAATATAGGCGCATAATTACAAGGCATGGAAAATTCGTTAACACTTTTAGTGTGGGATGGAATTTCAAGTGCAAACCAGACCTCTTTGTGTGGGTGCTAATGGGATTTCTCTCTTTATTCCAACAGAAGATGATCAGAGGAAAGAAGAGGATGAGGAACTGCATCATCTATTACCAAATGAAGTAAAGAATGAAGACCTAAGACGAAACTTCAGGAATCAAGGAAGATTCAAGAGGCAGAGAGGTAGCCATATAGTGGAGAAGAGGGACCAACCCATTCCTTGCCAAGAGGGGGATTTCTGTGAGGTAATTCACAAGGTGGAGGAAACGCTCAAGTGCATGGAGTGTGGAATGAACTTCACAGATCAGACCCAGTATAACATCCACTTGCGAAATCACAATGAAAAGAAGATCCACCAATGCTTGGAGTGTGGAAAAAGCTTCCTTTGTAAAGCCGAGGTAATTAGACATTTAAGAACACACACAGGAGAGAAACAGTATAGTAGCACAGACTATGGTGAGAGAGTCTCACAAAAATCAGACCTCATTAAACACCAAAGGATTAATTCAGGAGAGATACCACTTCCCTGTTCAGAGAGTGGAATCAATACAGGGGAGAAACTTTTTGAATGCACAGAGTGTGGAAAGAGATTCAATCACAGATGTAGTCTTCAAAAGCACCTAAAAATCCACACAGGGGAGACACCTTTTGAATGCTCAGAGTGTGGAAAGCGATTCTGTTACAGTAGCAGTTTTCATCGGCATCGAAGAACTCACTCAAAAGACAAACCCTGTGCATGTTCAGAGTGTGGAAAGACATTCAGTCAGCTTGGCAATCTTCAACAACATCAAAGAATCCACACAGGGGAGAAACCCTTTGAATGCTTTGAGTGTGGAAAGAGATTCAGGTTGAGGGGCCATCTTCAACTACATCAAAGAACACATACAGGAGAGAAACCATTTGAATGCTCAGAGTGTGGAAGGAGGTTCAGTCACAGATGTAGTCTTCAAAAGCACTTAAGAATCCATACAGGGGAGAAACCTTTTGAGTGCTCAGAGTGTGGGAAGAGATTCAGTGTGACTGGCAGTCTTCAACAACATCAAAGAATCCACAGAGGTGAGAAACGTTTTGAATGCTCTGACTGTGGAAAGAGATTTAGTCAGAGTGGCAATCTTCAGCGTCATCAAGGAACCCACAGAGATGAGAAACATTTTGAATGTTCGGAGTGTGGAAAGAGATTCAATCTTCGATGTAGCCTTCAACAGCATCTAAGAATCCACACAGGGGAGAAACCTTTTGAATGCTCAGAATGTGGAAAGAGATTCAGTGAGGCTGGCAATCTTCAACAACATCAAGGAACCCACACAGGGGAAAAATCTTTTGAATGCTCAGAGTGTGGGAAACGATTTTGTTACAGCAGCAGTTTTCAGCGGCACCTAAGAACCCACACAAATGAGAAACCGTTTGAATGCTCCGAGTGTAGAAAAAAATTCAGTCAGCTTGGTAATCTTCAACAACATCAAAGGACCCACACAGGAGAGAAACCCTTTGTGTGCTCAGAATGTGGAAAGAGGTTCAGTAGGAGTGGCCATCTTCATGAGCATTTCAGAACTCACACAGGGGAAAAACCTTTCGAGTGCTCAGAGTGTGGAAAGGGATTCCGTCGAAATGACAACCTTCAACTGCATCTAAGAGCACACACAGAGGAAAAACTTTTGAATGCTCCAAGTTTGGAAATACCCTTAACTTGAGCGTCACTTTTCAACAGCATCTAAGAACCCACGCCAAGAAAAAAGTCTTTTGAATGCACAGGTGTGAAAAGTAATCCATTCAGAACTGTGATCTTCAACAGCGTCTATGAACTCACACAGGGTAGAATACTTCTGAAGACTCAGAGCGTGGGAAGAGATTCAGAAAGCCTGAAAATCTTCAACGCAATTACGGTAAGAGTCCGAGGATATAGACGTCCATCCAATAAAGATTGTGGGGCTGAAAGTCTTTTGGAACTTTGGATTCCTTGATAGTGGCATGCAAGACAAAAGGGTACAAGATAAATTTATTGAGGCAGTTTCAGCCACACAGACTTTATTGGATGGGCTTCTTTACCCCCGAACTCTTACCATAATTGTGTTAATAGACCAGCTGCTACTCCGGGAGCAATAAGTACTTATTTATATGGATTGCTAAAATGTTACACTGCCTTTGTCGGTAATATATGTTTTTACACACGTTAGTGTGAATGTGAGTATATTTCTGGTGTTAATTTTATTCCACGTCATATATAGTACATCTGCACCTGTTGTTTTTGTATTATATTGGAAGTCTTCAACAGCATCAAAAATCCCACACAAGGAAAAACAATATAACAGCTTAGCTTGTAAAAAGAGCTTTTCTCTTACTTCACACATGAAAGGCAACCACAGACCACAGAAAGAGTTGAAAGCCTGTGAACTCTTGTAAAGTGCTTGTTTCTGCCCAGAATCCTTGCCCTAACCTGGAAAAAATGATAGAAATAGTCAAACTGAAGATGGAGCTCAGCTAGATTTCACAGGGAAGAAAGTCAGGATGTGTTCTGAGGGTGGAAGAAAAGAGCTCATATCTCCTTAACCGTTGAAGAATCCACATAAGGGGGGAACCTCATAAATACTGTGCAGTAAGAGTTTGAGGCAGAGATCCAACTTTCCTGTTTTCATACAGGGGGGAACCTTCCCATAGTGTGTTCTGGTGAGTCTGTTCTTTAAATGCCCATGTGTTGGAAGCTCAGAAATGCTCTGAAAGTAGTTATGCAAAGAAAGACCTTTTTAGTGGTTGCCCCCCTTCGGTCTATCTGCCAAGCTAGCTCCTCCTGACATCTGCAAGCCTGGGGGAAAAAACATACCTATTTTCCAAATCCTGTGATGAAATGGACAAGTGAAGGATAGCAGATGTTTGTGGATAGGTTTCAGGGGGTCCATGCACTTGAATGGGGGGGGAGGGATTGCATCCTTATTTCCACTAACCTCTAGCTGAAATTCAGCATTTCCTTCTATCATGAATCTAGGCAACAAATCACAGTAGTCTTAGCAGTACCTTTACCTTTGTCACCCAGAGAACTTACCCAGAGAGCCAGTTTGGTGTAGTGGTTAAGTGTGTGGACTCTTATCTGGGAGAACCTGGTTTGATTCCCCACTCCTCCACTTGCACCTGCTAGCATGGCCTTGGGTCAGCCATAGCTCTGGCAGAGGTTGTCCTTGAAAGGGCAGCTGCTGTGAGAGCCCTCTCCAGCCCCACCCACTTCACAGAGTGTCTGTTGTGGGGGAGGAAGGGAAAGGAGATTGTAGGCTGTTCTGAGCCTCTGTCCTTGAAAGGGCAGCTGCTATGAGAGCCCTCTAAGCCCCACCCACCTCACAGGGTGTCTGTTGTGGGGGAGGAAGGTAAAGGAGATTGTGAGCCACTCTGAAACTCTTTGGAGTGGAGGGCGGGATATAAATCCAATATCATCTTCTACAGATATTTTTCATATTGCAGAAAATTTATTATTGCAGATATCTCAAAATATTGCAGATATTGCAGATATCTCGAAATATTGTGTATGCTCTTCGCTACTCTGAAATTAAGGTAGTTATTAGACCTGCCACTAGATCGCACACAATAGCAGTCTTCCTCTCTACAGACACTCATGCAACACCACTGGCTGACTACTGAGCAACTCATTGCCTCCTCATTGTTCAGCCACAACACAGTGAAGTTGGGTGTTCTTGCATTAGTGACCCAGACATCTACATTGATTTCTGGTATTCTCTATCTGCAATGGTTTGTCAGTCAATAAACAGAAGGAAGTGTGTTGTTTTCATTCTCTGTTCAAGTTTTGCAGAACTGGACAGTTCAAAGGAGAATTCTAAACTCTCAATAAAACTACATAGCCTTTTGTAGCAAAAGATACAAGGAACTACATTATATAAAAAAGTACAGGCAGTTCGTATCTGACTCTGGGATGACGTTGCTTTCACAACGTTTTCATGGCATTACGGGGTTGTTTGCCATTGCCTTCCCCAGTCATCTACACTCCACCCCCCCGCCAAGCTGGGTACTCATTTTACTGACCTTGGAAGGACGGAAGGCTGAGTCAACCTGAGCCGGCTATCTGAAACCAGCTTCTGCTGGGATCGAACTCCGGTTGTGAGCAGAGTTCTGACTGCAGGACTGCATTATATAGTCAACACTAGAGAATCCAAAAATAACGCAGAAAAACCACTAATAAACAATCAGAAAAGTGTTTCCCCCCCCCCCCCAAAAAATAGTGCAATCATAAGTAACAATCCAACCATAATAACATACAGTCCATTCAAAGTCCAATATTATAGTAAGCATTTCAAAGTCCCGTTTGAATTCATAGGAACAAAATTATAATCAATGTGGAGCCCAGGTTTGTGGAGAAAGAGGTGCCGGAGCTCTCGAGGGAAATGAAGGAGAAGCACACAGGTGCCTCTCATGAACTTTTTTTTTTTTTTAGAATTTTGTTTCCACGAAGAGGTTCTGGAGCTCCATCCCAGCATTCTCCCAGGAAAAAAACACCGTGGTGGAGCCTAAGGATAAGTGTGTGCATTTCACTGTTGATTGTTGAACATTCCATTTTATAACTTTGTTCCTAAGAGACATTAACTAATATAAGGATCACAAGCTCTTAGAAAGAGAACTTCCAGGACATTCAGTGGGTAACCTCAAAGTAGCATGAAGTACTGCAAAAGAACTTCAGGAACAGAGAGGGAAATTGCTGAATTGCAAGTTACTATGAAACTTGGAACAAACATCTCCCCAGGATTGAACTGGTTTCTTATCTCACGGCATATGCTAAACCCATTCTAACCAAGTAGAGCTATACACTCACAATATATTCCCAATATATTTCTCTTTTACAACAGCATATCAAAATAATGTCTTTTGTACTGACAAACTTAAATAAGGAATATTGGTTGTTTATCTCATTACATATGCAAAATTCATCTTCCACTATATTCTTATGTATTCTTTTTTGTATTGGCAAACTGGAATGATGTTTCTACTGTACGCTACAAGTAAATTAGGTGGACAGGAACACCTCTGAGAAAAAATACGTTCTCAGTTTAAACCGGGCTTGAGGAGCAATAGAGCAATTAAGACTCTGCATTTATTGCCTTGGGACACTTTCACCATCATTCTCCAATTCTGACATGTTTACGGCCTTTGTTGTATTCCCATGCAAATGCTGTCCAGACCAAACTTCTTGTTCTTTCAATCTGTTAATGTCACTATTTTGCCATTGGATTCTAACTTTGTACTACTTTGCATGCTTAGCCACTGCCCACCAGCTATGTGTAGCATTGCTCACTGTACCCCATTTCATTGTCTGATGAAGTGTGCATGCACATGAAAGCTTACATTCTGAATAAAACATTGTTGGTCTCAGTGCTACTACTGTACTTCAACTTTGAAATGACTCACATTGCTTATTCATTGGGCTCTTGGATCCTTGTTTATTCTCAAGTGTAGTATTCTACGAAGTCTGGTTGGAATGAATTTGTTCAGCTGTGGTAACACCTGTCATTTAGAGGCTTAACACTTTAACTGTGTGATATACTCCTTAACATAACATAAGAGAAGCCATGTTGGATCAGGCCAATACACACACACACACTTTGGTTAATAGCCACTGATGGACCTCTGCTCCATATTTTTATCTAACCCCCTCTTGAAGCTGTCAATGCTTGTAGCCGCCACCACCTCCTATGGCAGTGAATTCCGCACATTAATCACCCTTTGGGTGAAGAAGTACTTCCTTTTATCCATTTTAACCTGACTGCTCAGCAATTTCATCAAATGCCCACGAGTTCTTGTATTGTGTGAAAGGGAGAAAAGTACTTCTTTCTCTACTTTCTCCATCCATGCATTGTCTTGTAAACCTCTATCATGTCACCCCACAGTCGACATTTCTCCAAGCTAAAGAACCTCAAGCGTTTTAACCTTTCTTCATAGGGAAAGTGTTCCAACCTTTTAATCATTCTAGTTGCCCTTTTCTGGACTTTTTCCAATGCTATAATATTCTTTTTGAGGTGCTGTGACCAGAATTGCACACAGTATTCCAAATGAGACCGCACCATCGATTTATACAGGAGCATTATGATACTGGCTGATTTGTTTTCAATTCCCCTCCTAATAATTCCCAGCATGGCGTTGGCCTTTTTTATTGCAATCGCACACTGTCTTGACATTTTCAGTGAGTTATCTACCACAAGATCTCTCTCTTGGTCAGTCTCTGCCAGTTCACACCCCATCAACTTGTATTTGTAGCTGGGATTCTTGGCCCCAATGTGCATTACTTTGCACTTGGCCACATCGAACCTCATTTGCCACGTTGATGCCCCCTCACCCAGCCTCAACAGATCCCTTTGGAGTGCCTCACAATCCTCTCTGGTTCTCACCACCCTGAACAATTTAGTGTCATTCTTAAAAGACTTTCTAGCAATACAGTTGGAAAGGGACTTTGAAATGATTTATATAATGTGTGGACTTTGAGTGGACTGTATGTAATTGTGGGTGGAATGTTAACATAAGAGAAGCCATGTTGGATCAGGCCAATGGCCCATTCAGTCCAACACTCTGTGTCACACAGTGGCCAAAAAAACCCCAAGTGCCATCAGGAGGTCAGGACACTAGAAGCCCTCCCACTGATTCCGCCCCCCCCCCCCCCCAGCACTAAGAATACAGAGCATCAGTGCCCCAGAGTTCCAACAATAAGCTGTGGCTAAGAGCCACCGATGGACCTCTGCTCCATATGCTTATCCAATCCCCTCTTGAAGCTGGCTATGCTTGTAGCCACCACCACCTCCTGTGGCAGTGCCATGTGGTAATCACCCTAGGGGTGAAGAGGTACTCCTTTTATAAGTTATTTATGATTGCCCTTTTCTAGTGAAAAAAACACTCCTCAGATTGTTTAAAAATCGTTTATTAGTAGCTTACAGATTCTTCAGCCTTTTGTAGCACTGTTAGGCGCAGGGGCTACCCCCAGGCAAGTACACTCAAGTTCCAATTGTTATTTCATGTGCTAATAAGGAAAAGGAAAGGTCCCCTGTGCAAGCACCAGTCGTTTCCGTCTCTGGGGTGACGTTGCTCTCACAACGTTTTCACGGCAGACTTTTTACAGGGTGGTTTGCCATTGCCTTCCCCAGTCATCTATACTTTCCCCCGAGCAAGGTGGATCCTCATTTGACCAACCTCGGAAGGATAGAAGGCTGAGACAACCTCGAGCCAGCTACCTGAAAACTCAGCTTCCGCCGGGGATCGAACTCAGGTTGTGAGCAGAGCTTAGGACTGCAGCTTTAACACTGCGCCACGGGGCTTTTCCTATGTGCTAATAAAGAAGCACATCAGTATATAAAATTTATTTTTGATAACTGTATTTCACAGTAATTGTTTTTCTTTGTAATTTCTATGTATTTTATTTGATGCATTTAAAAACATTTGTCCGAGAAGGAGTCAAGACTGCCAAGAGTCCACGGCACAAAAAAGGTTAAGAATGTGTAAAAAAGGGAACTCTGCCTTGGAAGGAGAAAAGCAGTTGGCAGTAAAACCAGGGAAGAGGAGTGGGAGAGAAAGACCTCTCCTCCCCACACATATCTAGGAGGGGGAAGCCTGCTGTTCTTAGCAAGAGGGCGGCTGCATCTGGAACAGCAGTGTGTTCTTGGATGGAGCTTGGAGGCGGGACTTGTAGAAGAGCCCCCCCCCCCCCCAATGCAGAGAAGGAAAGGGTTCTGATGGTTTAAGGCAGGGGTGGGGAACCTCTGTCCCGAGGGTCGTAAATGGCCCTTGAGGTCACCTGGTGTGGCTCTCGGGGATTACTGGGCCGAACGAAGCCATGTGGCAGCCTCCCTGGGGCCTAGCTGGCCAGCAAGGATCGTGGGGCCCAGCTGTGCTGGGCAGCAGCCTCCCCAAGGCCAGGCAGGGATCACAGGGCCCAGATGTACTGTGCGGCAGCCTCCCTGGGGCCTGGGTGGCTGGCCAGAATTGCTGCAGGGCCTGGAAAAGTTACTGTCAACAGTTCAGTTTACACTTGATTATCCCAGATGGTGTGGCCTAATACACTTATGAGTGTGTGACCTAATATGCTAATATTAGGGGATGTGGTCTAATATCGTACTGAGTTCCTGCTGGGCTTTTTCTACAAAAAAGCCCTGGACCTAGGCATTTGCCTAGGGGGGGTGAGCTGGGTGGGTTTGTGTGCCAGATTAGGCTCTCCCCACATGATTTCAAATAGAAAAACAATTATTTGCATTAATTTTGCTGGCCTGAATCAATCTCCCTCGGCAGAGCACTGCTTTTTACTAAGTTGACAATTTTTTATGGCCCGCGAATGATGTTATAGATATCCATATGGCAGAAAGAAGGTTCCCCACCCCTGGTTTAAGGTGTGGCTCAGAGGGGACCGCCAACTTCTAAGTGTGGCTTGTAGACCTCCCAGAATGAGAACTGATCTCCACGTGTCAGAGATCAGTTCTGCAGAAAACAGCCACTTTGCAGGGCGGGCTCCATGGCATTATACTCTGCTGAGATTCTCTTCCCCTAACCCCTCCATCCCTAGACTCCATCCCCCAAATCTTTAGGTACTTCCCAGCCAGCAGCTGGCAACCCTAGTTGTCTGGTGAGAGATGCTGGAAGTAAGAAGCGGAGGAGGGGCTAAAGAAAATGCATTTGGGGGTAGAATTTCCAGGTCCCTCCTGTCAACTGGTAAAGCCCCATGGCGCAGAGTGGTAAAGCTGCAGTACTGCAGTCGGAGCCCTCTGCTCACGACCTGAGTTCAATCCCAGCAGAAGCTGGTTCAGGTAGCCGGCTCGAGGTTGACTCAGTCTTCCATCCTTTTGAGGTCGGTCAAAGGAGTCCCCAGCTTGCTGGGGGGAAAGTGCAGATGACTGGGGAAGGCAATGTTATTCCAGTTAATTTTTAACTGAATGATGACCGCCGCCACGATGTTAGACCCAAATGGAAGCCCAAGAACATTGAATGCCATCCTAAATCATATGGAATTAGCACCAAATAGTTTAACTTTTATTTTTTTTATTTTAATGTTTAATCTGTTTTCATTGTGATTCTATTATGTTGTGAGCCACCCAGAGCCTGCTTTGGCGGGGAGGGGGGGATATAAAATAAACTATAGTGGCAAGTCCCCCCTCCCCGATATTCTGTCAGTTGACAGGTAAAGGTAGTCCCCTGTGCAATTACCAGTCGTTTCCGACTCTGGAGTGACGTTGCTTTCACAGCGTTTTCACGGCAGACTTTTTACAGAGTGATTTGCCATTGCCTTCCCCAGTCATCTACAATTTCTCCCCAGCAAGCTGGGTACTCATTTTACTGACCTCAGAAGAATGGAAGGCTGAGTCAACCTGAGCTGGCTACCTGAAACCAGCTTCCGCCAGGATTGAACTCAGGTCGTGAGCAGAGTTCAGACTGCAGTACTGCAGCTTTACCACTCTGCGCCACGGGGATCTAATCAGCACTTTATATACCATATATTATGATGTTACATAACCCACTGACCCGTCTGTGAGCTGCTAGACCTCACAGAGGAGTCCACTTCTTCAGCTTGAGCTCATCGACCTCTCCTTCCCCATTTTATCCTCAAAACAACCCTGTGAGGCTGAGAGGCAGATCTGAGGAAAGCTGTAGGAGAGGAAATCCCCCCTCCTCAAAGATCAACAAGACAATAAATGAAAATGCTGACTGAAAAATAGCGGGTTAGATGCTATAGTGATTCCAAGCATAGCTATTTTATTCACTGAAGACCCAACTGAAAACACATGTAGCTAGCCACAGGTATATACCCAGAAACTCCACCCAAAACACACCTCCTGCAGCAAACAACCCAACAGAAAAATAGGCGCTCGGAACCAGCATTTGCATGGCATTTCATTCAAATGGATATTACCTAATTAGCTGGCTCAGCAACGGCAGCCACTCTGAGTGTAGTTTCAAGGAGCCTCTCAAACAATGGGCTTCATTCAAATGGATATTACCTGATTGGCTGGCTCAGCAAAGGCGGCCAATCGGAATGCAGCTGTAAGGAGCCTCTCCAACCAAGAGTCTTCATCTGAAGCTCCCAGTACACTACATTGACCTTAAATGCTTAGGAGGCATTTTCTTCTCCCCAAACTATGTGGGAGTCACAGGGCTGGTGGGGTTGCCAGCTCAAGAGTAAAATCTCCTGTCCCTTGAGTGGTGTCAAGCAAGCAGATCTCAAAGTAACCAGTCCTTGAGTTGAAACAAAGTATAGGTTTATTGATAATCCATGCGCTTCTATTGAGCCAAGAACTGGAACTGATACAAAGTAATAGCAGAATGCATACTTAAAGATGGCACATCAAAGGTTCTACCAACAAAGCTACAATTACTAAACAGTCCTGTATTCACGTGTGAAAATTCACACAGTACTTTATCTCCCTGCGGTTATACTTCCTGGGTCCAGGCCTGGCCTGGGAAAATGTCCCTGGAGGCTTTATCTTCAAAGAACGAATTCCTGCATTTGGTAGTAAAAGTGAAAGAGGCGCAGGGAGGAGGCGCCGGCTAACTTTCTACTTTGATGTGCCTCAGCTTTGTTTCAGGGTTAGTAATAGTTACAGCATGGCAGTTATATTCTGATAAACATAGACAGTTATGGTAAGATAAACATTGCTTGACAAGTGGAGGCTTAATGCGTGGAAACGGGCAGCTGAAGGTTTTCCTGGCCTGGAAATGAATTGTCAGCTGATAATTGTACAAATAAAAGGGATGTTGGACAGTTTAACCACTAAGAAGAGAAGTGAGGAGGACTTGAGTGGAGAACCGTAGCTTGCCATATACATTCCTGCAGCTCAGGGTATCCTCCTCCTTCCATTCCCAAACTTTTTAGAGTAACAATTCCCACCCACCGACATCGATTTGGTGCCCTACTGAGAGGGACTGGACTATGAAGTTTATAAACTATGCCTCAACTGAAGCTGAGTTAGGTTTACCAATCCCCAGGTCTCAGAGGGGGATTCCCTGGTTTTGCAGGTTCCTTCCTGCCCCCAGCTGGCCTGTGGGGGAAGCCCTGCCTCAACAGCCACCATGTGCCTTTCCACCTAGGAAGACTTAGAAGATGCTTTGGAACAGCTTGCTTTTTGAAAGATGTATGTGCCTTTAAATCTCTGGAGCCAGGCTGAATAGGGGGCAGAGCAAGCCTGCAGAAATACATGGCTGTGAGAAAGGGAAGGGAAGCATCCTGGTACTTCCATTTGTTTTACGATCCCTTCAGAAGTCATTTGCACTGTAAAAAAAGAGTGTAAAGTGTAAAGCAGAACCTCTGGTTTCCCTGTGTTAGTCTGAAGAACTTGGTTGAGTATACAGCATTCAACAACTCCCAAGGTAAGTAAATTGTCCCAGTGAGACTGCAAAGTGTGTACTTCCAAACAGTGTTTATTTTGGCTGCTTTGTGTGTGTGTGTGTGTGAGAGAGAGAGAGAGAGAGTATGAGAGAGCGGAAGTGCAGCCAGCTGTTGGGGGCTGAGGAAATGAAGACTGTATTCCGGCAACTGCACTGCTGTATTTTTATTGATTTATTTTAGGGAATGGGAAAGTCTCCTGGCTCCACTCCCAAAGTCCCCAGGCATTTTCTGACTTAGACTTGGCAACCCTAAGTTGGGTGCAAAGGTGACCTTGGCCTCCCCCACTTCTTAAGATCCAGGCAATATCTCATTTCCTCCAGAACTGAAGGCCCAGATAGGGGAAGACCCACTTCTTCACCACATACCACTTGCATTTGCTCTCCCACAACACACACCCCACACTGGCATCTGGCCTCCCCTCCCATCCAGAGTTCTTCAGGGAAAACCCTCACTCTGTGCTTTGTCCCTAAGATGAGGCGCCTGCGGTGAAAGCCACTAGCCCCACTCCCTCAGCCCCACCAATCTCACCACCTCCACACACAGAGTACCTGAGTGGACATCACCACTAGTGAGAGGCAGGTCCCCCACTTGAGATTCCAGGCAGCCATTTTGACCCTCCTGCCATTTCAGGCTTCCTTGCCAGAAAAGAACAATTGGTCAATTCAGGATGCAGGTTGGTCACATTTTGGAGTTCATATTTCCTCAAAGGCTTTTCCAGAAGGGCAAAAAGGGACTAAGGGCTTAGTCCATGTCATTTGTGGCTCATGTAGCCTGGGGGTGGGGGTTCAGAGAACGAGAAGGAGGGGTTCTAACTTCTCCTTCCTGAATCTCTCTGGGACAATCTAGTACCACATGGGGAAGACAACTGGGACTGGGGAATTCATGTCTCACAATGTTTACTGCCAACACTGAGGAAATGGCCCTTTACCACAATACTGGATCTAGTTGTGGAGCCTGACTCCTTTGAACTTACCGAGTTGTTGAGCTGGTGGGGGACACAGTCTGTTCCTTTCAACTCAAACTGATCTCACTGCCAGAACTCCTTGGGCTTCAAAGAGTTGAGACCCAGAAAAGATCTCAGGAGGCTGCGTGGGGGAGGGAATAAGGTTCAGAAATGCCTCTCCAGAACTCCTTGGCAAATAAAAATATTTGTAAATTGAGGACGCAAGCAGTTCACACTTTGTTTATGCCAGTAGCAGAGAGATTGTGGCTATTTGCTACCCTTGGCTTTTTCTTGACAGCATTTGGAAAACAGATGTTTCTGCCAGTTTTACAGATGTCAAAGAGAGCTACCCTGGCAGGTATACTGAAGTAGGAAAGGTCCCCTGTGCAAGCACCAGTCGTTTCCGACTCTGGGGTGACGTTGCTTTCACGATGTTTTCACAGCAGACTTTTTACGGGGTGGTTTGCCATTGCCTTCCCCAGTCTTTTACACTTTCCCCCCAGCAAGCTGGGAACTCATTTGACCGACCTCGGAAGGATGGAAGGCTGAGTCAACCTTGGGCCAGCTACCTGAACCATCTTTCACTGGAATCAAACTCAGGTTGTGAGCAGAGAGTTCTGCTTTACCACTCCACTACCACTAAGAAGGCCCTCCTCTGCATAAGTACTTTTGGAGCATTTCTGAGCTGCCAACACCTGGGCATTCACAGAAGAGCCTCATCAGAAGAACCAACTATAGGAAAAGTTCACCTTTTTGAGGATTATCTGGAAAACAGGAAGGCTGGGTCTCTGCTTCAAAGTCTTGCTACATGGTATTTATGAGGTTCCTCTCCTTTGCTGATTAGGAAAAAAGATTACCTTCAGCCCCAATGCAAAGTACCCCAGAGCCTGCCTGGGAACTTTCTATTCACTTCCTACCTCTCTAGACAGTTACTTTGAAATTGGTAGTCTCTGCAGGGAGCAGAGAAAGAGAAGAGGGAAGGGCCAGTTGTGTGGCAATGCAGGCAGCTCCCAGCACACCTGGAATGCAGCTGTGTCACAGTTCTCCCTTACCTCCTTTGCCCACAAAGAGAAAAATGAGTCATTTTGGAAACAGAATTCCAGCACTCATGGGGAGGGGGGGGAGACATTTCTCTGTATTATAAGTTCCTCCAGGTTAGGTTAGGAATCTGGGCAGATGCAAGGACGTTAGAAGTGTTTACATGGTTTCAACCCTTTCTATGGTCTGTGGTTGTCTTTTAGGTGTGAAATAAGAGAAAAGCTCTTTCCACAAGTTACGCAATGACATGGTTTCTCCTTGTGTGGGTTCACTGATGTTGCTGAAGGTGGCCAGGCTGACAGAATCCCTTCGTATACTCTGCACATTCAAAAGGATTCTCCCCGTGTGAATTCATAGATGTTTTTGAAGATCACAGCTTTGATGAATGAATCTCTTTTCACATTTCTGCGGATTCAGAAGATTTTTCCTTGGTGTAGGTTTTTAGATGTTGTTGAAGAATGCCACTCTGAATTAATCTCTTTCCACACTCCGAGCGCTCAAAAGGTTTCTCTTGTGTGGGTTCTTTGATGCTGTAGAAGATTGCCACGTGTAGTGAATCTCTTTCCACATTCTAAGCATTCAAAAGGTTTCTCCCCTGCATGGCATCTTTGATGCAGTTGAAGATTGCTCATTTGTCTGAATCTCTTTCCACACTCTGAGCATTCAAAAGATTTCTCCCCTAAATGAGTTCTTTGATGCTTTAGAAGATTGCCACGTGTAGTGAATCTCTTTCCACATTCTGAGCATTCAAAAGGTTTCTCCCCTGTATGGCATCTTTGATGCAGTTGAAGATCGCTCCTTTGTCTGAATCTCTTTCCACACTCTGAGCATTCAAAAGGTTTCTCCCCTGTGTGAGTTCTTTGATGCTTTAGAAGATTGCCAGTCTGACTGAATCTTTTCCCACACTCTGAGCACTCAAAAGGTTTCTCCCCCGTGTGTATTCTTTGATGCCGTTGAAGACTGCTACTCCACTTGAATCCCTTTCCACACTCTTCGCATTCAAATAGTTTCTCTCCAATGTGTTTTGACAGATGCTTTTGAAGGTTGCAACTCTGACTGTATTTCTTCCCACACACTGAGCATTCAAAAGGGTTCTCCTTTGTGTGGGTTCTTAAGTGCCGTTGAAGGTCACTATTTCGAATGAATCTCTTTCCACACTCTGAGCATTCAAAAGGTTTTTCCCCCGTGTGGGTTCTTAGATGTCGCTGCAGATTGCTTCTCCGCCTGAATCTTATCCCACATTCTGAGCATTCAAAAGGATTCTCCCCTGTGTGGATTCTCTGATGCTTTAGAAGACTGCCACTCTCACTGAATCTCTTTCCACACTCTGAGCACTCAAAAGGTTTCTCACCTGTGTGGATTCTCTGATGCCGCTGAAGATCACTACTCCAATTGAAGCTCTTTCCACATTCAGAGCATTCGAAAGGTTTTTCTCCTGTGTGGGTTCCTAGATGCTGCTGCAGATTGCTCCTCTGCCTGAATCTTATCCCGCACTCTGAGCATTCAAAAGCTTTCTCCCCTATGTGTATTCTTTGGTGCACAAGAAGCTCTGATCTGTATTTAAAGTACTTCCCACAACAAAAGCATTTACACATCTCCATTGTACTGTGCCTTGGAAAACACATATTACACTTTTTTCCATCAGAGAACACTCTTCCAGTCTCTGAGCAGAAAAATGGCATCTCTCCCGAACAAATCTGTGGGTGTTTAATAAGGTCTAATTTACATGAGAAACTCTCACCATGATCTGAGTACCTCTGTTTCTCCCCTGCATCTGTCTGTTGATGTACAAGGAGATCTGCCCTACAAAGGAAGCTCTTTTTATCCTCCAAAAATTGACGGCTCTCCTTTCCACAGTGCATCTGTAAATGGACATCATATTGGGTTTTATCTGAAAAGTTCATTCCACATTCCAAGCATTTGTATGTTTCTTCCACCTTGTGAATTACATCATGAAAATTCCCCCCTTGGCAAAGAATGGGTTTATTCCTCTTCTTGATCATGTGGCTGCCTTTTTGCCCTTTAGGTCGGCCTTGATTGCTGAAGTTTCCTCTCATGTCTTCATTCTTGACTTCATCTTCCTGATTCATCTGATCATCCCCTGCTGGAATAAAAAGAGAAACCCCATTACATCCTGGGAAGGCAGGGAAGGTCTCAAAGCATCTTTGGGAATGCAGTAGGAAAGGACTCATGGTTCTTTGGACTCTTCCTGCTTGGTTGATCCCCCAGTGTCCCCCAGAATATCCAGTACTGAAGGACACCACAGTTCCTCCAGACCCACTGCTGAGCTTAGGCCTACATGGAACTTTTCAACTTCCAGATTTCATGTCCCAGAAGGCATCCTTCCTTCCTAACTCAGTGGGCTTTAAAATTCTACCAAACCAAGAGTTGGCAAGAAGAAAAGCAGAACCTCTGCATGCCTATTCCTTTGACATAACTGTAAAGGATACCCACTCGCAGCCAGCTTATTAGAGAAGGAAATACCCTCTTGTGAGGTAAAGAACCCTGATTTCCTCCCAGGGGCTAATGTGAATATTAGGCCTCACAAGCGTCCATAATTGGGCCTCCTTAAAAACACTATCCTTATCTTTTTCAAGGCCTGATTCAGGAATGTGGTGATTGGGCCATCGTGGGAACCTGCGTTCAGTTTTGTAACAAGATGAGAAGAGGGAAAAGTGAAGTAATCATCTTCTAGAGCAGGGGTGGCCAGCAGTAGCTCTCCAGATGTTTTTTGCCTACAACTCACATCAGCCCCAGCCATTGGCGATGCTGGGGCTGATGGGAATTCTAGGCAAAAAACATCTGGAGAGCCACCGTTGGCCACCCCTGTTGGCCACCAAGACGAGAGTAGGGAAGAGTGAAGTAACCATCTTCTAGAGGGTTAATCAAGCGAGCTCCATGATCCGTTTTGGAAGACCACCTGAAACCAGATGGCAAGAGACCAAGGGGAGGCCAAACTTGCTTAATGTAAGAGCCACATAGAATAAACGTCAGGCATTTGAGAGCTGCAAGACATGAACATCAGATGTTTGAGAGCTGCAGCATAGGAGGGAGGGAGGGAGGGAGGGAGGGAGGGAGGGAGGGAGGGAGGGAGGGAGGGAAGGAAGGAAGGAAGGAAGGAAGGAAGGAAGGAAGGAAGGAAGGAAGGAAGGAAGGAAGGAAGGAAGGAAGGAAGGAAGGAAGGAAGGAAGGAAGGAAGGAAGGAAGGAAGGAAGGAAGGAAGGAAGGAAGGAAGGAAGGAAGGAAGGAAGGAAGGAAGGAAGGAAGGAAGGAAGGAAGGTTCTCCACTTTTGGCTATTCAATCTGTCACCACAGCACCTATATTGTATCATAATTTTTATAATACATCTGACATTCATGTCTTGGGCCTGTTTACCCAGCTATGAAGAACACTGCTATCACTGCCACTCAATTCCTCCAGAGCTCCAACAGGGGATAAGTGGTGGGGCACACCTGAAAATGATTTACTTGCATTCAATATTTTGATCTCTGCACCATCCCAATGGCAGCAATTTGCACTTTGACACCTATGAGAGATCCTTACCCAGAGAGGCCATGCTCCCATAGTTCTCCAGCATCACCTCCCTGTAGAGAGCTCTTTGGACCTGATCCAGCAGGGCCCACTCGGCCTCTGTGAAATACACGGCCACCTCCTCGAAGGAAAAGGGACACTGAAAGAGAAAGCAGGTTTTCTCATCAGAGATCATGCCAGGCAGAGAATGCAGACTGGAAAGGATAATTCCCAATATATGCAGGATGAAGTGCTTGCCAGCTGCAAAGAGAGTGGGGTTCAGGGTATGTCTTATCCAGGTTCCTTAGTAGCAAGTTCAGGAACAAAAGCCCCACTGAGAAGGAAGGGGGGACCCAGGCCACCCTCCCTCTCATCTCCCCTACCTGGACCAGAGGTGCAGCAGCTGCTTCCACATCTGTGCAAAGATGATGGCTTGAGAGTACCTGAGGACTGACTGCAAGGGAGACAAAGAAGGAAGGAAGGAAGACCTTTAGGTGAGCCTTCACATTTCATTTATTTGCTTGAATCCTGCTTCACGCACACCCATTTCCAGGGTTGTTAACACTAAAAAAAACTACTACTAATGGGGACTGATATCTAGATAAATACAGATAGACTGGAAATGCGGAATGCTTTACTTTAGGTGGATCAGTACAATGGGCTTTCTTCCAAGTAAGTGTGCATTTGGTTGCTGCATAGGAGTTTCACTGATTTCATGTGCTTCCCTCCCGTTCAAATAAATAGGGGAGGGACGGTGGCTCAGTGGTAGAGCATCTGCTTGGGAAGCAGAAGGTCCCAGGTTCAATCCCTGGCATCTCCAAAAAAGGGTCCAAGCAAATAGGTGTGAAAAACCTCAGCTTGAGACCCTGGAGAGCCGCTGCCAGTCTGAGAAGACAATACTGACTTTGATGGACCAAAGATCTGATTCAGTATAAGGCAGCTTCATATGTTCAAATAGGTGTGAAATGAAAAATGAAGAAGACTGCAGATTTATACCCCGCCCTTCTCTCTAAATCAGAGACTCAGAGCGGCTTACAATCTCCTATATCTTCTCCCCCCACAACAGACACCCTGTGAGGTGGGTGGGGCTGCAGAGGGCTCTCACAGCAGCTGCCCCTTCGAGGACAGAGGCTCAGAGCGGCCTACAATCTCCTTTCCCTTCCTCCTCCACAACAGACACCCTGTGAGGTGGGTGGGGCTGGAGAGGGCTCTCCCAGCAGCTGCCCTTTCAAGGACAGAGTCTCAGAGTGGCCTACAATCTCCTTTATCTTCTTCCCCCACAACAGACACCCTGTGAGGTGGGTGGGTCTGACAAAGCTCTCACAGAAGCTGCCATTTCAAGGACAACTCCTGCAATAGCTATGGCTGACCCAAGGCCATTCCAGCAGCTGCAAGTGGAGGAGTGGGGAATCAAACCCAGTTCTCCCAGATAAGAGTCTGTGCACTTAACTACTATACCAAACACCAAAATGAAGGCTCTTACTTTTAAAAGCTAGGTCATACTCAGCCTTTAGTATGTACGACTGTCAGGAAGAGGAGAATGTTCATCAAAGGAAACAAGCACATCATTTTAATTCTATTTACTGATCGCTATGAAAAGTCTGATAGTTAAGTCCTAGAAAGAGGAACTAACAGTGAGTCATGGTGATCAAGACATCTTACAAAATGTAAGAATAGTCCCCTGATTTGGATAAGGAATTAAGCAGTCTCCAGTAACAATGCTTTGGATTGCTATTTACTACCCTGTAGATATTGTTACACTAAAAAAAAAAATGCAGTGATTTTTAGAAAAATTGTGTGTGAGGCAGAAGAGAAGCAACAGGTCCTCATGAGCTTTAAAAGAAAAAGAAAAAGAAAAAAAAGGTAAAGGTAGTCCCCTGTGCAAGCACCAGTCATTTCCGACTCTGGAGTGACATTGCATCACGATGTTTTCACTGCAGACTTTTTATGGGGTGGCTTGCCATTGCCTTCCTCAGTCATCTACACTTTCCTCCCAGCAAGCTCGGAAGGATGGAGGCTGAGTCAACCTGGAGCCAGCTACCTGAAACCAGCTTCCGCCAGGATCGAACTCAGGTTGTGAGCAGAGAGCTTGGACTGCAGCACTGCAGTTTTCCCACTCTGCGCCACGGGACTCCTATAAGGCAAAGGAGTTCCCCTGTGCAAGCACCAGTACTTTCCGACTCTGGGGTGACGTCATGAGACATATAAACAACTGCGCTTCTGGGTGATGGAAAAGATCCAAGCCCCTAGTTTTCAACTTTTGCAATGGCTGAGAGCAAGAGAGGCCTATTGGATTCACACTCTGAAAACCTTACATCCACAAGGCCTGAATGCGGAAGTGGACTAAGTTATGTGTCCGATATTACATTGTTCTTTGTGTACTTTTGGTGGAGTAGCATTATCATTATCACACTGGTACTTTTTCCCTTCCCTCTATTTCTCCTGCAACTGTTGAGTGGCACATTCACACTGTATGGTTTCCCCCCACACACACACACTCTGATTGCATCATCCATCCTTACTGCATCATCCCCAGCCTATATAAGCAATATGACACTTGAATTTTGCGCTATACCACGGTTGGCCAAACATGCTCAGTGTAAGAGCCACATAGAATAAATGTCAGAAGTTTGAGAGCCGCAAGACATGAACAAATATTACACACATATCTTTCTCAAAACTCTTAACACATCCATTGCACAAGAAGATAAAATATATATGTAGACACTTGTCAACACAACCATGTTAGGAGACTTTAAAAAAAAAACAAAAGCTGGGAATAACAGTTCCTATAAAACCAGCTTAGGGAAAGGTTAGGGATTTTTTTTTTTTTTTGCACCAGTGGGAGAAGAAAACACACCTCCCTTGTAAATCACTGACCACCATTAGCATCATTATGCATCTCTTTTGTCTTAACACCAAGGTTAGTAAATACAGCTCCTATAAGAGTTATGAAACTAAGGGGGAACTCTGCATCGCCCCCTTTAATTCTGTCCCTATTTCCGGTGGCTCCCTCAGCTCTTGCACGCTCTTTCCCCACTCTAGGTCTCCGAGGAACCTCTGAGGTGGAGGAGAAGAGCTTTCCCCGTCCTTCCCCACTTTACACACAGTGGAAATATTTGCCTACCTATGGGTCAGCCGACAGAGGTCCCGATGCTAATCATGCTTACTTGAGAGTAAGCCAGTATAAGTTCCTCCTTGACCATCCAGGAGCTACACAATATGTGTGAAAGAGCCATTTTGGCTCCCAAGCCACAGTTTGGACACCCCTACACTATACATCACTACACCATATTGTTTCTGTACTGGACTTTGAACTGATTTCTTTGGACCTGATTAGGAAGGTAATTCTTATCAATCTGGCACTAATTTTCTCTATGGAAATTTAGATACCAGGACACTTTTGAATATTTTTAGGTGCACACTTAGCCTACCATTCAGGATACGTGTACCTAACTTGGGCAGAAGGCGATTTCAAATGAGGCCACCTAAACACATCTCTGCCTAAAGTAATGGATATTGATTACAAGTAAGTTATCTCAAATAGGTATTTTTGAACGGTTCTACATAACACTTCAAATAATATAAAAATGATACTAAATTTAATAATTAATTTCCCCCTTCTCCCTTCTTTTTTTCTTTAGCACAGTTCCTAAAGTAAAGATAGTCCTCTGTGCAAGCTCCAGTCGTTTTAGACTCTGAGGTGATGTTGCTTTCACAACGTTTTCACGGCAGACTTTTTACAGGGTGGTTTGCCATTGCCTTCCCCAGTCATCTACACTTTCCCCCCAGCAAGCTGGGGACTCATTTTACCAACCTCGGAAGGATGGAAGGCTGTGTCAACCTGGAGTTGGCTACCTGAACCAGCTTCTGCTGGGATCGAACTCAGGTTGTGAGCAGAGGGCTCCGGCTGCAGTACTGCAGCTTTACCACTCTGCGCCACGGGGCTCTTATCACAATTCCTACTTGGTCCTAAATTGATTAATTATTGTAACATTTTTGCAGCATCTGGAGCCATTATGTAATCATTATGCTTGGCCACTGAAGAAGGCTTTAAGACTAAAAATGCTTTTGGCCAGGGTCTGTGTTTGAGAGTACTCCACGGGTTTAATCTGAGGCCACATTAGCTCCTGTCATCATTTTCAAATACATGCATTTTTGTATCATTGACGTATACTTATATCCTATATTTATCTAAATATTGGGCCCTTAGATTTGAATCCATTTAACCTAGATTCTTATTTCTCCCTTTCTCACAATACAAGAACTCGTGGGCATTCAATGAAATTGCTGAGCAGTCGAGTTAGAACGGATAAAAAGAAGTCCTTCTTCACCCAAAGGGTGAACTTTACAGAGGTATATTGCCTCAGAACATAGAATCATAGAGCTGGAAAGGACCTCCAGGGTCATCTGGTCCAACCACCTGCACAATGCCAGTACCTCCCACCCACACGCATAGAATCAGAGTTGGAAGGGACCTCCAGGGTTATCTGGTCCAACTACCTGCACAATGCCAGTACCTCCCACCCACACACATAGAATCATAGAGCTGGAAGGGATCTCCAGAGTCATCAGGTTCAACCACCTGCACAATGCCAGTATTCCCCCCCTCCACACACACATGTAGGTTCCATATTCACCATGGCCTATTCACTTGAAGACTCAAGAGTGGTTTACAGTCTCTTTCTCCTTCTCACAACAGACACCCTCTGAGATTGTGGGGCTCTTGAGAAATTCTCCTGAGAAAACAGCTCTGAGAGAATTTGTGACTAACGCAAGGTCAGTGGCATGTGAATGAGTGGGGCATCAAACCTGGTTCTCTCAGATTAAGAGTCTGTGCTCTTAACCACTATACCAACTGCAATTGCTTTCCAGGAATGAGCTTAATCCCCATTAAAGTGAAAGGCTATCAGTACATCCTGTGGCATCAAGTCCCACAAACTCAATCTAAGTTGGTTACACAACCGTTTCCCTTATCTACCAAAGTTCTTCACGATGTGCCCCAATCCCATCAAGCCGCAAAACAGCCTTACCACATGAGATGGCATCTTGGGCACCCTCCTGGGCCACAGCCCTCTGCCCTTCCTCGGATGGAGCTCCTTCTGCCTCAGGGAACGTCCCTTCCATCTTCATGGATGGCCCCCACACCTGAAAGAGCAGCAAGGCATGGAAGAGGCGTAAAAGAAGGCGTGGAACAGGCCCAGCAGATGGATCCTGACCCCCTCCCAGACTCTTCCTCCCTGCATCGACCAGCAGAGCTGCTTCAACCACAGGGGCAATTAGGGTTAACTTTTCTTCCCACCCTAGTGGGAGAGGTGGAAATATCTGGCAGGGAAGCCTTAGGAAATGAAGCCCTGAAAGCCTTGAAATGAGCAAAGGAAATTCCCCCACCTGCCTCTTCTCCTCTGCCTGACTCAGCAGGAAACCTTCGGCCAGGGCCACCGCCTGGGAACTGGTCTCCGGCTCGCATTCTCTGACCCAGCACTGCATTTCTTGGGGCAGAATCGTCAGGAACTGCTCCAGGATCACCAGGTCCAGGATCTGCTTCTTGGTGCGCCTCTCCGGCTCCAGCCAGAGGTTGCAAAGTCCATGGAGCTGGCTGCAAACCTCTCGGGGCCCTTCAGCCTGATGGTAACGGAACTGTTGGAAACAGCGGCTACGTACTTCCGCTGTCATAGAGTCCTGAGCCATGATCTCTGGAGCGGCTTTTTCCCAGAATTCAGCACCACCCCCTGCTGGGATGTGATGGGGACCTCTGCTTGATCTCTTGCCAGTTCCAGGTTCTTCTGGGCCCTGCTCTTCCATCTCCTTCCCCTTCTTTGGGGTCACCTCCATCACTGGAAAGATACTCTAACCTGTGTGACTATAAGGAGGGAGAGGAAAAGATTTCAAAAAGGAAGAAAGATATGAAAAGAGAATGATGCTACATCACTGATCCTGGTGAAGGGACACCAAAGGATTGCCCCAGTGGATCAGAAGAACTGTCCTTGTTGTAGTTAGCGGGTCAGGATTAATGTTGTTCAGGGGTCATTTCATAGAAAAAGAGATGCCGGAGCTCATCATTAGCGCAACTCATTTGCATATAGTACACAGCCATTGGAAGTGGACTAAATTATATCAGCTCAGCCTCTACCTTAAAATGCGTCTTGAATTAGAATTGCCCTAATAAAACATGACTCTCCTCATACTTTTTAAATCACTTTCTCCTTTGTGGCCACAGCAGTATGAGGAAGATTTCCATCTGTCTGCTTTATATGTTTTGGTTATATTCTAGGGATTATTCGAAAGTTTATCAAATCTCAGAGTTCAGCAAAATTCTCACAGGCAGTTTCAAATATGAAGCCCTGAAGCAACGGGGGAAGGGGTGGGTGGGAGAAAGACCACAATCAAATCCAGCAGTTCCAGAGCTCTGCTCCTGTGAGCTCTTGCCCAAAATGAGGCTTGATGTTGTTTAGGCTATACTAGATATCAAAGATGTTTTTGATATGCCTGTTTGGTCCTTCAGGAAAATAAACATTGGTTGTGCAACTTATGAGCTGGGCCTCTGATTTCTGGGGATCAGACTCTCCCAGGGTACTGAAGGGGAGATCCCTGAATAATTATGAACACCCCTATAATAATAATAAGTGAAAATATGGTTTTGTGCCTTCAAAAGAGAATGTCTGATGCAACATTTAGAGTGACTGTTAAGAGGCCCCTCAGAGGAGCTTCTGCTAAACTGTTAAAACCAGGCAGCCCAAATGGGTGTGAGTCACAGACGTGTATTGATGGCAGACACGTTTCTATAAGGAAACTCCTTGCTGAATAGATAAGCAAACACACTGGAAAACTACCAGGGAGAAAGGGGAGGGGGGAAGTGAATCAGATAACTTGTAAGGGCCCAGCCTGCAGGCTTGCTTTTGCTTAAAGCGGATGGTCTGAGAAGTGTGAGGGGTTCATTATTTTTGAGAGCCTTGATGCTCAATTGAACCTTGCTATTGGTGCCAAATAGTAAAATACCTCGTTTTCAATCAGTAAGTGTGAGCCTCGTTATTTCCTTGCTACAGTACCAGGGTAAACTGGAGTGTGAGGCAAAGTGAGTAGTAATGGCTTAACCATGGCAGGTATCTCCATAGGGCTGCCAATCCCCAGATGGGCAGGTATACAGCCAAAGGCATCCATGTCAAAAGAAACCTCAATAATTTATATAATGAAAAATTACTTGTAGTCAATACACATATATAAAGAGCATCAATAAGGTGCAAGTAGAGACCACTCCCATATACAATTCAAATACTCATAGCCGATAGTTCATTCTTTCAGTTTCAAAATCCGGGAAGAGGTATAATGAGCCATAGAGCAGAACAGAGTCCTCTTTTAGCCAATGGAAAGGATGAAAGCAGCAAGGCAAAAGTATGCAACAGGGATGCGCTATATGCCCTGTTTCACATAAGGCTTCTACGAGCTTCAAACCATTCTACCAACGCTCCAACCATTCTGCAGACAAGAAACAGTATGCCGTTTCTTGTCTGCAGAATGGTTGGAGCGTTGGTCTCCATTAAGAATTGTTAAGTGTTATTTGAATCTCGTAGAAGCCTTATGTGAAACAGGGCATATAGTGCATCCCTTGTTGCGTACTTTTGCCTTGCTGCTTTCATCCTGGATTTTGAAATTGAAAGAATGAACTATCGGCTATGAGTATTTGAACTGTATATGGGAGTGGTCTCTACTTGCACCTTATTGATGCTCTTTATATATGTGTTTTGACTACAAGTAATTTTTCACTATATAAATTATTGAGGTTTCTTTTGGCGTGGATGCCTTTGGCTGTATACCTGTGCTTCGTTTCACATTACTCTTTTTGGGTTGCAACAATCCCCAGATGGGGGCAGGGGATCCCACGGTTTGGAGGCCCTCCCCCCGCTTCAGGGACATCAAAAAGTGGGGAGGGGGAGGGAAATGTCTGCTGGGCACTCCATTATTCCCTATGAAGATCGATTCTCATAGGGTATAATGGAGAATTGATTCGAGGGTATCTGGAGCTCGGGGGGGTGGTTTTTTGAGATAGAGGCACCAAATTTTCAGCATAGCATCCAGTGCCTCTCCCAAAAATATCCTCCACGTTTCAAAGGGATTGGACCAGGGGGTTCAGTTCTATGAGCCCCAAAAGAAGGTGCTCTTATCCTTCATTATTTCCAGTGGAGGGAAGACATTGAAAAGGAGTGCGGTCTCTTAAAATGTGATGGCCAGAACTGTCACACCCTTGGCTCCTGGCTCCATTCCCCAAGTCCCCAGATATTTCTTGAAATGTACCTGGAAACCCTATATTTCCACCATAGGGTGGACGTATTGGGCAATAACTATGTCCAAACAGCCAGCATAGTGGAAAAGGCAGAGGGGCTTCAAGCCTTTCCAAGTCAGGGGGAGGCTGTGAGCCACCATGAGAACAGTCCATGGGGAGGAAGCACCAACCAAAAATGCCTGGCAGATGGGGCAGCCAATCAGTTGCTATGATTGCTCCCAATTGGTCACTCCTAGGATAGACAAATAGATAACAGGGTAGATGAGCTATCCCAGAACTCCTGGATGTGACCTGCTAATGACATCTCAGTTCCTTTGCCTTGGAAGGGCAGATGAGAGACCACCCAGAGGTAACAGTCTCCATCTTTTTCCTGTAGGGATGGGTTTTCTTAGAATCAGATCATTATGTTTTAAAATTATTTAATAAGAACATAAGAGAAGCCATGTTGGATCAGGCCAATGGCCCATCCAGTCCAAACACTCTGTGTCACATAAGAACATAAGAGAAGCCCTGTTGGATCAGGCCAATGGTCCATCCAGTCCAACACTCTGTGTCACATAAGAACATGAAAAGCCCTGTTGGATCAGGCCAATGGCCCATCCAGTCCAACACTCTGTGTCACAGAAGAACATAAGAGAAGCCATGTTGGATCAGGCCAATGGCCCATCCACTCCAACAGTCTGTGTCACATAAGAGAAGCCATGTTGGATCAGGCCAATGGCCCATCCAGTCCCAACACTCTGTGTCACAGAAGAACATAAGAGAAGCCATGTTGGATCAAGCTAATGGCCCATCCGGTCCAACACTCTGTGTCACATAAGAACATAAGAGAAGCCCTGCTGGATCAGGCCAATGGTCCATCCAGTCCAACACTCTGTGTCACAGAAGAACATAAGAGAAGCCATGTTGGATCAGGCTAATGGCCCATCCAGTCCCAACACTCTGTGTCACATAAGAACATAAGAGAAGCCCTGTTGGATCAGGCCAATGGTTCATCCACTCCAACAGTCTGTGTCACATAAGAGAAGCCATGGTGGATCAGGCCAGTGGCCCATCCAGTCCCAACTCTCTGTGTCACAGAAGAACATAAGAGAAGCCATGTTGGATCAGGCCAATGGCCCATCCAGTCACAACACTCTTGTGTCATATAAGAAAAGCCATGTTGGATCAGGCCTATGGCCCATCCAGTCCCAACACTCTGTGTCACATAAGAACATAAGAAAAGCCCTGTTGGATCAGGCCAATGGCCCATTCAGTCCAACACTCTGTTTCACCTAAGAACATAAGAGAAGCCATGTCGGATCAGGCCAATGGCCCATCCAGTCCAACACTGTGTCACACAGTGGCCAGTACGCACACACACACACACACACACTGTGGCTAATAGCCACTGATGGACCTCTGCTCCATATTTTTATCCAATCCAATGCTTGTAACCGCCACCACCTCCTGCGGCAGTGAATTCCACATGTTAATCACCCTTTGGGTGAAGGACTTCCTTTTATCCGTTTTAACCTGACTGCTCAGCAATTTCATCAAATGCCACGAGTTCTTGTATAGGGATGTGCAAAAAAAAATCGGAAGTACACGGATTCGGACGTATATGGGGGGAAAAAATTCGGAATCCCGTATATTTCTGAATTCCGTACTCGGAATAGCCGCATATGCGGTAGATGCGCGGCTATTTCCGAATATACGGCCCCATTATACCCTATGGGCCACTGAAATCAATGGCAAATAGGGTATATTTGAAGCTGCCTGGAGGGGAGGGGGTTTGAGGGAGAACCCCCAAATTTGCAGGGGAACTGCAGGGGACTCTCCCCTACAAACCTCCCAAGTCCCAAAAGGATTGGGACAGGGGGTCCCATTCCAGGGGCACCCAAAGAGGGTGCCCCTATTCCACCATTATACTCTATGGGCCATTGAAATCAATGGCAACATACGGCATAATTAGAGGCTACTGGGGGGCAGGGGGTTTGAGGGAGAACCCCTAAAACTGTAGAGAACCCGCAGGGGACTCTCCCCTACAAACCCCCAAAGTCCCAAAAAGATTGGGCTAGGGGGTCCCTGTCTTTGGGCTTCCCAAAAGGCCCATTGCCAACAATGCTGGGGAAAGCCCAATTAGCCACTTCCTGCACTATAATTGCTGTGGAGAAAACTATGCATTGAAAACCAGAGGGGAGTTTGAGGGAGAGGCCCCAAAACTGAAGGCAGCTTCAGGGGACTCCCCAGCATGAAACCCCCCTGGCCCAAAAAGACTGCACCCATCTTTGGCACCCCAAAAGGAACACTGCTCCCAATGGTGAGAAAAAACCAATTAGAGCCACTTCCTCACGCCAACGCCATGCTGGGAATTATTAGGAAGGGAATTGAAAACAAATCAGCCAGTATCATAATGCCCCTGTATAAATCGATGGTGCGGTCTCATTTGGAGTACTGTGTGCAGTTCTGGTCGCCGCACCTCAAAAAGGATATTATAGCATTGGAGAAAGTCCAGAGAAGGGCAACTAGAATGATTAAAGGGCTGGAGCACTTTCCCTATGAAGAAAGGTTGAAACGCTTGGGACTCTTTAGCTTGGAGAAACGTCGACTGCGGGGTGACATGATAGAGGTTTACAAGATAATGCATGGGATGGAGAAAGTAGAGAAAGAAGTACTTTTCTCCCTTTCTCACAATACAAGAACTCGTGGGCATTCGATGAAATTGCTGAGCAGACAGGTTAAAACGGATAAAAGGAAGTACTTCTTCACCCAAAGGGTGATTAACATGTGGAATTCACTGCCACAGGAGGTGGTGGCGGTCACAAGTATAGCCACCTTCAAGAAGGGTTTAGATAAAAATATGGAGCACAGGTCCATCAGTGGCTATTAGCCACAGTGTATGTGTGTATATAAAAATTTTTGCCATTGTGTGACACAGAGTGTTGGACTTGATAGGCCATTGGCCTGATCCAACATGGCTTCTCTTATGTTCTTATGTTCTCACTGTAATTGTCGTGGGAAAAGTGGCTCTGGGGAGCAGGAGGTTTTAAGGAGAGCCCCCCCAAACTGCTGAGCAGCTTCAGGGCACTGTCCCACACAAAACCCACAAGGCCAAAAAAAAAAAAAATTGGACCAGGGGGTCCAATTCTTGGGGCACCCAAAGCCAAACCTCACACCAAATAATCTCTATAGGACTCAAATGCACTACATCCCTCTATCTACTCTATGAACCCTGCAGGCCTGGAACCAATATAAACCCAGTTGCCAACATCACTACCATACAAAACACAATCTGCTCAAGGTCTGCTCTGCAGACCTGGCTGCAGCAAACCCAGATGCCAGCTCTCCAGCCCTGCCCCAAACAACACGGGGAGAGCTGGCCAAGCACAACAAGCCTGCTGGTTCTGGGTCTCTCACCCAGGTGCCAGCTTCCCTGCCACAGAACACACAAGCTACAGATGCCAGCTCTCCAGCCCTGCCCCAAACAACACGGGGAGAGCTGGCCAACCACAACAAGCCTGCTGGTTCTGGGTCTCTCACCCAGGTGCCAGCTTCCCTGCCACAGAACACACAAGCTACAGATGCCAGCTCTCCAGCCCTGCCCCAAACAACACGGGGAGAGCTGGCCAACCACAACAAGCCTGCTGGTTCTGGGTCTCTCACCCAGGTGCCAGCTTCCCTGCCACAGAACACACATTCTACAGATGCCAGCTCTCCAGCCCTGCCCCAAACAACACAGGGAGAGCTGGCCAAGCACAACAAGCCTGCTGGTTCTGGGTCTCTCACCCAGGTGCCAGCTTCCCTGCCACAGAACACACAATCTACAGATGCCAGCTCTCCAGCCCTGCCCCAAACAACACAGGGAGAGCTGGCCAAGCACAACAAGCCTGCGGGTTCTGGGTATCTCACCCAGGTGCCAGCTCCCCCCCCCCAAAAAAAAAACAGAACCAGGAAAAGGGACAACAGGAGAAGGCCAAGAAACTCAACTGTTAAAAAAGTGGCCTTTTAAACAATGAAAATTAGGCCAAAGAGCACCCCCCCAAGAACCAGAAGAGAAAAGGAACAGCAGCACAACACAGCAGCAACAAATCAAACACAGAATCCTTTTAAAAAAGTAAAAAACTTAACTTTTAACAATACAGGAACTTTGCCAACCCCTCCCCCCCTCAAAAAAAACCTTCACCCTAACCCCCAAAAATCCAAGCCACCCAAATCAGGAAAAGTAAAAGGACACTGCACTTTTAAAAGTCCTCTCACTAAAGTAAGATATGGGCAAATTGGCAAAAAAAAAAAACCCACCCCAGCAGAACCCCCTAACCCCAAATAAGCAAGTACCCACCACCCAAATCTGGAGAAGTAAAGGGACTGAGTCTTAAAAAGTCCTTTTACCAACTAAAATAAAAACAAGAACCCCAAGACTGTCTTACCTTTTAGACGGCTTCTCATACTCCAAGCAAGTCTGGTAAGGCTGAACAACAGCGGCTGCCTGAAGCCAAGGGTGAGCACAGAGCAATCTTGCTGACACACAGACAAAAGAGCAACATTGTTGCTGATGGCTGGAGGATCAGCTACACAAAAGCCCTTCAAAGCATGCATTTGCAATGCGTTTTGCAAATGCATGCTTTGGATTGGCTGCTGGGGCTCCTCTTCCCCCTCCCCCCATCCAAGGGAGGCTATGGGAGAGGCGCAAAAGGAGGCAAACAGCTCCCCTGCAGCTGCAGAAGCCCCTTTCCTCCTTTTGCATTGACTTCCGTATACTTCCGAATATTTATACGGATGTATACGGGGAGCTATACTCGGCTCCTGCATAATGGGCCCCAATTGGAATCGGCTGTATGCGATTCCGTATACAGCCGAATCAGTGGCCAAAAGTTTTTTATATATATACACATACATACACACACTGTGGCTAATAGCCACTGATGGGCCTCTGCTCCATATTTTTATCTAACCCCCTCTTGAAGCTGGCTATGCTTGTAGCCGCCACCTCCTGTGGCAGTGAATTCCACATGTTAATCACCCTTTGGGTGAAGAAGTACCTCCTTTTATCCGTTCTAACCAGACTGCTCAGCAATTTCATTGAATGCCCACGAGTTCTTGTATTGTGAGAAAGGGAGAAAAGTACTTCTTTCTCTGCTTTCTCCATCCCATGCATAATCTTGTAAACCTCTATCATGTCACCCCGCAGTCGACGTTTCTCCAAGCTAAAGAGCCCCAAGCGTTTTAACCTTTCTTCATAGGGAAAGTGTTCCGAACCTTTAATAATTCTAGTTGCCCTTTTCTGGACTTTTTCCAATGCTATAATATCCTTTACTAACTCCCCACCAGAAATACACAGGACAGCAGCATTTCTCTCTTCCAGGATTGAAAAGCTGATGCCTCTCCATGACTTACTTGTGAGTAAACCTTCCCAGGATCCGGCTGTAAGGTCTTTGCCTTCTGTTGCATGCATAAAGCCCTCCCTGTTCTCTCCGGAGATTCAATGGCAAAGCCTCCCCTGTTTTCCTCTCCTCCTTCCTTGCTCGGCCTCTCTAGCATCCAGCTCTGTGGTTTAACCCCTTCGGTGCTGCAGAGTGCAGACCTAGGAAAAGAGCTTCTTGCCCTTCTCGCGAGGAACAGTGCTCAGACAAGCTGGCCCGGACTTCAACCAGGCTGTCGTCAGAAGTGCCCTATGCAACTCAGCGGGATTGCTCTGGAGTAGGTCCACACATGGTTGCATCCCGGGAATCCCAGGCTGTTCAGCCATCTCAGAAAATGCCACGGTTGGGAAGAAGAAAGAAAACTAAGCAATCGGAAGCAGGTCTCATCCGAATCCTCCTCAGCCTATTCAATGCGGCTTATTCCCAAGAAAGTGGTTTTAGGATTGCATTGGAAATCTGTGTTCCTATATCGTGTTCCCTGTTTCTCAACGCAAAATGCCAGCTAGATCACTCCCTGTCACTTCCTTCAGACTGCTGTGATTCTTCCATGTAAATAGGGCAGCCATCTCTGACTTGGGAAGTTCCTGGAAATTTAAGAACATCAGAAGAGCCCTGCTGGATCTGACCAGTGGTCCACCTAGTCCAGCTTCCTGTCTCACAGAGCAGCCAACCAGTTCCTCTGGAGGGCCAACAACAGGGCATAGAGGCTGAAGCCTTCCTATGATGTTGCCCCCTGGCACTGTGGTTCAGAGACTGACTGCGTCTGAATGTGGAGGTTCTATCTTCCATGAATCTATCTAATTTTCCTGCCTATGCTTGTAGCCATCACTGCATCGTCTGGCACCAAATTCCACATTTTGATCACTTCCTTTCTAAAGGGGTATTTCCTTTAGTTTGACCTGAACCTGGTGCCCATCAGGTTCATTGATTACCCTTGAGTTCTAATATTGTGGAAGGAAAAGTTTGTCATCTCTCTCCACCCCATACATAATTCTGTAAACCTCTCTTATGTCTCCCCCCCCCCCCTCTTAATTGTCTCTTTTCTAAACGGAAAAGTCCCAGATTTTTGGTCTTTTTAAAATGTATGTGTGGGCACGCAGGTGCATCTGGAAGTCAGGGTGACCTCTGATGACTGACTCCTACTGGAATCAATTCAAAGTGGCAACTGTGTGATCAGAAACACAAAAGGCAAAAAATGCTCACTGTTCCAAAGGCTATAACAAGGACAATATATTAAATCAGGCCCCAGATTCAGCAGGAGCTCACAGGAGCGCAGTTCCTGAACCTTTCTGAGGGTTCCCCTCCTCGTCCCCACCTTGTCCATTGAATAGTAGGTGCAGCTGCATAACAACCCTGGATGAGCTCCGCCACCTCTTTTTCTACAAAACGACCTCTGTATTAAACAGTATGAAGTATTATGATAAGGCTGAGCGCAGAAGAATAGATGCTTTTGAGCTGTGATGCTGGAGAAGAATCTTGAGAGTCCCCTGGACTGCAAGAAGATCATTAAGAACATAAGAGAAGCCCTGTTGGATCAGGCCAATGGCCCATCCAGTCCAACATAAGAACATAAGAGAAGCCATGTTGGATCAGGCCAATGGCCCATTCAGTCCAACACTCTGTGTCACACAGAGGCCAAAAAAATCACACACACACACACACACATATATATATATATATATATACACACACACTGTGGCTAATAGCCACTGATGGACCTCTGCTCCATATTTTTATCTAAACCCCTCTTGAAGGTGGCCATACTTGTGGCCGCCACCACCTCCTGTGGCAGTGAATTCCACATGTTAATCACCCTTTGGGTGAAGAAGGACTTCCTTTTATCTGTTTTAACCCGACTGCTCAGCAATTTCATCGAATGCCCACGAGTTCTTGTATTGTGAGAAAGGGAGAAAAGTACTTCTTTCTCTACTTTCTCCATCCCATGCATAATCTTGTAAACCTCTATCATGTCACCCCGCAGTCAACGTTTCTCCAAGCTAAAGAGTCCCAAGCGTTTCAACCTTTCTTCATAGGGAAAGTGTTCCAACCCTTTAGTAATTCTAGTTGCCCTTTTCTGGACTTTTTCCAATGCTATAATAGCCTTTTTGAGGTGCGGTGACCAGAATTGTACACAGTATTCCAAATGAGACCGCACTATCGATTTATACAGGGGCATTATGATACTGGCTGATTTGTTTTCAGTTCCCTTCCTAATAATTCCCAGCATGGCGTTGGCCTTTTTTATTGCAATCGCACACTGTCTTGACATTTTCAGTGAGTTATCTCCCACGACCCAAAGATCTCTCTCTTGGTCAGTCTCTGCCAATCAGTCAGTCCTAAGGGAAATCAACCCTGACTGTTCCTTGGAAGGTCAGATGCTGAAGCTGAAGCTCAGATACTTTGGCCACCCAATGAGAAGGGAGCACTCACTGGAGAAGATCCTGATGCTGGGAAAAACAGAAGGCAAAAGAAGAAGGGGATGGCAAAAGATGAGATGGCTGGACAGCGTTACTGATGTAACTAACACAAATATGAGCAGACTTCGGAGGATGGTGGAAGATAGGAGGGCTTGGCGTGACTTGGTCCATGGGGTTGCAAAGAGTTGGACTCGACTGTGCGACTGAACAACAACAACAACAACAAAATTATGACAATACACGTAATTCCTTGCAGACTCGACCAAATAGCAAACAGTCCAATGCCCAGAAGTCACCAACTTGTAGATTTCAACTCGTATATTTCTGGGAACTCCTGTTCCTTTATAGTTGCTGAAGTGGACTTTTGTTACAATTCTTGGAATAATCCCCGCACACAATATTCCCGTGACGGTGCAGCTAGCAAAAACCATGCTGTTTCCCTGATGGCTTCCTCAGGCATGCGTGTTTTCGGGCTGTATTTTCAAAAGATACAGAAACTTCGAGTTGTGGAAGAAGAAGAAGAATTGCAGATTTATACCCCACCCTTCTCCCTGAATCAGAGACTCAGAGTGGCTTACAATCTCCCATATCTTCTCCCCCACAACAGACAGCCTGTGAGGTGGGTGGGGCTGAGAGGGCTCTCACAACAGCTACCCTTTCAAGGACAACCCCTGCAATAGCTATGGCTGACCCAAGGCCATGCTAGCAGGTGCAAGTGGAGGAGTGGGGAATCAAACCCGGTTCTCCTAGATAAGAGTCCGCACACTTAACCACTACACCAAACTGGCTCTCTGGCATTTGCTGGTCAAGAAGTTGGTTGCTGACGTCTGGACATTGGACTGTTTGCTATTTGGTCAAGTCTGCAAAGAATTACATGCTTAAAATGTATTGTCATAATACTTCGTACTATTTAATATGTTGTCCTTGTTATAGTCTTTGGAACGGTGAGTGTTTTTCGCCTTTTGTGTTTCTGACCTCTACTGGAGGCATGGAGGCAGATTTGGTCAACACACTACTCAGTCCTCATTCAGAGAGGTGGCTGAATAAAGGCTGCACCTGCCTACGGGCTCTGGTATTCCAAGGAGGTCTCCCATCCAAACTCCCAGATTTTTCAGATTTTCCTCATAGGGATGGAGTTCCAATCCCCTCCTCATCTTGTTTCCCCTTTTTTGGACTTTTTCCAGGTCTGCAATGTCATTTTTTTAAAATGAAGTGAACAAAACTGCACACAAGTATTCCAAATGAAGCTGCACCATAGATCTGACCTGGAGTCTTGTGTTCAGTTTGGGGCACTACATTTTAAGAAGGATCTAGACAAGCTGGAACGGGTCCAGAGGAGGGCGATGAAGATGGTGAGGGGTCTGGAGACCAGGTCTTATGAAGAAAGTTTGAAGGAGCTGGGGATGTTTAGCCTGGAGAGGAGGCGGCTGAGAGGTGATACGATCACCATCTTCATGTACTTGAAGGGCTGTCCTATAGAGGATGGTGTGGAATTGTTCTCTGTGGCCCCAGTAAGTAGGACCAGAACCAATGGGTTAAAATTTAATAAAGAGTTTCTGGCTCAGCATTAGGAAGAACTTCCTGACCGTTAGAGCAGTTTCTCAGTGGAACAGGCTTCCTCGGGAGGTGGTGGGTTCTCCTTCCTTAGAGGTTTTTAAACAGAGGCTAGATGGCCATCTGACAGCGATGGAGAGCCTGTGAATTTAGGGGGAGGTACTGGTGAGTTTCCTGCATTGTGCAGGGGGCTGGACTAGATGACCCTGGAGGTTCCTTCCAACTCTAGGATTCCATGATTCAATACTGACATAATCAGGATAGATTTTTAAGCAGATTTTGGAAATATTTGAAAACAGGCCCTGTAGCTCCTCTTTTTGTACCAACGGAACTCACAATTGCCTTAGTTCATCAGTCTTTTATTAATGCTTGAAGACCAACAGGCCATGAGCACACAAAAGAATTTATACAGACAATATCAAAACATAACTATACAGACAGTATAAAAACATAACTATGCAATACGGAAAACATGGATATAGAATTAGAACTATGCAATATGGAAAACATGGATATAGCAGAGGCGGTCCGATCCCTCCATTCTATCCTATGGGCCTAGAGGGTAGAACGGGGGCGGGGGGGATACTCTCCCTGCTTTTTGCACACCTGAGCCTCACCGAGTGATGTGGGGGGTGCCCAATTCGACACCCCCAGGAGGCTGGTGCCCTAGGCAAACACCTAGTTTGCCTAGAGGCAGGACAACCCTGAAGGTGACTAATAACATGCTCATCTTTTTTAAAAGAATATAATCCAACAATGTATAACCACCCCTCCCCTGACTCGGTTTTACATTTTTGCTTCGGCGGGGAGGGCAGGGTATAGATCAAATTAAACATAAACATTCACATTTTTTCCAAGTCCTTATATGGGAAGAGAGACATGCGGACGTTTTTCTAAATTAAACCCTGCAACAGAAAGTAAAATTGTCTCAGAGACATCAATAAAGTTGCAGTTTCCATTTTTAAAAAAACATGACTTCAGATGTTTATAGCCCCTATTTTGTCCTCCCCTTCCTCATTTTATCCTCAAAACAACAACCTTGTGAAGAAGGTAAAGCTGAGATGTAGGGTTCTGAGGAAACTGTAGGAGGGAAAATCTCCCCTTCCCAAAGACAAGCTGGAACGGGTCCAGATGAGGGTGACGAAGATGGTGAGGGGTCTGGAGACCAGGTCCTACGAGGAAAGGTTGAAGGAACTGGGGATGTTTAGCCTGGAGAGGAGGCGGCTGAGAAGTGATATGATCACCATCTTCAAGTACTTGAAGGGCTACCATATAGAGGATGGTGTGGAATTGTTTTCTGTGGCCCCGGAAGGTAGGACCAGAACCAATGGGCTGAAATTAAATCAAAAGAGTTTCCGTCTCAACATTAGGAAGAACTTCCTGACCGTTAGAGCAATTCCTCAGTGGAACCGGCTTTCTCGGGAGGTGGTGGGCTCTCCTTCCTTGGAGGTTTTTAAGTAGAGGCTAGATGGCCATCTGACAGCAATGAAGATCCTGTGAAGTTTCCTGCATTGTGCAGGGGGTTGGACTAGATGACCCTAGAGGTCCCTTCCAAGTCTATGATTCTATGATCAACAGGACAATAAACGAAAATGCTGAGTTTTCGGGGCCATTTTCTTCTCTTCCAACTACCTGGGAGTCACAGGGCCAGTGGGGCTCCCAGCTCACCAAATTCCCTGTCCCTTGAATGAAGGCTGAATGCCTGGAACCGTGTCAGGTGGGGAGTTTGACTGGGGCGGTACACCTGTCAAACCGTAACGCCTCACCAGGTAAGTGAAAAAACGATCAGAGTAGTGGTATTTCACCGGCGGCCCGGGCGGGCCTCCCACTTATTCTACACCTCTCATGTCTCTTCACAGTGCCAGACTAGAGTCAAGCTCAACAGGGTCTTCTTTCCCCGCTGATTCCGCCAAGCCCGTTCCCTTGGCTGTGGTTTCGCTAGATAGTAGGTAGGGACAGTGGGAATCTCGTTCATCCATTCATGCGCGTCACTAATTAGATGATGAGGCATTTGGCTATTTGAAGTAGAGGGCAAAAGCCCTGATTTCGGGATTCTACGCTTGGTCAGTGCGTGGTGTCCCGTCCACCATTTAAAGACCATCGTCGTCCATAGTGTTAAGCGCATGGCCGTGATGTATCGCACCGTTATTATGTGCGAATTCGGCAGTAATCATTACGAGATCCCTTGTGAGGGAAGTGCATAAAGACAAGACAAGTACACAGTGAGACATACAACTAAACGAGCTACGCCAACCACCACCAAACACCACACATTGCCCTTAAATTATCCCCCCTGCAAAATCCAGTCCGAATTCAAAAAGGTATGGATCATATCCACTGATGACAAAAGGACATGTCTGGAGAAGAGCGGACTTAACCATGCCCTTCTAGAGGCCTTAACCCCTAACTCACGCAACAGTCTGTTGTTATCAACCAACCATTTGCCTCTGGCCCCCACGGGGAATTGTTTTCCAAAAAACTCAACGGTCTCGGCTCCAGTTGTTTCCTTCACCTGATTCTCCAGCTCCTGGTAATATTTAACTTTCTCAGCAGCGGCCTCCCTCAATCCCCCACACTTATACTCAAACCTAATGGTAACATCCACCACTAAAGCCTTCCTCTGTTTCACAAAAATAAGGTCCGGTTTCCTCAGATGGTTATCTACAGTCCTAAAATTTTGCTCGTGAAAAATCTTCCACCCTTTCTCCTCCCCCTCAGCCGCCAACAATGAGCAGATCTTATTATGGCGCAATATCCTCATCCGTTGTAAACTCGGACATTGGCCCACAATGTGCGGCAAGGATTCATATTTAGCTAGGCAGTGCCTACATCCTTTCTCCGCCTCTGAGACACCCCGACCGAGAAATTCTCTAGTTGGGAGCACATTAGCTCTTAATTTAAGGGCGGTGATGTAGTGTCGCTCTGAAAAACCCACTGCCTTACCTATCCAGGCATTACTGATCTTATCATTTCTAAACAACCGCACTCCACTACCCTGACATGCAAGCGATGTCCATCTCTCAAACTCATACGAACGATAGTCCAGAAGTTCGGGAAACAGTTCACTCAGCTATCTTCCTTTCCTATCCGATGACTCAAACACATTGGGAATCTCCTGGGCTGCCCCACCTAACTTACACCACAACCTCTCAAATCTCTGTTGTAGACCTCCTTCCCTGCATATCTCCTTGACGTTCGAATCCTCTGAATGACCAATCTTCCACAACCTCCTAATTTGAATTGAAGGAACCAATTTCTCCAAACAGCAAACACTTAACCCCCCATCTCTCATCCGAGAGTAAATAAGACTGTTCGTTGTGCATCTTGGTAGATGCATCCACCTTTTAACAAACGCCCGGATCATATCATCAATGGGGCCAAGAGCAGCCGATGACGCGTCCAGATGGTCCGCCAGATAGAGCAGCCTGGGTACCAGGTAGGTTTTCAGTAGCTCCAATTTCTGTGTGGGCTTTAGTGGGGCCCTGCCGAACTTCTTCAACCATGACTCTACCATATCCAGCGACTGGAACTTAGCAAACCCCCGCCAGGGGTCAAGATACACCCCCAAATATTTTCTTCAGTACCCGGTTCAATCATGTGCAATTGTTCGTTTGCAATGGACCATGCTGGACAATTATTTACTGCATAAGACTGACCCGCTGGAGAAATGAAAAAGCCATGACACTTCCTAGCCTGCACCTTCACGCCGGACAACTTCCTAGCCTGCACCTTCACGCCGGAGAACGCTTTGACCACCTTCAACAGCTTCTCCATTGATTCCCAATCACAATTAACCAAAGCCAGGTCATCAGCAAAGGCCATAGCTGCCACCTGACTGTTGTTGACACGAAAACCCCCTTCCATCTTCTCCAATTCTGTGATCAAGGGATCAATTGCGAGATTGAAAAGCAGAGGGGACAAAGGATCTCCCTGTTTCACCCCTGATCTAAAACGGATGGAACCTGTCATCCTCCTACCTACCTTAAACCGGGTAGTGGCCCCCTCCAAACCACTACTTATAAGGCTAATGACATGCTCGTCTACACCTCTACTCCTCAAAACCCCCAAAATATGTTCATGAGAGACAGAATCAAATGCCTTGGCAATATCCACCAAAACGACTCCAACCTTCCTTCGTTCTGTCTCGGCCATTCTAGTTATCATTTTCAGAACCTCAAGATTTTCTGCACAACCCGGGACCTCCACAAAACCCTTCTGCCGAGGGTTAAGCTTACATGCTACCTGGAACCTATTCACCATGATCTTGGAGAATAATCTCGCCACAACCGAACCAATTGTAATGGGACGCCAATTGCCTAGTTCTATCAGTTTTTCCTCCTCCTCCACCTTGGGCAGCAGTATGGAGTGACACTCCTTAACTGCCTCTGGAATATAACCCGTAACTAGCCACACATTAAACAAGCCCGCCAACATTCTACCTCCAGGGTCCCTTCTCTTGAGATCGACCACCTTAATACCGTCAGGCCCAGCTGCTGTCCCAACTTTCATCCTCACTAACTGAGTCCACACTTCATCTTCCTCTATTAGCTCACAAAAGATGTTATTATCCGCCTTAGCAAATGGCATAAACTGCTCCAACCCACTAAAATCAAAGGTCTTTTCTAATTTCTCTTAGATGACAAGGCATTTGGCTATTTGAAGTAGAGGGCAAAAGCCCTGATTTCGGGATTCTACGCTTGGTCAGTGCGTGGTGTCCCGTCCACCATTTAAAGACCATCGTCGTCCATAGTGTTAAGCGCATGGCCGTGATGTATCGCACCATTATTATATGCGAATTCGGCAGTAATCATTACGAGATCCCTTGTGAGGGAAGTGCATAAAGACAAGACAAGTGCATAGTGAAACATACAACTAAACGAGCTACGCCAACCACCACCAAACACCACACATTGCCCTTAAATTATCCCCCCTGCAAAATCCAGTCCGAATTCAAAAAGGTATGGATCATATCCACTGATGACAAAAGGACATGTCTGGAGAAGAGCGGACTTATCCATGCCCTTCTAGAGGCCTTAACCCCTAACTCACGCAGCAGTCTGTTGTTATCAACCAACCATTTGCCTCTGCTCCCCACGGGGAAGCCAAAAAACTCAACGGTCTCGGCTCCAGTTGTTTCCTTCACCTGATTCTCCAGCTCCTGGTAATATTTAACTTTCTCGGCAGCAGCCTCCCTCAATCCCCCACACTTATACTCAAACCTAATGGTAACATCCACCACTAAAGCCTTCCTCTGTTTCACAAAAATAAGGTCCGGTTTCCTCAGATGGTTATCTACAGTTCATATGTATAAGTGAATGTACCAGAGAGCTTACTGAAGGGAAGCTATCTGAAGCAGCAGCGTTGAATTGGTGAAATGTTTTGTAAAAGGTATGTGTTTTAGGCTCTGAAACTTGTCCTATGGTGCTAAGTTCAATCTATTTTGTATAGTTAAGTTTTCGCTTTATGTACAGCTCGTAGAAGCAAACAGTGAAACGTTGGCTAAAGTACTACCGCATCGCGTATCACTTTGTGCCTATTTGTGCAATTGGACACAGGAGTATTGGTCTCTGGGGAGAACTGCATCGTTGGAATTGTGACCCGCACCTTGCTGTTAAGAAATTACGGACATAGACTTGCATCTTAAATGACTGTGGGTGGGGTCATCGATGTTCTTTTCTTTGCGTTAAAAATTTGATTCCGTTATGTACGATTTAATGATATCTACTTGTAAGTAAATTAACATTTTATACTTGATAGAAGGCTGGTCTTCGCAGAGGTTTTTACCTATTTTTCCTACCCCACCTGGGGACTGGCAACCCTACAGTGCCATTTCAGGCCTCCTTGCCAGAAAGGTCAATTCAGGATGCAGGTTGTTCACATTTAGGAGCACATATTCCCCCAAAAAGGCAAAAAGAAAGAACTCAGGGCTTAGTCTAGGTAATTTCTGGCCCATGTAACCTGGGGGGTGTGGGTTCAGGGAAGGAGGAGGGGATCGAACTTCTTCCTGAATCTCTCTGGAACAATGTGGGGAGAGGTAAGGAAATCAATTGGGATTGGGGAATTCATGTCTCACAATGTTTACTGCCAACCCCGAGGATACCGGCCCTTTCCCACAATGCTGGATTTAGTGGGGAGCTGGATCCCTTTGAACTTACTGATTTACTGAGCTGGGGGGCTGGGAGGGGGCACAATCTGTTCCTTTCAACCCAAATTAATCTCATTGCCAGAACTCTTTGAGTTTCATAGAAGTGAGACCCAGAAAAGATTGCAGGAGACTGGACTTGGGAGGGAGGAGGGCTAGAAATAAAGGTAAAGGTAGTCCCCTGGACAAGCACCAGTCGTTTCCGACTCTGGGGTGATGTTGCTTTCACAATGTTTTCATGGCAGACTTTTTACGGGGTGGTTTGCCACTGACTTCCCCAGTCATCCACACTTTCCCCCCAGCAAACTGGGGACTCTTTTGACCCACCTCGGAAGGATGGAAGGCGGAGTCAACCTCGAGCCGACTACCTGAACCCAGCTTCTGCCGGGGATAGAACTTGGGTCGTGAGCAGAGCTTAGGGCTGCAGTACTGCAGCTTTACCACTCTGCGCCACAGGACTCTTAGGGCTAGAAATAACTCTCCTGAACTCCTGGGCAAATAAAAATATTTGTAAATTGAGGATGCAGGCTGCTCACACTATATTTACACCTTTAGTGGAGAGGCTGCAGGTATCTGCTATTCTTGACTTTTTCTTGACAGCATTTGGAAAATAGATGTTTCTGCCAGTTTTGCAGATATCCGAAAGAGCTGAGGACAAAAGGAGATTGAGGAAGAATCGCACTGCTACAGCACCAACCCTAAATCAGACTTTTCCCTGCAGCCACTGTGGCCGGACCTGCCTGTCCCGCATTGGTCTTGTCAGCCACCAGCGAGCCTGCAGCAGACCTGGACTATTGCACCCTTCTTAAATCTTCGTTCGCGAAGCCAAGCCGAGAGAGAGACTGTCATGTATGCTGTGGTGTGAGACAGAAGTCTAGTGGGCTTAGGGAGCCTGTGTGGCCTGTGTCACAGTAGGAAGAGACAGCCTACAATCCCCAGAATGCTTGGTGCTAGTTTCAGCCAATGGGCGTCCAAGTAGGCTCTGTGGGAAATTGTTTAAAAGCGCTCTCTGGAGACAAATGCTGTTCTTTCCTCCTGAGAGGCCAAGCAGGCGGGATGGCTGCTGATAGGAGGAAAACCCTCACTCTGAGGGAGAGAGCGAGAAGGACGAGGCCTGGTGCCTAACAGACTAGAACAGTTAAATTTAGTTGTGTTAGGGACATTATGTTTATTTTCCTTCTCACACATTACTATATAGTTTTAAAGCACCTTATCTGTTCACTTGCCCTTAACTGATTTTCCTGTTTAAATAAGAACATAAGAGAAGCCATGTTGGATCAGGCCAATGGCCCATCCAGTCGAACACTGTCACACACCGGCGTGTATACATACATACATACATACATACTGTGGCTAATAGCCACTGATGGACCTCTGCTCCATATTTTTATCCAATCCCCTCTTGAAGCTGGCTATGCTTGTAGCCTCCACCACCTCCTGTGGCAGTAAATTCCACATGTTAATCACCCTTTGGGTGAAGAAGGACTTCCTTTTATCCGTTTTAACCTGACTGCTCTAGCAATTTCATTGAATGCCCATGAGTTCTTGTATTGCGAGAAAGGGAGAAAAGTACTACACCTACATGATCTGGCAGGAAATGTCTCCCCCCGCTCCATGAGTGCTGGAACTCTGGTTTCCAAAATGGTTCAGTTTCCTCTTTGTGGGCAAAAGAGGGAAGGGAGAACTGTGACCCAGTTGCATTCCAGGTGTGCTGAGAGCTGCCTTCTTTGCCACACAACCGGCCCTTCCCTTTTCCTCCACTCCCTTCAGAGACTACCGATTTCAAGGTAACTTCCTAGGGAGGTAGGAAGTGAACAGAAAGTTCCCAGGCTGTACTGAGTCAAAGGTAATATTTTTCTTGGGAAGGGAGCGGGGTGTATAAATAGGACTGCTGAGGAAGAAACATGGTGTTTTTGAATGCAGCTTCATATACAGGAGACCTCCGTGCAGAGGTGTCCCCAGTGGCAGCCATTTCTCTGCACTATCAGTTCCTCCAGGTTAGGGTAAGGATTCTGGGCAGATGCAAGGACTTTACAAATGTTTACATGGTTTCAACCCTCTCTATGGTCTGTGGTTGTCTTTTAAGTGAGAAATAAGACAAAAGCTCTTTTCAAAAGTTAAGCAGTTACATGGTTTCTCCTTGTGTGAGTTGTCTGATGTTGTTGAAGGTGGCCAGGCTGACAGAATCCCTTTGTATACTCTGAGCATTCAGGATTCTCCCTGTGTGAGTTCATAGATGTTTTCGAAGATCACAGCTTTGATGAATGAATCCCTTTTCACACTCTGAGCATTCAAGAGATTTTATTGGTGTGAATTCTTAGAAGCTGTCGAACAGCAACACTCCAGCTGAATGTCTTTCCATACTCTGAGTGTTCAAAAGCTTGTCCCCTGTGTGGGTTCTTAGATGCTGCTTCAGATTGCTCCTCCGCCTGAATCTTATCCCACACTCTGGGCATTCAAAAGGTTTCTCCCCTGTGTGGATTCTCTGATGCACAAGGAGATTGCCATTCTGACTGAACCTTTTTCCACACTCTGAGCACTCAAAAGGTTTCTCCCCCTTGTGTATTCTTTGATGCAGTTGAAGACCGCTACTCCACTTGAATCTCTTTCCACACTCTGGACATTCAAATAGTTTCTCTACAGTGTGTGTTGATAGATGCTTTTCAAGGTCGCAACTCTGACTATATTTCTTCCCACATAATGAGCATTCAAAAGGGTTCTCTGTGTGGGTTCTTAGGTGCCGTTGAAGGTCACTCTTTCGAATGAATCTTTTTCTGCACTCTGAGCATTCAAAAGGTTTTTCCCCTGTGTGGGTTATTAGATGATGCTGCAGATAGCTCCTCTGCCTGAACCTTGTTCCACACTGTAAGCATTCAAAAGGTTTCTCCCCTGTGTGTATTCTTTGATGCACAAGAAGATTGCCATTCTGACTGAATCTTTTCCCACACTCTGAGCAAACATAAGGTTTCTCTCCCCTGTGTATTCTTTGATGCTGTTGAAGAGTGCTACTTGACCTGAATCTCTTCCCACACACGAAGCATTCAAAAGGGCTTTCCTTTGTGTGGGTTCTCAGGTGCTGTTGAAGGTCACTCTTTCGAAGGAATCTCCTTCCACACTCTGAGCATTCAAAAGGTTTTTCCCCTGTGTGGGTTCTTAGATGCTGCTGCAGACAGCTACTCCGACTGAATCTCATCCCACACTCTGAGCATTCAAAAGGTTTCTCCCCACTGTGCGTTCTTTGGTGCACAAGAAGAGAGGCATTCTGACTGAATCTTTTCCCACACTCTGAGCACTCAAAAGGTTTCTCCCCGCTGTGTATTCTTTGATGCCGCTGAAGTTCGCTACTCCATTTGAATCTCTTTCCACACTCCGGACATTCAAATAGTTTCTTTCCAGTGTGTGTTGATAGATGTGTTTGAAGGTTGCAACTCTGATTGTATTTCTTTCCACACACTGAGCATTCAAAAGGGCTCTCCTTTGTGTGGGTTCTTAGGTGCTGTTGAAGGTCACTATTTCGAAGGAATCTCTTTCCACACTCTGAGCATTCAAAAGGTTTTTCCCCTGTGTGGATTCTGAGATGCCGCTGCAGATGGCTCCTCCGCCTGAATCTTGTTCCACACTCTGAGCATTCAAAAGGTTTCTCCCCTGTGTGTATTTTTTGGTGCTCAAGAAGCTCTGCTCTGTATTTAAAGTATTTTCCACAACAAAAGCATTTACACATCTTCATTATACTGTGCTTTGAAAAATGCACATTACACTTTTTTCCATCAGGGAACACCATTCCAGGCTCTGAGCAGAAAACTGGTTTGTCTCCTGAACAAATCTTTTGGTGTTTAATAAGGTCTAACTTCTGTGAGAAACTCTCACCGTGGTCTGAGCATCTATCATATTTCTCTCCTGCATCTGTCTCTTCATATACAAAGAGCTCTGCTCTACAAAGGAAGCTCTTTTTATCCTCCAAAAATTGAGGGATCTCCTTTCCACTGTGCATTTGCAAATGGAGATTATATTGGGTTTTATCTGAGAAGTTCATTCCACACTCCAAGCACATGTACGTTTCTTCCACCATGTGAATTACTTCACGAAACTCCTCCCTTTGGCAACGAATTGGTTCATTCCTCTTCTCGACCATGTGGCTGCCTTTCTGCTCCTTAGGTGTGCCTTGGTTCCTGAAGCTTCCTCTCACATCTTCATTCTTGATTTCATCGGGTGATAGATGATGCAGTTCCTCAACCTCCTCAATCCTCTGATCATCCCCTGCTGGAATAAAAAAAAGAAATCCCATTACATCCAGCAGAGAAGGTCCCAAGGCATCTCTGGGAATGCAGCAGAAAAGGACAGATGGCCCTTTCGCCATTTCAAGCTTGGCTGATCTTAACTAAACCCCCCCCCCCCCCTACACCTTTCCCATATCCAGTACTGAAGGACACCACAGCCACTGAAGACCTACCACTGAGTTCAGGACAAGAAGGAGGGTGACGAAGATGGTGAGGGGTCTGGAGACCAAGTCCTATGAAGAAAGGTTGAAGGAGCTGGGGATGTTTAGTCTGGAGAGGAGGCAGCTGTGATAGGATCACCATTTCCAAGTACTTGAAGGGCTGTCATAGAGAGGATGGTGTGGAATTGTTTTCTGTGGCCCCAGAAGGTAGGACCAGAACCAATGGGTTGAAATTAAATCAAAAGACTTTCCGGCTCAACATTGGGAAGAGCTTCCTGACCGTTAGAGCGATTCCTCAGTGGAACAGGCTTCCTCGGGATTTGGTGGGCAGATGGCTCCTTGAAAAGCTAGATGGCCATCTGATAGCAATGAGGATCCTGTGAATTTAGGGGGTGGTATTTATGTGTTTCCTGCATCGTGCAGGGAGTTGAACTAAATGACCCTGGATGTCCCTTCCAACTCTATGATTCTGAGACTCCAGATTTCAGGTCCGAGAAGGCGTCCTTCCCTCCTAACCCAGCAGGCTTTATAATTCTAATGAAGCAAGAGTTGGCAAGAAGAAAAGCAGAACTCCTGCATGCCTATTCCTTGCCCATTCCTTAGACATAACTGTGAAGGATACCCACTCACAACCAGCTCATTAGGGAAGGAAATACCCTTTTGTGAGGCAAAGCACCCTGATTTCCTCCCAGGGCTTAATGGGAATATTAGGCTTTGCTGGTTTTTCATAATGGGGCCTGCTTGAATACAAGCCCTGTGCCCCTGTCCCCTCCTGGTCTCTTCTCACGTGCAGCCCAATGACATCACCATAAGTGATGTCACACCCTTAACTCTTGGCACATAGGCTCTGACCTTCCACCTATCTTGATCAATTTTGGACCATGCGGCATACAATAAGACACTGGATGCAATATGTATGCCCTTGCTTCAGACTTAAGACTGTAGAATAAGAGGCCTCAAGAATATCTTTAAGCCTTTGTCACTTCATTAAATTTCCTTGTGGTCCAGCATCGTTCTACTGTTTTATTCTATTCTGTAGTATGAGCCAATATGTGTACTTACCTTTCTGACCTCTGAAGAAGACCAGTCTAGGTCGAAACGCGTCAGATCAAGTTGAGTGGGTTCCCATTGTGGTTTTATGATTGTACATAGGATAGAGCAGGGGTGGCCAACGGTAGCTCTCCAGATGTTTTTTGCCTACAACTCCCATCAGCCCCAGCCATTGTCCATGCTGGCTGGGGCTGATGGGAGTTGTAGACAAAAAACATCTGGAGAGCTACTGCTGGCCACCCCTGGGATAGAGGCTTATGATGGGCCCTTAAATGGTTTTAGCTTTCTACAATAAATACATGTATGTTGGTTTATGATTTATTTTACAGTTTGTTTTTAATGTTTGGCCCTTTAATTCCACATTAACATTTTAAGGTTTCTTACTTCTGGTGATGTCATTGCAGATCTCACTACAATATGACATGGAGTGAAATGGACAAGTTAACAAGGACCTTAAGAGACTATGATTTAGAAGTATTTAAGATGGAGTGGAAAAAGTTCAGAAGATACGTAGAAAAAAGAGTGGAAAATAAAATAAAATGGACAATTTTTGATAATGACTAAGTACAAGAGGGAGGAGGATATTAATTTTGGTTCTTATTAATTAAGGGTACCTTTAATATTAAGATTTTAAGTATATAACACGGGCGGGGGTCAAGTAACGGGGGGAGGGATGGGTAGAAAGTAATATATGGGATAGATTAAAAAAGAAAGGAATTATTAATGAAGTAAGAAATTGAAATTTATTACCATATGTTACTAATAAAATTGTTTGAAACCAGATCTCACTACAATATTATAGTCATGACATCATCCAGCTGCGCATGCTTCGCGCTAGCACTCAGCCCGGCTCTCTCCTACTTCAAAGAGAGCCGGCAAGAGGCTACGTACTTCTCTCTTGCCTCTTTTCAGCTTCCTCTGAATCGAGAGAGGACAAGGCAAGGGACGTTCGGGTCAGTGGGGATGGGGAGAGGGTGCCTGCCCCCGCCCTGTGGCGAAGTGGCACCCCAGGCAGCCACCTACTTCACCGACGCCCACGTGCTGGGCCTGCAATTGGGCCATCATGGAAACTTGTGTTCAGTTTTATAACAAGATGGGAGAAGGGAAGCAAGAGCAAAGTCATCATCTCCTAGGGGGTCCATTAAGCAAGCTCCATGATTAGATTTCGAAGACCACCTGATAGCAGATGGCAAGAGACCAGGGGAGGCCAAACTTACTTAGTATAAGAGCCACACAGAATGAATATCAGATGTTTGAGAGCCACAAGACATGAACATCAGATGTTTGAGAGCTGCAAGATGGATGGAAGGAAGGGAAGGGAAGGGAAGGGAAAGGAGGGAGGGAGGGAGGGAGGGAGGGAGGGAGGGAGGGAGGGAGAGAGGCTGCAGATTTATACTCCGCCCTTCTTTCTGAATCAGAGACTCAGAACGGTTTATAATCTCCTATATCTGCTGCCTCCACAACACACACCCTGTGAGGTAGGTGGGGCTGAGAGGGCTCTCACAGCAGCTGCCCTTACAAGGACAACTCCTGCGATAACTATGGCTCACCCAAGGCCGTTCCAGCAGCTGCAAGTGGAGGAATGGGGAATCAAACCGGGTTCTCCCAGATAAGAGTCCGCACACTTAACCACTACACCAAACTGGCTCTCTCGGAAGGAAGGAAGGAAGGAAGGAAGGAAGGAAGGAAGGAAGGAAGGAAGGAAGGAAGGAAGGAAGGAAGGAAGGAAGGAAGGAAGGAAGAATCTGTCACCACAGCACCTGTATTTTATAATAATTTTTTATAATACATCTGACATTCATGTCTTGGGTCAGTCTACCCAGCTATGAAGAACATTGTTATCACTGCCACGCAACTCCTCCAGACCCCCTCCAATAGAGGACAGTTAATGGGGCAGGCCTGAAAATGATTTGTGTTCAATATTTTGATCTAAGCATCACCTCTGGCACCTATGAAAGATCCTTACCCAGAGAGGCCACGCTCCCATAGTTCTCCAGCATCACCTCCCTGTAGAGAGCTCTTTGGACCTGATCCAACAAGGCCCACTCTGCTTCCGTGAAATACACGGCCACCTCATCGAAGGAAAATGGACACTGAAAGAGAAAGCAGGTTCCCTCATCAGAGATCATGCAAGGCAGAGAATGCACACTGGAAAGGATAATTCCAGGTATATGCAGGATGGAGAGCTTGGCAGGTGTAAAGGGAGTGGGGTTCAGAGCCTCTCTTGTCCAAGCACCTTAGCAGCAAGTGCAGGAACAAAAGCCCCACTGAGAAGGAAGGGGGGACCCAGACCATCCTCTCGCTTATCTCCCCTACCTGGACCAGAGGTGCAGCAGCTGCTTCCATATCTGTGCAAAGACGACGGCTTGAGAGCATCTGTGCACTGACTGCAAAGGAGACAAAGGAGGAAGGAAGACTGTTAGATGAGCCTTTGCATTTCATTTACTTGCTTGAATCCTGATTCACACACACACACACACCCATTTCCAGGGTTGTTAAACCTCGCGCTAGGTACAGGGGTGTTGAACTCATTTGTTATGAGGGCTGGATCTGACATAAATGAGACCTTGTTGGGCTGGGCCATGTCAGGCCCGTGTGTGTTCCTGTTTAAGATTAGGTAGCAGAGATATAAACTTTATAAAGGACACAGACAAACACAATTAAAGACATGTTGGTCTTAAAGGTGCTTTCTTTGTATTTCTCCCACGGGGTCCAGGGAACTGGACAAAGGAAACTCTGGCTCTTTCTTTCCCTCCCCAGCAGGCCAGAAGGAGAAGGAGACTCAGCCAGTAGAAGGAAGAAAAGCTTGGCTCAGTAGCTCTGCTGTGCAACTGAGAGAGCCTGGCAAAGCAAGCTCTGCCTCCTCCCCTTCCTCCGCAAGGGAGGGGCCTCAGCCAACGGAGAAAATAGAGGCTTTGCTCTGTAGATGCTCTGCAACTGAGAAAGCCTTGCAAAGCAAGCTGTGATGCAGAAGGAAGCAAGAGAGAGAAGGAAGCAGATGACAGCCAGTTGCTCGGGGGCTTGATAGGAGCGCTCCGAGGGCCTGATTCGGCCCCCAGGCCAGATGTTTGACACCCCTGCTCAAGAACATAACACCATAAGAGAAGCCATGTTGGATCAGGCCAAAGGCCCATCCAGTCCAACACTCTGTGTCATACAGTGGCCAAAATTTTTTTTTATATATACACACACACACATACACAGTGGCTAATAGCCACTGATGCACCTCTGCTCCATATTTTTATCTAACCCCGTCTTGAAGCTGTCTATGCTTGTAGCCACTACCACCTCCTGTGCCAGTGAATTCCACATGTTAATCACCCTTTGGGTGAAGAAGTACTTCCTTTTATCCGTTTTAACCTGACTGCTCAGTAATTTCATCAAATGCCCACGAGTTCTTGTATTGTGAGAAAGGAAGAAAAGTATTTCTTTCTCTACTTTCTCTATCCCATGCATTATCTTGTAAACTTCTATCATGTCACCCCGCAGTCGACGTTTCTCCAAGCTAAAGAGCCCCAAGCATTTTAACCTTTCTTCATAGGGAAAGTGTTCCAACCCTTTAATCATTCTAGCTGCCCTTTTCTGGACTTTTTCTAATGCTATAATATCCTTTTTGAGGTGCGGTGACCAAAATTGCAGACAGTACTCCAAATGAGACTGCACCATCGATTTATACAGGGCATTATGATACTGGCTGATTTGTTTTCAATTCCCTTCCTAATAATTCCCAGTATGGCATTAGCTTTTTTAATTGCAATTAATTAGCCAGTTTTTGATCCACAAGAGGACCTGTCCTTTTACTCCATGACTCTTGAGCTTTCTAAGGAGCCTTTGATGTGGAACTTTATCAAAACCTTTCTGTAAGTCAAGGTAAACAACATCTATTGGGTCTCCTTTGTCTACATGTTTGTTCACCCCCTCAAAGAAATGCAACAGGTTAGTGAGGCAACATCTTCCCTTACAGAACCTATGCTGAGTCTTCCTCAATAACCCGTGTTAATCAATGTGCCTACTCATTCTGTCCTTGATAATGGTTTCTACCAACTTTCCCGGTATTGAAGTCAGACTGACTGGCCTGTAATTTCCCAGATCTCCTTTGGAACCCTTTTTAAAGATGGGGGTGACATTTGCTACCTTCCAGTCCTCAGGAACGGAGGCAGATTTCAATGAAAAATTACATATTTTTGTCAGGAGATCCACAAGTTCAACTTTGAGTTCTTTCAGAACTCTTGGATGTATGCCATCCGGACCTGGTGACTTATTAGTTTTTAATTCGTCTATCAGTTGTGGGACCTCCTCTCTTGTCACCTCAATCTGACTCAGGTCTTTCAATACCCCTTCCAAAATTAGTTGTTCTGGAGCGGCAAACACTTCTCATCTTCCACAGTGAAGATGGAGGCAAAAAATGCATTCAGCTTCTCAGCCATTTCCCTATCCTTCATTAATCCTTTGACCCCTTGGTCATCCAAGGGCCCCCACTGCCTCCCTGGCTGGTTTCCTGCTTCTAATATATTTGAAGAAATTTTTATTGTTGGTCTTTATGTTTTTTGCAATATGCTCCTTATAGTCCCTTTTTGCCTGCCTGATCACAGTCTTGCATTTGATTTGCCACAGCCTGTGTTCCCTTTTATTAATCTCACTTGGACTAGCTTTCCACCGCTTAAAGGAGTCCTTCTTACCTTTTATATCTTCCATTACTTTGTTTGTTAACCATGCAGGCCTTTTCTTATACCTGTTTGTGCCTTTCCTAACTTGTGGTATATATTTTATCTGCGCTTCTAGGATTGTAGTTTTAAATAGCCTCCAAGCTTCCCCAAGGGTTTTGACTGTATTTACCTTTCCTTTCAGTTTCCTCTTCACATGCCTCTTCATCTCAGAGAATTTACACATTTTAAAGTTAAACGTGGTTGTGCCGGTCTTTTGGGGCAACTCTCTATTTATTCAAATGGTGAAATCAATAACGTTATGGTTACTGCTCCCAAGTGGTGCGATCACTTTTACATCTCTCACCAAGTCTTGGGCATTACTTAGGACCAAATCCAGGATTGCCCCAGCCCTGGTAGGTTCTGAGACCATCTGCTCCATAGCAGAGTCACTGAGAGCATCAAGAAACTCAATCTCTTTCTCTTGACCAGAACACATATTGACCCAATCAATCTGCGGGTAGTTAAAATCACGTATAACAACACAGTTTTTACGTTTAGCCGCTACCTTTAATCCTTCCATCATATTATAATCGTCCTCTATCTTTTGATTTGGTGGGTGATAACAAACTCCCATAGTTAAATTTCCTTTTGGGCCCTCTATTTCAACCCAAAGCATTTCTAGAAAATCTGTAATTATTTTTAAAAACATTGTGGGTGAGGCAAAAGAGAAGCACCAGATCCTCACGAGCCTTGGGGAGTTATAAATGCTGCTGACGTGTTTCAGGCTGCTGTGAGACTTGAAATGTGCCCTGTGAACTCTGAAGTTCAGAAAAACACTCCTTTGGTTTAGCATTTCAAGACCTTGAGACATACAGGTAAACAGCTGTGCTTCTGGGTGATGGAAAAGATCCAAGATTTTTTTTTTTTTTTTTGCAATCCACATGTTCTGAGTAAGGAAGTGGACTAGTTATGTGTCTGATATTACATTGCCCTTTGTGTACCTTTTGTGGGGTAGCATTGATATTCATTAACACACTGGCGCTTCCCCTTCCCCCTGTTTCTCCTGCAACTGTTGTATGGCACATTCACACACACTCTAATTCCATCATTCCCCAGCCTGGTATATAAGCAATATACTTTGTGGAATGGCTAAACTTGTTTAACGTAAGAGCCATATAGAATAAACACCAGAGATTTGAGAGCCACAAGATATGAACAAATATTACACACCTTTCTTAAAACTCTTAATACTTTCTTTGCACAAAAAGAAAAAAAATGTATGCACTTGACAGCCCAACCCTGCTAGAAGGAGACTTTTTAATAACAAAAATGGAAATAGTCCTCATAAGAACAGCATAGGGAAAGGTTAAGGAATTATTTTTTGCACCAGTGGGAGAAGAAAACATACAAATCACTGACTGCCGTTTGCATTATTATGCATCGCTCTTTGCCTTGACTCCAAGGCTAGTAAATACAGCTCCTACAAGAGCTACGAAACTAAGAGGGAACTCTACACCTGCCTCTTTTATTTGTTATTTATTGTATTTTTAGTAGGCTTATATTCCGCCCTTTCCCATTCCCTTTAATTCTCTCTCTCCTTCCAGTGGCTCCCTCAGCTCTTGCGCTCTCTTTCCCTGCTCTAGGTTCCCAGGTGATCTCTGAAATGGGGGTGAAGTGCTTGAAAACCTGCCTATTTCCCTGGTCTTCCCCGCATAGCACAAGTCAAAAATATTCACCTACCTATGGGTCAGCGTTCAGAGGCTGGCTGAGGTCCAGATGCTGGCTGAGGTCCAGATGCTATGTATGCTTACTTGAGAATAAGCCTGCATTAAGTTCCTCCTTGACCTTCCGGGAGCCACAGTATATGTTGGAAAGAGCCGCATGTGGCTCCCGAGCCCCAGTTTGGCCACCCCTGCGCTATACATCACTACACCACACTGGTTCCGTACTGGACTTTGAATTGATCTCCTTGGACCAGAAGGTAATTCTTATCAGTTTGGCACTCATTTAATACAACTAAATTCTATGTGTTTTGAGCTCAATTTTAAAATATTGAACATATGAAGCTGCCTTATACTGAATCAGACCCTCTTGGGTCCATCAAAGTCAGTATTGTCTTCTCAGACTGGCAGCGGCTCTCCAGGGTCTCAAGCTGAGGTTTTTCACACCTATTTGCCTGGACCCTTTTTGGAGATGCCAGGGATTGAACCTGGGACCTTCTGCTTCCCAAGCAGATGCTCTATCACTGAGCCACCGTCCCTCCATCTCCATCACCTACTGCCTGGGCTCTTTTTAGTTGGAGATGCTGGGGATTGAACCTGGGACCTTCTGCTTCCCAAGCAGATGCTCTACCACTGAGCCACCGTCCCTCCATCTCCATCACCTACTGCCTGGGCCCTTTTTAGTTGGAGATGCCGGGGATTGAACCTGGGACCTTTTGCTTCCCAAGCAGATGCTCTACCACTGAGCCACTGTCCCTTCCATATTTCCATATTCTCTATGGAAATGCAGCTACCAGGATACCCTTGAATATTTGTAGGTGCACAATTGGCCTACCATTCAGGATACGTACACCTGACTTGGACAGAAGGTGATTTCAAACGAGGCCTCCGAAACATATTTCTGCCTAAAGTAACGGATATGGATTACAAGTAAGTTATCTCAAAGAGGTATTTTTGAACATGTTTCTACATAATAATTCAAATAGTATAAAAAATGATACTAAATTTAATAATGAATTCCCCCCCTCTCCCTTCTTTTTTCTTTAGCACAATTCCTACTTAGTCCTATACTGATTAATGATTTTAATATTTTTGCAACGTCTGTAGCCATTGTGTAATTATTATGCTGGGCCACTGAAGAAAGCCATAAGGCTAAAATGTTTTTGGTCAGGGTCGCATAAGGTCTTTGTTTGTGAGTACTCTATGATTAAAATCTTGAGGGCACATTAGGTCCTGTAATTGTTTTTCAATAATGGCGCAGAGTTGTAAAGCTGTGGTACTGCAGTCGGAGCCCTCTGCTCACGACCTGAGTTCAATCCCAACGGAAGCTGGTTCAGGTAGCCGGCTCCAGGTTGACTCAGCTTTCCATCCTTCCGAGGTTGGTAAAATGAGTACCCAGTTTGCTGGAGGGGAAGTGTAGAAGACTGGGGAAGGCAATGGCAAACCACCCCATAAAAAGTCTGCCGTGAAAACATTGTGAAAGCAACCTCACCCCAGGGTCGAAAACAACTGGTGCTTGCACAGGGGACTACCTTTACCTTTTAATAAACACATGTGCCTTTGTACAATTGTTGTATACTTAAATTCTATATTTATCTAAGTATTGGTGTCAAGACCCCAGTAGTTCAGGAAATCAAACAGTCCACTTTGAATAATGGCAGTTTATTGCTCACTGACAGACATGGAGGCAAAATGAGTTTTGCAAAGACTGACCCGTCACCCCAGGACCCTCCTTATGTAGCATGGCATAACAGTTAGAGATTAAAAAAAAGCGGGAAGGCTAAGCGGGAATAAAGCGCGGGCATTTCAGCATCCCTTCACCCTAAAGTTCAGTTTCTTGCAGGTGTCTTGTAATCAGTGTCTGGCCTTGAGGCTCCGGCCCGCAGGAAAACCTTAGTAGCTAGTTACTCAGATAAGCAGGCCCAAGCAGCAGGGAACAAAGCGGCATTAATGAGCAAATGATGAGGACGGTAAAATCATGGCAAGACACTTGACAATTGGGCCCTCAGATTGGGATTCATTTTGATTTGGATTCTTATTTCATCTGGATGTGGCATCAACGTGACATCAAGTCCAAACGACGATCCACCCCCAAAGCCTGCAGGGGTCACAAGCCACGGCCTGGCATCCCCAGTCCAGCAGACTCTTTCCCCTCAGTGACCCACTAGATCAGGGGTGGCCAAACTGTGGCTCAGGAGCCACATGCGCTCTTTCACACATATTGTGTGGCTCCCAGAAGGTCAAGGAGGAACTTAATCCAGGCGTACTCTCAAGTAAGTGTGCTTAGCATCAGGACTTCAGTCAGCCTCTGAATGCTAACCCATAGGTAGGTGAATATTTTTGCCTTGTGTGATGCGGGGAAGAACAGGGAAATAGACAGGTTTTCAAGCTCTTCTCCTCCTCAGAGATCACCCGGGGACTTAGAGCAGGGAAAGAGTGTGCAAGAGCTGAGGAAGCCACTGGAAGGAGAGACAGAATTAAAGAGCCTCTTATGGGAAAGGGCAGAATATAAGCCTACTAAAAAATAAAATAAATAATAAAGAGGCCAGTGGAGAGTTCCCTCTTAGTTTCATAGCTCTTGTTGGAGCTGTATTTACTGACCTTGGTGTCAAGGCAAAGAGAGATGCATAATAATGCATATGGCAGTCACTGATTTGTATGGTAGCTGTATGTTTTCTTCTCCCACTGGTGCCAAAAATTAATTCCTTAACCTTTCCCTGTGCTGGTCTTATGAGGACTGTTATTCCCAGCTTTTGTTTTTTAAAAAAGTCTCCTTCTAGCATGGTTGTGCTGTCAAATGCATACATATTTTTTTCTTTATTGTGCAAAGAAAGTATTAAGAGTTCTAAGAAAGACGTTCATGTCTTGTGGCTCTCAAACCTCTGATGTTTATTCTATGTGGCTCTTATGTTAAACGAGTTTGGCCATCCCTGCACTAGATGATGCCCTTGGGAAGCCTCCAGGCAGGGGCACAGAAGTTGGATTATTGGCCCTTTGCAGCAACTTTGCAGAGGTATGTTGCCTCAGAACATAGAAACATAGAACCATAGAGTTGGAAGGGACCTCCAGGGTCATCAGGTCCAACCCCGTGCACAATGCCGGTACACCCCCCCATACACACACAGGTAGGTTCCATTTTCACCATGGCTAATAGCTGCCCCAAGATCTGCTTACCTCCCCATTTTTGAGCTGCCTGGAGTCCCTCTAACACTGGGATGTAAACCCCATTTGTTATGTGGGCCGGATCTGGCATAAATGAAAACTTGTCAGTCTGTTCCATGTCAGTCTGGTCCATATGTGTACCTATTTAAGATTAGGTAGCAGAGATATAAACTTTATAAAGGACACGAACAAACACAAAGATTTTTTAAAAAACACCTTAAAATAAAACATGCTTAAAGCATTAGAACTCATTGGTCTTATAGAATCTTTCTTTGTATTTCTCCCATGGGATTCAGGGAACTGGGCAAAGGAAGCTCTGGCTCTTTCCTTCCTTCCCCAGGGGACCAGGAGGGGGAGGAGCCTCAGCCAACAGAAGGACGAGAGGCTTCACTCTGTAGCTCCTGTGTGATTCAGCAAGCCTTGCAAAGCAAGCTGTGATGCAGAAGGAAACAAGAGAGAAGGAGAAGAAAGATGACAGTTGCTTGAGGGCCCGATCGGAGCCTTCTGGGGACCTGATACAGCCCCCAAACCGTATGTTTGACACCCCTCCTCTAACAGAAAGAAGATAAGATAGGAATATTTTAATTCAAGAGGAGGAGGAGGAACAAGATTATTGGATTTATACCCTGCCCTTCATTTGGCATCTCAGAGCAGTTTACAACCTCTTTTCCCTTCCCCTCCTCACAACATACAGCCTGTGAGGTAGGTGGGGCTCAGAGAGCTCTTTTGAGAACCGCTCTTGAAAAAAACAACTCTGAAAGAATCTGTGACTGACCCAAGGTCACACTAGCAGTTGCACTTGAATGAGTGGGGAATCACACCTGGTTCTCCCAGATTAGAGTCTGTGCTTTCAACCACAATACCAAACGCAATTGCCTTCCAGGAATCAGTTTTAATCCCAATTAAAATGAATGGCTATCAGTACACCTTATGGTATCGAGGCTCACAGATTAAATCTAAGTTGGTTACACAACCGTTTCCCTTATCTACCCAAGTTCTTCATGATGTCCCCCAATTCCATCAAGACACAAAACAGCCTTACCACATGAGAGGGCATCTTGGGCACCCTCCTGGGCCAGAGCCCTCTGCCCTTCCTCGGATGGAGCCCCTTCTGCCTCAGAGAACGTCGCTTCCAACTTCATAGATGGCCCCCACACCTGAAAGAGCTATAAGGGTAAGAGAAGGCGTGGAACTGGCCCAGCAGATGGATCCTGCCCCCCTCCCAGACTCTTCCTCCCTGCGTCGACCAACAGAGCTGCTTCAACCACTGGGGCAAGAACTAGGATTAAGGTTTCTTCCCAGCTTAGTGAACTCTCAAGAGGTGGAAATATCTGGTAGGGAAGCCTTAGGGTAAGGCTGTTGCTTGAAATGAGCAAAGGAAATTCCCCCACCTGTTCTGCCTGCCTCTTCTCCTCTGCCTGACTCAGGAGGAAACCTTCGGCCAGGGCCACCGCTTGGGAACTAGTCTCCGGCTCGCATTCTCTGATCCAGCACTGCATTTCCTGGGGCAGGATGGTCAGGAACTGCTCCAAGATCACCAGGTCCAGGATCTGCTTCTTGGTGTGCTTCTCTGGCTCCAGCCAAAGGCTGCAAAGTCCATGGAGCTGGTTGCAAACCTCTCGCGGCCCATCAGCCTGATGGTAACGGAATTGCCGGAAGCAGCGGCTAAATACTTTTGCTGTCATAGTGTCCTGAGTTATGATTTCTGGCACAGCTTTTCCCCAAAATTCAGCACCACCCCCTGCTGGGATGGGATGGGGACCTCTGCTTGATCTCTTGCCAGTTCCAGGTTCTTCTGGACCCTGCTCTTCCATCTCCTTCCCCTTCTTTCGGGTCACCTCCAGCGCTGGAAAGATACCCTTACTTATGCAACTATAAGGAGAGAGAGGAAAAGATATCAAAAAGGAAGATACAAAAAGAGAACGATGCTACATCACTGACCCTGGTCAAGAGACACCAAAGGGTTGCCTCAGTGGATCAGAAGAATTGTCCTTATTGTAGTTTGCAGGTCAGGATTAATGTTGTTCAGGGGTCATTTCGTGGAAAAAGAAGTGCCAGAGCTCATTCGCACAACTTATCTGCATATGCCACACATCCGGAAGGTGTACTAAATACAGCTCAGCTTCTACCTTGAAATGCTTCTTGAATTAGAATTGTCCTTGTAGAAATTTACTCCCATCATACTTTTTACTTTCTCTTATGTGGCCACAGTGGCATGAGAAAGATTTCCATTTTTATTTTTAATTATTTAATTTTTTAGATTTATATCTTGCCCTATGTATGATTTTATGGTCACTCAGTTTTAATTTTGTATGATTTTCCTGTTTTAAATGCTGGCTTAGGCTGTGATTTTTTTAAAAAAAATTTTTTAAATATGCCAAGAGCATGGAATTGCCTTGACTAAAACCAGAGTGAAAGAACTGATCAGATTCACAAGAACTTCATTTACTGAACTGATTACAGACTCTCCTTCGTTGAAGCTTAGATGTCAGTCAAACTGTTAATATTTCCGTATATCCTGCCCTATCCCGCAAGTGGCCTGCTTTATGTTTTGGTTAAGAACATAAGAAAAGTCATGTTGGATCAGGCCAATGGCCCATCCAGTCCAACACTCTGTGTCACATAAGCACATAAGAGAAGCCCTGTTGGATCAGGCCAATGGCCCATCCGGGCCAACACTCTGTGTCACAGGAGAACATAAGAGAAGCCCTGTTGGATCAGGCCAATGGCCCATCCAGTCCAACACTCTGTGTCACAGGAGAACATAAGAGAAGCCCTGTTGGATCAGGCCAATGGCCCATCCGGTCCAACACTCTGTGTCACAGGAGAACATAAGAGAAGCCCTGTTGGATCAGGCCAATGGCCCATCCAGTCCAACACTCTGTGTCACAAAAGAACATAAGAGAAGCCCTGTTGGATCAGGCCAATGGCCCATCCAGTCCAACACTCTGTGTCACAGAAGAACATAAGAGAAGCCCTGTTGGATCAGGCCAATGGCCCATTCAGTCCAACACTCTGTGACACATCAGTGGGGCCAGGACAGTAGAAGCACTCCCTCTGTGCCCCCCCCCCAAAAAAAACACCAAGAATACAGAGCATCACTTGCCCCAGACAGAGCGTTCCAACAATAAATACACTGTGGCTAATAGCCACTGATGGACCTCTGCTCCATGTTTATCCAATCCCCTCTTGAAGCTTATTTTCCCACTTTGTGTGTTTGGGGGGGGGGGGATATTAGAAAGTTTGGCAAATCTTAGAGTTCAGCAAAATTCACACCGAGGGTTTGAACAATGGAGTCCAGAAGCAAGTTTTGGGGGTTTTGGGGGGGGAGTAGGGTTTAAGGAAAACAGAGCACAATCAAATATAGCGGTTCCCAAGCTCTGCTCCTGTGAGCACCTGCCCAAAATGAGGACTGGTGTTGTTTAGGCTACACTATATATCAAGCTTTTTTTTAGATATGCCCATTTGGTCCTTCAGGAAAATAAAAATCTGCTGTACAAGTTATGAGCTTGGCCTCTGATTTCTGAGGATCAGTCTGTCCCAGCGTGAACTGAAGCGTGAGACAAAGTGACTAGTCATGTTATCAAAGAATTCAGGTTTTCACGGCTGGTAACATCATTAGGGTTTGTAGAATCTTTCGGGATCAAGTGCCATGTTTGAGAACGAAACGTCTGGAAGGAAAACTTTCTCCAGTAGAACACGGCACTTGATCCCGAAAGATTCTACAAACCCTAATGACTAGTCATGGCTTAACCATGGCAGGTGTCTCCTCCGTAGGCTGGGCATATAACAGCCAGCAGAAGGTAAAGGCAGAGGGGCAACAGGCCTTTCCAGGTCTGGGCAAAGGGACTGTGGATCGGGGTGGCCAAACTATGGCTCGGGAGCCATATATGGCTCTTTCACACATATTGTGTGGCTCTCAACGCCCCCTCCACCCTGCTGGACTTTCTCTCTTGAAATCACTTCTCCATGCCAAGCCAGCTGGCGGCTTGGATATTGCATTTAAAGTTAAAGTTGTTTACTTTCTACCTCCCTCCTCATCTATTTTCCTTCCTTCCTTCCTGTCCTGTCCTGTGGCTCTCAAAACATCTAACATTCATGTCTTGTGGCTCTCAAACAGATGACATTTATTCTATGTGGCTCTTACATTAAGCGAGTTTGGCCACTCCTGGCCTGGATGAACAGGAGCGGGTGGGGACCTGACCGTTAGAGCGATTCCTCAGTGGAACAGGCTAACTCGGGAGGTGGTGGGCTCTCCTTCCTTGGAGGTTTTTAAACAGAGGCTAGATGGCCATCTGACAGCGATGAAGATCCTATGAATTTAGGGTGAGGTGTTTGTGAGTTTCCTGCATTGTGCAGGGGATTGGACTAGATGACCCTGGAGGCCCCTTCCAACTCTATGGTTATATGAAATGAATTTCTGGCTCAACATTAGGAAGAGCTTCCTGAGTGTTAGAGCGATTCCTCAGTGGAACAGGCTTCCTCGGGAGGTGGCCATTCTGCCAGGGATGCAGATCCTGTGAATTTAGGGGGAGGTTTGTGAGTTTCCTGCATTGTGCAGGAGGGGGTTGGACTAGAAGATCCTGGCGATCCCTTTCAACTCTAGGATTCCATGACTTTTTCTATAAGAACAGCCCATGAAGCGGAAGCACCAACCAAAACTGCATGGCAGAGGGGGCTGCCAATGAGCTTCTAGGATTGCTCCCAATTGGTCACTCCTGGGACAGATAGACAGATAATAGGTTAGATGAGCTATCCCAGAAGTCCTGGATGTGATCTGCTAATGCCCTCTCAACCCCTTTGCCTTGGAAGGGCAGGTGAGCGACCACCCGAGGGTAACTGGCTCTACCTTTTTTCTCTAGCGATGGGTTTTCTTAGAAGCAGATCCTTATGTTTTAAAATTATTTAATCCCAACTCCCCAACAAAAACACACAGACGGCAGCATTTCTCCCTCCCAGGATTGAAAAGATTATCCCAATGACTTACTTGTGAGTAAACCTTCCCAGGATTCGGCTGTAAAGCCTTTGCCTGCTGTTGCACCCCTGAAGCCCACCCTATTCTCTCCGGGGATGCAATGGCAAAACCTTTCCCCTCCGCCCCCCTCCCCCGGAAATGAGCCTTTCCTGTTTGCCTCGCCTCCTCCCTTGCTCGGCCTCTCTACCAGCCAGCTCTGTGGTTTAACCCCTTCAGTGCTGCAGACAAAGGAAAAGAGCTTCTTGCCCTTCTCGCGAGGAAGTGCTCAGACCCAGACTAACTGGACGGGACCTCAGCCAGACTGTCGTCAGAGGTGCCCTATGCAGCTCGGTGGGATTGCTCTGGAGAACTCCGCCCAGGGCTCTACTCCTGGGGAATCCCAGGCTGTTCAGCCGTCTCAGTGCCACGGTTTCCAGTTTGCAGATGACACTAAATTGTTCAGGGTGGTGAGAACCAGAGAAGATTGTGAGGCACTCCAAAGGGATCTGTTGAGGCTGGGTGAGTGGGCGTCAACGTGGCAGATGAGGTTCAATGTGGCCAAGTGCAAAGTAATGCACTTTGGGGTCAAGAATCCCAGCTACAAATACAAGTTGATGGGTTGTGAACTGGCAGAGACTGACCAAGAGAGAGATCTTGGGTTCCTGGTAGATCTCACTGAAAATGTCAAGACAGTGTGCGATTGCAATAAAAAAGGCCAATGCCATGCTGGGAATGATTAGGAAGGGAACTGAAAACAAATCAGCCAGTATTATAATGCCCATGTATAAATTGATGGTGCGGTCTCATTTGGAATACTGTGCACAGTTCTGGTCACCACACCTCAAAAAGGATATAGCATTGGAAAAAGTCCAGAAAAGGGCAACTAGAATGATTAAAGGTTTGGAACACTTTCCCTACGAAGAAAGGTTAAAACGCTTGGGGCTCTTTAGCTTGGAGAAACGTCGACTGCGGGGTGACATGATAGAGGTTTACAAGATTATTCATGGGGTGGAGAAAGTAGAAAAATAAGTCCTTTTCTCCCTTTCTCACAATACAAGAACCCATGGGCATTCAATGAAATTGCTGAGCAGTCTGGTTAAAATGGATAAAAGGAAGTACTTCACCCAAAGGGTGATTAACTTGTGGAATTCACTGTCACAGGAGGTGGTGGCAGCTACATGCATAGCCAGCTTCAAGAGGGCATTGGATAAAAATATGAAGCAGAGGTCCATCAGTGGCTATTAGCCACAGTATATATAAGGGGTGGCAAACAGTAGCTCTCCAGATGTTTTTTGCCTACAACTCCCATCAGCCCCAGCTCAGCCCATCACCGTCCAACTCGGTCTTCTGATGTTATTATAGTCCGTAGGAAGCTGGAACCTTAATGAGTTTATGTCAACTTAATTACTCCAGAGATACTTTGTAGACGCTGGTATGCAGACTCTCATCGGGGAACCTTCAAAGCCGAAAACAGACCTCTCCTGGGATCTCTCGCCAGCCAAAGTAAATCCCCTTGAGTGATTTATGCATGTCCTAGACAGTTTCCTTTGCTGGAAAAAAGTAGACAGCAGGCATTAGAGTGCCTTTTATGTCCAAAACAAAGATCTCGGTGTGTTTCTCCTAAGAGAAACAGGTCAGCTCATTGAGCTCCAACTCCGGAAGTGTCTTGTTTACTTTAATTTTATTGTACTTTCTAGTTTTTCAAAATAAAGTGTGTATTGATTTTAAAAAAGGAAAATGCCACGGTTGGGAAGAGGAAAGAAAATTAAGGCAAACTCACACTAAGCAATCCAAAGCAGATGGGATCTGAACCCTCCTCAGGCTATTCAATGTGACTTACTCCCAGGAAAGTGGTTTTAGGATTGCATTGGAAATCTGTGTTCCTATATCATTCTGGCGAAAGAAAGAAAGAAAGAAAGAAAGAAAGAAAGAAAGAAAGAAAGAAAGAAAGAAAGAAAGAAAGAAAGAAAGAAAGAAAGAAAGAAAGAAAGAAAGAAAGGGAGGGAGGGAAGGAGGGAGGACTGGTTTTAAGGGTCCCCCTTATGCATGATACAGTTTTGTTACAGGAGACACCATCTGTACAACATCAAGGTGTACCCCTCTCCTGTGGACTTAGTGGACTGGCAAAAGTGCTGGAATCCACTTGCTGTATTTCCTGTGGATCCCTTCTCAGAAGCAGCGAGCTGGTGGTGACGCTTGATTTACAGACCACTTGTAAGACTTCTCTATGGGAATCTGACCCCTTCAGCACTCTGTTGGCATGCTGTTCAACCTGGGCCATGTCCATACCACTGGACTTGGTTTCCAGCCAACAGTCACATAAATATTGTTAAGGGTGACTGTTAAGAATTATAAGGAGTAACGCATAAGAAGTGTGTGAGCATTAATTCAAAGTGTGTTGGTTATATAGTGTTCCGTTTATTTCCCAACCTGAGATTGGCAACCCCATCTACCTTGTCCATTGAACAGTAGGTGCAGCTGCATAACAATCCCTAGATTAGGAGAGCAGGCAGCCAGCCAGTCACCAGGGGCTTTGCCACGCCCCCAGCAGCCCTCATTAACCCCTGGAGAAGCCCACGCCACCCTTTCTCCACTTCTTATGTGATTTTGAGTGGTGGGTGACTTGCTGGCCTTTTGATGCAGGGGCGGGGGGAGCCCCAGACAAGCAAGGCCTGCTTGCCTGTCTGGATTCCTAGCCAGCCCAAGCAGGCCTCACTCACCTGGGGCTCTCCTTTCTTGCATCAGGTTGCTTGTGGCTAGGTATGTGTGCGTTTGCATATGCTAGTGAGTTAAGCTAATGAGCTCTGCCACCTATTTTTCTACAAAACAACCCCTGCACCTATATTTGCAAAAGAAGGAAGGAAGCCTACAGGCCCTCTCCCCTCCCAGAGGCTGGAGGTTCAATTCAGCTGTCTCCCAAGACTGCCTGCTCATAGGTGGTGGGGGGAGGGGTTGAAACCCCAGTCAAGATGCTGTGGTCGCACACAAACTCTCAACGACCCCAAAATGGGCTTTGCTTTGGCTCTGGTTGGAACTGGGCTTTTCTTCCAGGAGGACAGAAGTGGGCAGAGCCACCAACAACCTGGGGCAGGGGAGAGATGCTGCCCCTGGCAAGGACCTCAGCCCTCCATGCAGCAATGCACACATTGCTGCCACACACCACCTCTTTCTCCTTGCAAGGGAAGCCGAGCTCAGAGGTGAAGGCGGTGTCCCACTTGGCTGCTCTTGCTTTCAAGGCGAGAGCGGCCGGGTGGAGTGCGTTCTCCTCTGAGCCCGGCTTCCCATTTTGTCCCCAATGGGGAATTCAAAGCAGCTTACATCACCGACTTCCCCTTCCCCATTTTATCCTCAAAACAAGAACCCGGTGAGGAAGGTGAGGCTGAGAGGCAGGGGATCTGAGGGAAACTGTAGGAGGGGAAATCCCCCCCTCCCCAAAGCTCAACAAGACAATAAATGAAAATGCTGACTGAAAAGTAGTTGGTTAGACACTATAGTGATTCCAGCATAGCTGTTTTATTCACCGAAAACCCAACTGAAAACACATGAGGCTAGCCACAGCTTTATACACAGAAACTCCACCCAAAACACACCTCCAGCAGTAAACCCAACAGAAAAACAGGGGCTCGGAACCCTCATTAGTTGCATGGACTTCATTCAAACAATTGGCTGGCTCAGCAAGGGAGGGCAATCTGAGAGTAGCTGCAAGGAGCCTCTCAAACAATGGGCTTCTTTCAAATGGATATTACGTGATGGGCTAGCTCAGCAAGGGAGGCCAATCTGAGAGTAGCTGCAAGGAGCCTCTCAAACAATGGGCTTCAGTCAAATGGATACTATGTGATGGGCGGCTCAGCAAGAGCAGCCAATCTGAATGCAGCGGCAAGGAGCCTCTCCAACAAAGGCTCTTCGTTTGAAGCTCCCAGTACACTGCACTGACCTTAAATGCTTTGGAGGCATTTTCTTCTTTCCAAACTATGTGGGAGTCACAGGGCTGGTGGGGCTGCCAGCTCACCAAATCTCCTGTCCTTTGAATGGAGGCTTAATGTGTGGTAATGGGCAGCTGAAGGTGTTCATGGCCTGGAGGTGAATGATCAGCTGATAATCGTATGAATCAAAGGGATGTTGAAGAGACAGTTTAGCCACTAAGAAGAGAAGTGGGAAGGACTTGAGTGGGGAAGAACTGGATTTCCATATACAACCCCCAGCTCTGTGTTCAGGGTATCTTTCTGCTTCCATTCCCAAACTCTTTAGAGTAACTGGGATTTCTTCCCCCCCCCCCCCCCCCCACACACACACACTGGCTTGGTACCCTGTTGAAGGAATTGGACCATAAAGGTTATAAATAAGCTATGCCTCGGTTGAAGTTGGGTGCAAAGGTGACCTTGGCCTACCCCACTTCTTAAGATCCAGGCATTACCTCAATTCCTCCAGAACTGAAGGCCCAGATGGGGAAGATCCACTTCTTCCCACATGATAGGACTTGCATTTGCTCTCCCACAACACACACACACACCCCTGCACTGGCATCTAGCCTCCCCTCCCATCCAGAGCTCTTTAGGGAAAACTCTCACCCTGTGATTCGTCCCTAAGATGAGGCACTTGTGGTGAAAGCCACTAGCCCCACTCCCTCAGCCCCACCAATCTCACCACCTCCACACACAGAGTACCTGGGGACATCACCACTAGTGAGAGGCAGGTCTCCCCCTTGAGATTCCAGGCAGCCATTCTGACCCTCCTGCCAGAAAAGAACTGGTCAATTCAGGATGCAGGCTGGTCACATTTTGGAGCTCATATTTCCTCAAAGGCTTTTCCAGAAGGGCAAAAAGGGACTAAGGGCTTAGTCCATGTCATTTGTGGCTCATGTAGCCTGGGGGTGGGGGTTTAGAGAACGAGGAGGAGGGATTCTAACTTCTCCTTCCTGAATCTCTCTGGGACAATCTGGTGCCGCATGGGGAAGACAACTGGGACTGGGGAATTCATGTCTCACAATGTTTACTGCCAACACCAAGGAAATGGCCCTTTACCACAATACTGGATTTAGTTGGGGAGCCTGACCCCTTTGAGCTTACTGAATTGTTGAGCTGGTGGGGGACATAATCTATTCCTTTCAACCCAAATTAATCTCACTGCCAGAACTCTTTGGGCTTCAAATAGGTGAGACCCAGAAAAGATTGCAGGGGGCTGGACAGGGGAGGGAATAAGGTTCAGAAATGCCTCTCCAGAACTCCTTGGCAAATAAAAATATTTGTAAATTGAGGGTGTATGCGGTTCACACTGCGCTTACGCCAGTAGCAGAGACTGTGGATATCTGCTATCCTTGGCTTTTTTTTGGACAGCATTTCAAAAACAGATGTTTCTGCCAGTTTTGCAGATGTCCAAAAGAGCTACCTTGGCAAATATACTGAAGTAGGGCAACCACTAAAAAGGCCCTTCTTTGCACAAGTACTTTCAGAGCATTTCTGGGCTGGAGTCTTATTTAAAAACCTTGCTCTATTTCCAGGAAGAACATTACTTTTGCCCCAGTGCATTGCTGGGAAGTACCCCAAAGCCTGCCTAGGAGCTTTCTGTTCACTTCCTACCTCTCTAGGCAGTTACTCTGAAATCAGTACTCTCAGCAGGGAGCGGAGAAAGAGGAGAGGGAAGGGCCAGTTGTGTGGCAAAGCGGGCAGCCCTCAGCACACCTGGATTGCTGTTCTCCCTTCCCTCCTTTGCCCACAAAGAAAAAACTGAGCCATTTTGAAAACCTGCGTTCCAGCACCCACAGGGCAGGCAGAAAGCATTTCCTTAATAAAATATACTTTTAGTTTACCAACTATCTCCTCATTATTAAAAAGGAAGTTCAGGGAAGACTGACTTCTGTATACATAGGTTTTTGGTCCTGCTTAAGTTGATCATCTGTGCCCACCAAACTAACTCCCCTACCTCACTTGAGGGCAATTTGGCTAACAATTGCCAGTCTTAGTGGATCACTTTCCACATTCCAAGCATTCAAAAGGTTTCTCCCCTGTGTGGGTTCTTTGATGCATTAGAAGACTGCCATTCTGAGTGAATCTCTTTCCACATTCTGAGCATTCAAAAGGTTTCTCCCCTGTGTGGGTTCTTTGATGCATTAGAAGACTGCCATTCTGAGTGAATGTCTTTCCACATTCTGAGCATTCAAAAGGCTTCTCCCCTGTGTGGGTTCTTTGATGCCGCTGAAGATCGCTACTCCTACTGAATCTCTTCCTACACTCTGAACATTCAAAAGATCTCTCCTGCCTGTGGGTTCCTTCATGCTGCTGAAGATGATCACTGTAACTGAATTTTTTTCCACACTCTGAACACTCAAAAGGTTTCTCCACTGTGTGGGTTCTTTGATGCTTTAGAAGATTGCCATTCTGACTGAATCTTTTCCCACACTCTAAGCACTCAAAAGGTTTCTCCCCTGTGTGTATTCTTTGATGCTGTTGAAGACCGCTACTCCACTTGAATCTCTTTCCACACTCTTCACATTCAAACAGTTTCTCTCCAGTGTGTGTTGACACACGCATTTGAAGGTTGCAACTCTGATTGCGTTTCTTCCCACACACTGAGCATTCAAAAGGGTTCCCCTTTATGTGGGTTCTTAGGTGCCTTTGAAGGTCACCATTTCGAAGGAATCTCTTTCCACACTCTGAGCACTTGAAAGGTTTCTCTCCTGTGTGGGTTCTTTGATGCTGCTGCAGATAGTTCCTCCTCCTGAATCTTATACCACATTCTGAGCACTCAAAAGGTTTCTCCCCTGTGTGGGTTCTTTGGTGCACAAGAAGACTACCATTCTGACTGAATCTTTTTCCACACTCTGAGCACTCAAAAGGTTTCTCCCCTGTGTGGGTTCTTTGGTGCACAAGGAGATTGCCATTGTGACTGAATCTTTTCCCACACTCTGAGCACTCAAAAGGTTTCTCCCCAGTGTGTATTTTTTGATGCCGTTGAAGTTCACTACTCCACTTGAATCTCTTTCCACACTCTGGACATTCAAATAGTTTCTCTCCAGTGTGTGTTGATAGATGCTTTTGAAGGTTGCAACTCTGACTGTTTTTGTTCCCAGACTCTGAGCATTCAAAAGGGTTCTCCTTTGTGTGGGTTCCTAGATGCTGTTGAAGGTCATTATTTTGAAGGAATCTCTTTCCACCCTCTGAGCACTCAAAAGGTTTCTCCCCCATGTGGATTCTTTGATGCTTTAGAAGGCTGCCACTCTCAGTGAATCTCTTTCCACATTCTGAGCATTCAAAACGTTTCTCCTCTGTGTGGGATCTTTGATGCTGCTGAAGATCACTACTCCGACTGAAGCTCTTTCCACACTCAGAGCACTGAAAAGATTTCTCCCCTGTGTGTATTCTTTGGTGCATAAGAAGCTCTGTTCTGTATTTAAAGCACTTTCCACAATAAAAGCATTTATATGTCTTCACTCTAGTGTGTTTTGGAAAATGCACGTCATGCCTATTTCCATCAGAGAAAGCCATTCCAGTCTCTGAACAGAAAAATGGTTTGTCCCCTGAATGAATCTTCCGGTGTTCAATAAGGTCTAATTTCTGTGAGAAACTTTCACCATGGTTGGAGCACCTATTATGTTTCTCTTCTGCATCTGTCTCTTGATCTACAAGGAGCTCTGCTCTACAAAGGACGCTCTTTTTATCCTCCAAAAATTGATGGCTCTGCTTTCCACTGTACCTTTGCAGATGGATATTATATTGGGTTTTATCTGAGAAGTTCATTCCACATTCCAAGCACTTGCATGTTTCTTCCACCACGTGAGTTACTTCACGAAACTCCCCCCCTCGGCAAGGAATTGGTTCATTCCTCTTCTTAACCATGTGGCTGCCTTTCTGCTCCTTAGGTGTGCCTTGGTTCCTGAAGCTTCCTCTCACATATTCATTCCTGACTTCATCTGGCGATAGAAGATGCCGTTCCTTGATCTCCTCATTCCTCTGATCATCTTCTGCTGGAATAAAAAAGGAAATCCCATTACATCTTTGAAGGGAAGAGAAGGTCCCAAGGCATCTCTGGGAATGTAGTAGGAAAGGACTGATGGCCCTTTGGCTTCACCCAGCCTGGCTGATCTTAATTCACACCTTTCCCTGGAATATCCAGTACTGAAGGACACCACAGCCCCTCCAGACCCACCACTGAGTTGACCCATATTCAGCTTCTGAGCCTCCAGATTTCAGGTCCCAGAAGGCATCCTTCCCTCCTAACCCAGCAAGCTTTATAATTCTACCGAACCAAGAGATGGCAAAAAGAAAAACAGAACCTCTGCATTCCTATTCCTTGCCCATTCCTTTCACATAACTGTGAAGGATACACACTTGCAGCTAGCATGTTTGAGAAGGAATTACCCTTTTGTGAGGCAAAGCAACCTGATTTCTTTCAAGGTCAGATTCAAGAATGTGGCAATTGGCCCACCATGGGAACCAGTTTTATAACAAGACTAGCAATAAGGCCCGTTGTGGTGAGAAGCTCTGTTCTGTATTTAAAGCACTTTCAACAATAAAAGCATTTACATGTCTTCACTCTAGTGTGCTTTGGAAAATGTACATGTAGGTTATTAAAGAAGGGTTATTAAATCAGGTTGCTTGAGAAAGAAGGGATGGTGGAGCAAAAGAGATGTGGGTAATTGCTTTCCATCTCTCCCCACTCCCACCCCCACAACCTCTATCTAGAAAAAGTGCAGTATTTCTTTGCAGTGGGGACCAAAGCAACTCATATTATTCTCTTCTTCCCCCTTTTGATCTGCACAACAACCCTTTGAGGCAGGATAGGCTGAAAGTCTGTGACTGGCCCAAAATCACCCAGTCAGCTTTCACAGCCAGAAGCTGGGTCTGGCAGACCCTGCTCTGAAGTCACAACAGCCATGTCACACTGGCTGTCATGGGGGGGTGGCCTCAGCAGGTTATAATGATTTAGAGCAGGGGTGTCAAACTAATTTGTTATGAGGGCCAGATCTGATGTAAATGAGACCTTGTTGGGCCGGGCTGGGCCGTGTTGGGGTGGGCTATGTGTCTACCTATTTAAGATTAGGTAGCAGAGCTATAAACTTTCTAAAGGTCACAGACAGTCATAACTAAAGATTTTTTAAAAAAAACTTAATATAAAACATGTTTTTAAAACATTAGCACTTGTTGGTCTTAAAGGTTCTTTCTTTGTATTTCTCCATGGAACTGGGCAAAGGAAGCTCTGGCTCTTTTCTTCCCTCCCCAGGGGACCAGGAGGGGGAGGAGCCTTAACCCATGGAGAAAATCAAGGGTTTGCTCTGTAGCTCCTGTGACATTTCATCTCCTGTCCGCTTTCCCCCAAGATTTAGTTTAAAAACTGCTCTGCCACCTTTTTGATTTTAAACGCCAGCAGCCTGGTTCCATCTGGGGACAAGTGGAGACCGTCTCTTTTGTGCAGCTCCCGCTTGTTCCAGAAAGCATCCCAGTGCCTAACAAACTTAAACCCTTCCTCCTTACACCATCGTCTCATCCACACATTGAGACTTCTAATTTGTGCCTGTCTCTCCTGCCCTGCACGTGGAAGAGGTAGCACTTCTGAGAAGGCTACCTTGGAGGTCCTGGCCTTAAGTCTCCCGCCTAGCAGCCTAAATTTTTCCTCCAGGACCTCACGACTGCACTTCCCCACATCGTTGGTGCCAACATGCACCACAACCACTGGCTCCTCCCCAGCACTGTCTATCAGCCTATCTACTACACGCGTAATGTCCGCTACCTTCACACCAGGCAGGCAAGTCACCATATGGTCAGTACACAGTTTTGCCACCCAGCTGTCTACTTGCCTAAGGATCAAATCACCAACTACCAAGACCCCCCCTCTCTCCCTGCCCAAGGATGGTTCCTTGGCGCGAAAGGATTCCCACTCACCAACCGAAGAAGAGGTCCCTTCTGAGGGCGCATTCCCCTTATCCTCAGCACAGTGCCCTGTTCCCTCTTGACCCTCACGCTCCCCGGCAGCAACGGGGCTGCTACACTCAAAGAGCGGGGCTCATCTAATACGCCCCCGAGAGTCTTCCCCGAGTGCCTAACTGACCGTCTCTGCTTCTCCAGGGCAGTTACCTCGGCCTCAAGGGTACAAACTCGTTCCCTGAGAACCAGGAGCTCCTTGCATCGAGCACACACCCAAGACTTCTGTCCTGTGGGCAGATAGTCATACATGTGACACTCAGTGCAAAACACTGGAAAGCCCCCACCCCCCTGCTGGCATTCTATACAGTCCTCTTTAAATCCTGTTTAAGTGGCTCCCCTTCTGGTCAACTTACCTTATTGGGAGAACAAGGAAATTAGGGATCTGGGTTCCTGGTCCTTACAGAGCCCCCAGGCCAAGAGCCCTTTAGCTCTTGCCCTTCGGCTCCCGCCTTTGGCAAGGCGCAGCTTAAAATGTGAAGAGGGTGGGGAGCACAGCCACTCCTAAGCAATCAGCAGCAATCAGCAACAATCACTTTCAATCACCTTCACCTTCAGCCCACTCAACCAACCAAACAGCAGTTCCACAGCTACCACAACTCGGCTGTCTCAGCTTATCTCAGAGCTGCTCTGAGTTGACATTGTACCTTTCCCCTCCCCAAATTCTGGCTTCCGAAGACTCCACCACAAAATCTCCAGGAATTAATAATAATAATAATAATAATAATAAATTTTATTTGTACCCCGCCCTCCCCCGCCGAAGCAGGCTCAGGGCGGCTAACAACACAGTGACCAATGGTACATTAATAAATAAAACATTAATAAACAACATAGTAACCAATGGTGCATTAATTAAAACCATTACATTAAGAACATTAAATTAAGCATTAACTTAACCTTAAAAACCAGTAGAACATTAATTAAAACAAACTATAACATTATCACTGACGCTATTCTAGTTAGTGCTAATGGCGGATTTTCTTCGTTGTAGAATTGTACTTCAGCTGTTCATAAAAGCTAATTTAAAAAGAGTGGTCTTGCAGGCCCTGCGGAATTTTCCACCCACCTGGAACTGGCAGCCCTAGTCAGGACTGGGCCCAAGGAGTTCTCCCTCAAAGGTCTGGAAAGAGCCTCCTCCCCCCAGCCTTTTACTGACAGAACCAAGCTTGGCTGTAGGGTTGCCAGGTCCAACTCAGAAAATATCTGGGGACTTTGGGGGTGCAGCCAGGAAACTTTCCCATCCCCAATAAAAATAAAAATACAGCAATGCTATTCCCCTGAATACAGTCTTCATTTCCTCAACCCCCAGCAGCTGACTGCACTTTCACTAAATGAAAGTGAAAATACACATTCTTTCTCACACAAAGCAGCCAAATAAACAGTTTGCAAGCACACACTTTTGTGCTCTCACTGAGGCAATTTACTCACTGGAGGAATTTATTCACCAGAACTGAGGAATGTAACCATCTGCTATATTTCAACTTCTTAACTGTTGTATTTTTAACTTCTTAACCACTGTATTTCTGCTTCTTGTCTAACAGGAAAAGGAAAGCAGAGCAGCTCCAAACAAGCAGAGGGGCTCTGCTTGCTTCTCTTCCTTTTACACACTTCCCAGGAGCTCTCAGCCAATTGGGGGAAGGATTTCTGTGGCTGTTTCCCTCCTCCTCCTCCCACCCTCAGCCAATGGAATGCAGCATGCCTTGATTGATGGTTTGATGGGCCAAAGGTTGATGCAGTACAGTCCCAACTAATCAGAGTGCTCCATTTTGCCAACACAAAAGGGCTTTTATATAGAGAGAGAGAGAGAGAAAGAGGTACTTTTCTCCCTTTCTCACAATACAAGAACTCGTGGGCATTCGATGAAATTGCTGAGCAGACAGGTTAAAACGGATAAAAGGAAGTACTTCTTCACCCAAAGGGTGATTAACATGTGGAATTCACTGCCACAGGAGGTGGTGGCAGCCACAAGCATGGCCACCTTCAAGAGGGGTTTAGATAAAAATATGGAGCAGAGGTCCAACAGTGGCTATTAGCCACAGTGTGTGTGTATGTGTGTGTGTATATATATATATATATATATATATATATATATATATATATATATATATATATATATATATATATATAAATTTTTTGGCCACTGTGTGACACAGAGTGTTGGACTGGATGGGCCAACATGGCTTCTCTTATGTTCTTATATATATATATAGGATAGGATGGGAGGAGGCAGGCAAGAGCAAAGCCATCATCTTCTAGAATGTTCATCAAGTGAGCTCCATGATTGGATTTGGAAGACCACCTGATGCCAGATGGCAAGAGATTAGGGGAGGCCAAATTTGCTTAATGTAAGAGCCACACAAAATAAACGTCATGTTTTTGAGAGCCACAAGACATGAACATCAGATGTTTGAGAGCTGCAAAATGGAAGGAGGGAGGGAAGGAAGGAAGGAAGAAGCTTCTCCACCTCATCTATTCAATCTGTCACCATAGCAGATGTATTTAATAGTTTTTATAATACATCAGAAATTCATGTCTTGGGCCAGTCTACCTAGCTTTGAAGAACATTGTTATCACTGCCACCCAACTCCTCGAGACCCCCAGTAGCGGACAAGTAGTGGGGCCTGCCTGAAAATGATCTGTGTTCAATATTTTGATCTAAGCACCATCCCAATGGCAGCAATCTGCACCTTTGACACTTATGAAAGATCCTTACCCAGAGAGGCCACGCTCCAATAGTTCTCCAACATCACCTCCCTGTAGAGAGCTCTTTGGTCCTGATCCAGCAGGGCCCACTCGGCCTCCGTGAAATACACGGCCACCTCCTCGAAGGAAAAGGGACACTGAAAGAGAAAGCAGATTCCCTCGTCAGATATCATGCCAGGCAGAGAATGCACACTGGAAAGGATAATTCCAGGTATATGCAGGATGGAGAGCTTGGCAGGTGTAAAGGGAGTGGGGTTCACAATCTCTCCTGTCCAGACACCTTAGCAGCAAGGTCAGGAAGAAAAGCCCCACTGAGAAGGAAGGGGGGACCCAGACCATCCTCTCGCTTATCTCCCCTACCTGGACCAGAGATGCAGCAGCTGCTTCCACATCTGTGCAAAGACGATGGCTTGAGAACATCTGTGCATTGACTGCAAGGGAGACAAAGGAAGACCGTTAGATGAGCCTTCACATTTAATTTACTTACTTGAAACCTGCTTCACACACACCCATTTCCAGGGCTGTTAAACCTAAAGATGGCCACGATAAAGGACAAAAACGGAAGGGACCTAGCAGAAGCAGAAGAGATCAGGAAGAGGAGGCAAGAATACACAGAAGAATTCTATAAGAAGGATCTCAATGTCCTTGACAACCATGGCGGTGAAATTGCTGACCTCGAGTCAGACATTCTGGAGTGTGAAGGCAAATGGGTCTTAGAAAGCATTACTAACAACGAAGCAAGCGGACATGACGGTATCCCAGTTGAGCTATTCAAAGTCCTACGATGCTGTTAAAGTGATGCACGCATTATGTCAGCGAATCTGGAAAACGCAACAGTGGCCACAGGACTGGAAAAAGATCAGTTTATATTCCAATCCCAAAGAAAGGCAATGCCAAGGAATGTTCAAATTATCGCACCATTGCACTCATTTCACATGCCAGCAAGGTCATCTTAAAGATCCTACAAGCTAGGCTTCAGAAGTATGTCTATCGGGAACTACCAGAAATTCAAGATGGGGTTCCAGAGAGGTAGAGGAGCTAGAGATCAAATTGCCAACATTCGCTGGATTATGGAGAAAGCATGGGAGTATCAGAAAAACCCTAGATGATACACACCCAATGCAATCTACGAATCAAGTCTAAGAACACGAGATCCCATTACTTAGAACCTCAACCATCTAATATATTGGACATCTATAGGAAGTATTCCTTTATTGGCTAGGAGAGTCAAAACTGGTGACCATAGGTCCAGATCTACATGGGACATTATACCAGGAACTCCAGAAAAAAAAAATGGATTGTCCATTATTCTACTCATTCAAAATTCTTCCCATAGCTTAAAAAAGATGCAAGTACCAGTCATTTCTGACTCTGGGGTGACGTCGCATCACGATGTTTTCATGGCAGACTTTTTCCGGGGTGGTTTGCCAGTGCCTTCCTCAGTCATCTACACTTTCCTCCCAGCAAGCTGGGGACTCATTTTACCAACTTTGGAAGGCTGAGTCAACCTCGATCCGGCTACCTGAACCCAGCTTCCTCCAGGATCGAACTCAGGTCGTGAGCAGAGCTTGGACTGCAGTACAACAGCTTACCACTCTGCGCCACGGGGCTGCTTCCCACAGCTTAGTATACCATAAATTTAAAGAAAGGGGAGATGGTCGATTCCAGGCATTGGGTATAATCAACCTGGCAGCTGCTAATACATTAGAGATCAGTACCTTGGAAGTGCACTGGATGCATACACCTGTCCAATGATTTTTTTTTTAATTTTTTATTGTTATATATTCCAACACCAATCCACCTCTGTGAGAGTCCCAGGCCACAGATACATTATAATATTCCATAAATTTATAACTATTAACATTTCATCCAAATACAACTCCATCACTCTATTTAAACATCTTATCCATTCATTTTCTTATTAACCAACCAATCGTCTTAAATTGTTTAAACTTTTCCAAATATCTCACCATCTTCCTAAACCACCCCTCCTCCTGTTCCCTAACCTTTAATCCGTTCATTCTTCGTATCTTCATCGTTAAATACTCCAAAATAATTATATAATTCATTTTATCCCTCCAGTGATTAATTGTCAATTCCTCAGCTTCTTTCCAATTCCTTGCTATCACTTGTCTTGCTGCTACTAACATCAAATTAATCCATTTACTATCCTCTTTTGATCTTAATCCCACACCATCCAAATTAATAATTGCCATTGCTTTAGATATACTTATTTTCCATCCCATAATCTTTGTCATCTCTATGCCAACCTGCAACCAGAATTTTTTCACTAAGGGACAATCCCACCACATGTGACTGAAAGTTCCAATTTCTCCACATTTCCTCCAACAATTTTTACTCCCTGATTTAGAGATATAATACATCTTAATGGGTGTATAATACCATTTCTGTATCATCTTCAATCCCTGCTCCTGCACTAACCTAGATGTTGTAACAAAGGGAGGTAATCTAAACATCCTCTCCCAATCTTCATTTAAAATTTTATCTCCAATATCTGTTTCCCAATGTTCCTTCAAAAATTCTCTCGGGGATTTCCCTGTACCTAATAAAATCTTATACAATTTTGAAACTATTTTTGACTTATCTTCGCTATACTCTTTCACCAAGTTTTCAAAGGGAGTATTAATTCTTTTACCAATATTTTTAAGTTCTTCCTCCTTCAGCAATGAGGAGATTTGACTTTTTAACAACCAATTAATATTATTCAAAATATTATACTCCTCTTTCTTCACCCCATCAGTACCCCAAACCTCTTTCAATTCTCGAATCGTAATCCTCTTCAGTTTATCTCCTACTTCCTTTGACAGCAATCCCCTTAATGGAGCAAATTTATCATAATACCACATTTTAGTAATAGATGATATCTCCGGAGCGAGTTCTTTTTTCCACTTCCCCCATACCCTACTGGGCCCCATAAAGGTTGATAATTTATCACCTATCTTCTTCCTCCTTTTCGTTCTCTCAAATAAACTTTCCTTTCCTCCTACTACCTCTAAATTTTCCTTTTCTATCCCGTTCAGCTCTTCTCCTAATTCTCCCTCCAACCAAATCATTAAGTGCCTTAATTGATATGCATCATAATAGTAAATTATATTGGGAATCCCCCATCCCCCATCTTTAATACCATAATATCTATACCTATTAGCTGTCCTTGGTTTCTTTGATGCAAAAACAAATCTATCTATATCTCCTTGCCATCTCTTCAGTACGTATTCTGGTATATGCCAAGGCAATACATAAAATAAATAAGTCAACCTAGGAACTAGAAACATTTTAACCATAGCATTCCTTGTACTAATTGACTCTTTCCTCTTCCTCCAGTCTCTCATTTTAACTTGAATTCCACTCCAGATTCCTTTATAATTATACTCAAATATTTTTTTAATATTCCTAGGAATATTAACCCCTAAATATTTCACCATTTTATTTGCTATGGGAATACCCAAAATTTTTGAAGCTGCTAATTGTAACCCTGGTTTTACATTAACACACATCATCGAAGATTTTGAAAAATTCACTTTTAACCCTGACACTTCCTCAAATTCCTGTAGTATCTTTTTTAAAGGTGCCACTGCGGGCTCCACATCCTTAATTGTCACCATCATGTCATCTGCATACATTGTTAAGAGATTCCCATCTATTTTCCCTTTCCCTGGAACTTCAAAGCGTATAATTCTTTTTGTCCTTTTTTAATTTATTCACTAACGGTTCCAATGCTAAAATAAATAACATAGGGGATAAAGGGCATCCCTGCTTCGTACCACTCATTACCTGAACATATCCTTCTACTGATCCACCAACTCCTATCAACGCCTTAGATTTAGAATATATTGCCTCAATACATTTTGAAATTTCTCCCCAATCCTATACTTTTGAAATATGATCTTCATGTATGTCCAATCCACAGAATCAAAGGCCTTATAAATATCCAACACCAAAAGCGTAAGCGGCAAATCCTTATTTTTAGCTAAATAAACCATACCCATCACCTTCCTAACTGCCTCTACTAAATACTTTTGAGGCATAAACCCAAATTGCTCTTTCCCTATCAATTGTGCTATACATTTTTTAAGTCTCATTGCCATAACCTTTGCAAATATTCGATAATCCATATTGGTAATTGAAATTGGCCTATAAGAATCCCTTAAAGTCTGATCTTTCCCTGGTTTCGGAATTAACACCAATCTCGACTCCAACCATGTAGGCGGTGTAGGAGATCCATCCAAAATTCCTTGAAACAATTCAGTCACATGAGGCACCAATATATCCTTAAAATGCTTATAAAATACCGCATTAAAACCATCCAGTCCAGGTGCAGATTGCATATTCATAGAATCTATAGCCACCTTAACTTCTTCTTCCGTTATATCCTTATCTAATTCTTTCCTACTATCTTCACTTAATTCTAAACATTCCAACCCCTCACAGAATTTTTCTATATCTTCCTTTTTAATCCCTTTGTTTGCGTACAATTTATTATAAAATTCTATAAAATTCTCCAGTATCATTTTAGGTTCAGTTTCCAAAAACCCTATATCGTTCCTGATTGCCTTAATATTTTTCCTAACCTGAAAATTCTTAATTTTATTTGCTAAAATTCTTCCTCCTTTCCCTTCAAACTCATAATACTTCTGTCTGTTATACCATAATTTTAACGTAGTCCTATTAATATCCAATACATTCAACTCTTCCCTTTTCCTAACTACTTGTTCTTTATCCTCCTCCTTCTTAGATTTCCTAAATTTCTCCTCCAACACTCTAACTTCTTCTTCTACTTCTTTAATTTTCCTATCTTTACCTTTCTTCAATCTCACCAAATTCTGTATACACACACCTCTAATGGTGGCTTTCATTGCTTCCCATATTATTGTTAATGAAGTATCTGATTTCCTATTCTCCTCAAAATATCTTTCCATTGCATTTTTAATATTACACTTACTTTCTTCATCTGCCACTAACCATGGATTAAACTTCCAATTATAAGATCTATTACAATGACCTATTTGCAAAAAGGCTGAAACAGGGGCATGATCAGTAATCTTAATCATCCCAATCTCCATATCTTTAACCCAATTCCTCATTTCTTGAGAGACTAGGATTCCATCCAATCTTGAATAAGTTCCATGCACGGCAGAGTAAAAAGAATACACATCATCATTAGGAAACATTTCCATCCATAATTCTAGCAGACCAAATTTCCCGCACACTCTTTTAAATTTCTCTGCCTTTCTTTTTTTAACATTGCCTTTCCCCTGCAAATCAATATTAAAATCCCCCCCTATTATTTTAGTATAGGGTGGGGGGAGGGCGGGGCGACGCGGCAAATGGCGGACGCTTGAAAGAGTCGCGCTCTACAGCCTGCCTATTCACGCCCCCCCCGCTCCTTCTAAACACTTTGCCTACGCTCGGGCATGGGCAAAAAGAACGTCGGAGGCCACAGAGCAGCAAAAAGGACCCCCAAATCAACGCAGCAAGTATTAACTTTCCCCCCTGCGACTCCTGAAGCCCCCGCGTCCCTGCCTGGGCCCTCTCACCCGCCTGAGAAAATGGCGTCCGGAGCTTCTACTGATGCCGCAGATGGCGCTCTACTCACCTCTCAGTCTTTTCATGCTGCGATGGCTCAGCTTAAGGAAACCATAGGCGAAACGATTTCCAAAGCCACAGCACCCATCTATTCCGAGCTCAAAAAAATCAATGAAACTTTAACAGCTGTCACTCAAACAGCAGATGCAGCCTTTGAATTAGCAACTAAGGCTCAAGAAGCAGTAGAGAGCCTTCAACACTCTGACCAGTGGGCACACGAGAAAATTCTATACCTGGACAATAAACTTAGGGTGGCAAACCTGAAACTTCGCGGCCTGCCTGAGCAGGCAGAAGAAAATCAGGAGCTCAAAACTTTCATTGCGACCTGGCTTGTCTCCGCTCTCCACCTCCATGATGGGGCAGCCCCCCTTATAGACTCCGCTTATCGTCTTGGCATTCTTCGACCTAACTCCAAAGACTTCCCACGGGACATTCTACTCACGATCCCAGACTCCAGGACCCGGGCCACCATCTTCCAGAAAGCTAGATCCGATGAAGGTCTACTCTTTGGAGAGAAAAAAATCCTCGTACTGGCTGATCTGTCCCCTGAGACCCTACAGCACAGGAAGGACATGAAACCCATCCTCAACCAGCTCACTTCACACAAGATCCGTTTTCGCTGGTCCTCACCTACACAAATCGTTGTGGTCTACCAGGGTCTCCGCTTCTCCGCCTCTGATTTTGCTACTGGATGTGACCTCCTCCACCAACTTCACATTGACCTGCCCCCAGTCACCGACCCAAACTCGACCAGAGATCTCCAGACACCTAGCAAGCCTCCCTTTTCTAGATCAAGAAGACACCGTTGAACTTGCTTCAAGTAATAACTTAGCCTACTTGCGTGTTTATACACACATGCTTTGTCTACAGTAAAAACCATGCCCTGGTTTTATTCTCATGATTCTGAAGGAAGCGGGGGGGGGAGGAGGATTTCTCCTAACGTTAATTTTACTCAGTTAAGGCAGCCAAGAGCTCCCTCCTTCCAGCCCTCCTACCCTAGTTAGTGTTTCAGTAACTCAGACAAATCATTCATTGCTCTCTTCCAGAGTCAATGAATAGGTTAAATAGTTTTGTGTTTTATGTATGGTTTATGGTTTATTTGTTCAGAAGGGAAAGCCTTTGGGTGGCATTGTTCATGAATCTGAATGTTTACCTTGCAAATCCTGACTACTTTTGGTCAACTTTCTTTGTTTGTATTAGCGTCCTATGCACAGAATGGTTTCTTCGTAGGAAGCAGAGTTGTTCATACTTTTCACTACTGTCTCAGGTGTTTAGTATGATATCCGGCCTGTTATATGAAGTCCTTCTTTATGTTTTAACCTTTCTTTTCACGTTTATATTAGCAGTGGACTCAAACCTTCGCACACCCTTACTTAATTCCACTTTAATCCCAACTGGTTCCATTCTTATGGTTATTAATTTTACTCTTTTGCAGGGGTATGTTACTGTATTGCAATGTTGGTGGTATATTAATAACTCAAATTTCCTACACTTATTTTGGAACGAATTTACTCCTTGGAGGCCAGGCCCTTTGAAAATGGTTATGTCTGGTAGTTTTACACTCTTCGACCAATTTTTACTATGTCAGATTTGAACTTGATTTCTCTTAATTGTAGAGGCCTTAACAATGTTATTAAGGCTAAAAGACTCTCCTCCGCACTAACAAAACTGCAACCTGACCTCCTTTTTTTACAGGAAACGCATATCAAAAAACCAAACTTTATTATTTTCCACTCGAAATGGTTTCAAACACAATTTGTAGCTCCTGGTTCCTCCAAGTCTCGTGGAGTGGCTATCATCTTGTCCAAGAGAGTAAGATTTGTTCCTCAGGCCCAAGAGCTAGACCCCCAAGGAAGGTATATCTTCGTTAAAGGCATGCTGAATGACTCATTATTTACTTTGGCCTCTATCTACGCCCCTAATGTGGCACAAACTACCTTTATAAAATCTACCTTACATAAGCTTGCTCTCTTCCAAGAGGGGGAAGTGATTATAGGAGGCGATTTCAACCAGATAATCGATCCTATTTGGGATAGATCCTTTAAAACTCGCACCCCTTCAACAGCCCCCCCCACACCTCTCCAATCTATCTTTCAAAACTATAATCTACACGACATTTGGAGGATCCGTAATCCAGGTGTCAAAGATTACACATACTTCTCTGCGGTCCACAATGTATTCACAAGAATAGACTACTTTCTTATTTCCCCCTCCCTTATGAATCAAATTTCCCACGCTAATATTGGTCTTCGAACCCTCTCTGACCACGCCTGGTTAGAATGCACCCTAAACACTGCTCCCCAAGACAGACCCAGTTATAACTGGTCGCTGAACAGATCACTTCTTTTAAATAAGGAATTCTGCACGCAGATCGAAAGAGAGATTAACTTTTATTTTGATAAGAATTCAAATTGTGGTGTCCCCCCCAACATCGTTTGGGATGCAATGAAGGCAGTTCTACGCGGTAAATGCATCTCCTTGAATTCGGCCTATAAAAAGAGGAAATTAGAACTCAGTCAAAACATAATGGAAAACATTAAGTTACTAGAACAGAAACACAAACAGACCTGCTCTAAAAAAATCTATCATAAACTTTTACTCGAGAGGAAAAAACTTGAATTACTTGAGACTACCACCATCAGGAAAAACCTTCTTTTTTTAAAACAGAAATACTGGCACAACCACCCTCGTTCCTTGAAACTTTTATCTTGGAAACTTAGAAAGGAACTAGGGGAGCGACACATAAACTTTATCTCAGACTCCAAAGGCATAAGGCATTCCTCTAACAAGAAAATCATAGAGGTTTTTCACAACTACTACCAAAAACTTTATACTTCAACTAACCCCTCTTCTCCTTCAATAGACCGCCTCTTACAAGATCACCCCATTCTTAACCATCTATCTCAGGACCACATAAACTTTTTGGAGTCACCCATCACTTCAACAGAGGTGATTGATGCCATTAAAGCTTCCAAACTTAATAAAACACCTGGTAGAGATGGTCTGCCTTCAGAATTTTATAAGAAATTTGGTTCCTTTTTAATCCCTCACTTCACCTCAATTTGTAACTTAGTGCTTGATACTGGCCTCATGCCCCCCTCTTGGTCCCAAGCAAAAATAATTCTCCTACCTAAGAAAGATAAGGACCCTTTAAACACCAAGTCCTATCGTCCCATCTCCCTACTTAATAACGATTACAAATTATTTACATCCATCTTAACAGCCAGACTGAATAAAATTATTGGTAATTACATTCACACAGACCAATCGGGATTCATCCCTAGTCGAGATATCACGGATAACACAAGGCAAACCATTAACCTGATCCAATACTGTTCCTTTCAGAAGTTTGAATCCTGCTTCTTGGCATTAGACATCGAAAAAGCCTTCGACAGCGTGGAACCGTTATTCCTTCACAAGGTCCTCCACTATATGGGATTTGGCCCGAAATTCAAAAAGGTTATCAGTTCTCTTTACCTTGAACCATCCGCCTTTCTCCAAATTAATGGACATCAATCTCCCGAGTTCCTACTCGAAAGAGGGACACGCCAGGGCTGCCCCCTCTCTCCAATTCTTTTCGCTTTGACCATCGAACCTCTTGCCAATTTGATCCGTCTCTCTCCCGAGATCCCTGGTATCTCAGTTCAAGGTGTATCATTTAAAATTAGTCTATTTGCTGATGACATAGTTTTGTACATATCTAATCCCCTGCAATCCTTGAGTGCCATTTCTACCATTCTAGACAAGTTTGGGGCACTTTCTGGTCTTAGGGTAAACCATTCCAAATCCATTCTTTACCCAATCAACGTCCCTCTTAACTTAAAGAACACAATTTCTACTCTATACCCCTTTCACTGGGTTAAAGATAACTGGTCCTATTTAGGGCTAAAAATTCCTTTAAATCTTTCTAAACTATTACTTGCCAACTATACCTCGACTTTCTCAGATATCTCCAATAATCTGAAGCAATGGGATAAACTACAACTGTCCTGGCTAGAAAGAATTCATACCATTAAATCCTTTATTTTCCCACGTTTATTATATTTATTTAGAGCCCTTCCTATCGAGTTACCCTCAAAACTGTTAAACACATGGCAACAAACTCTGTCTGCCTTCATCTGGAAGTACAAAAAACCCAGAATCAAATTAACAACGATCTGCCGCTCTAGGACCAAGGGTGGCCTGGCGGTCCCTGACATCACTCGGTATTACAAAGCGGCCATCCTCTCCCAAATGACCAAGATCCTATACCAACACTCCCCCCCCCCTTCCTGGTCTCTCCTGGAAGAGGCCCATTTTACCCCCCTTAAATACTACGAGCTTTTATGGCTCCAAAAACCTGACCGTCCTCCTTGGCAGTTTGTGAACCCATTTATCAAAGCACTCCTTTCGGTTTGGGACTCAGAACGCCTTTATCTTGCTCCTGGCTCCTCCATTATTTCTTCATTTGTGGGGCAGAAATGGTTCCCTCCGGCCCAACTCCCCTCTTCCTTTAAAGTCTGGCGTGACTCCTCGAAGGTTTTCCTTTTTAACCTTCTCACCCCTTCCAAACAAATTTTGCCCAAAGACAAGCTTGACCAACAACTCCTAAACCCAGCTCCCTGGTACCAATACTTTCAGATTAGACATCTACTTCAAGACTCTAAACTGAAACTGTCACTTTCCCGCCCTACAACTGACTTCGAACACCTGATACTCCACCTACGGGATTCTGAGAAATCAAAAGGTCTCATTTCACGTATATATCGCATTCTCCTGTCTAAACTAGAATCTTCACTTCCCTCTTACACGAATTCATGGCACAATGACTGCGGAGAAACGCTTTCTCCGGACCAGTGGGAGGCTATATGGGAAAGTGAAATTCTACAATCAAACATCATAAACATATCACAACAAAACTTCAAACTAATAGCCCGTTGGTACCTCACCCCCATTCAGCTCTCCCACATGATCCCCTTATCCTCCCCAGATTGTTGGAGAGACTGCGGCTTTAAAGCCTCCTATATACACTGCTGGTGGGAATGCCCTAAAGTAAGGCCTTTCTGGTCCTCAATTTGCTCCCATCTCTCAACTCTACTGGGCACTCCAATTCCTGAAGACCCTAAGATTATATTTCTCAATCATTGGCCGGGCTCCAAATTGTCATCCTCCAAAAGATCCTTATTGGCTAAACTCCTAACGGCCGCTAAAACAACGGTAGCACAGTCTTGGAAAAATACAAACAGCCTATCCCTTGATAGTTGGCTCTTAAAGGTTTGGGATCATGTCGCTATGGACAAGATTCAGGCTTCACTTGACACTATTGACTCTTATCAAGCTTACTCTAAATATATAGCGACATGGTTCCCTATCCTTGAAAAAATTGACTCAGACCCATTCTATATCAACTCCCGCGACAAAAGTAGACTTTATAGGGATTTTCTGTGGTTATAAATTTTTTTTTTTTTTTTTTATATAACACTGCATTTTGCTCTACCAACCTCGATATATTCCTCCTTTTTCCCTTCTTATTAATGTATAGGTTGACGGTTTTTATTGGTTATTTTTCTCTCGTTGTATTTGACCGGTTAATTTTACCTATCTATGTACAGACTTTGCACTTTTTTAAGTTATGATTGTACAAATTTTTTTCTAATAAACCTGTTGTTAACCGGGGGAAAAAAAAAAAAAAAGTATAGGGTGAAATTTTTTCAAACTTCTGCAAAAATCTATACAATACATTCAACTGATGCACATTAGGGAGGTACAAAGAAGCTAAAGCCACCGGCTCACCCTCCAAATGACCCTGTACAAAAATAAACCTTCCATCCTTATCTCTCATTACCTTATCTGCAACAAAATCTATTTTAGAATTAAATACTATTCCCACCCCTCTGCTCTTCGAGGAGCCTGGAGCAATAAATTTCTTACCTTTCCCAAAACCTGTCCAATGATTAAAAGGCATTATGTTACAGATTCGGGAGTGAACTTGTTTCCCAAATTGGGCATTTGGAGCATCGGTGATACACTTTGCCTATGTTGCAACATTTCTCCCATCAATAACGATCACAGGTCTTTGATATTAAATGTAGTTTATGTGGCGAGATGTGCCGATGCAACAAAAACTTTAAAAACTGCACTCCATTATTGGCTATTGGGGAGGTATTTGCTGGCGAGGCCCAGATCTGTCTCCATTCTGTCTCATTAAAAGCTCGAGGGAGTAAGGAATCCCACTTAAATTGATAAAGAGGCCTTTAAAAAGTAAAGGTAAACACCAGTCATTTCCGACTCTGGGGTGATGTCGCATCATGATATTTTCACCTCAGACTTTTTTTAACGGAGTGGTTTGCCATTGCCTTCCCCAGTCATCTACACTTTCCCCCCAGCAAGCTGGGGACTCATTTGACCGACCTCGGAAGGATGGAAGGCTGAGTCAACCTTGAACCAGCTACCTGAACCCAGCTTCCACCAGGATTGAACTCAGGTCGTGAGCAGAGAGCTCAGACTGCAGCTTTACCACCCTGCGCCACGGGGCTCCTTAAGAGGCCTTACTTAAATTCAAAGCCAATAGTTTATAAATCGAATAAATCAAGCCCTTAGATTTGGAGGCATTCTTATTAAAGTTACCCCCATATTCAAAGGGCATTTATGTTGGCCCGTTTTAATGTGCTTCCTTCTGCCACGTTATATGGGAGGTTTAAAAAAATACCATTCTTTGATAGGCTCTGTCCCTGTGGGCCGAAGGAAACGGAAGGAACGGACCATGTACTCTTATCCTGTAGATTCTACTGTGATTCACGTGCATCTTATCTGGATCCTATATTGCAGTCCCTGGAGGGTAAATCTGATGAAAGCAAGATAGTGAGTTTACTAGCCTCAAATAAGGCTGAAACCATTGAAGTGGTGGCAGACTTCCTTTACTGTGCTTATAAGAGCAGAAGCCTGTTTAGAATGTTTAATTAGCCACTCTTTCTCCTGCTTCCTTGATTTGATACTGTTGTTGTTACGCCAATAAAGGTTCTGCGACTGTGACTTATTGAAGTTTCAAAAGAAGGTAAGGGCCTGTTAAAATTATTTTAATTCAAGAGGAGGCGGAAGAGGATGAGGAGGAAATTATTAGACTTATACCCTAGTCTTCACTTAGAGCAGCTTAAAACATCCTTTCCCCTCCTCACAACAGACACTCTCTGCGATTGTGGGGCTCTTTTAAGAACTTCTCTTTTGAGAACAGCTCTGAGAGAATTTGCGATTGACCCATGGTCATACCAGCAGCTGCATGTGAATGAGTGGGGAATCAAACTGAGTTCTCCTAGATGATAGAATCATAGAACAGAATCATAGAGTTGGAAGAGACCTCTAGGGTCATCTAGTCCAACCGCCTGCACAATGCAGGAAACTCACAAACACTTCCCCCTAAAGATTAGAGTCTGTGCCCTTAACCACACCAAATGCAATTGCCTTCCAAGAATCAGTTTAAGCCCCATTAAGGGGAATGGCTATTACTACATCCTATGGTACTGAGTCCCACAAATTAACTCTAAGTTGGTTACACAACTATTTCCCTTATCTACCTAATATCTTCATGGTGTGCCCCAACCCCATCAAGCCACAAAACAGCCTTACCGCATGAGAGGGCATCTTGGGCACCCTCCTGGGCCAGAGCCCTCTGCTCTTCCTCGGATGGAGCCCCTTCTGCCTCAGGGAACGTCCCTTCCGTCTTCATGGATGGCCCCCACATCTGGAAGAGCAGCAAGGGAGAGGGGTAAGAGAAGGCATGGAATAGGCCCAGCAGACTCTCAAGAGAAATTGGTAAAGGGCGAGAGGTCACTTGTAGGATAAAGACAGCACAGCTGAAGTTACAGTGACCAAATAACTAAGAATGTATTGAACCAAAATCATACACATATGTTCAACAGAAGACTAAATAGCAATAACAATTCCCCAAACATTTGGCAGTTCCATCAAAGGAGTCCCAATGAACAGGAGGTCGACTGGATTTTTCCCGCTTCGAATTTTCTTCTAGTATAGGGTGCTCCAACCACACATCTCAATCAAAGGCAAAAGCTCAGAAAAAAAAATAAGTTGCAGAAAGTTGCAAAACTCACAAGGTTCTTTTTCAGTGCGTCCAAAAAGTGCACATAGAATTCCCAATGGACAAATGGGACAGAAATTCTCCAGGGCCTGCAAGACTACCCTTTTCCAACTGGCCTTCTCTTAATGTGGATTTTAGCCTACTACATACGGCCATCATAAATTACAAGAGGAGAACATCTAGAACGTAGCGCCTGTAAACGTTAGTTTTTAACTTTGATGGTTTTAATTACAATGGTTTTAAAATAGCAACTATTATGAATTATATATTGTATTGATATAATGTTTTATATTGTAATCATGTATCTATTATACGTTGTGAGCCGCCCTGAGCCTGCTGCGGCGGGGAGGGCGGGATATTAATAAAATATTATTATTATTATTATTATAAAATCTCCAGTAAGTTTTCAAAATGGCACTAAACTCCTTGAACCTTTTGGAGTTTAGTGCCATTTTGAAATCTTACTGGAGGCTTTCTGTCCCATTTGTCCATTGGGAATTCTATGTGCAGCCTTTGGAAGCACTGAAAAAGAACCCTGTGGGTTTTGCAGCTTTTTGCAGCTTATTGATGCATCAGAAACACTTCGATATTTTTCTCTGAGCTTTTGCCTTCGGCTGAGATATGCGGCTGGAGCCCCCCTATGCTAGAAGGGGATTCGAAGCCGGAATAATCCAGTCGACCTCCTGTTCATCGGGACTCCTTGGATGGAACTGTGAAGCCTTTGAGGAATTGTCACTGCTATTTAGTCTTCCACTGAACGTATTTGTATGATTTTGTTTCAATACCTTCTTAGCTATTTGGTCACTACAATTGTGCTGTCCTTACCCCTCCCAGACTCTTCATCCCTCCATCAACCAGCAGAGCTGCTTCAACCACAAAGGCAAGAATTAGGGTTATGTTTTCTGCCCAGCCTTGTGAACTCTCGGGAGGTGGAAATATCTGGCAGGGAAGACTTAGAATAAGGTTGCTGCTTGAAATGAGCAAAGGAAATCGCCTCACCTGTTCTGCCTGCATCTTCTCCTCTGCCTGACTCAGCAGGAAACCTTCGGCCAGGGCCACTGCCTGGGAACTGGTCTCAGGCTCACATCCTCTGACCCAGCACTGCATTTCCTGGGGCAGGATGGTCAGGAACTGCTCCAGGATCACCAGGTCCAGGATCTGCTTCTTGGTGTGCTTCTCCGGCTCCAGCCAGAGGTTGCAAAGGTCATGGAGCCGGCTGCAAACCATTCGAGGCCCATCAGCCTGATGGTAACGGAACTGCCGGAAGCAATTGCTGTGTACCTCAGCGGTCATAGTGTCCTGATCCATGACCTGTGGCACAGCTTCTTCCCAGAATTCAGCACCACTCCCTGCTTGGATGAGATGGGGACCTCTGCTTGATTCCTTGCTTGGGTCCTTCTGGGCCCAGTTCTTCCATCTCCTTCCCCTTCTTTTGGGTCACGTCCAGTGCTGGAAAGATACCCTTACTTGTGTGACTAGAAGGAGGGAGAGGAAAAGATATCAGAAAGGAAGAAAGATATAAAAAGAGAATGCTGCTTCATCATTGACCCTGGTCAAGAGACACCGAAGGGTTGTCCCAGAGGATCAGAAGAACTGTCCTGGCTGTAGTTTGCATGTCAGGATTAATGTTGTTCAGGGGTCATTTTGAAGAAAAAGGTTCTGGAGCTCATTAGCACAACTCATTTGCATATGCCACTCACCCCTGACATCACCGGAAGTTGTTCTAAATTACATCAGCTCAGCAGCTACCTTGCTTCTTGAATTAGAATTGTCTTTAGAAAACCTTACTCCCGTCATACTTTTAGAATTACTTTCTCCTATATGGCCCCAGTGACATGAGGAAGATTTCCATCTGTCTGCATTACATATTTCGGTTATTTTTTTGTGGGGTGAAAATGTTAGAAAGTTTGTCAAACCTTAGAGTACAGCAAAATTCCCACAGAGGGCTTGAATAATGGAGCCCAGAAGCAATTTTTTTTTTTTTGGGGGGGGGGGGGATTAAGAAAGAAGGAAAAGGAAAGGAAAGGTCCCCTGTGCAAGCACCAGTCGTTTCCGACTCTGGGGTGACATTTGGGGAGGGACGGTGGCTCAGTGGTAGAGCATCTGCTTGGGAAGCAGAAGGTCCCAGGTTCAATCCCTGGCATCCCCAAAAAAGGGTCCAGGCAAATAGGCGTGAAAAACCTTAGCTCGATACCCTGGAGAGCTGCTGCCAGTCTGAGAAGACAATACTGACTTTGATGGACCAATGGTCTGATTCAGTAGAAGGCAGCTTCATATGTTCATATATGTTGCTCTCACAACGTTTTCACGGCAGACTTTTTACAGGGTGGTTTGCCATTACCTTCCCCAGTCATCTACACTCCCCCCCCCCCCAGCAAGCTGGCTACTCATTTTACCAACCTCGGAAGGATGGAAGGCTGAGTCAACCTCGAGCCGGATACCTGAAAACCCAGCTTCCGCCGGGGATCGAACTCAGGTCGTGAGCGGAGCTTAGGACTGCAGTACTGCAGCTTAAACACTCTGCACCACGGAGCTCTTGATTAAGAAAGAAAGAGTACAATAAAATGTAGCGGTTCCAGAGCTCTGCTCCTGTGAGCTCCTGCCCAAAATGAGGCCTGATGTTGTTTAGGCTACACTACCTATAAAGCTGTTTTAGATATACCCGTTTGGTCCTTCAGGAAAATAAAAACCAGTTGTACAAGTCATGAGCTTGGCCTCTGATTTTCGGTGATCAACCTGTCCCAGGGTGCCAGCGTAAACAGGAGTGTGAGACAAAGTGACTAGCAACAGGTTAACCATGGCTGGTGTCTTCACAATAGGATGAACATATTAGGCAACATTTCTTTCCAAAAAGCCAAGCAGAGGGGCTTCAAGCCTTTCCATGTCACGGCAGAGGGGTTGGCTGGGAGAACAGGAGCAGGGGGAGCCTGTGAACCACCATGAGAACAGCCCATGGGGAAGAAGCACCAGCCAAAAATGCATGGCAGATGGGGCAGCCAAACAGCTTCTATGATTGCTCCCAGTTAGTCACTCCTGGGACAGACAACAGGGTAGATGAGCTATCCCAGAAGTCCTGGATATGATCTGCTAATGATCTCTCAGTCCCTTTGCCGAGGAAGAGGAAGAGTTGGATTTATACCCCACTCCTGCTGAATTGGAAGTCTGCTTGTGAGTAACCCTAACCCTATACCCTGAATCTCAGAGGTTGTGATCACACACACTAAATGAGGTGTTGAACTCATGTGTTATGAGGGCCAGATCTGATATAAATGAGACCTTGTTGGGCCGAGCCATGTTGGGCCGGGCCATGTGTGCACCTATTTAAGATTAGGTAGCTGAGATATAAGCTTTTAAAGGACACAGACAAACACAAAGTTTTTTTTTTAAAAAACTTAAAATAAAACATGCTTAAAACATTAGCACTCATGGGTCTTAAAGGTGCTTTCTTTGTATCTCTCCCATGGCATCCAGGGAACTGGGCAAAGGAAGCTCTGGCTCTTTCCTTCCTTCTCCAGGGGGTCAGGAGGAGGAGCCTCAGCCAATAGAATGAAGAGAGGCTTTTCTTAGTAGCTTTTCAGTACACTTGACAGAGCCTGGCAAAGCAAGCTCTCCCTCCCCACTTCCTCCCCAAGGGAGGAGCCTCAGCCAATGGAGAAAATAGACATTTTGCTCTGTAGCTCCTGTGTGATTGAGCAAGCCTTGCAAAGCAAGCTGTTATGCAGAAGGAAGCAAGAGAGAGGGAGAAGGGAGTAGATGACAGCCAGTTGCCCAGGGGCCTGATAGGAGCCCTCCAAGGGCCTGATTTGGCCCCTGGGCCTCATGTTTGACACCCCTGCACTAAATAGTGCACTTTCAATCCAGTTCTCAACTGGATTTTACTGTACAAGCTAGCAAAATCCAGTTGGAAGATGCATTAAAAGTGGATTGAAAGTGCATTATTCAGTATGTGTGATCACAGTGAGAGTCTCAGAGCACTCACAATCTCCTTAACCCACCCCCCACACACAACACAACAGACACCCTGTGAGGTAGGTGGGGCTGAAAGAGCTCTTACAGCAGCTGCCCTTTCAAGGACAACTTCTGCAAGAGCTATGGCTGACCAAAGGCCATTCCAGCAGGTGTATGTGGAGGAGTGGGGAATCAAACCTGGTTCTCCCAGATAAGAGTCCACATACTTAACCACAACCCCAAACTGGAAGGGCAGATGTGAGGCCTGGAAGTAATTGACTCCACCTTTTTGCTCTAGGGATGGCTTTTCTTAGAAACAGATCGTTGTTTTAAAATTATTTAATGCCAACTCCCCACCAAAAGCACACAGGACAGCAGCATTTCTCTGTTCCAGGACTGAAAAGCTTATCCCCACCCCCCTCCCCATGACTTACTTCCAAATCCAAATCACTTTATTGGCATAGAAATAAAAAGTACAGCATAAAAAAATTACATGGAGTTTCAGCTATAAAAACCAGTCAAACATCAAGAAGGGGAGCTAGTCTTTTTGCTCCCTGATTGTTATGGCAGCCAAAAGGTACTTTGCAACCAGGCTTGTGAAATGGGAACATTGGGCCAGGACTTACTTGTGAGCAGGAGTCGTTTTGTAGAAAAATAGGTGGTGGAGCTCATCCAGGGATTGTTATGCAGCTGCACTTCCTATTCAATGGACAAGGTAGGTAGGTAGGGAGGAGGGGGGGGGGCTGTCAGAAAGGTTCAGGAGCTGTGCTCCTGTGAGCTCCTGCTGAATTGAAGGTCTGCTTGTGAGTAAACCTTCCCAGGATCGGGCTGCAAAGCCTTTGCCTGCTGTTGCATGCGGGACGCCCTGATCTGTTCTCTCCGGAGACTCAATGGCAAAGCCCTCCTCCCTGCCCCCCCCCCCCGGAAACTGAGCCTCCCCTGTTTGCCTCTCCTTCCTTCCTCGGCCTCTCTAGCAGACAGCTCTGTGGTTTAACCCCTTCAGTGCTGCAGACAAAGGAAAAGAGCTTCTTGTCATTTTCGCGAGGAACAGTGCTCAGATCCGGACTAACCGGACTGGACTTCAGCCAGACTGTCCCCAGAGAGGATGCAGCTCAGTGGCATTGCTCTGGAGTAACTCCTGGGGAATCCCAGACTGTTCTGGCGTTTCAGAAAATGCCACGGTTGGGAAGACGAAAATTAAGGCAAACTCTCTTTCCCTATGAAGAAAGGTTAAAACGCTTGGGGCTCTTTAGCTTGGAGGAACGTCGACTGAGGGGTGACATGATAGAGGTTTACAAGATTATGCATGGGATGGAGAAAGTAGAGAAAGAAGGACTTTTATCGCTTTTTCACAATACAAGAATTCGTGGGCATTCCATGAAATTGCTGAGCAGTCAGGTTAAAACGGATGAAAGGAAGTCCTTCTTCACCCAAAGGGTGATTAACATGTGGAATTCGCTGCCTCAGGAGGTGGTGGCGGCTACAAACATAGCCAGCTTCAAGAGGGGAGTTCTCGTACTGTGAAAAAATGAGAAAAGTACTTCTTTCTCTACCTTCTCTATCCCATGCATTATCTTGTAAGCCTGATGCATGAGGTATAATTTTGTACAGTTTTATTGCAGCAGATTCCAGCTGTACAGTGTCAGGGTGAAACTGAACCCTCTTTTGTGGACTTAGAGGCCTGGCAAAAGTGTGAGAATCTACCTGCTTGCTATATTCCCTGTGTTCGCTTCTTGGAAGCAGGGTGCTTGGTGGTGACACTCAATTGATAGACAGCTTGTAAGACTTCTTGCTATAGGAATCTGACCCTCCCAGCCCTCAGTTGGCATATCGTTCAGAACAGAACCATGTCTGTACCACCGGGCTTGATTCCCAGCCAACTGTTATTACCTCATGGCCTTTATGTTGGGAACATATCTGAGCAAGCAATAAAAACACAGTAGGTTTTTCTTTGTTGTTCTGATCAAATCTTACACTTTTCAAAAGCTTTTTCTAACCAAGCTATTTCAGACTGAAAGAGCTTCTTTTCATTCTTAAACATGTTTTCTCTTTCTACAGACAGGCTGAGGCAGCTACCCACCTTGGTCTATTTCATTCTTGAGTAGAGGCAAAGGTAAAATTGTAAAATTTAAAAAGTTGTCAGGACAAACCTATTGTTTGCCACTGGAGGGCAATGCAGGATTACTTTTCTCACACTAGCTGCAGAAAAGTGTGAATTGGCTGTTTCAGGGGGTAGTGGTGTTGACCTTCCAAAAGAAAAGCTGGATTTTAGTTCAGATTTCTTGTTGGTCAGTAAGGGGCTATGGACTTGAATCTAGCTGCTTTTCGGCTTCTTCCACAAAGTTGGGTTTCTAGAGCATCCACCTGACCTCGTTCTCAAACTGTGCACCTTCCGTGTCTCCCCCTCCCCCCACATATAACTCTGATGTGGGGAAGAAAAGGCATACTTTTGCAAGCCTCACACATATGGGGTTCTTTTTCTTGCTTGTGCCCTCCCTAGAGCTGCCATTCTTACACACACACCCCGCCCCGAGAGCCAGTTTGGTGTAGTGGTTAAGAGTGCAGACTCTTATCTGGGATAAACGGGTTTGATTCTCCACTCCTCTACTTGCAGCTGCTGGAATGGCCTTGGGTCAGCTATAGCTCTCGCAGGAGTTGTCCTTGAAAAGGCAGCTGTTATGAGAGCTCTCCCAGCCCCACCCACCTCACTCATTGGAATACTGGCATGACTTAATAGCAATAGTTGACTGTCAATATTGACATTATCAGGATAGATTTTTGAACAGTTTTTGGAAATGTTTGAAAACAGGCCCTGCAGCTCTTCATTTCGTACCCCTGAGACTTACAATTGACTTAGTTCATCAGTCTTTTATTAATGCTCCGACAGGTCAGAAGGCATAGAAAAGGATTATATTAGTATACAGACAATTCAAAACATAAATATGCAATATGGAAAACATGGATATAGAATTAGAACTATGCAATATAGAACACATGGATATAGCAGGGGCGGCCCAATCCCACCATTCTATTCTATGGGCCTGCATGAGAGAATGGAGGGGGGGGATACTCTCCCTGCTTTTGCACCCCTGGGCAGCTGCCTCACCGAGTTATGGGGGGTGGTGCCCAATTCAGCGCCCACGGAAGGATGGCGCTCTAGGCAAATGCCTAGTTTGCCTAGTGGTAGGGTCGGCCCTGAAGGTCACCCCTAAGATGAGGAGCCTGCAATGAAATCCACTAGCCCCACTCCCTCAGTCACACCCACACTGCTTTCAAAAAAGAGTATCTTGTGATACCAGGCAGCCATTTTGACCCTCCTGCCGTTTCAGGCCTCCTTGCCAGAAAAGAACCTTTGGTCAATTCCGGATGGTCACATTTTGGAGCACGTATTTCCTCAGTTTGGTGTAGTGGTTAAGTGCGCGGACTCTTCTCTGGGAGAACCGGGTTTGATTCCCCACTCCTCCACTTGCACCTGCTGGAATGGCCTTGGGTCAGCCATAGCTCTGGCAGAGGTTGTCCTTGAAAGGGCAGCTGCTGTGAGAGCTTTCTCAGCCCCACCCACCTCACAGTGTGTCTGTTGTGGGGGAGAGAGATAAAGGAGATTGTGAGCCGCTCTGAGACTCTTGAGTGGAGGGCGGAATATAAATCCAATGTCGTCGTCTTCTTCAAAGGCTTTCCAAAAAAAGGCCAAAAGAAGTGACTCAGGGCCTAGTCTGGTCATTTCTGGTTCATGTATCCTGAGGGTTGAGGGGTTGGACGAGGAAGGGATCTAACTTCCCCTCCCTGAAACTGTATGAGTTTCATAGAGGTGAGATCCAGAAAAGATTGCAGGAAACTGTGATAAACAGGTTCCCCCTTGAACCTCCAAAAGAAAAACGAAGTCAGTCAGGCAGATCCATTCCAAAGTTTTTACTGGTATCAGCAGGAGCTGTACTCCTAAGGCAAGCTCAGCTTATTAAAAAAAATCCCATGCAATTTATCCTGATCCCGACCGATAGGTCCCTCCCCTGCCATCTCATTGGATGAGACAGCAAGATTTACAACTTTCCGGTACGCCTTACACACACAATTTACATATCGATTCCTTAAAATGAACCCCCACCTTCAACATGTATTCCATGTCCATGCAAATGAAGCAATTACCTATGCTGGGCATGAAACTAAATATGCATAAAGCTATTAAGCATGCTCAGTGGTCCCACTTTTATTTCTCGCTGCCAAGATGGCCTTGAGGCGTATAAACTCTGTCTGGCACAGAGACTTCACTGTAATATGTAGCATCCCTAAGTTTCACTCCTGCTTCTCTGTTGGCTAAAGTTAACCCTTACGCATTGGGTTTCACTTCAGCTCAAACATCAAAATCATTTCCCTCAGAGACTGGACTTGGGGAGGGAGTAGGGCTAGAAGTACCTCTCCTGAACTCCTTGGCAAATAAAAAATATTTGTAAATTGAGGATGCAGGCTGCTCACACTACGTTTGCACCTGTAGCGGAGAGGCTGCATATATCTGCTATCCTTGACTTTTTCTTGACAGCATTTGGAAAATAGATATGTTTCTGCCAGTTTTGCAGATATCCGAAAGAGCTATTGTCATGATCTGGGCAGTGGTGTGCGAGACAGAGGCCTAGTGGGCCTTGGGAGCCTGTGAGGCCTGTGTCACAGTAGGAAGAGACAACCTACAATTCCCAGAATGCTTGGTACTGGTTTTAGCCGATCAGCGTCCAAGTAGGCTGAGGAGAATGGCTTAAAAGCGCTCAGGAGACAGATGCTCTTCTTTCCTCCTGAGAGGCTGTTGTTAGGAGGAAGACCCTGAGGGAGAGAGTGAGCAGGCCGAGGCCTGGAGTCTAACAGACCAGAACAGTTAAATTTAGTTGCATTAGAGACATTATGTTTATTTTCCTGCACACTTTTAAAATTTGATTTATATCCCGCCCTCCCCGCCAAAGCAGGCCTCAAGATATTCCATGAGAAAGTGCCTCGTTGCCATTGGGACCAAATGCTGTTTGGAGCGCCCTTGGAGAGATGGCCATATCCACACTGACCGCTTCCTTCTTGCAAAATAATGAGGGAGTCCCTCTTCCAAAATAATGTATCCAAAGGCATTGGGCAAACTTTGTGGTACAGAGTATCACTACTTGCATCAGAAGGTTAAAATATTTATTCAAAAGGAAATGTTTACAAGCATACGTTTAGCAAAGCACCAGACCAGCAAACAGAAGAACAAAGGAAATTTGGTTAGAAACGCACCCTTCTTTCCACGGTTCCTACTCATGCCCTAGCTAGATGTTACAAGGACTAGAGCAGGCTTTTAAAGCATACAGAGTGGCAAAATTGTTTCCTTGTTGGTCCATCTTACCTGGAACAAGGTTGGTCCATCCTACACGGTCTGACAGAAAATGGCTGCCACTGGGGACACCTTTGCACGAAGGTCTCCTTCTCTATATGAAGCTGCATTTAAAAACACCATGTTTCTTCCTCAGCAGTCCTATTTAAACAGGAAAAATATTACATTTGGCCAGTGCATTGCTGGGAAGTACCCCAAAGCCTGCCTGGGAACTTCCTGTTCACTTCCTACCTCTAAGGAAAGGGAAGGGCCAGATGTGTGGCAAAGCAGGCAGCTCTCAGCACACCTGGAATGCAACTGAGTCACAGTTCTCCCTTCCCTCCTTTGGCTATAAAGAGAAAACGGAGCCATTTGGGAAACCAGAGTTCCAGCACTCATGGGGCGGGGGGGGGGGGAGACATTTCTCTGCATTATCAGTTCTTTCAGGTTACGGTAAGATTCTGGGCAGATGCAAAGACTTTACAAGAGTTTACACGGTTTCTATAGTCTGTGGTTGTCTTTTAGGTGTGAAATAAGAGATGCCCTTTTCACAAGTTAAGCAGTCACATGGCTTCCCCTTGTGCGGGTTCATTGATGTTGTTGAAGGTGGCCAGGCTGACAGAATCCCTTCGTATACTCTGAGCATTCAGAAGGATTCTCCAAGGGTGAGTTCATAGTCATTTTTGAAGATCACAGCTTTGATGAATGAATCCCTTTTTCACACTCTGAGCATTCCAAAGATTTTTTTGTTGGTGTGAATTCTTAGATGCTGTTGAAGAACATCACTCCATCTGAATGGCTTTCCATACTCTGAGTGTTCAAAAGCTTGTCCCCTGTGTGGGTTCTTAGATGACGCTGCAGGTGGGTACTCCGCCTGAATCTTATCCCACACTCTGAGCATTCAAAAGGTTTCTCCCCTGTGTGGGTTCTTTGATGCACAAGAAGATTGCCATTCTGACTGAACCTTTTTCCACACTCTGAGCACTCAAAAGGTTTCTCCCCCATGTGTATTCTTTGATGCCGTTGAAGTTCGCTACCCCACTTGAATCTCTTTCCACACTCTGGACATTCAAATAGTTTCTCTACAGTGTGTGTTGATAGATGCTTTTGAAGGTCGCAACTCTGACTGTATTTCTTCCCACACACTGAGCATTCAAAAGGGTTCTCTGTGTGGGTTCTTAGGTGCCACTGAAGGTCACTATTTCGAATGAATCTCTTTCCACACTCCAAGCATTCGAAAGGTTTTTCCCCTGTATGGGTTCTTAGATGATGCTGCAGATTGCTCCTCCGCCTGAATCTTGTTCCACACTCTAAGCATTCAAAAGGTTTCTCCCCTGTGTGTATTCTTTGATGCACAAGAAGATTGCCAGTCTGACTGAATCTTTTCCCACACTCTGAGCACACATAAGGCTTTTCCCCCTTGTGTATTCTTTGATGCCGTTGAAGACTGCTACTCGACTTGAATCTCTTCCCACACACGGAGCATTCAAAAGGGTTCTCCTTTGTGTGGGTCCTTAGGTGCCGTTGAAGGTCACTATTTCGAAGGAATCTCTTTCCACACTCTGAGCATTCAAAAGGTTTTTCCCCTGTGTGGGTTCTTAGATGCTGCTGCAGACGGCTACTCCAACTGAATCTTAGCCCGCACTCTGAACATTCAAAAGGTTTATCCCCTGTGTGCATTCTTTGGTGCCCAAGAAGATGGCCATTCTGACTGAATCTTTTCCCACACTCTAAGCACTCAAAAGGTTTCTCCCCACTGTGTATTCTTTGATGCTCTTGAAAACGGCTACTCCATTTGAATCTCTTTCCACACTCTGGACATTCAAATAGTTTCTTTCCAGTGTGTGTTGACAGATGTGCTTGAAGGTTGCAACTCTGACTGTATTTCTTCCCACACACTAAGCATTCGAAAGGATTCTCCCCTGTGTGCGTTCTTAGGTGCCGTTGAAGGTCACTATTTCGAAGGAATCTCTTTCCACACTCGGAGCATTCAAAAGGTTTTTCCCCTGTGTGGGCTCTGAGATGCCGCTGCAGATGGCTCCTCCGCCTGAACCTTGTTCCACACTCTGAGCATTCAAAAGGTTTTTCCCCTATATGTATTCTTTGGTGCGCAAGAAGCTCTGTCCTGTATTTAAAGTACTTTCCACAATAAAAGCATTTACATATCTTCATTATACTGTGCTTTGGGAAATGCACATTACGCCTGTTTCCATCAGAGAATGCCATTCCAGTCTCTGAACAGATAAATGGCTTGTCCTCTGAACAAATCTTTTGGTGTTTAATAAGGTCTAAATTCTGTGAGTAACCTTCACCCTGGCCTGAGAACCTAAAATATCTCTCTCCTGCATCGGTCTCTTGATCTACAAGGAGCTCTGCCCTACAAAGGAAGCTCTTTTTATCCTCCAAAAATTGATGGCTCTCCATTCCACCGTGCATTTGCAAATGGAGATTATATTGGGTTTTATCTGAGAAGCTCATTCCACACTCCACACACTTGTATGTTTCTTCCACCATGTGAATTACTTCATAAACATCCCCCCCTTGGCAAGGAATGGGTTTCTCTCTCTTCTTGACCGTGCGGCTGCCTTTCTGCCCCTTAGGTGTACCTTCATCCCTAAAGTTTCCTCTCCCATCTTCATTCTTGACTTCATCGGGCGATAGATGATGCAGTTCCTCAACCTCCTCATTCCTTTGATCATCCCCTGCTGGAATAAAAAAGGAAACCCCATTACATCCTGGGAGGGCAAGGAAGGTCTCAAGGCATCTCTGCGAATGCAGTAGGAAAGGACTGATGGCCCCTTTGGCCTCTTCAAGCTTGGCTGATCTTATCAAAAAAACCTACCTCCCACACACATACCTTTCCCCAGAATATCCAGTACAGAAGTACACTACAGCCCCTGAAGACCCACCACTGAGCTTAGGACCAGAATCTGAGCCTCCAGATTTCAGGTGCCAGAAGGCATCCTTCCCTCCTAATCAATGTTCCCTCTAAGCTGCAGAGTCTTGTGAGCAAAAATTCTGCTTTGTGAGCTACTGGCATTAAAGGTGTGAGCTGCATAAATTAGTGTGCTCTGGGGTCATCCTTCCTGAGCTAAGACAAAAATGTGTGAGCTGGAGGTTAAAAATCCGTGTACTAGCTCACGCTAAATCAGCTTATAGGGAACACTGCTCCTAACCCAGGGAGCTTTATAATTCTACCGAACCAAGAGTTGGCAAGAAGAAAAGCAGAACCTCTGCATTCCTATCCCTTGCCCATTTCTTTGGCATATAACTTAAGGATACCCACTCATAGCCAGCTCATTTGAGAAGGAAATACACCCTTGTTAGGCAAAGCACCCTGATTTCTTCCCAGGGGTTAATGGGAATATTAGGCCTTGCAAGTGTCCATAATAGGGCCTGCCTGAATACGTATCTCTTTTAAGGCCAGATTCAAGAATGGGGCAATTGGGCCATCATGGGAACCTGCATTCAGTTTTCTAACAAGATGGGAGGAGGGAGGCAAGAGCAAGGGTTCATCTTCTAGAGGGTCCATCAAGAGAACTTTGAGATTGGATCTCGAAGACCACCTAATACCAGATGGCAAGAGACCGGGGAGGCCAAACTTTCTTAACATTAGAGCAGCAGACACGAATGGAATTTGCAGAAACGTTCCGTAATGATAAGGAAACATTGTGAAAGAAAGACTGAATGAATGAGACATACTGAAATACAAATGTCGGCTTTTGGCACTGCTTATCTACTGCATGTTATATTTTATTTATTTAATAGGCTTATATTCCACCTTTTCCCGTAAATATTGGAGAAGACAGTCCCTGGAAGAAGGGCTTGGAGGCTCTAAACGATTTTTGGATCGGTTCTCATGGTCGTCGGACTTCATTATTATTAATAGATTTGGACATTGGTCACAGAAGAATCAGTAGGCGTAAGAGTGCATTGTGGATGGAGAACCTTATGTATGCTCTCCCGTAGTTTGTATATTTTGTACTATCTTGTACTATTTTGACTTTTTACAGGATATAGATATTGTCAATCAATCAATCAATTTTTATTTGTATCCCGCCCTCCCCGCCGAGGCAGGCTCAGGGCGGCTAACAACACAAGTCAATAATTTACATTGTATAATATTTAACAGTAGAATACAATTCAACAATTTAATTAAAACTCTATTAAAATTCTAAAAGCAATACAATTAACTAATATGTTGGTGCTATTATACAGATGGTAAGCTTGCTCAGCAGTCTTTCTCTTGGTCGGTGAAGGCCATTCAGAAAAGGATGGTCTTGCAGGCCCTGAGGAACTGTTCAAAGTCTTGCAGGGCCTGCATATCCTCCGGAAGCTGGTTCCATAGGCATGGAGCCACAGCAGAGAAGGCCCGAGTGCGGGTACTCTGTAGCTTTACCTCTTTTGGCCCGGGAATAGTCAGCAGGTTCTTCCCTGCTGACCTCAGTGCTCTCTGGGGTTCATACGCGGAGAGACGGTCCCTAAGGTAGGCAGGTCCTCGGCCATATAGGGCTTTAAAGGTGATAACCAGCACTTTGTAACGAATCCGGTATATAACTGGCAGCCAGTGCAGTTCACACAGCCCCGGCTGTATGTGCTCCCATTTTGGGAGCCCCAACAACAGTCTGGCAGCTGCGTTCTGCACCAGCTGCAGCTTCCGGGTTTGGCACAGAGGCAGCCCCATGTAGAGGGCATTACAGTAATCCAATCTCGAGGTGACCGTTGCATGGATCACTGTTGCCAGGTCCTGACGCTCTAGGAAGGGAGCCAACCACCTTGCCCGCCTCAGATGAAAAAAGGCTGACTTGGCGGTGGCTGCTATCTGGGCCTCCATTGATAATGAAGGCTCCAGAAGAACTCCCAGGCTCCTGACTCAGCACGCCGCTTTCAATGGCGCCCCATCAAAAACCGGGAGAGATATTTCCCCCCCCCCCCCAGAGTGCCCAGACCCAAGCAAAGGACCTCTGTCTTCGCTGGATTCAGTTTCAGCCCACACAGCCTTAACCAAGTTGCCACAGCCTGCAGTGCCAGGTCCAGGTTCTCTGGGACGCAGCCGGGCCGGCCATCCATTAGCAGATAAAGCTGGGTGTCATCAGCATACTGGTGACACCCGAGCCCATACCTCCTGGCGATCTGGGCAAGGGGGCGCATATAGATATTAAATAGCATCGGTGAGAGAACTGCTCTCTGAGGCACCCCACAATGTAGTGTGCCTCTCTGGGAGAGCTCACCCCCAATTGCCACCCTTTGTCCCCGATCCTCGAGGAAGGAGGAGAGCCATTGTAAGGCCAACCCCCTAACCCCAACATCGGCAAGGCGGTGGGTCAGTAGCCGATGGTCGACTGTGTCAAACATGGCCGACAGGTCTAGCAGCATCAGCACCGCCACACCGCCTCGATCCAGATGCCGCTGGAGGTCATCTGCCAAGGCAACCAGCACCGTCTCCGTCCCATGGCCTGGGCGAAAGCCGGACTGGCAAGGGTCTAGGATGGAAGCGTCATCCAGAAAACCCTGCAACTGCAACGCCACTTCCCTCTCTATAGTTTTATCTAAAAACGGTAAATTCGAGACTGGTCGGTAGTTTGCCAATTCAGCCAGGTCTGCTGTACTTTTTTTCAAGAGGGGACGGACCAAGGCCTCTTTTAAGGGCGTTGGGAAACGCCCCTCCAGGAGGGATCTGTTTATGATGTCCCGTAAAAGACATCTGAGCTCCCTCAGGCAAGATTTAATTAGCCAAGAGGGGCACGGGTCCAAATCACAAGTTGTTGGGCGCACAGAGGAGAGAATTGTTACAATCATTGTTACAATCAGTAATAAGTTGCTATGTGATTTCCACACGGCGTGAGGTTGGGTGTTTATTTTATCTCTTTTATGGCCACATTCAAGAATGGGGCAATTGGGCTATCATGGGAACCTGTGTTGTTTTAAACAAGATGGGAGGAGGGAGGTAAGAGTGAAGCTATCATCTTCTAGAGGTTTCATCAAGCAAGCTCCATGATTAGATTTGGAAGACCACCTGATACCAGATGGCATGAGACCAGAAAAGGCCAAGCTTTCTTAACATAAGAGCCACATAGAATAAACATCAGATATATGAGAGCGGAAGGAAGGAAGGAGCAAGCTTCTCCACCCTCGGCTATTCAATCTGTCACCACAGCACCTATATTTTATAATTATTTTTACAATACATCTGACATTCATGTCTTAGGCCAGTCTACCCAGCTGCAAAGAACATTGTTAGCACTCCTCGAGACCCCCAGTAGAGGACAAGTAGTAGGGCCTGCCTGATAATGATTTGTGTTCGATACTTCGACCTATGCACCACCCCAATGGCAGCAATTTGCACCTCTGGCACCTATGAAAGATCCTTACCCAGAGAGGCCACGCTCCAATAGTTCTCCAGCATCACCTCCCTGTAGAGAGCTCTTTGGACCTGATCCAGCAGGGTCCACTCGGCCTCTGTGAAATACACGGCCACCTCCTCGAAGGAAAAGGGACACTGAAAGAGAAAGCAGGTTTCCTCGTCAGAGATTACGCCAGGCAGAGAATGCACAATGGAAAGGCTAATTTCAGATATATGCAGGATGGAGAGCTTGACAGGTGTAAAGGGAGTGGGGTTCAAAGCCTCTCCTGTCCAGGTACCTTAAAAACAAGTGCTGGAACAAAAGCCCCACTGAAAAGGAAGGGGGGACCCCAGGCCACTCTCCCTCTCATCTCCCCTACCTGGACCAGAGGTGCAGCAGCTGCTTCCACATCTATCCAAAGACGACAGCTTGAGAGCACCTGTGGACTGACTGCAAGGGAGACAAAGGAAAAAGGAAGATCATTAGATGAGCCTTTGCATTTAATTTACTGACCTGAATCCTGCTTCACACACACCAGTTTCCAGCACTGTTAAACCTCTCGCAAGGTACACTCAAGAAAATCTGCAATGATTTTTAGAAACATTGTGGGTGAGGCAGAAGAGAAGTACCAGGTCCTCATGAGCCTTGGGGAATTAGATAAACCTGAGCCTTGGGGAGTTAGCCTTGGATAAACAACTGTGCTTCTGGGTGATGGAAAAGATCCAAGCTCCTACAACTTTTGCAATGTCTGAGAGTGAGAGAGACCTATTGGATTCACACTCTAAACATGTTACATCTACATGCCCTGAATGAGGAAGTGGACTGAATGTGTTTGATATTATGTTGCTCTTTGCGTATTTTTTGTGGGGTTGCATTGATAATCATTATCACACTGGCACTTTTTCCCTTTCCTCTATTTCTCCTGCAACTCTTGAGTGGCACGTTCACAATGTATGGTCCCCACCCGCCCGCACACACGATGATTGCATCATTCATCCTAACTGCATCATCCTAACTGCATCATCATGGAGAGCCAGTTTGGTGTAGTGGTTAAGTGCACGGACTCTTATCTGGGAGAACCGGGTTTGATTCCCCACTCCTCCACTTGCACCTGCTAGCATGGCCTTGGGTCAGCCATAGCTCTGGCAGAGGTTGTCCTTGAAAGGGCAGCTGCTGTGAGAGCCCTCTCCAGCCCCACCCACCTCACAGGGTGTCTGTTGTGGGGGAGGAAGATAAAGGAGATTGTGAGCCGCTCTGAGACTCTTCGAAGTGGAGGACGGGATATAAATCCAATATCTTCTTCTTCTTCTTCTTCTTCCCCCAGCCTATATAAGCAATATGACACTTTGCACTGTACTAAACTGCTCAATGTAAGAGCCACATAGAATAAATGTCAGAGATTTGAGAGCTTCAAGACATGAACAAATATTACACGTAGCTTTTCCTTTTTAAAAAAGTTTCCTTCTACCATGCTTGTGTTGTCAAGTGCATACGTATGTACTTTTATCTTTCTGTGGAAAGAAAGTGTTAAGATTTTTAAGAATGACACAGGAATAACAGTCCCCAAAAGACCAGCACAGGGAAAGGTTAGGGAATATTTTTCGGCACTAGTGGGAAAAGGGAATATACATGTACCACATAAATCACAGACCTCAGTTTGCATCATTATACATCTCTCTTTGCCTTGACAGAGAAGAGCTTGTAAACTTGTCTATTTCCCCCTCCTTCCCCACTTCACACTCACAGGCTGACTGAGTTCCCAATACATATACATACATGCATATACTATTAGCCAACAAACCTGGTGCAGAGTATCTAATATCACAGGATATGAGGTAACACCATCAAAAGTTGCTTACTAATGGCACACAAGCCATACTGTATATGTGTTTTAAAATGTGTTTTCTTTATTTTTTTAGAGAACCATGAAGGTGAATATTCTGATGCGTGTGTGAAGTTTTCAGGACTATCTAGCTATGGCTTACTTTATATAATTTTAAGTAACCACACATCATATAAAGTAAAGCAACAACTTACAATAATTTCAAGGTAAAAAAATAAAAAATAATTAACAATGAAATTCAAAAATGAATACATAAAATAATTTTGTTTTTTCTCCCTTTTTTCTCTTTATTTGATAATTCTACAAGCACCACCTGCTTTCTATCATTTTTATTCCTGGATGTGTGTCTTTGTACATTTTATATACTGACCGCTGAGGAAAGCCCATAGGGCCTGAAACGCATACGGTTGTTGTGGTGATTGGAAGTCCATCAAATGTATATGTGAAATTGCACATGGCTTGCAAATTTATGCAGTCTGACAGTCAGACAATATGTTTTAAAATTCATTTTTGTGTATCCTTTACATTAAATGTTACACGTTTTTATGAATTGTGATATAGTTAGCTAGACCCTCTATTACACTCATCCAAGGTCACACCAGCAACTGCACATGCAGAGGAGTGGGGAGTAAAACCCAGAATTCCCAGATTAGAGTCTGTGCTCTTAACCATGACGCCAAATGCAGTTTTATTCCAGGAATCCGTTTAAGCCCCGTTAAAGTGAATTTATCAGTACATCCTATGGTACTGAGTCCCGCAAATTAAATCTAAGCTGGTTACACAACTATTCCCCTTATCTACCCAAGATCTTCATGGTGTGCCTCAATCCCATCAAGCCACAAAACAGCCTTACCACATGAGAGGGCATCTTGGGCACCCTCCTGGGCCAGAGCCCTCTGCCCTTCCTCGGATGGAGTTCCTTCTGCCTCAGGGAACGTCCCTTCCATCTTCATGGATGGCCCCCACACCTGAAAGAGCAGCAAGAGTAAGAGAAGGCATGGAACAGGCACAGCAGATGGATCCTGCCCCCCTCCCAGAGTCTTCTCCCTGCATCGACCAGCAGAGCTGCTTCGACCACAGGGGCAAGAATTAGGGTTGTGTTTTCTTCCCAGCCTAGTGAACTCTTGAGAGGTGGAAATATCTGGCAGGGAAGACTCCGGGTAAGGTTGTTGCTTGAAACAAGCAGAGGAAATTGCCTCACCTGTTCTGCCTGCCTCTTCTCCTCTGCCTGACTCAGGAGGAAACCTTCAGCCAGGGCCACCGCTTGGGAACTGGTCTCCGGCCCACATCCTCTGACCCAGCTCTGCATTTCCTGGGGCAGGAGAGTCAGGAACTGCTCCAGGATCACCAGGTCCAGGATCTGCTTCTTGGTGCGCCTCTCTGGCTCCAGCCAGTGGTTGCAAAGTCCATGGAGCCGGCTGCAAAGCTCTCGGGGCCCATCAGCCTGATGGTAACAGAACTGTCGGAAGCAGTGGCTGCGTAATTCTGCTGTCATAGTGTCCTGAGCCATGATTTCTGGCACAACTTTCCCCCAGAATTCAGCACCGCTTCCTGCTTGGGTGGGATGGGGACCTCTGCTTGGTCTCTTGTCATTTCCAGGTTCTTCTGGGACATGTCCTTCCATCTCTTTTCCTTTCTTTTGGGTCACCTCCAGAACTGGAAAGATACTCTTACTTGTGCAACTATAAAGAGGGAGAGGGAAAGATATCAAAAAGAAAGAAAGATACAAAAAGATGATGCTGCTACTTCACTGACCCTGGTCAAGAGGCACCCAAGAGATGCTCCAGTGGATCAGAAGAATTGTCCTTGTTGTAGTTTGCGGGTCAGGATTAATGTCATTGTGTTGTAATCCTCCCTGAGCCCATCTTGGGAAAGGGTGGACTCTAAATTCGCAAAATAAAAAAATATATATGTTCAGGGGTCATTTCATAGAAAAAGAGGTGCCGGAGCTCATTAACACAACTTATTTGCATATGCCACCTATCCCTGACGTCACTGGAAGGTGTACAAAATTATATCAACTCAGCATCTACCTTGAAATGCTTCTTGAACTAGAACCGTCCTCATAAAACCTTACTCCCATCATACTTTTTTACTTTCTTCCATGTGCCACAGTGGCATGAGAAAGATTTCCATTTTTATTTTTATTTCAATTTTTTTGGATTTCTATCCCGCCCTATCTTGCAAGGGGGCTCAGGGCAGCTTACAACAGTCTGCTTTATACAGTTTGGTTATTTTCCCACTTTTTTTTTTGTGAGGAGGGGATATTAGAAAGTTTGGCAAATCTTCACCCAAACTCTCACAGGGGTTTTGAACAATGGAGGCCAGAAGCAAGTATTGGGGGAGGGAGGAGTTTAAAGAAAGAAAGACCACCATCAAATTTAGTGGTTCCAGAGCTCTGCTCCTGTGAGCTCCTGCCCAAAATGAGGCCTGATGTTGTTTAGGCTATACTCTGCATACCAAGCTTTTTTTTAGATATGCCCGTTTGGCCCTTCAGGAAAATAAAAATCTGTTGTGCAAGTTATGAGCTTGGGCACTGATTTCTGGGGATCGGTCTGTCCCAGGGTGAACTGGAGTGTGAGACACAGTGACTAGTAATGGCTTAACCATGGCAGGTGTCTCCACCAGAGGGTGGACACATGAGACCAGAACTCTGCCCAAACAGCCAGCGGAGGGGAAAAGGCAGAGGGGTGTCAGGGCAGAGGGGCTGGCTGGGTGAACAGGAACAGGAGGAGGCTGTGAACCACTATGAGAACAGCCCACTGGGAGGAAGCATCAACCAAAAATAAATGAAAGGTTAGGTGGCCAATCAGCTTCTATGATTGCTCCCATTTGGTTACTCCTGGGGTGTATATATAGAGAGACAGAGACATAATAGGGTAGATCAGCTATCCCAGAAGTGACCCTGGATGTGATCCGCTAATAATCTCTCAATCCCTTTGTCTTGGAAGGGCAAGTGAGAGACCACCCGGAGGTAACTGGCTCCACCTTTTTTCTCTAGGGAAGGGCTTTCTTAGAAACAGATCCTTATGTTTTAAAATTATTTAATAGAAGAAGAAGACTGCAGATTTATACCCCACCTTTCTCTCTGAATCAGTCTCAGAGCGGCTTACAATCTCCTTTACCTTCCCCTCCAACCACAACAGACACCTTATGAAGTAGGTGGGACTGAGAGAGCTCTCCCAGAAGCTGCCCTTTCAAGGACAACCTCTGCCAGAGCTATGGCTGACCCAAGGCCATTTAGGGTTGCCAATCCCCAGGTGGGGACAGGGGATCCCCTGGTTTGGAGGCCCTCCCCCCGCTTCAGGATCGTCAGAAAGCGGGGGGAGGGGAGGGAAATGTCTGTTGGGAACTCTGTTATTCCCTATGGAGATTTATTCCCATAGAAAATCATGGAAAATTGATTGCGGGTATCTGGGGCTCTGGGGGAGCTGTTTTTTGAGGTAGAGGCACCAAATTTTCAGTACAGCATCTAGTGCCTCTCCCCAAAATATCCCCCAAATTTCAAAAAGGTTGGACCAGGGGGTCCAATTCTATGAGCCCCAAAAGAAGGTGCCCCTATCCTTTATTATTTCCTATGGAAGAAAGGCATGGAAAAGGTGTGCCGTCCCCTTAAATGTGATGGCCAGAACTCCCTTTGGAGTTCAATTATGCTTGTCACAGCCTTGATCTTGGCTCCACCCTGAGGTCTCCTGGCTCCTCCCCCAAAGTCCCCAGATATTTCTTAAATTGGACTTGGCAACCCTAAGGCCATTCCAGCAGCTATAAGTGGAGGAGTGGGGAATCAAACCTGGTTCTCCCAAATAAGAGTCTGCACGCTTAACCACTACACCAAACTGGCTCTCTTGCCAACTCCCCACCAGAAATACACAGACAGCAGCATGTCTCTCTCTTCCAGGATTGAAAAGCTTATCCCCCCCCATGACTTACTTTTGAGTAAACCTTCCCAGGATCCAGCAGCAAAGCCTTTGCCTAATGTTGCACAGAAAGAGCCCCGTGGCACAGAGTTGCAAAGCTGCAGTACTGCAGTCAAAGCTCTGCTCACAACCCTGGCGGAAGCTGGGTTCAAGTAGCCAGCTCCAGGTTGACTCAGCCTTCCATCCTTCCGAGGTCGGTAAAAGGAGCACCCAGCTTGCTGGGGGGAAAGTGTAGATGACTGGGGAAGGCAATGGCAAACCACCCCATAAAAAGTCTGCCGTGAAAACGTTGTGAAATCAACGTCACCCCCAGAGTCGGAAACGACTGGTGCTTGCACAGGGGACTACCTTTACCTTTTAATCTTGCACACATGAAGCCCTCCCGATTCAGTGGCAAAGTCTCCTCTCCCACACACATACACCAGGAAATGAGCCTCTCCTGTTTTCCTCCCCTCCTTCCTTCCTCTGCTTCTCTAGCAGCCAGCTCTGTGATTTAACCCCTTAAGTGCTGCAAAGGAAAAGAGCTTCTTGTCAAGAAGAAGAAGACTGCAGATTTATACCCCGCCCTCCTCTCTGAATCAGTGCTCAGATTCAGACAAACTGGACTGGACTTCAGCCAGACTGTCCCCAGAGAGGATGCAGCTCGGTGGGATTGCTCTGGAGTAACTCCTGGGGAATCCCAGGCTGTTTCTGCCGTCTCTGAAAATGCCAAGGTTGGGAAGAAGGTTAAGGCAAACTCATAGCAGGCAAACTCATACGAAGCAATCTGAAGTGGGTCTGGTCCAAACCCTCCTCAGCCTATTGAATGCGGCTTACTTCCAGGAAGGTGGTTCTAGAACTGCATTGGAAATCTGTGTTCCTATAACCAAGGTTCCCTCTAAGCTGTGGAGTCTCGTGAGCAAAAATTCTACTTTGTGAGCTCCTGGCATTAAAGGTGTGAGTTACTACCATACAAGTTGTGAGCTGCCGCATAAATTAATTTGCTGTAGGTCCATTTTTCCTGAGCTGAGACAAAAATGTGTGAGGTGGAGGCTAAAAATTGTGAGCTAGCTCACACAAACTCAGCTTAGAGGGAACACTGCCTATAACATGTTCCTTGTTTCTCAAACCTAAATGCCAGCTAGATCACTCCCTATCACTTCCTTCAGCCTATTGTGATTCTTCTCTATCAATTGGGCAGCCATCTCTGACTTGGGATATTCCTAGAGATATTTAAGAATATCAGAAGAGCCTTGCTGGATCTGACCAGTGGTCCATCTAGTCCAGCCTCCTGTCTCACAGAGCAGCCAACCAGTTCCTATGGAGGGCCCAACAACAGAGCATGGAGGCTGAGGCCTTCATAAGAAGAGCCCTGCTGAATTAGACCAGTGGTCCATCCAGTCCAGCATCCTATCTCACACAGGGGCCAACCAGTTCCTCTGGACAGCCATCAACAGGGCAGAGAGGCTGAGGCCTTCATAAGATAGGGTTGCCAAGTCCAATTTAAGAAATATCTGGGGACTTTGGGGGTGGAGCCTAGAGACTTTGGGGGTGGAGCCAGGAGACATTAGGGGCGGAGCCAAGATCAAGGCTGTGACAAGCATCATTGAACTCCAAAGGGAGTTCTGGCCATCACATTGAAAGGGACACCTTTTCAATTCCTTCCTCCCATAGGAAGTAATGAAGGATAGGGGCACCTTCTTTTGGGGCTCATAGAAATAGACCCCCTGGTCCAATCATTTTGAAACTTGGGGGGTATTTTGGGGAGAGGCACTAGATGCTGTACTGAACATTTGGTACCTCTACCTCAAAAAACAGCCCCCCCCCAGAGCCCCAGATACCCGCAGATCAATTCTCCATGATTTTCTATGGGAATAAATCTCCCTAGGGAATAACAGAGTTCCCAGCAGACATTCCCCTCCCCTCCCCCCGCTTTCTGACGACCCTGAAGCGGGGGGAGGGCCTCCAAACCGGGGGATCCCCTGCCCCCACCTGGGGATTGACAACCCTATCATAAGAACACAAGAAAAGCCCTGCTGGATAAGACCAGTGGTCCATCTAGTCCAGCCTCCTGTCTCACAGAGCAGCCAACCAGTTCCTATGGAGGGCCCAACAACAGGGCAGAGAGGCTGAAGCCTACCTCAGATGTTGCCTCCTGGCACTGTGGTTCAGAGACTGATTGCGTCTGAATGTGGAGGTTCCCTTCAGACACCACAGAGAAACCTATCCTCCATTAATCTTTCTAAGCCCCTTTTCATGTCTGTGCCTGTGGCCATCACTACAGCCTGTGGCAGCAAATTCCACATTTTAATCACTCTCTTTCTAAAGGAGTATTTCCTTTAGTGTGACCTGAACCTAGTGCCCATCAGCTTCATTGATTACCATTGAGTTCTAATATTGTGGAAGGAAAAGTTCTGTCATCTCACTCCACCCCAGCAATGATTATATAAACCTCTATTATTGTCTCTCTTATCAACTCCGCTTAAGCGTGTGTTTTCTAACCAGAAAAGTCCCAGATTTTTGGTCTTTTTAAAACGTATTTGTGCGCACACATGAGCATCTGGAAGTCAGGGTGACCTCTGATGACTGACCCCTACTGGAGGCATGGAGGATATTCAGAGAGGTGACTGAATAAAGGCTGTTCCTGCCTATGGGCTCTGGGATTCCAAGGAGGTCTCCCATCCAAAGTCCCAGATTTTTCAGATTTTCCTCATCAGGAAGGTGCTCCAACCCCATCCTTCTTTTTGGTTGCCCTTTTTTTGGGCTTTTTACAGGTCTGCGGTGTCTTTCTTGAAAAATAAAGTGATCAAAAGCTGCACACAAGAATTGCAAATGAAGCTGCACCGTAGATCTATACAAAGGCATTAGAGCGGCGACTGTTTTGTTCTGAATCACTCTCTTGAAGCTGGGATTTTTTTTTTGTCTCAATGAGCACCACCTTGCACTTACTAACACTGAACTTTGTTAGTCACATTGTCGCCCTGTTTGTGGAGATCCTTCTGGAGCTCATCACACCTTCCTGCAAATTTGGTCACCACACTACTCACTCCTCGTTCAAGATCACTGATGGATAGATTAAATAGGACCAGCCCTAATACCGTTCCTTGGGGGACCCCACTGTTTCTACTTCCCTCCATGGAGACAGATGAAAATGGGCAGCTGTGTTAGTCTGTCTGTCGTAGTTGAACAGAATAAGAATCCAGTAACACCTTAAAGGCTAAACTCATTGCCTACAATGAATCTTATTAGTCTCTAAGGTACTACTGGACTCTTACTCTCCCTTCCATTGTGAAGACTGTCCATTTATTCCAAAACTTTGCTTCCTGTCATTTAACCAGTTTTTAACCCATAGGAGAACCTGTTCTGTTATCCCATGACTGCTAAATTCACTCAGGAGTCTTGGGCGAGGTGTCTTGTTCAAAGCCTTTTGAAAGTCCCAAGTTTATAATGTCTACCCGGTCACCGTCTAGGGTTGCCGATCCCCGGATGGGCAGGGGAAACAAAGCATAAAGCTGCCATATTATTCAACCTCCAAAAAATTAAACCAAGAGTCCAAAATTATACAAAAGTACCAAATATAATTGTTTTAAAGTCAGTGAAGGCAATCACTTTCAATCCCTCCAAGGAACGACATTTCATCAGGAATCGAATTCCTTCTTCTCAAGCAAATGAATGCCAGATACAAGAAAACTGATGGTATAATATTATGCAGTCACCAATCCATAAGGAAACAGGATTGTACAATTATTCCTGTTTCGCGTTGTTAGCTTCTTGTTGTTTCGCATTGTTAACGTCACTGTTGGAGTGTTACTCTGTGTTTGAAATTCATGGCATTCTTACCCAGTATATAAATATTAATTGTGAGAAGCTTGAAGAAGCTAACAATGCGAAACAGGAATAATAGTACAATCCTGCTGCCTTATGGATTGCTGACTGGTTAATATTATACCATCAATTTTCTTGTATCTGGCATTCATTTGCTTGAGAAGAAGGAATTGGATTCCTGATGAAATGTCGTTCCTTGGAGGGATTGAACATGATTGCCTTCACTGACTGTAAAACAATTATATTTGGTACTTTTGTATAATTTTGGACTCTTGGTTTAATTTTTTGGAGGTTGAATATCACGGCAGCTTTATGCTTTGTTTCCCTTGTCCATTTTTACCATGATACCCAGATGGGGACAGGTGATCCCCTGGTTTGAAAGCCCTCCCCCCACTTCAGGGTCATCAGAAAGCAGGGGGGGGAAATATCTGCTGGCAACTCCATTATTCCCTATTGAGACCAATTCCCATAGGGTATAATGGAGAATTGATCGGCAGGTGTATGGAGCTCTGAAGAAGAGGCACCAAATTTTCGGCTTAGCATCTGGTGCCTCTCCTCAAACCACCCTCCAAGTTTCAGAAAGATTGGACTAGGGGGTCCAATTCTATGAACCACAAAAGAAGGTGCCCCTGTCCTTCATTATTTCCAGTGAAGGAAAGGCATTTAAACAGAGCATGGTCCCTTTCAATGTGATGTCACAACTTTGCTCCTGGCTGCGCCTCCAATGTTTCCTGGCTTCACCCCCAAAGTCTCCTGGCTCTATCCCCCAAGTCCTCAGATATTTCTTGAATTGGTCTTTGCAGCCCAATCACTGCCGCCTATGTGTTTGTTGACTTTCTCAAAAAAACTCCTAATGGTTGGTGAGGCAGAACTTCCCTTTGTAGAAGCCAAAGCTCCTCTATGTGCCTAACAATTCTATCTTTGATTTGCCTGAGACAGATGTTGAGCTTTCTTGACTGTAATTCCCTGGTTTCCCTCTGGATCTCTTTATAAAAACTGGGGTCACATTTCCTACTCTCCAGTCTGCTGCTACAGCAGCTGCATTGAATTTAGGTCATTTAGTTACATTCTCTGCAGCTCTTGGAGGATTGGCTGCATCAGTAGGGTGTGGCCTAATATGCAAAGGAGCCCCTGCTAGAATTCTGCTCCTAAGGGCACCCCAGGGGTGTCAAACATCTGACCCCGGGGCCAAGTCAGGCCCCTGGAGGGCTCCTATCAGGCCCCCAACCAAATGGCTGCCATCTGCTTCCTTCTCCCTCTCTCTTGCTTCCTTCTGTGTAATAGCTAGTTTTGCAAGGCTTCCTCAATAGCACAGGAGCTACAGAGCAAATCCTCTATTTTCTCCATTGGCTGAGGCTCCTCCCTTGAGGAGGAAGGGGGGGAGGAAGAGCTTGCTTTGCCAGGCTCTTTCAATCGCAAAGCAGAGCTACTGAGCCAAGCCTTCTATTGGCTGAGGCTCCTCCTCATCCTGGTCCCCTGGGGAAGGAAGGAGAGACCAGTGCTTCCTTTGCCCAGTTCCCTGGATCCCATGGCAGAAATACAAAGAAAACACCTTTAAGAACAAGGAGTGCTAACATTTTAAGCATGTTTTAAGTTTTTAAAAATATATATATTTGTGTTTGCGTTCTTTAGAAAGCTTCTATCTTTGCTTAAATAGGTACACATATGGCCCAGCCCGGCATGGCCAGGCCCAACAAGGTCTCATTTATGCCAGATCCGGCCCTCATAACAAATGAGTTCGACACCCCTGCCTTACATCATTGCTTATACATGCAGACAGTTTTAGGTAGGGCTTTTCTCTGAATCTGTGACGATACTCATGGCTGCTGAGTACCAGCCCTTTTTTTGTGGTGGTGGTGAGTCTGCCAAGTCATGAGAGGGGCGCAGCGCAACATCATATCAGTACTAGCACTTTTAAAAATGAACAGACTGGTTCTTAGGTTCTTATGCACAAGGTACAGTTTTGTTGCAGGAGATGCCGCCTGTACAATGTCAGGTTGAAACTGAGCCTGCTTTTGTGGACTTAAGCCTGCCAAAAGGGCGAGAATCTACCTGCTTGCTGTATTCCCCCTGGATCACTTCTCAGAAGCAGGGTGCTGGTGGTGACCCTCAATTGATAGACAGCTTGTAAGACTTCTTTCTATAGGAATCTGACCCTCTCAGCACTCAGTTGACATACCTTTCAGAACAGAATCATGACCATACCATTGGGCTTGATTCCCAGCCAACAGCTACGATTACCCAGTGTCCAGATAGTGTCCAGATCACGTGATGTGATGGTATCGCTTTACTCTGCTCTGGTAAGATCTCACCTGGAGTATTGTGTTCAGTTTTGGGCACCACATTTTAAGAAGGATATAGACAAGCTGGAACAGGTCCAGAGGAGGGTGATGAAGATGGTGAGGGGTCTGGAGACCAAGTCCTATGAGGAAAGGTTGAAGGAGCTGGGGATGTTTAGCCTGGAGAGGAGGCGGCTGAGAGGTGATACGATCACCATCTTCAAGTACTTGAAGGGCTGTCATCTAGAGGATGGTGTGGAATTGTTTTCTGTGGCTCCAGAAGGTAGGACCAGAACCAATGGGTTGAAATTAAATCAAAAGAGTTTCCGGCTCAACGTTAGGAAGAACTTCCTGACCGTTAGAGCGATTCCTCAGTGGAACAGGCTTCCTCCTTGGGAGGTGGTGGGCTCTCCTTCCTTGGAGGTTTTTAAACAGAGGCTGGATGGCCATCTGACAGCAATGAAGATCCTGTGAATTTAGGGGGAAGCGTTTGTGAGTTTCCTTCATTGTGCAGGGGGTTGGACTAGATGACCCTGGAGGTCCCTTCCAACTCTATGATTCTACCCCATGGCTTTTATGTCGGGAACATATCTGGGCAAACAGTCCAAATACAGTAGGAATTGCTGCTTCTTTCTTGTTCTGATTAAATCCCACACTTTTCAAAACCTTTTTTCTACCTAGCTACTTCAGGCTCCAAGAGCTTCTTTTCATTCTTCTTTTCTTCTGCTACAGACAGACTAACACAGCTACCCATCTTGGTCTATTTCATTTTGGAGTAGTGGCAAATGTAAAAAGTTGTCAGGGCAAAAGCGGAGGGCACTGCAGGACTACTTTTCACAAACCAGCCGCGGAGAATGTGGGGATTGGCTGTGTCAGAGGGCAGCTGTGTTGGCCTTCAATAGAACAGCTAGATTTTAATTCCAGAATTTTTCTTGTTGGTCAGTAAAATGCTATGGACTTGAATCTAGCTGCTTTTAGGCTCCTTCCACAAAGATGGGTTTTCAGAGCATCCAGCTGACCTCATTCCCAAACTGTACACCTTCCATATCCCCCCCCCCCAACAATTTGACTGTGATATGGGGAAGAAAATGCACATTTTTTCAGGTTTTGTACGTATTGGGACCCTTTTCCTTGCCTGTGCCCTCCCGAGAGGTGCCATTCTGACCATACTAAGGCCATTCTGACCATATCCCTACCATACTAAGGCTTTATTTTTACAAAAAAAAATCACTCATTGAAATATTGGTATGCCTTAACATCACTCGTTGACTGTCAATACTAACGTTATCAGGATTTTTTTTTTTAAACAGAATTCGGAAATGTTTGAAAACAGGCCCTGCAGCTCCCACCTTCATACCACTGGGACATGCCATTGATTTAGTCAGTGTTTTATTCCTGCTCGAAGACCAACAGGTCAGAAGCATACAAAAGAATTATATTAGTATACAGACAATATCCAAACATAACGATGCGATATGGAAAAGATGCAGATAGACTTTTACAGTCGGAAATGATACCACAAAGTGTCATAGACAAAAATCTTGCAACTGGCCGCGTCATGTTTGGATCAATATCTGCTAATAGTCTTGCTACATGAGAGAGGTTCACAGGATGATGCATGGGATGGACAAAGTAGAGAAAGAAGTCCTTTTCTCCCTTTCTCACAATACAAGAACTCCTGGGCATTCAATGAAATCACTGAGCAGTCAGATTAGAATGGATAAAAGGAAGCACTTCTTCACCCAAAGGGTGATTAACATGTGGAATTCACTGCAACAGGAGGTGGCGGCGGCTACAAGCATAGCCAGCTTCAAGAGGGGAGTGGATAAACATATGGAGCAGAGGTCCATCAGTGGCTATTAGCCACAGCGTATTGTTGGAACTGTCTGGGGCAGTGGTGCTCTGTATTCTTGGTGCTTGCGCGGGTGGGTGGGGCAAAGTGGGAGGGCTTCTAGCCCCACTTGTGAACCTCCTGATGGCACTTGGAGGCTTTTTTGGCCACTGTGTGACACAGTGTTGGACTGGAGGGGCCATTGGTCTGATCCAACAGGGCTTCTCTTATGTTCTTCTGTGACACAGAGTGTTGGACTGGATGGGCCACTGGCCTGATCCAACATGGCTTCTCTTATGTTCTTATGTGACACAGAGTGTTGGACTGGAGGGGCCATTGGTCTGATCCAACATGGCTTCTCTTATGTTCTTATGTAATATGTCTGTGTCATAAGCCAAATTACACTTTCTGCAATCCATAAAGAAGTGACAAACAGTGTCCAAGTCACTGGATTTACAGTCACATAAGTGTTGCATTTGACTTAACTGTTGCAGATTTTAAGCTGCTAGGCCTCGCAGAGGAGTCTACTACTGTACTTCAGATTGACTCCAGCCTCCCCCGACATGTCTGGGGCTGACTCGTTGCTGCCACCGCCAGGTGAGAGGTGAGAGGTACATCTTTCTGGTTGCAGTCCGGTCTCCAGAGCCGGGGCGTCAAACTCATGTGTTATGAGGCCCAGATCTGACATAAATGAGACCTTGTCGGGCCAAGCCATGTCAGGCCGGGCCATGTGTGTACCTATTTAAGATTAGGTAGAACAGGTATAAACTTTATAAAGGACACAAACACAATTAAAGATTTTTCTTTTAAAAACCCCTTAAAATAAAACATGCTTAAAACATTAGCACTCATTGGTCTTAAAGGTGCTTTCCTTGTATTTCTTCCATAGGATCCAGGGAACTGGGCAAAAGAAGTTCTGGCTCTTTCCTTCCTTCCCCAAGGGACCAGGAAGGGGAGGAGCCTCAGCCAGTAGAAGAAAGAGAGGCTTGGCTCAGTGGCTCTGCTGTGCGATTGAGAGAGCCTGGCAAAGCAAGCTTTCCCTTCCCCCTTTTTCTCCCCAAGGGAGGAGCCTCAGCCAACGGAGAAAATAGAGGTTTTGAAGATGACAGCTAGTTTGGGGGCCTGACAGGAGCCCTCCAGGGGTCTGATTCGGACCCCTGGCTGCATGTTTGACGCCCCTGCTCTAGTACAAGGGTGTCAAACTCATTTGTTATGAGGGCCAGATCTGACATGAGACCTTGTCAGGACAGGTCACGTGTGTACCTATTTAAGATTAGGTAGCAGAGATTTAAACTTTATAAAGGACACAGACAAACACAATTTAAAAAAAAAACAAAAAACAAACCTTACGATATAATTAAAACATTAGCATTCATTGGTCTTAACGGTGCTTTCTTTGTATTTCTCCCATGGGATCCAGGGAACTGGGCAAAGAAAGTTCTGGCTCTTTCCCTCCCTCCCCAGGGGGCCAGGAGGGGGAGGAGCCTCAGCCAAGAGAAGGAAGAGAAGCTTGGCTCAGTAGCTCTGCTGTGAAATTGAGAGAAAAAATCAAAATATTGTAACACACACACTGTTGCCAATAAATACAATAGCCAGAATAACATAAACCAAACCACCAAGTTCCATTACAGTTCCAGGTTTCCAAGGAATATGTAAAGACTCAAATATGAGATTCTGGAGGTTGAGAACAAACTTAAAAGGGAATTAGACCAAAGGTTTTTTTTAGTCCAAAATGGCAGATACTTCTATTCAACAGCTATTCAACTATGAACAGTACAATGAATATTATTCAATGATTTTTTACTACAACAAGAAGCCAGACTCATATCGATTTCAGTCTTTAGAGCCCAAGGGGCTTAATCAAGACCAGAACCAATGAGTTGAAATTAAATCAAAAGAGTTTCCAGCTTAACATTAGGAAGAACTTCCTGACCGTTAGAGCGGTTCCTCAGTGGAACAGGCTTCCTCCTTGGGAGGTGGTGGGCTCTCCTTCCTTGGAGGTTTTTAAACAGAGGTTAGATGGCCACCTGACAGCAATGAAGATCCTATGAATTTAGGGGGGAGATATTTGTGAGTTTCCTACATTGTGGAGGGGGTTGGACTAGATGACCCTGGAGGTCCCTTCCAACGCTATGATTCTATGATTCTAATTTATCTTGTTTTCTAGGAATCTATAGCATTGTCGTTGGTATTCAATATGTTAAATGAATTTACAAAACATTCTATGATTCTAAGAGTTTGATTTATCTTGTTTTCTAGGAATCTATAGCATTGTCGTTGGTATTCAATATGTTAAATGAATTTACAAAACATATATATTTTAAAAATGGGCACTGACAGTAGTTGTGTTGTGCGCACAGGATGCACTATGATTGGAAAGTGAATTGTTATTTATTTATACAATATTTATTTATTTATTTGTTGCACTTGTATCCTGCCCTCCCCAAACGGGCTCAGGGCGGCTAACAACAGTCACAATTCGATGATAGCTTCACATTATAACAATAAAACATTAAAATATTAATACAGTTTGAATACAGTTCAGATGGCGTTCTGTCTGTTTTGGATTAATTTGTAATGATACTGTGGGGTAGATAGTACACACACCCCCATAGATGTTAAAGCACCTCCATTTAGTTATGAAAAGCCTGCCCGAACAGATATGTCTTACAGGCCCTGCGGAATTGTGACAAGTCCCGCAGGGCCCTGGTCAAACGGGCTTCCTTTAGTCCGGTGATCTTTAACAGATTTAACGAACTTGACCATAGTGCTCTCTGGGGCTTGTGTGGGGAAAGGCAGTCCCGAAGGTAGACAGGTCCCAAGTCATATAGGGCTTTAAAGGTCATAACCAGCACTCTGAACCAGGCTCGGAACACTACAGGCAACCAGTGCAGTGGCTTCAGTGCAGGTTGGATGTGGACCCGTAAAGGCAGCTCCAATACCAACCTGGTTGCAGCATTCTGCACCGGTTGCAGCTTCGGGCTCCGAGTCAAGGGCAGCCCCAGGTAGAGGGCGTTACAGTAGCCTATTCTCGAGGTGACCGTTGCATGAATTACTGTAGCCAAGTCGCTGTGTTCCAGGTATGGAGCCAACTGTCTTATCTGCCTAAGAATGCAGATCTGGCAGTGGCTGCCACCTGGGCCTCCATAGTTAATGAAGGCTCCAGGAGAACTCGTAAACTCTTGACCCTCGAAGCTGGCGCTAAAGGCGCCCCATCGAAGGTCAGTAAAGGGACCTCTCTTCCCAGGCCGCCTCGGCTTAGGTACAGAACCTCCATCTTTGCTGGATTCAATTTCAGTCGACTTTGTCTGAGCCATTTCACAGCGGCTTGTAATGCCCAATCCAGATTTTCTGGGACACAGTCAGCCTGGCTGCCCATCAGGAGGTAGAACTGGGTGTCATCCACATATTGGTGGCATCCCAGCCCATAGCTTCAGACAATCTGGGCGAGGGGGCGCATGTAGATGTTAAATAGTGTTGGGGAGAGAACCACCCCCTGAGGCACCCCACACATTAGTGGGTCTCTTTCGGGGGCTCTGGGGGAGCTGTTTTTTGAGACAGAGGCACCAAATTTTCAGTATGGTATCTAGTGCCTCTCCCAAAAGTACCCCCCCAAGTTTAAAAATGATTGGACCAGGGGGTCCAATTCTATGAGCCCCAAAAGAAGGTGCCCCTATCCTTCATTATTTCCTATGGAAGGAAGACATTTAAAAAGGTGTGCTGTCCCTTTAAATGTGATGGCCAGAACTCCCTTGGAGTTCACTTATGCTTGTCACACCCTTGTTCCTGGCTCCACCCCCAATGTCTCCTGGCTCCACCCCCAAAGTCCCCAGACATTTCTTGAATTGCACTTGGCAACCCTATTGCCAGAACTCTTAGAGTTTCATAGTGGCGAGATCCAGAAAAGATTGCAGGAGGCTGGACTTGGAAGCAGGGCTCAGAAATACCTCTCCAGAAATCCTTGGCAAATAAAGATATTTGTAAATTGAGGGTTTAGACTGTTCATACTATGTTTATATCTGTAGTGGAGAGGCTGTAGATATCTTTTATTGCACCAAAGAGTGTTAGGTGCCCTCAAACTTTCTTGCCATGTTCTGAAGTCTTAAAATTAAACTGGAAGAAGGGTCAGTGAAACGGGGATGGTATTTACCAGTTGCACTAAGGATACAATGTGTACTGCTGCACTTCAAATATACTAGTGTTCAGCTGCACTCCTGGAAGATTTTCATTCTACATTCCTAGTGCCTTTTTGCGCTCTTGGAGGACTTTTATTCTACAGTTTGGGGTTGGAATATATTGGACTGAGTCCTTCTAAGCAACTTTGAGATTTTTGCCATTGGGTTTTCGCCCCATCAATTGCTGTCCTTTTTCTTAAGGATTGTGTTTAGTGTATGATTGGTATTATTGTGTCTGGAATATATATTTTGTAGTTGCTTTACTTTGGTATTTTGTATTGTTATTAGAGGCTGGCTTATCATGGAACCTGGGGTTTTCCTGCACTTTAAAAAGGTAAAGGTAGTCCCCTGTGCAAGCACCAGTCATTTCCGACTCTGGGGTGACGTTGCTTTCACAACATTTTCACGGCAGACTTTTTTACGGGGTGGTTTGCCATTGCCTTCCCCAGTCATCTATGCTTTCCCCCCAGCAAGCTGGGTACTCCTTTTACCGACCTCAGAAGGATGGAAGGCTGAGTCAACCTGAGCCGGCTACCTGAAACCAGCTTCCGCCAGGATCAAACTCAGATCATGAGAAGAGTTCAAGTTGCAGTACTGCAGCTTTACCACTCTGCGCCATAGGGCTCTCCTGCACTTTACTTGTCCACATATTTTCTGCTTATTAGGGTTTGCACAGCAGCCAAGAAGGTCAGAGCGCCTGCTCCGGCTGTAACGCCACTGAGGATGTTCTCTGCAGCTGAGAACGAAACGTCTGGAAGAAAAACTTTCTCCAGTAGAACACGGCACTTGAGCCCGAAAGATTCTACAAACCCTAATGATGCCAGCCGTGAAAACCTGAAATCTTTGATTTTCTGCTTAGAGTTTTTCTTGACAGCATTTGGAAAATAGATATGTTTCTGCCAGTTTTGCAGAGGTCAGAAAGAACTTCCTTGGTAGATACACTGAAGAAGGGCAAAAACTAAAAAGGCCCTCCTTTGCATAAGTATTTTTGGAGCATTTCTGAGCTGGGCATTAAAGAAGAGCCTCATCAGAACAAGCTGTGGGAAAGGTTCACCTTTGTGTGGATTATCTGAGAAAGAAGGCTGGGTCTCTGCCTCAAACTCTTGCTACACGGTATTTATGAGGTTCCTCCCCTGTGCTGATTAAGGAGATATGGGTTGGTCTTTAATCCACCCTCAGAACACCTCCTTTCTTCCTTCCCCGTCAGATCTATTGGAGATCTTTCCTCAGTCCAACTATTTCTATCTGTGATGGAACAGGCCTCAAGGGAGCTATTCCTCTTCCTCACACTAAGGTGCTCACTGCTACCGCTTGCTCATTTTAGGGGTTCCCATGAGAGGAAGAGCACTTCACAGTTTCCCCTCCTTGTTCTGAGGCCAAGCACCTGGTTGCCTTTGGGACCAAAGGCTGTTTGGGGCTCTCCTGGAGAAATGACCATGTCCACACTGACTGTTTCCCTCCTCTCTGGGAGTCCCTCTTGCAAAATAATGTATCCAAAGGGGTTGGGCAAATGATGTGGTACAGAGAACCATTACTTGCACCAAAAGGTTAAAATATTTATTCAAAAGGAAATATTGACAAGCATACATTTAGCAAAGCATCAGAACGGCAAACAGAAGAGTAAAGGAAATTCAGTTAGAAACACATCCTTCTTTCCCTGGTCCCTACGCATGCCCTAGCTAGATATTACAAGGACTAGAGCAAGCATTGAAAGCCAATTTGGAGATCCAGTTTGGTGTAGTGGTTAAGTGCACAGACTCTTATCTGGGAGAACCGGGTTTGATTCCCCACTCCTCCACTTGCACCTGCTAGAATGGCCTTGAGTCAGCCATAGCTCTGGCAGAGGTTGTCCTTGAAAAGGGCAGCTGCTGTGAGAGCTCTCTCAGCCCCACCCACCTCACAGGGTGCCTGTTGTGGGGGAGGAAGGTAAAGGAGATTGTGAGCCGTTCTGAGACTCCTCGGAGTGGAGGGCGGGATATAAATCCAATATCTTCTTCTTCTTCTTACAAAATGGCAAGACTGCTCCCTTGTTGGTCTATTTTACCTGGACGCATGCACAGTCTGACAGAAAATGGCTGCCGCTGAGGACAGGCCCGCAGGGAGGTCTCTTTCTCTATACGAAGCTGCATTCTTCCTCGGCAGTCCTATTTAAAAACCCTGCTCCCTTTCCAGGAAAAGCATTACCATTAACCCCACTGCATTGCTGGGAAGTACCCCAAAGCCCACCTAGGAACTTTCTGTTCACTTTCCACCTACTTTGAAATCAGTAGTCTCTGCAGGAAGTGTAGATAGAGGAAAGGAAAGGGCCAGTTGTTTGGCAAAGCACGCAGCTCTCAGCTCACTTGGAATGCAGCTGGGTTGCTGTTCTCCCTTCCCAACTTTGCCCACAAAGTGGAAACTGAGCCATTTTGGTTTCAACTCTTTCTGTGGTCGTCTTTTAGGTGTGAAATAGGAGAAAAGCTCTTTTCGCAAGTTTAAGCAGTTCCATGATTTCTCCTGGTGTGGGTTCTCTGATGTCGTTGAAGGTGGCCAGGCTGACAGAATCCCTTTGTATACTCTGAGAACTCGGAAGGATTCTCCCTGTGTGAGTTTATAGACGTTTTTGAAGATCACAGCTCTGATGCAGGGATCTCTTTTCACACTCTTGAGCATTCGAATGATTTTTCCTTAGTGTGAGTCCTTAGATGCTGTTGAAGAGTGATGCTCCAGCTGAATTCAGTCTTTCCATACTCTTGAGTGTCCAAAGGTTTCTCCACTGTATGGCTTTATTGATGTTGTTGAAGAGTGCCACTCCGATTGATTCTCTTTCCACACCCTGAGCGCTCAAAAGGTTTCTCCCCTGTGTGAGTTCTTTGATGCAGTAGAAGACTATCACTCTTAGTGAATCTCTTTCCACATTCTGAGCATTCAAAAGGTTTTTCCCCTGTGTGAATTCTTTGATGCCGTTGAAGAGAGCTTCTATCAACGAACCTCTTTCCACACTCTGAACACTCAAAGGGTTTCTCCCCAGTGTGGCTTCTTTGATGCCGATGAAGAGACCCTCTATCAACGAACCTCTTTCCACACTCTGAACACTCGAAGGGTTTCTCCCCACTGTGAGCTCTTTGATGCTTTAGAAGACTGCCACTCTCAGTGAATCTCTTTCCACATTCTGAGCATTCAAAAGGCTTCTCCCCTGTGTGGATTCTTTGATGTTTTTGAAGGTTGCAACTCTGACTGAATTTCTTCCCACACACCGAGCATTCAAAAGGGTTCTCCTTTGTGTGGGTTCTTAGGTGCCGTTGAAGGTCGCTGTTTTGAAGGAATCTCTTCCCACACTCTGAGCATTCAAAAGGCTTTTCCCCCATGTGGGTTGTTACATGCCGCTGCAAATTGCTGCTCCACCTGAATTTTACCCCACAATCTGAACATTCGAAAGGTTTCTCCCCTGTGTGGGTTCTTAGATGTTGTTGCAGATAACAGCTCCTCCTGAATCTTTTTCCACACTCTGAGCATTCAAAAGGTTTCTCTCCTGTGTGTATTCTTTGGTGCACAAGAAGCTCTGATCTGTATTTAAAGCACTTTCCACAGTAAAAACATTTACGTGTCTTCATTATACTGTGCTTTGGAAAATGCACATTACGCCTGTTTCCATCAGAGAACGCCATTCCAGTCTCTGAACAGAAAAATGGCTTGTCTCCTGAACACATTTTTTGGGGTTTAATAAGGTCTAATTTCTGTGAGAAACTCTCACCGTGGTCTGAGCACCTGTAATGTTTCTCTCCTGCATCTGTCTCTTGCTGTACAAGGAGCTCTGCCCTACAAAGGAAGCTCTTTTTATCCTCCAAAAATTGATGGCTCTCCATTCCACTGTGCCTTTGCAGATGGATATTATATTGGGTTTTATCTGAGAAGCTCATTCCACACTCCAAGCAGTTGTATGTTTCTTCCACCATGTGAGTTACTTCACAAACATCCCCACCTTGGCAAGGAATGGGGTTCTCTCTCTTCTTGACCGTGTGGCTGCCTTTCTGCCCCTTAGGTGTGCCTTCATCCCTTAAGTTTCCTATCCCGTCTTCATTCTTGACTTCATCTGGGGATAGATGATGCAGTTCCTCAACCTCCTCATTCCTCTGATCATCCCCTGCTGGAATAAAAAAGAAAATCCCATTACATTCTGGAAGGGCAGGGAAGGTCCCAAGGCATCTCTGGGAATGCAGTAGGAAAGGACTGATGGCCCTTTGGCCTCTTCAAGCTTGGCTGATCTTAACTAACACACTCCACACACACAGACATCTTTCCCCAGAATATCCAGTACAGAAGGACACCACAGCCCCTGAAGACTCACCACTGAGCTTAGGCCCAGAAGGAACTTCTGAGCCTCCAGATTTCAGGTCCCAGAAGGCATCCTTCCCTCCTAACCAATGTTCCCTCTAAGCTGCAGAGTCTTGTGAGCAAAAATTCTGCTTTGTGTGCTACTGGCATTAAAGTTGTGAGCTGCTGCATACATATTTGTGCTCTGGGGTCATCCTTCCTGAGCTATGACAAAAATGTGTGAGCTGGAGGCTAAAAATGTGTGAGCTGGAGACTAAAAACGTGTGAGCTAACTCATGCTAACTCAGCTTATAGGGAACACTGCTCCTAACCCAGCGGGCTTTATAATTCTACCGAACCAAGAGTTGGCAAGAAGAAAAACAGAACCTCTGCATTCCTATCCCTTGCCCATTTCTTTGACATAACTGTGAAGGATGCCCACTCGCAGCCAGCTCATTTGAGAAGGAAATACCCTTTTGTGAGGAAAAGCACCCTGATTTCCTCCCAGGGGTTAATTGGAATACTAGGCCTTGCAATTGTCCATAATGAGGCCTGCTTGAATACTTCTCTCTTTTAAGGTCAGATTCAAGAATGGGGCAATTGGGCCATCATGGGAACCTGGGTTCAGTTTTCTAACAAGATGGGAGTAGGGAGGCAAGAATGAAGTCCTCATCATCTAGAGGGTTCATCAAGCAAGCTCCATGATTGGATTTTGAAGACCACCTGATACCAGATGGCAAGAGACCAGGGAGGCCAAAATTGCTTAATGTAAGAGCCACATCGAATGAATGTCAAATGTTTGAGAGCCACAAGACATGAACATCAGATGGTTGAGAGCAGCAGGATGGATGGATGGATGGATGGATGGGAGGGAGGGAGGGAGGGAGGGAGGGATGGGAGGGAGGGAGAGAGGAAAGAAGGAAAGAAGGAGGGAAGGAGGGAAGGAGGGAAGGAAGGAAGGAAGGAAGGAAGGAGGGAGGGAGGGAGGGAGGGAGGGAAGGAAGGAAAGAAGGAAGGAAGGAAGGAAGGAAGGAAGGAAGGAAGGAAGGAAGGAAGGAAGGAAGGAAGGAAGGAAGGAAGGAAGGAAGGAAGGAAGGAAGGAAGGAAGGAGCAAGCTTCTCCACCCTCAGCTATTCAATCTGTCACCACAGCACCTGTATTTTATAATATTTTTTATAATACATCTGACATTCATGTTTTGGGCCAGTCTACCCAGTTATGAAGAACATTGTTATCACTGCCACCCAACTCCTCAAGACCCCCAGTAGCGGACAAGTAGTGGAGCAGTCCTGATAATGATTTGTGTTCAATATTTTGATCTATGCACCACCTCAATGGCAGCAATTTGCACCTCGGCACCTATGAAAGATCCTTACCCAGAGAGGCCACACTCCAATAGTTCTCCAGCATCACCTCCCTGTAGAGGGCTCTTTGGACCTGATCCAGCAGGGTCCACTCGGCCTCTGTGAAATGCACGGCCACCTCCTCGAAGGAAAAGGGACACTGAAAGAGAAAGCAGGTTTCCTCATCAGAGGTTACACCAGGCAGAGAATGCACAATGGAAAGGCTAATTCCAAATATATGCAGGATGGAGAGCTTGGCATGTGTAAAGGGAGTAGGGTTCAGAGCCTCTCCTATCCAGGTACCTTAACAGCAAGTGCTAGAACAAAAGCCCCACTGAGAAGGAAGGGGAGACCCAGGCCGTCCTCCCTCTCATCTCCCCTACCTGGACCAGAGGTGCAGCAGCTGCTTCCACATCTGTGGAAAGACAATGGCTTGAGAACATCTGTGCACTGACTGCAAAGGAGACAAAGGAAGACCGTTAGATGAGCCTTCGGATTTCATTTACTTGCTTGAATCCTGCTTCACACACACCAGTTTCCAGCGCTGTTAAACCTTCCACTAGGTACACTCAAGAAAATCTGCAATGATTTTTAGAAACATCTTTTCCATCTGGGTGATGGAAAAGATCCAAGCTCCTACAACTTTTGCAATGTCTGAGAGTGAGAGAGACCTATTGGATTCACACTCTAAACATGTTACATGTACACGCCCTGAATGAGGAAGTGGACTGAATGTGTTTGATATTCTGTTGCTCTTTGCGTATTTTTTGTGGGGTTGCATTGATAATCATTATCACACTGGCACTTTTTCCCTTTCCTCTATTTCTCCTGCAACTCTTGAGTGGCACATTCACAATATATCGTCCCCTCCCGCCCGCACACACACTGATTGCATCATTCATCCTAACTGCATCATCCCCCAGCCTATATAAGCAATATGACACTTTGCACTACACTTGACACTATGCACTAAACTGCTCAACATAAGAGCCACATAGAATAAATGTCAGAGATTTGAGAGCCTCAAAATATGAATAAATATTACACACAGATTTTCTTTTTTTAAAAAAAAAGTTTCCTTCTAGCATGTTTGTGTTGTCAAGTACATACGTACGTACTTTTATCTTTCTGAGCAAAGAAAGTATAAACCTTTTTAAGAATGACACAGGAATAACAGTCCCCATAAGACCAGCAAAGGGAAAGGGAATATTTTGGGTACTAGTAGGAGAAGGAAACATACATGTACCACAAAAATTACTGACCACCATGTATGACGTTTTCAGAACTATCCAGCTGTGGCTTACTTTATATAATTTTAAGTAACCACACATCATATAAGGTAACACAATAATTATAAAGTAAAAAAAATAAAAAAATAAAAATAATTAAAATTAAATTTTTAAAAATCATGCATAAAATAATGTTGTCGTCCCCCCCCCCCTTTTTTCTCTTTATTTGATAATTCTAGAAGCACCACATGGCTTTCTATCATTTTTATTCCTGGATGTGTGTCTTTGTACATCTTATATATTGACCACCTAGGAAGGCCCATAGGAGTCAAAACATGTATGGTTATTGTGATGATTGGATCAAATGTATATGTGAAGTTGTATATGCTTTGCAAATCTATGCAGTCTGATAGTCAGACAATATGTTTTAAAATTCATTTTTGTGTATACTTTATATTAAATGTTATATGTTTATATGAGTTGTGATGTAGGTAGCTAGACCCTCTATTACAGGGGTGGCCAACTGTAGCTCTCCAGATGTTTTTTGCCTACAACTCTCATCAGTCCCAGCCATTGGTCATGCTGGCTGGGGCTGATGGGAGTTGTAGGCAAAAAACATCTGGAGAGCTACCATTGGCCACCCCTGCTCTATTACACTGATCCAAGGTTGCCAGCAACTGCATGGAGTGGGGAGTCAAACCTGGTTCTCCCAGATCTGTGCTCTTAACCATCACACCAAATGCAATTGCCTTCCAGGAATCAGTTTAAGCCCCAATTAAAGTGAATTTATCAGTACATCCTATGGTACTGAGTAACACAAATTAAATCTATGTTGGTTACACAACCATTTCCCTTATCTATCCAAGATCTTCATGGTGTTCCTCAATCCCATCAAGACACAAAACAGCCTTACCACATGAGAGGGCATCTTGGGCACCCTCCTGGGCCAGAGCCCTCTGCCCTTCCTCGGATGGAGCCCCTTCTGCCTCAGGGAACGTCCCTTCCATCTTCATGGATGGCCCCCACATCTGAAAGAGCAGCAAGGCATGGAAGAGGCGTAAAACAAGGCGTGGAACAGGCCCAGCAGACGGATCCTGACCCCCTCCCAGACTCTTCCTCCCTGCATCGACCACCACAGCTGCTTCAACTCTCTCTCTCTCTCTCTCGGCTTGGCTTCGCGAACGAGATTTAAGAAGGGTGCAATAGTCCACGTCTGCTGCAGGCTCGCTGGTGGCTGACAAGACCAATGCTTCAACTACAGGGGCAAGAATTAGGGTTAACTTTTCTTCCCCGCCTTGAGAACTCTCGAGAGGTGGAAATACCTGGCAGGGAAGCCTTAGAGTAAGGTTGTTGCAAGGGCCGGCACGTCGGGTTCTGCTGTCTGAGGCAGAACCCTGAGGTGCACCCAACCCCTTCCCGCCCCCGTAAAAATTATAGCGTGCGCGCAAAATGTGCGCTCATGCACATGATGACATCACACACAGTGTATGTTGTTTCTGGGCACTGAGGGACCAGGAGAGTGTAGAAACAATGCAGAAACAACGCAGCGTTTCAGAGTGCCCAGGACAGAAAGCACCACATTGTTTCTGTGTGCCGAGGGGTCAGAGGAACTCTCCCGGCCCCTCAGCATGCAGAAAAAAGCGCCCTCCCCCCGAGAGTCAGCTCCTGAGGCAACTGCCAAATGTTACCTAATGGATGCGCCAGCTCTAGTTGTTGCTTGAAATGAGCAAAGGAAATTGCTTCACCTGCTCTGCCTGCCTCTTCTCCTCTGCCTGACTCAGGAGGAAACCTTCAGCCAGGGCCACCGCCTGGGAACTGGTCTCCGGCTCGCATCCTCTGACCCAGCGCTGCATTCCCTGGGGCAGAATCGTCAGGAACTGCTCCAGGATCACCAGGTCCAGGATCTGCTTCTTGGTGTGCTTCTCCGGCTCCAGCCAGAGGTTGCAAAGTTCATGGAGCCGGCTGCAGACCTCTCGGGGCCCATTAGCCTGATGGTAATGGAACTGTTGGAAGCAGTGGCTGCGTCCTTCTGCTGTCATAGTGCTCTGAGCCGTGATCTCTGGAGCAGTTTTCCCCCAGAATTCAGCACCACTCCCTGCTGGGATGGGATGAGGACCTCTGCTTGGTCTCTTGCCAATTCCAGGTTCTTCTGGGCCCTGTTCTTCCATCTCCTTCCCCTTCTTTTGGGTCATCTCCAGCAATGGAAAGATACCCTTACTTGTGCGACTATAAGGAGGGAGAGGAAAAGATATCAAAGAGGAAGAAAGATACGAAAAGATAATGATGCTACATCACTGACCCTAGTCAAGAGGCACCAAAGAGTTGCCCCAAGGATCAGAAGAACTGTCCTTGTTGTAGTTTGCGGGTCAGGATTAATGTTGTTCAGGGTCATTTGGTGGAAAAGGAAATGCCGGAGCTCATTATCACAACTTATTTGCATATGCCACACATCCCTGAGGTCACTGGAAGGTGAGGACGGTGGCTCAGTGGTAGAGCATCTGCTTGGGAAGCAGAAGGTCTCAGGTTCAATCCCTGGCATCTCCAAAAAAGGGTCCAGGCAAATAGGTGTGAAAAACCTCAGCTTGAGACCCTGGAGGGCCACTGCCAGTCTGAGAAGATAATACTGACTTTGATGGACCAAGGGTCTGATTCAGTATAAGGCAGCTTCATATGTTCATATGTTCAAGGTGGACTAAATTATATCAGCTCAGCATCTACCTTGAAATGCTTCTTGCACTACAATTGTCCTAACAGAAACTTACTCCCATCATACTTTTTACTTTCTCCTACAGTGGCCACAGTGGCATGATAAAAATTTCCATTTTTTATTTCTTATTTAATGTTTTAGATTTATATCCCACAATTGGGCTCAGGGCAGCTTACAACTGCCTGCTTTATATGTTTTGGTTATTTTCCCACTTTTTTGCAGGGAGGAAAATATTAGAAAGACCACAATCAAATGTAGCAGTTCCAGAGCTCTGCTCCTGTAAGCTCCTGCCCAAAATCAGGCCTGCTGTTGCTTAGGCCAGGAGTGGCCAACAGTAGCTCTCCAGATGTTTTTTGCCTACAACTCCCATCACCCCAGCCAGCATGGCCAATGGCTGGGGTTGATGGGAGTTGTAGGCAAAAAACATCTGGAGAGCTACCATTGGCCACCCCTGGTTTAGGCTATACTGCATGTTTAGGTTATACTTTTAGAGATGCCTGTTTGGAATATAAACATTGCTTGTGCAACTTGCTTGGCCTCAGATTTTGGGGGTCACTCCAGGTTGAACTGGAGTGTGAGACAAAGCGACTAGTAATGGCTTAACCATGGCAGGTGTCTCCACCAGAGGGTGGACGTATGAAGCCATAACTCTGTCCAAACAGCTAGCAGAGGGGAAAAGGCAGAGGGGCGTGAAGCCTTCCCAGGTCAGGGCAGAGGGGCTGCCTGGGTGAACAGCAGCAGGGGGAGGCTGTGAACCACCATGAGAACAGCCCATTGGAAGGAAGCACCCACCAAAAATGCATGGAAGATGGGGCAGCCAATGAGCTTCTATGATTGCTCCCAATTGGTTACTTCTGTCTCTCCCTATATATATATATATATATATATATATATATATATATATATATATATATATATATATATATATATATATATATATATATATATATATATATATATATATAGGGAGAGACAGACAGACAGATAGCAGCATTTCTCTCATCTAGGATTGAAAAGCTTATCCCTATGACTTACCTGTGAGTAAACCTGCCCCAATGGCCCATCCAGTCCAACACTCTGTGTCACATAAGAACATAAGAGAAGCCATGTTGGATCAGGCCAGTAGCCCATCCAGTCCAACACTCTGTGTCACATAAGAACATAAGAGAAGCCATGTTGGATCAGGCCAATGGCCCATCCAGTCCAACACTCTGTGTCACATAAGAACATAAGAGAAGCCATGTTGGATCAGGCCAGTGGCCCATCCAGCCCAACACTCTGTGTCACATAAGAACATAAGAGAAGCCATGTTGGATCAGGCCAATGGCCCATCCAGCCCAACACTCTGAGTCACATAAGAGCATAAGAGAAGCCATGTTGGATAAGGGCAATGGCCCATCCAGCCCAACACTCTGAGTCACATAAGAACATAAGAGAAGCCATGTTGGATCAGGCCAGTGGCCCATCCAGCCCAACACTCTGTGTCACATAAGAACATAAGAGAAGCCATGTTGGATCAGGCCAGTGGCCCATCCAGTCCAACACTCTGTGTCACATAAGAACATAAGAGAAGCCATGTTGGATCAGGCCAGTAGCCCATCCAGTCCAACACTCTGTGTCACATAAGAACATAAGAGAAGCCCTGTTGGATCAGGCCAGTGGCCCATCCAGTCCAACACTCTGTGTCACATAAGAACATAAGAGAAGCCCTGTTGGATCAGGCCAATGGCCCATCCAGTTCAACACTCTGTGTCACATAAGAACATAAGAGAAGCCATGTTGGATCAGGCCAATGGCCCATCCAGTCCAACACTCTGTGTCACATAAGAACATAAGAGAAGCCATGTTGGATCAGGCCAGTGGCCCATCCAGTCCAACACTCTGTGTCACATAAGAACATAAGAGAAGCCATGTTGGATCAGGCCAGTGGCCCATCCAGTCCAACACTCTGTGTCACATAAGAACATAAGAGAAGCCATGTTGGATCAGGCCAGTGGCCCATCCAGTCCAACACTCTGTGTCACATAAGAACATAAGAGAAGCCATGTTGGATCAGGCCAGTGGCCCATCCAGTCCAACACTCTGTGTCACATAAGAACATAAGAGAAGCCATGTTGGATCAGGCCAGTAGCCCATCCAGTCCAACACTCTGTGTTTTCTTATGTTCTTATGTGACACAGAGGGAGGGATGAGCTAAACCAGAAGTCCTGGAAGTGACCTGCTAATGACCTCAGTCCCTCTGCCTTACAAGAGCAGATGAGAGACCACCCTGCGGTTACTGGCTACACCTTTTTTTCTCTAGGGATGGGTTTTCTTAGAACCAGATCTCTGTGTCACATAAGAACATAAGAGAAGCCCTGTTGGATCAGGCCAATGGCCCATCCAGTTCAACACTCTGTGCCACATAAGAACATAAGAGAAGCCATGTTGGATCAGGCCAATGGCCCATCCAGTCCAACACTCTGTGTCACATAAGAACATAAGAGAAGCCATGTTGGATCAGGCCAGTGGCCCATCCAGTCCAACACTCTGTGTCACATAAGAACATAAGAGAAGCCATGTTGGATCAGGCCAGTGGCCCATCCAGTCCAACACTCTGTGTCACATAAGAACATAAGAGAAGCCATGTTGGATCAGGCCAGTGGCCCATCCAGTCCAACACTCTGTGTCACATAAGAACATAAGAGAAGCCATGTTGGATCAGGCCAGTGGCCCATCCAGTCCAACACTCTGTGTCACATAAGAACATAAGAGAAGCCATGTTGGATCAGGCCAGTGGCCCATCCAGTCCAACACTCTGTGTCACATAAGAACATAAGAGAAGCCATGTTGGATCAGGCCAGTAGCCCATCCAGTCCAACACTCTGTGTTTTCTTATGTTCTTATGTGACACAGAGGGAGGGATGAGCTAAACCAGAAGTCCTGGAAGTGACCTGCTAATGACCTCAGTCCCTCTGCCTTACAAGAGCAGATGAGAGACCACCCTGCGGTTACTGGCTACACCTTTTTTCTCTAGGGATGGGTTTTCTTAGAACCAGATCTCTGTGTCACATAAGAACATAAGAGAAGCCCTGTTGGATCAGGCCAATGGCCCATCCAGTTCAACACTCTGTGTCACATAAGAACATAAGAGAAGCCATGTTGGATCAGGCCAATGGCCCATCCAGTCCAACACTCTGTGTCACATAAGAACATAAGAGAAGCCATGTTGGATCAGGCCAGTGGCCCATCCAGTCCAACACTCTGTGTCACATAAGAACATAAGAGAAGCCATGTTGGATCAGGCCAGTGGCCCATCCAGTCCAACACTCTGTGTCACATAAGAACATAAGAGAAGCCATGTTGGATCAGGCCAGTGGCCCATCCAGTCCAACACTCTGTGTCACAGAAGAACATAAGAGAAGCCCTGTTGGATCAGGCCAGTGGCCCATCCAGTCCAACACTCTGTGTCACATAAGAACATAAGAGAAGCCATGTTGGATCAGGCCAGTGGCCCATCCAGTCCAACACTCTGTGTCACATAAGAACATAAGAGAAGCCATGTTGGATCAGGCCAGTAGCCCATCCAGTCCAACACTCTGTGTTTTCTTATGTTCTTATGTGACACAGAGGGAGGGATGAGCTAAACCAGAAGTCCTGGAAGTGACCTGCTAATGACCTCAGTCCCTCTGCCTTACAAGAGCAGATGAGAGACCACCCTGCGGTTACTGGCTACACCTTTTTTCTCTAGGGATGGGTTTTCTTAGAACCAGATCTCTGTGTCACATAAGAACATAAGAGAAGCCCTGTTGGATCAGGCCAATGGCCCATCCAGTTCAACACTCTGTGTCACATAAGAACATAAGAGAAGCCATGTTGGATCAGGCCAATGGCCCATCCAGTCCAACACTCTGTGTCACATAAGAACATAAGAGAAGCCATGTTGGATCAGGCCAGTGGCCCATCCAGTCCAACACTCTGTGTCACATAAGAACATAAGAGAAGCCATGTTGGATCAGGCCAGTGGCCCATCCAGTCCAACACTCTGTGTCACATAAGAACATAAGAGAAGCCATGTTGGATCAGGCCAGTGGCCCATCCAGTCCAACACTCTGTGTCACATAAGAACATAAGAGAAGCCATGTTGGATCAGGCCAGTGGCCCATCCAGTCCAACACTCTGTGTCACAGAAGAACATAAGAGAAGCCATGTTGGATCAGGCCAGTGGCCCATCCAGTCCAACACTCTGTGTCACATAAGAACATAAGAGAAGCCATGTTGGATCAGGCCAGTGGCCCATCCAGTCCAACACTCTGTGTCACATAAGAACATAAGAGAAGCCATGTTGGATCAGGCCAGTAGCCCATCCAGTCCAACACTCTGTGTTTTCTTATGTTCTTATGTGACACAGAGGGAGGGATGAGCTAAACCAGAAGTCCTGGAAGTGACCTGCTAATGACCTCAGTCCCTCTGCCTTACAAGAGCAGATGAGAGACCACCCTGCGGTTACTGGCTACACCTTTTTTCTCTAGGGATGGGTTTTCTTAGAACCAGATCCTTATGTTTTTAAATTATTTAATACCAACTCCCCACAAAAAAAAAAAAAAAAAACACAGACAGCTTATCCCAATGACTTACTTGTGAGTAAACCTTCCCAGGATCCGGCTACAAGGCCTTTGCCAAAAGTTGCACACCTGAAGCCCTCCCTATTCTCTCCGGCGATTCAATGGCAAAGCCTCCCGCACACACACACCCCCCTCCGGAAATGAGCATCTCCCTTGCTCGGCCTCTCCAGCAGACAGCTCTGTTGTTTAACTCCTTCAGCGCTGCAAATAAAGGGAAAGAGCTTCTTGCCCTTCACGCGAGGAACAGTGCTCAGATCCAGACTAATTGGACTGGACTTCAGCCAGACTGTTGTCAGAGGTGCCCGATGCAGCTCGGTGTGATTGCTCTGGAGTAACTCCGCACAGGGTTGCATTCCCAGGCTGTTTCTGCCGTCTCTGCAAATGCCACGCTTGGGAAGAAGATTAAGGCAAACTCATAGCAGGCAAACTCATACCAAGCAATCCGAAGTAGGTCTGATCCGAACCCTCCTCAGCCTATTCAATGCGGCTTACTCCCAGGAAAGTGCTTTGGAAAGAACTGCATTGGAAATCTCTGTGTTCCTATAAGCAACGTTCCCTCTAAGCCGTGGAGTCATGTGAGCAAAAATCCTACTTTGTGAGCTGCTGGCATGAAAGATGTGAGTCACTGGCATTAAGTTTGTGAGCTGCTGCATATATTAATTTGCTTTAGGTTCATTTTTCCTGAGCTGAGACAAAAAATGTGTGAGGCGGAGGCTAAAAAATTGTGAGCTAGCTCACACGAACTCAAACGTAGAGGGAACACTGTCTATAACATTGTTGTGTCTTGCATTTAAGTCCCTGTAATTACATCACAGCCCTTACACTATGTTCTGCAGGTCACAGACGCAACCCGCCTATGAAGATCTGTAGTGAGAAGTTTAACTGGTCAGGATTGGACCTGACAGGTTGTTCCGGGGGACCGTATATAATTGGGGACCCGGCCCTGCCATGTTCTCTTTGTGATGTACTCGCCAATAATGTACGCTAAACGTGTCCGAACCCGGTACATTACAAACGTGTTCCCTGTTTCTCAGAACAAAATGCCAGCTAGATCACTCACTATCACTTCCTTCAGATTGTTATGATTCTTCCCTATCAGTAGGGGAGCCATCTCTGACTTGGGATGTTCCTAGAGATTTAAGAACATAAAAAGAGCCCTGCTGGATCTGACCAGTGGTCCATCTAGTCCACCATCCTGTCCCACATAGCAGCCGACCAGTTCCTCTGGACAGGACCGGATCTACATGTTTTCTGAAGGGGGGGGGGGGAATTAAAAAATGGCGCCCCCTTATGGGCTAGGGTTGCCAAGTCCAACTCCAGAAATATCTGGGGACTTTGGGGGTGGAGCCAGGAGACACTGGGGTGGAGCTAGGGGGGGAAACGGCGCCGGGGAGCGTGGCGAGCCACCCTGCCTCGGAGCGGGCGACACCACTGCACAGCTGCCGCCTCTTCTCCGCTCGCCGTGGCTGCTCCTCTGAGATGGGCTCAGGCTGGGCCCATCTCGGAGGAGCAGCTGTGGTGGAATCGGAGGGGGGGGTGGAGGCGGGCCGGGGGCGTGGTGAGCCGCGAGTCCGGGTCCTAGAAGGGCCCGGATTCGCGGCTCGCCATGCTCCTGGCCTGCCTCCGCCCTCCCCTTCTCTGGTTTTGCCTCGGAGGCGGGGCGGGCAATGCCGCTGCGCAGCTGCCGCCTCTTCTCCGCTCGCCGTGGCTGCTCTTCCGAGATGGGCTCAGCCTGGGCCCATCTCGGAGGAGCAGCTGCGGTGGGCGGGGAGGGGGCGGCAGCAGCGTGGCAGCGTCGCCCGCTCCGGGATGGGGCGGCTTGCCATGCTCCTTGGCGCCGTTTCCCCCCTCCCCCACTTCCGTTTTTTGGGGGAGCGGGGGAAGAGGCTGGAAATCCTGAGGTCCCCCGCCAGGGCGGGAGGGTTGGGAAGCCTATTATGGGCCATTCTGTCTTATGGTCCCATAGAATACAATGGACTCCATACCCAATTTGGGCCCCCCCTCTGACAGCACCAGGGGCAAGCACCCCCCTCTGCCCCCCCTAGATCTGGCCCTGCCTCTGGAGGGCCACCATCAGTGCAGAGAGGCTGAAGCCTTCCTCTAATGTTGCCTCCTTCCTGGCACTGTGGTTCAGAGACTGACTGCACCTGAATGTGGAGGTTCCCTTCTGACACCACTGAGAGACCTATCCTCCATGAATCTTTCTAATCCCCTTTTAATGCTGCCTGTGCCTATCACCACACTCTCTGGCAACAAAAGCCACATTTTATTCGCTCTCTTTCTAAAGGAGTGTTTCCTTTAGTGTGATCTGAATCCAGTGCCCATCAATTTCATCGATTACCCTTGAGTTTCTAATATTGTGGAAGGAAAGTTTGTCATCTCTCTCCACCCCATGCATAAATTTGTAAACCTCTATTATTGTGTTTATTATAAACCCCTCTTAAGTGTGTCTATTCTAACCAGAAAAGTTCCAGATTTTTGGTCTTTTTAAAATGTATGTGTGCACACACCTGTGCATCTGGAAGGCATGAAGGATATGCAGAGAGGTGGTTGAATAAAGGCTGTTCCTGCATTTGGGATCTGGTATTCCAAGGAGGTCTCCCATCCAGGCCTTTATTTTTCAGATTTTCCTCGTAGGGAAGGTGTTCCAACCCCCTCCTCATCTTGGTTGCACTTTCATGGATTTTTTCCAGGTCTGCAGTGTCTTTTTTGAAAAAATGAAGTGAACAAAACTGCACACAAGTATTCCAAATAAAGCTGCACCATAGATCTGTACAGGGGTATTAGAACATTGGCTGTTTTATTCTCAATCACTCTTGAAGCTGGGATTTTTTTTTTTGTCTCAATGAGCATCACCTTGCACTTATTAACACTGAACTTTGTTAGCCACATTGTCGCCCAGTCACCCTGTTTGTGGAGATCCTTCTGGAGCTCTTCACACCTTCCTGAGCAATTTTTGCAAATTTGGTCACCACACTACTCACTCCTCGTTCAAGATCACTGATGAACAAATTAAATAGGACCAGCCCTAATACCGTTCCTTGGGGGACCACACTGTTTCTACATCCCTCCATGGAGACGGATGAAGATGGGTAGCTGTGTTAGTCTGTTTATAACAGCAGAACAGAATAAGAATCCAGTATGCAGAGCACATCATGCGGAATGCTGGTCTGGATGAAGCACAAGCCGGAATTAAGATTGCCGAGAAAAACATCATAAGAACATAAGAGAAGCCATGTTAGATCAGGCCAATGGCCCATACAGTCCAACACACAGTGGCAACAAAATTTATATATATATATTTATATACACACACACACACACACACTGTGGCTAATAGCCACTGATGGACCTCTGCTCCATATTTTTATCTAAACCAAAGATATGCAGATGACACCACTCTAATGGCAGAAAGTGAGGAGGACCTAAAGAACCTCTTGTTGAAGGTAAAAGAGGAGAGCACCAAAGTAGGCTTGAAACTCAACATCAAAAAAACTAAGATCATGGCATCCGGCCCCATCACACTGTCAGACGTTGGAGCTTTAAAGGAAACGCTTGTTGCAAAGTAGTAGCGTTTATTTGATATCTCAAAGTTCTGGACAGGCAGTCATTGGAACTGATAGCAGGTATTGATACATACATGGGTTTTAAGGCCTCACATCAAAGCATTCATAAACAATCCTACATTCTCACACTCTAGTGTCGGAAGTAACACTTCCCCCCCCCCGCCCTTATCGCTTGCGGTTCGCTTTTTCTCTTAGGAGCCCTGCTGGCTCTCCTTGAGACTTGCTATCTTCAAAGGCCTATTGCTTTGTTAGTGTTATGCAGAGGAGTTCACAGCATGAGTTAGTAACATTTCTGAGATCGTTTGAAATGCAAAGTCTTCTGTTTCATAGTTAGTATTAGGAATTCAAAATGGGGTTAGTCATGTCAAGAAACAAGTCACTAAATGATTTCAGTATAAAAGCACATTGATGTTCTCCAATGTCTGACACACACCATGGCAAATAGAAGGGGAAGACATGGAAGCAGTGACAGACTTCACATTTCTGGGATCCAAGATCACTACAGATGGTGACTGTAGCCATGAAATTGAAAGATGGTTGCTGCTTGGGAGGACAGCTATGGCGAACCTGGGCAGTATAATAAAAAGTAGAGATGTCACCCTGCCAACAAAAGTCCGTATAGTCAAAGGGCTGGTATTCCCAGTAGTATTGTATGGCTGTGAGAGCTGGACCATAAGGAAGGCTGAGCGCAGAAGAATAGATGCTTTTGAGCTGTGATGCTGGAGAAGAAACTTGAGAGTCCCTTGGACTGCAAGATGATCCAGTCAGTCAGTCCTAAGGGAAATCAATCCTGACTGTTCCCTGGAAAGTCAGATGCTGAAGCTCAAATACTTTGGCCACCAAATGAGAAGGCAGCACTCCCTGGAGAAGATCCTGATGCTGGGAATGACAGAAGGCAAAAGAAGAAGGGGATGGCAAAAGATGAGATGGCTGGACAGCGTTACTGATGTAACTAACATGAATTTGAGCAGGCTTAGGAGAATGGTGGAAGACAGGAGGGCCTGGTGTGACTTTGTCCATGGGGTCGCAAAGAGTTGGACTTGACTGTGTGACTGAACAACAAAAAAGCACCTTAAAGGTTAAGCTCATACTCATTCTTCTCCTTCTTCTTCTCCTCCGTTTTTCCTGCCAGCCACTTCCCCCCCCCTCTCCCAGGCAAGGAGTTCCCTCTTTCTTCTTTCTATAGGGCTGCAAAATCTTTAATTCCCCCAGCCCCAAGGAAGGAGGGATGTTCAGGATCCAGCCCCAAAGCAGCGAGGCAGACCATGAGGGCAGGAAGGGTCGCATCGGTACTTAGTTCTTGCAGCCATTTCTTACATGCTCAGGAAAGTGCCAATTGGCACTTTGGTATCAGGAAGCAATTTTCTCCAAGGCAATTTGACCAGGGATCTTGGGAGGGTTTGGGGGGCAGGAATCACTGGGGGTGTGGTATTTGTGAATTCATAGAATCATAAGACTTGGATGTGGACTCCAAGGGAGGAAAGCTTATTCGTAAGAGCTAGCCGAGAATTTATTTCTGAGGACACATCAAGCACTTGAAGGCAAAGTGGGGTGTGTGTATCCAAATTCAGCCTCTGTTCTAGGAATCCGGGCTCTGTCCTGCCCTCAAGTAATACTGTTAAAAATTGCTTTCTGTCTGCATTTGAGGTCATGTGTTTGTTCTTCATGTTTCCACAGGTTACTAATACACGCTCATCCTTTCAAGGTCAGATTCAAGGTTTTGGTTATGACTTTTAAGGCGTCGAGTGGTCTGGGACCGACGTATCTACAGGACCACCTTCTCCACTGTGTCCCTGGAAGCATTATGCCCTGAAGGTAGAAGACACCGGGGCCCTGTGGGATCTTTTACAGTTTTGCAAGGCCTACAAGGCAGAGGTGTTCCGCCAGGCTTTTGTTTGAGGACAGCGATGGCTGCCAGGCGGGCATCCCTTTCCTTCCTCCCAGCAAAGGGGCTCCCTGCCCCAATGCAGTGTCTAGAAAAGAAGAATCGGAGAGCAATTCATAACAGACGTCATCGGATTTGTAACTTATTTTTTGTAATTGGTTTTAATGATTATTAAACGATTGTACATCGCCTAGAGCCCAACTTTGGCCAGGATGTGGCGATTCATCAAGCTGAAATCATTGTCGCCACTGTCGTTATCATCAAACAGTGTATGACTCCCCCTGACTCAGTTTTACTTTTCTAGAGAGCCAGTTTGGTGTAGTGGTTAAGTGTGTGGACTCTTATCTGGGAGAACCGGGTTTGATTCCCCATTCCTCCACTTGCAGCAGCTGGAATGGCCTTGGGTCAGCCATAGCTCTGGCAGAGGTTGTCCTTGAAAGGGCAGCTGCTGTGAGAGCCCTCTCCAGCCCCACCCACCTCACAGGGTGTCTGTTGTGGGGGGAGAAGATATAGGAGGTTGCAAGCCGCTCTGAGTCTCTGATTCAGGGAGAAGGGCGGGGTATAAATCTGCAATTCTTCTTCTTCTTCTTTCAAGTCATTATACTGGACAAGAGACATGTGGATTTTTTTTCTAAATTAAACCCTGTAATAGAAAGAAAAATTTTCTCAGGGACATCAATAAAGGTGCAATTTCCATGTTTAAAAAATTTGCCATTCGATATTTATCCCCCGCCCCCCATATTTCGATATTTATCCCCCCCGCTTCGGTGGGGTAGGGCGGGATATAAATCGAATGAAATAAATAACAATAAAATAAATTTTGTCACAGTTTGGTGTAGCGGTTAAGTGTGTGGACATCTGGGAGAACCAGGTTTGATGATGATGATATTAAATTTATATCCCGCCCTGGGATATTGGGGAATCAAATCCGGTTCTCCCAGATAAGAGTCAGCACACTTAACAACTACACCAAACTTACTCTCTTTAATTTCCCACTCCTCCCCTTGCAGCTGCTGGAATGGTCATGGGTCAGCCATAGCTCTTGCAGGAGTTGTCCTTGAAAGGGCAGCTTCTGGGACAGCTCTCTCAGCCCCACCCACCTCACAGGGTGTCTGTTGCGGGGAAAGAAGATAATGTAAGCCGCTCTGAGACTCTGATTCAGAGAGAAGGGTGAGGTATAAATCTACAGTCGTCTTCTTATTCTTCACCAATGGGAATCCAAAGCACCTTACGTCATCAACTTCCCCTTCCCCATTTTATCCTGAAAACATCAACCCTGTGAGGAAGATTAGGCTGAGAAACAGGGGATCTGAGAGAAACTGTCAGGATGGGATCCTGCCTTGTTTGTTTAGTTTTTTGGTTATACATTTCATTTTTCGTTTCCCGAAGTTTCAGCCATACACATCCAAGTGATATAAAATATGGGAGGATGCTCTTTTAGAATCACAGACTTGGAAGGGATCTCCAGGGTCATCTAGTCCAACCGCCTGCACAAACTCACAAACACCTCCCCCTAAATTCACAGGATCATTGCTGTCAGATGGCCATCTAGCCTCTGTTTAAAAACCTCCAAGGAAAGAGAGCCCACCATCTCCTGAGGAAGCCTGTTCCACTGAAGAACCACTCTAATGGTCAGGAAATTCTTCCTAATTTTGAGCCAGAAACTCTTTTAATTTAATTTCAACCTGTTGGTTCTGGTCCTACCTTCTGGGGCCACAGAAAACAATTTTTTTGCTTTGTAGTTATGTCTGGTGCTGTCTGTAACCATATGGCTTACCTAGTTACCAAGAAGAAAGGCATCTTCAGCCTGGGAAAAGGTTCTCCCCCACAAGCTTGTCCTTGAAGGTGCAAAAGGAAAGGAATGTGGCATCTCTTGGTGATATACAACATGTGTAAACAAATGGGAAAGGGTGGAGGAGACACAATTGCCCACACAATCTATTTTATCACAGCCTGTAACCGTTAGTTTCATCCCTAACAAGCTGGCTCTAGGCCAAAGGTCTAGCTGCTGTATCAATTCTAATAAACCCCACCTACGTTTGATAAGCACGAATTTGTTTGATTGGTACCTGGCTGAACCTCACAGCATCCTTCTTTCCCTGGTCCCTACACATGCCCTAGCTAGCTGTTAAAAGGACTAGGAAAGGAAAGCACCAGTCGTTTCCGACTCTGGGGTGACGTTGCTTTCAAGTTTTCACAGCAGACTTTTTACGGGGTGGTTTGCCATTGCCTTCCCCAGTCTTTTACACTTTCTCCCCAGCAAGCTGGGTACTCATTTTACCAACCTCAGAAGGATGGAAGGCTGAGTCAACCTTGGGGCCGGCTACCTGAATCCAGCTTCCACTGGAATCGAACTCAGGTCATGAGCAGAGAGTTCAGACCACGGTACGTTTAAAGCTTACAAAGTGGCAAGATTGCTCCCTCGTTGGTCCATTTTACCTGGACGCCAGCAAGGTCTGACAGAAAATGGCTGCCGCTAGGGACAGCCGTGCAAGGAGGTCTTCTCTATATGAAGCTGCATTCAAAAAGACGTTTCTTCCTCGGCATTCCAAAACCTCTGCTTCCTTTCCAGGAAAAACATTACCTTTGGCCCCAGGGCATTGCTGGGCAGTACCCCCAAAGCCTGCCTGGGAACTTCCTGTTCACTCCCTACTTCTGTAGGCAGTCGTTTCGAAATCACTGCGGGGGGTGGAGGGAGAAAGAGAAGAAGGAAGGGCCAATCATGTGATAAAGATGACAGCTCTCAGCACACCTGGAATGCAGCTGTGTCACTGTTCTCCCTTCCCTCCTTTGCCCAGAAAGTGGAAACCGAGACATTTGGAAAATGTGAGTTCCAGCACCCACAGGGTGGGGGAAAACATTTTCTCTGCTTTCCTCCAGGTTAGGGTAAGGATTCTGGGCAGATGCAAGGACTTTACAAGAGTTTACATGGTTTCAACTGTTAGCATGTATAGTATATAGCAGGAGTGTCAAACATGCAGTTAACATGTATAGTATATGCAGGGGTGTCAATCAGGCCCCTAGAAGGCTCCTATCAGGCCCTGGAGCAACTGGCTGCCATCTGCTTCCTTCTCCCTATATCTTGCTTCCTTCTGCATAACAGCATGCTTTGCCAGGCTCTCTCAATCACACAGCAGAGCTACTGAGCCAAGCATCTGTTCCGTCTATTGACTGAGGCTCCTTCCCCCCACCCCAGTCTCTGGGAAGGAAGGAAAGAGCCAGAGCTTCCTTTGCCCAGTTCTCTGGATCCACAGAAGAAATGCAAAGAAAGCACCTTTAAGACCAATGAGTGCTAACGATTTAAATATGTTTTAAGTTTTAAAAAAAACATATTTGTGTTTGTGTTCTTTATGAAATTTATATCTCTGCTACCTAATCTTAAATAGGTACACACACGTCCCAGCCCAACAAGGTCTCATTTATGTCAGATCTGACCCTCATAACAAATGAGTTCGACACCCCTGGTAGGGTACATCCCTATATTTTTAAAGGGGATTGTTGATACAAATACCCCTGGAAAAATACTCTCAGGCCCTGTTCAGACACACAGTATAATCAGATGTCGCTGTTGTTTCCTTCCGGATTTAAAGTGGCAGATCAGACAGCAACATCTGTCTCCTGGTATTAACTCGTGGTAGCCCCCCCCCCCCAAGTCCTTCTTGGAACCGGATTATTTTGTTACCTGCTCCTTTGTGGTGGTTTTTTTTTTTTTAGTTCTCCAGTTTCACCTCATAGTTTTCTTCGTCTGGATAGTTCTGCTGCAATATTAACCAACTTCCAGATGTCTGAAGGCTGTCCCAGAGCAAAAGAAGCCTCAGACATCCGGTTTACGGTCGCGATTTTTTTTTTTACTACTTAGCGATATGTGCCTAACCACGTTTTAACCTACATGCATGCGCATGCGTGCACAATGTGCGCATGCGCACAATACGTGCGTGTGCATAATAGTGGAGGGGGGAAAAGAACTGCATGGTGCCGTCGTGTGGATGGCAGAAGACTGTTTCACTGCGGAGTGATTCGAATTGCAGTATGGCAGTCTGATCGATAATATCCGGAACAAAGATATTCGGAGCAGAACCGGGTCAGTTTAACATGCACTCAACACGCTGTGTGAACAGGGCCTCAGAGAAAAGAGAACACCAGACTCCAAGTTCTTAGATATATGACAATTTATTTGAGTATTAGCTAATATATAAATCTAAACCCTTAAGTCAATAGGAAAAGACTGCAGTGAATACATGTGTGAGTAACCAGTCAGGGTCAGCTTGGGAGGGTGACCACTACGAAATTTTTCCTGTCACCTCCACCCAGTACCTCAGGCACACCAAAGAAAACTCTTGTCAGAAAATAAAATAGGCACCAAGTGTTTTCAAATTTAAACCCAAAAAGCTATTCATTGGAATACAAAAGGCAAGGAAGGGAATGAAAATAATATTAATCAGTTTGATGATGAACAAATCAGTTAGCAGGCAGAAGTTCAACTGAAAAGACAATCTCTGATCACCAGAAATATTGTCAGCCTGAAGTACTATTAAAATTGTAAACTGGCAGAAGATATATAAAATCATTTAACAGGCAGATAATAAATACACAAGCAGTAGGGCTTCCTTAGCCTCAGAAAACACTCTATTCAGAGAAGTTTTATATAGCCCTGTGCTCAGACTTCTTAAATCATAAAAATAAATGGTCACACACTCTTTGTCTCTCAAACACTTCTGACTTGTTGCAGAAATATTTCCTCACAGACTCACTCACTAGCATACAGGCACACCCCAGACCTTAGAGGAGTGGCCAAACTGTAGCTCGGGAGCCACATGTGGCTCTTTTACACATAGTGTGTGGCTCTTGAAGCCCCCACCACCCCATCAGCCACCTTGGAGAATGCATTTGAAGTTAAAGTTGCTTTCTTTCCACTTCTCCCTCCGCCACCACCCATTTATTTTCCTTCCTTCCTGCCTTCTATCTTGCAGTTCTCAAACATCTGATATTCATGTCTTGTGACTCTCAAACATATGGTTTATTCTATGTGGCTCTTAGGTTAAGCAAGTATGGCCACCCCTGCCTTAGAGTAATGCCTCCAGGACTCACATCTCTTGAGTGTTTTCACAAGCCCCTCAATCCTATGTGTCCCACCCAGCTAGAATCCTAGTCTGACTCTTGGGATTCTTTCTTAGCCACAAGAATCTAGTCTTTCTTTCAGTGTGTTTGAGTGTTCTAAACTGGACCAGGAGTCTGCCCTGATGCGCCAACAGATCTCCTCAGAGAGTTTTTCCTCACAGAAAGTGCCTGGTCTTGCCCCCTTCTTTCCAATAACTCTTTCACAGACAGAAACTTTAACTCAATTCTGTCTCCCAAGGAACTCAGCCCACAGCTCCTTCCCAGTGTTGCTTCTCACAACTGAACAGCGTCAGTACCAGGACTGAACTCCTCCAGCACTCAGACTGAATTGAACTCTGAGGTGTTTTCCCCCTGCAAGCCTCTTTGCAAATTGATACATTTTGGTAACCATGGCTGCGGCCCAGCCAAGCAGTGCAAGTTGTTCCCAGCTACCAGGCTAACTACCTGAGTCCATCACAACAGGGGACCCCAACCCCTGGGCCAAGGACCATATATATTCCAACAAATCATATATATTCCAATTGCTCCATCGGATATTGATTCCCAAGTAATAATCGCTGGAGCAAAGGGCATGTTTTTGCCTGGGCCTCTCCCTTTCCCAAAATTGCATGGCTCAGTATTTTTCAAATTTAATAAACCCTCACCAACGTCAAGCTTTTATGTTGGCCAGGCTTAATATATTCCCTTCATTTGTGGCTTCTGGCAGTTATAAGGGTATCTTCTATGAACAGAGACTGTGCAGGTGTGGCAGAGAACCTGACTCTATACGACGTATCTCATTAGATTGCCTGTTGCTTACTCCACACCGATGCCACCTAATCAAACCGCTTCTAACCCCAAATCTTGCCACAAACAGATGGATAGAATTCTTACTAGCTGATCAATGTTCTTCAATCACTGAGCAGGAGATGGAGATCTTGGCTCTAGCAGTGAAAAAGACAGAAATTAAAAGTGGTAAAGGAGTCAGATAGGGGAAGATTATGTTTCTACTGTTCCTAGTCAAGCTTTGATTCTATTTATGTATTGCTATGCTGCTTGTATCAGAGAACTCCTGATGACAGTCTATTTCTATTTTTCCCTCTAATCCCCCTCAGGTTTTGTATTCTTCCCTACTATGCCAATAAAGGTTGTGTGTGTGTGTGGCTCTTCAGCTGAATGTCCTTCCAAACTCAGAGCATTCAAAAGCTTCTCCTGTGTGGTTTCTTTGATGTTGTTGGAGAGTGCTACTCCGATAGAATATCCTTCCATGCTCTGAGCACTCAAGGTTTCTCTCCTGTGTGGGTTCTTTGATGCTGCAGAAGATTTTCATTCTGATTGAATCTCTTTCCACACTCTGAACACTTAAAAGGTTTCTCCCCGGTGTGAGTTCTTTGATGCTTTAGAAGATTGCCACTCTGACTGAATCTCTTTCCACACTCTGAACACTCAAAAGGTTTCTCCCCAGTGTGAGTTCTTTGATGCTTTAGAAGAGTTCCACTCTGGCTGAATCTCTTTCCACACTCTGAACATTCAAAAGGTTTCTCCCCAGTGTGGATTCTTTGATGCTTTAGAAGATGGCCACTCTTGGTGAATCTCTTTTCACATTCTAAGCATTCAAAAGGTTTCTCCCCTGTGTGGCTTCTTTGATGCAGTTGAAGATGGCTACGCTGATTGAATCTCTTTCCACACTCTGAGCATTCAAAAGGTTTCTCCCCGGTGTGGCTTCTTTGATGCAATTGAAGATTGCAACTCTGACTGAATCTCTTTCCACATTCTGAACACTCAAAAGGTTTCTCCCCAGTGTGTGTTCTTTGATGCTTTTGAAGACTTCCACTCAGACTGAATCTCTTTCCACAATCTAAACATTCAAAAGGTTTCTCCCCGGTGTGAGTTCCTTGATGCTTTAGAAGACTTCCACTCTGACTGAATCTCTTTCCACACTCTGAACATTCAAACGGTTTCTCTCCTGTGTGGGTTCTTCGATGCTTTAGAAGACCGCCACTCTCAGTGAATCTCTTTCCACACTCTGAACATTCAAAAGGTTTCTCATCTGTGTGGATTCTTTGATGCTGCTGAATATCTCTACTCAGACTAAATCTCTTTCCCCACTCTGAACACTGAAAAGATTTTTCCTGTCTATGGGTTTCTTGATGCTTTAAAAGACTGCCACTTTCGGTGAATCTTTTCCCACATTCTGAGCATTCAAAAGGTTTTTCCCCTGTATGGATTCTTTGATGCTTTAACAGATTGCCACTCTGATTGAATCTCTTTCCACATTCTGAACATTCAAAAGGTTTCTCCCCGGTGTGTGTTCTTTGATGCTTTAGAAGACTACCACGCACAGTGAATTTCTTTCCACATTCAGAGCATTCCAAAGGTTTCTCATCTGTGTGGATTCTCTGATGCCACTGAACATCTCTACTTTGACTGAATCTCTTTCCACATTCTGAGCATTCAAATGGTTTTTCCCCTGTGTGGTTTTTTTGATGTTGTAGAAGATTGCCACTCTGACTAAATCTCTTTCCACACTCTAAACATTTAAAAGATTTTTCCTTGTCTCCTGAATAAATCCTTTGGTGTTTAATAAGGTCTAATTTCTGTGAGAAACCGTCACCCATAATGTCTCTCTCCTGCATCTGTCTCTTGATGTACAAAGAGCTTTGCCCTACGAAGGAAGCTCTTTTTACACTCCAAAAATGGATGGATCTCCTTTACACTGTGCATTTGCAAATGGATATAATATTGGGTTTTATCTGAGAAGTTCATTCCACACTCCAAGCTTTTGTATGTTTCTTCCACCATGTGAATTACTTCACAAAAATTTCCCGCTTGGCAAGGAATGGGTTCATTCCCCTTCTTGACCACGTGGCTGCCTTTCTGCCACTAAGGTCTGCCTTGATTCTTGAAAGTTCCTCTCACATCTTCACTCTTGACTTCATTGGGCGATAGATGATGCAGCTCCTCAACATCCTCATCCCCTGCTGAAATAAAGAGAAATCCCATTACATCCTGGGAGGGCAAGGAAGGTCCCAAGGACGCCGACTGAAGCTTAATCCAACCAAGACTAAGGTCCTATATATGAGTCGTGGGGGGCTAGTTTTGGGCATCTGGCTCCCCACCCTGGATGGCGCATCTCTTGTGCCAGCTCAGAGGGTGAGGAGTCTGGGTGTGATACTGGATGCCACCCTTTCTATGGAGGCCCAGGTCACAGCTTTTGCACGATCTGCCTTTTACCATCTTTGGTAGGCCAAACAACTAGCACCCTACCTGGTTCCTTGGGACTTAGCTACAGTGATCCATGCAACAGTCACTTCCAGGCTGGACTACTGTAACTCGCTCTACGCAGGCTTGCCCTTAAGGTTGACCCGGAAACTCCAGCTGGTGCAGAATGCGGCAGCACAATTGCTGACTGAATTGCCTGTACAGGCGAGCAGTTGGCCGATGCTGCGCAGTCTGCACTGGCTACCGATCGAGTACCGGATCCGCTTTAAGGTATTAGTACTGACGTGTAAAGCCTTGCGCGGCCTGGGACCGGCATACCTGCGGGACCGTCTCTTCCCGTATGAGCCCCGGAGGTCATTAAGATCAGCCAGTCAACATCTTTTGACCATCCCTGGCCCAAGGGACTGTTTTATTGTATTTATTGATTGTTGTATTGTTGGTTTTTAATTGTTTTAACATGTTGGAATCCGCCCTGAGCCCATTATGGGAAAGGGCGGACTATAAATTTACAGAAATCATCATCTCTGGGAATGCAGTAGGAAAAGACTGATGGCCCTTTGGCCACATACAGCTTGGCTGATCTAAACTAAACACCCCTCACCCACTCACGCATCTTTCTTCAGAATATCCAGTATTGAAGGATACCCCAACTCTGAAGACCCACTGCTAAGCTTAGGCCTAGAAGGAGCTTCTAAGCCTCCAGATTTCAGGTTCCAGAAGGCATCCTTCCCTCCTAACCCAGCGGGCTTCATAATTCCACCGAACCAAGAGTTGGCAAGAAGAAAAGCAGAACCTCTGCATTCGTATTCCTTCGACATAACTGTGAAGGATACCCACCCTTTCTATGGAGGCCCAGCTCGTTAGAGAAGGAAATACCCTCCTGTGAGGCAAAGACCCTGATTTGTGGCCTGGGACTTGCTTACCTCCGGGACTGCCTTTCTCCACATGAGCCTCAGAAAGCACTATGATCAAGCTCACAAAACCTCTTAACGACCTCTGGCCAAAGGATGCTCAGCTGTGCACCACCACGGCAAGAGCCTTTTTGGTGGCAGCCCCTACTCTCTGGAATGCTCTCCCGGAAAACATCAGGGCCCTGCGGGACTTGCCACAATTCCACAGAACCTGCAAGACTGTTTAAGCAGGCGTTTAACAACTAATGGAGGCGTCCAGTATCTCACCGCCACCACAGCATGAATATCTTAATGTGACCCAAACAGAAATTCAAGGCTCTCAATAACATCCAACTACATCACAGTAAACAGCGCTAACCAAGAAGTAATAATAACGTAATCTAGGGATTAAAGAATTGTATACGCTGAGATGTTTTAATAATTTATTGTGATTTTATTGTATTGTAATTTTATGTTGTTTTAATTGATGTTAGCTGCCCTGAGCCTGTCAGGGGAGGGCGGGATACAAATATAATAAAATAAAATAAATTTTCTCCCAGGGGTTAATGTGGATATTAGGCCAGAATGTAGGACCAGAACCAAAGGGTTGAAATTAAAGCAAGAGAGTTTCCGGCTCAACATTAGGAAGAACTTCCTGACCTTTAGAGCGATTCCTCAGTGGAACAGGCTTCCTCGGGCGGTGGTGGGCTCTCCTTCCTTGGAGGTTTTTCAACAGAGGCTAGATGGCCACCTGACAGCAATGCAGATCCTGTGAATTTAGGGGGAGGTGTTTGTGAGTTTCCTACATTGTGTAGGGGGTTGAACTAGATGACCTTGGAGGAAGGATAGGCTGAGAGACAGCAGCTCTGAGGAAACTAGTAGGAGAAATCTCCCCTCACCAAAGATCAACAGGACAATAAGTGAAAATGATGCCCTTAAATGTTTTGGGGGCATTTTCTTCTCCTCAAACTACCTGGGAGTCACAGGATTGGTGGAGCTCCCAGCTTGCCAAATCTCCTGTTTCTTGAATGGAGGCTGAAAGCCTGGAAACGGGCAGCTGAAGGTTTTCCTGGCCTGGAGGTGAATGATCAGCTGATAATTGTACAAATCAAAGGGTTGTTGAAGGGACAGTTTAACCACTAAGAAGAGAGTCAAGGAGGACTTGAGTGGGGGAGAATTGTGGCTGAGAGTCTGTTTGGTGTAGTGGTTAAGTACGCAGACTCTTATCTGGGAGAACCCGGTTTGATTCCCCACTCCTCCACCTGCAGCTGCTGGAATAGCCTTTAGTCAGCCATAGCTCTCATAGGTGTTGTTCTTGAAAGGGCAGCTTCTGAGAGAGCTCTCTCCACCCCACCTACCTCACAGGGTGTCTGTTGTGGGGGATGCCCACATTGGCATCCAGCTTCTCTCCCATCCAGAACTCTTAAGAGAAAACTCTTACTCTGTGCTTCATCCCTCAGATGAGGAGCCTGCAATGAAACCCTCTAGCTCAGGGATGGGCAAATTTGCTTTATGTAAGAGCCACACAGAAGAAATGTCAGATGTTTGAGAGCCACAAATCAAGAAGGAAGGAAGGAAAATAGACGGGGAGGGAGAGGTGGAAAGAAAGCAACTTTAACGTTAAATGCCTTCTCCAAGCTGCTGGATGGTTTGGCTTAGAAAAGTTATTTAAAGAGACAAATACTTTCTCCAAGCCAGCTGACAGGGCAGTGGGTGCTTTTGAGAGCCACACACCATGTGTGAAAGAGCCACATGTGGCTCCTGAGCCACAGTTTGGCCACCCCTGCTCCACAAATCTCACCCTTCTCTACACACACAGACTTCTTTTTAAAAAGAGTATCTGGGGGGGGGGGGCATCACCAATAGTGGGAGGCAGGTCTCCTCCCCTTGTGATTCCAGGCGGCCATTTTGACTCTCCTGCCATTTCAGGCTTCCTTCCTAGAAAAGAACCATTGGTCAATTCGGGATGCAGGTGGTTCACATTTAGGAGCACATATTTCCTCAAAGGCTTTCCCCAAAAGGCAAAAAGAAGTGACTGAGGACTTAATCTAGGTCATTTCATGTAGCCTGGGGGTGGGGGTTCAGAAAAGGAGGAGGGGCTCTAACTTCTTCCTGAGTCTCTCTGGGACAATCTGGTGATGTATGGGGAAGCACTGGTTTTACGGGTTCCCCTTATGCAGAGTGGTAAAGCTGAAGTACTGCAGTCGGAGCCTTCTGCTCACGACCTGAGTTCGATCCCAGCGGAAGCTGGTTCAGGTAGCCGGCTCCAGGTTGACTCAGCCTTCCATCCTTCCGAGGTCAGTAAAATGAGTCCCCAGCTTGCTGGGGGGAAAGTGTAGAGGACTGTGGAAGGTAATGGCAAACCACCCCGTAAAAAGGTCTGCTGTGGGGCTGCCTGGATGAACAAGGGCAGGGGGAGGCTGTGAATCACCGTGAGAACAACCTATGGGGAGGAAGCACCAACCAAAAATGCCTGGCAGATGAAGCGGCCAATCAGCTTCTATGATGGCCCCCAGTTGGTCACTCCTGTGATGGACGGATGGAGAAAATAGGATAGGATAGGACAGGACAGACAGACAGAGGGATGGATGGTTGGATGGATAGATAGGATAGATAGATGGATGGACGGATGGATAGATAAGATGGACGGATGGATGGATAGATAGGATGGACGGATAGATAGGATAGATGGATGGATGGATAGATAGGATGGACGGATGTATGGATGGTTGGGTGGATAGATAGGATGGACGGATGGATAGATAGGATAGATGGATGGATGGAGGAAGGGATAGACGGATGGATAGGATGGGCGGATGGATAGATAGGATGGGCGGATGGATAGATGGATGGATAGAGGGATGGATGGGTGGACGGATGGATAGATAGAATAGACAGATGGATGTATGGTTGAATAGATGGATAGATAGGACAGATAGAGGGATGGATGGATAGATAGATGGATAGAGGGATGAAGAAGAAGAATTGAAGATTTATACCCCACCCTTCTCCCTGAATTAGAGACTCAGAGCGGCTTACAATCTCCTATATCTTCTCCCCCCACAACAGACACCCTGTGAGGTGGGTGGGGCTGAGAGGTCTCTCACAGCAGCTGCCCTTTCAAGGACAACTCTTGCCAGAGCTATGGCTGACCCAAGGCCATTCCAGCAGGTGCAAGTGGAGGAGTGGGGAATCAAACCTGGTTCTCCCAGATAAGAGTCCACACACTTAACCACTACACCAAACTGGCTCTCTGGATGGATGGGTAGGACAGATAGATAGGACAGATAGATGGATAGAGGGATGGATGGATGGATGGAGAGAGAGAGGGGGGGGGGTGAGCTATCCCAGAAGTCCTGGAAATGACCTGCTGATGACCTCAGTCCCTTTGCCTTGGAAGAGCAGATGAGAGAACACCCGGAGGTATCTGGCTCCACCTTTTTTCTCAAGGGAAGAGTTTTTTTTAGAAACAGATACTTATGTTTTAAAATTATTTAATCCCAACTCCCCACCAAAAACACACAGACGGCAGCATTTCTCTCCTCCAGGATTGAAAAGCTTATCCCCGACTTACTTGTGAGTAAACCTTCCCAGGATCCGGCTGCAACGCTTTTGCCTGCTGTTGCACCCCTGAAGCCTTCCCTGTTTTCTCCCGCGATGCAATTGCAAAGCCCCACACCCGGAAATGATCCTCCTCTGTTTACTTCTCGTTCCTTGCTCGGCCTCTCTAGCAGCCAACTCTGTGGTTTAACCCCTTCAGTGCTGCAGACAAAGGAAAAGAGCTTCTTGCCCTTCACATGAGGAACAGTGCTTCCATCCAGACTAACTGGAGTGGACTTCAGCCAGACTGTTGTTGTCAGAGGTGCCCTATGCAGCTCGGTGGGATTGCTCTGGAGTAACTCCGCACAGGGTTGCATTCCTGGGGAATCCCAGGCTATTCAGCCATCTCAGAAAATGCCACGGTTGGGAAGAAGAAAGAATATTAAGGCAAACTCACACCAAGCAATCCGAAGCAGGTCTGATCCGAATCTTCCTCAGCCTATTGAATGCGGCTTATTCCCAGGAAAGTGGTTTTAGGATTACATTGGAAGTCTTTGTTCCCTGTTTCTCAGAACAAAATGCCAGCTAGTTAGTTCACTCACTGTCACTTCCTTCAGATTGTTGTGATTCTTCCCTGCCAACAGGGTAGCCATCCTTCTGATTTGGGATGTTCCTTGAAACTTAAGAACAGAAGAAGAGCCCTGCTGGATCTGACCAGTAGTCCATCTAGTCCAGGGGTGGCCAAGTTTGGGAGCCACATGAGGCTCTTTTACACATATTGTGTGGCTCTCAAAGCCCCCACCGCCCCTTTCGGCCAGCTTGGAGAAGGCATTTTTCACTTTAAATCACTTTGCCAAGCCAAGCCAGCCAGTGGCTTGGAGAATGTATTTAAAGTTAAAGTTGTTTCTTTCCATCTCTCCTTCCCCCATTATTTGCTCTCCTTCCTTCCTCCTGGCTCTCAAACATCTGATGTTCATGTCCTGCGGCTCTCAGACAACTGGCATTTATTCTGTGTGGCTCTTGTGCTAATCAAGTTTGGCCACCCCTGATTTAGTGCAGCCTCCTGTCTCACAGAGCAGCCAACCAGTTCCTCTGGAGGGCCAACAACGGGGCAGAGAGGCTGAAGCCTACCTCAGATGTTGCCTCCTGGCACTGTGGTTCAGAGACTGACTGCGTCTGAAAGTGGTGGTTCCCCTTTAGACACCACTGAGAAACCTATCTTCCACGAATCTATCTCATTTCCTGTCTGTGCCTTTGGCGATCACTACATCCTCTGGCAGCAAATCCCACATGTTGATCACTTCCTTTCTAAAGGTGTATTTCCTTTAGTTAGACCTGAATCGAGTGCCTGTCGGTTTCATTGTTTACCTTTGAGTTCTAATATTGTGGAAGGAAAACTTTGTCATCTCTCTCCACCCCATACATTATTTTGTAAACCTCTCTTCTTTCCCCCCCTCTTAATTGGTCTCTTTTCTAAACTGAAAAGTCCCAGATTATTTGGTCTTTTTAAAATGTGTGTGCGTGCATGCATGTGCATCTGGAAGTCATGGCGATCTCTGGTGATTGACCCACTACTGGAGACATGGAGGATATGCAGAATATGCTGAATAAAGGCTGTTCCTGCCTCCAGGCTCTGGTATTCCAAGGAGGTCTCCCATCCAAAGTCCCAGATTTTTCAGATTTTCCTCATCGGGAAGGTGCTCCAACCCCCTCCTCCTCTTGGTTGCCCTTTTTTGTACTTTTTCCAGGTCTGCGGTGTCTTTCCTGAGAAATAAAGTGATCAAAACGGCGCACAAGTGTTCCAAATGAAGCTGCACCATAGATCTATACAGGGGCATGGCAATAGTGGCTGTTTTATTCTCAATCACTCTCTTGAAGCTGGGATTTTTTTTTTGTCCCAATGAGCAGCACCTTCTACTTAGTAACATTGAACTTGGTTCACCACATTGTCACTGAGTCACCCTGCTTGTGGAAATCCTTCTGGAGCTCATTGCACGTTCCTGAACAGTTTTGCAAATTGAGTCACCACACTATTCACTCCTTAGTCAAGATTACTGAAGAATAAATTGAAGTAGGACCTACCCTAATACGACTTCTTGGGGGACCCCGCTGTTTAAACTTCCCTCCATGGAGACAGATGAAGATGAGGGGCCACGGTAGTCTTTCTGTAGCAGCAGAACAGAGTAAGAATCCAGTAGCACCTGAAAGGCTAAGCTTATATCCTACAATGAATTTTGTAAGTCTCTAAGGTACTACTGGACTCTTCCTCTCCCCTCCACTGTGAGAAGACGATGACCGCAGATTTATACCCCGCCCTTCTCTCTGAATCAAGAGTTTCAGAGCAGCTTACAATCTCCTTTATCTCCTTCCCCCACAACACTGTGAGGTAGGTGGGGCTGAGGAAGCTCTCCCAGAAGCTGCCCTTTCAAGGACAACTCCTACGAAAGCTATGGCTGGCCCAAGGCCATTCCAGCAGCTGCAAGTGGAGGAGTGGGGAATCAAAACCCGGTTCTCCCAGATAAGAGTCCGCGACTCCGCGCACTTAACCACTGTAGCAAACTGGCCAATAGTCAAGACAATAACAAAAAACCGTTACAACAACTATTGCATAAAACAACTACATCAATACAGGTGCTATGATGATACTATATTAATGTATTAATTGTGGCAAAGCACAGCAGATCTTCATATAGTCGTAACTGTTACATCCAGATATTCCAGATGGACATAGGATCCAGGTCCATGCTTCAAGTAGGGTTGCCAAGTCAAATTCAATAAATATCTGGGGACTTTGGGGGTGGAGCCAGGAGACATTAGGGGTTGAGCCAAGATCAAGGCTGTGACAAGCATAATTGAACTCCAAAGGGAGTTCTGGCCACCTTTTCAATCCCTTCCTTCCATAGGAAATAATGAAGGATAGGGGCACCTTCTTTGGGGGCTCATAGAATTGGACCCCCTGATCCAAACGTTTTGAAACTTGGGGGGGTATTTTGGGGAGAGGCACTAGATGCTATACTGAAAATTTGGTGCATCTACCCCAAAAAACAGCCCCCCCCAGAGCCCCAGATACCTGTGGATCAATTCTCCATGATTTTCTATGGGACCCTCCCCCCCCCCCCCCAACACACACTGATTTGGTGCCCTAGTGAGAAGAACCGGACCATAAAGGTTATAAATAAATTATGCCTCAGTTGAAGTTGGGAGCAAAGGTGATCTTGACCTACCCCAGTTCTTAAAGTCCAGGCAATACCTTTTCTCTTCCAAAACTGAAGGACCAGATGGGGAAGACTCAGTTCTTCCTACATACTACTTGGATTTGCTCTCTCATAACACACACCCCACAGTGGCATAACTGTTACATCCAGTTTGGTGAGAGCCAGTTTGCTGTAGTGGTTAAGTGCACAGACGCTTATCTGGGAGAACCAGGTTTGATTCCTCACTCCTCCACTTGCACCTGCTGGAATGGCCTTGGGTCAGCCATAGCTCTCGTAGGAGTTGTCCTTGAAAGGGCAGCTGCTGTAAGAGCTCAGCCCCACCTACTTCACAGGGTGCCTATTGTGGGGGAGGGGGGGTAAAGGAGATTGTGTGACTGCTCTGAGACTTTGAAATTCAGAGTATAGGGTGGAATATAAATCCAATATCATCTTCTCTTCAGGAAAAACACTCACTCAGTGCTTCAGCCCTAAGATGAGGAGCCTGCAATGAAAGCCACTAGCCCCACTCCTTCAGCCCCATCAATCTCACCACCTCCACACACCCTCACTGCTTTCTAAAAAGAGTATCTGGGGGAACATCCCAATAGTGAGAGGCAGGTTCTTGACCCCCCCCCACCCTCCGCCTTGTGATTCCAGGCAGCCATTTTGACCATCCTGCCATTTCAGGCCTCCTTGCCAGAAAGGTCAATTCAGGATGCAGGTTGTTTACATTTAGGAGCACATATTTCCTCAAAGGCTTTCCCAAAAAGGCAAAAAGAAGGGACTCAGGACTTACTCTATGTCATTTCTGGCACAGGTAGCCTGGAAGTTAGGGTTCAGAGAAGGAGGAGGGAATCTAACTTCTCTTTCTTGAATCTCTCTGGGACAATCTGGGAGCACGTGAGGAAGACAACTGGGATTGGGGAATTCATGTCTCACGTTTACTGCCAACCCCAAGGATATCGTTCCTTTCCCACAAAACTGGATTTAGTTGGGGAGCTTGATCCCTTTCAACTTACTGAGTTGCTGAGCTGGAGGGGACACAATCTGTTCCTTTCAACCCGAATTAATCTCATTGCCAGAACTCTTTTGAGTTTCATAGAGGTGAGACCCAGAAAAGATTGCAGGAGACTGCCCCTCTCCTGAACTCCTTGGCAAATAAAAATATTTGTAAATTGAGGATGCCGGCTGCTCACACTATTTCTACACCTGTAGTAGAGAGGATGTAGATATCTGCTATCCTTGACTTTTTCTTGACAGCATTTGGAAAATAGATATGTTTCTGCCAGTTTTGCAGATGTCCGAAAGAGCTACCTTGGCAGATATACGGAAGTAGGGCACCCACTAAAAAGGCCCTCTTTTGCATAGTGCTTTTGGAGCATTTCTGAGCTGCCAACACCTGGGCATTCAGAAACAGCTGTAGGAAAGGTTCACCTTCATGTGGATTATCTGAGAAACAGGAAGGCTGGATCTCTGCCTCAAACTCTTGTTACACAGTGAGAATTTATGGGGTTCCTCCCCTGTGCTGATTCCTTGATAATTAAGGAGATATGGGCTGGCCTTTACTCTCCTTCCACCCTCAGAACACCACCTTTCTTTCTTCCCTGTGAGATCTACTTGAGCTCTTTCCTCAGTCCAACTATTTCTATTTGTAATGGGAAAAGCCTCAAGGGAGTTATTTCTTTTGCTTAGAGTAGGGTACTCACTGCCATCGCCTGCTCATTTTAGGGGTTCCCATGAGAGGAAGAGCACTCACCTTTTTTCCTTCTTGTTCTGAGGCTTGGTCTCAAGGTATCCGGCTACCAAGTGCCTGGTTGCCATTGGGACCAAATACTGTCTTAGGGTTCCCTTGGAGAGATGGCCATGGGCACATTGAGTACTTCTCTCCTCCCTGGGAGTCCCTCTTGCAAAATAATGTATCCAAAATGGCTGGGCAAACAATGTGGTACAGAGAGCCACTACCTGCATCAAAGGATTAGAATATTTATTCAAAAGGAAACGTTTGCAACCATACATTTAGCTTCAGCAAAGAAAAGAACAATGGAAATTTGGTCAGAAATACATCCTTCTTTCCCTGGCTAGATGTTTACAACCATACATTTACCTCAGCACCAGATCAGTAAACAACAGAACAAAAGAAATTTGGTCAGAAATGCATCCTTCTTTCCTAGGTAGATGTTACAAGGACTAGAGCAGGCATTTAAAGCTTACAAAGTGGCAAGATTGTTGGCCCATTTTACTTGAACACTTGTACGGTCTGACAGAAAATGGCTGCTGTTGAGACAGCTCAGCATGAACATAAGAACATAAGAGAAGCCATGTTGGATCAGGCCAGTGGCCCATCAAGTTCAACATTCTGTGTCACACAGTGGCAAAAAATTTTATATACACACATACACTGTGGCTAATAGCCACTGATGTAAGCCAAAATGCCCTCAAAACGAGGTTGGGGAATTAGTTTAATGGGCACTTGGCTTTAATAGGAATCTTTTTATCAATGTATACCAGGCTCAACCATTCAGAGAGTGATGCTCAATAAACTGGACTCTAATAAAAACCAATTGTAATTTATTTAGAATAATAGTTCTTTCACACAAGATAAAAATGCAAAACAATCACACATTCACACAGGTCTATAGAAATATAGATAGATCGATAGGGGTACATATAAGGACAAACAGACAGGGTGATACTACCTCTCGCAGACTCCAAGGAAGACTCCGATGGCGACGAATGAGGGAATGGGGGAGGACCCGAAACTGATCAGGAATCGGGGATGTATCTATACAGCGGGATATGGGGGTTGCTGAATAGAGAGCACACCTGTGGGTAGCTAGTCCACAGGTTATATAGAGTCACCCACGTCCCGAGGGGATGGGAGGTGACTGGGAGGGGAGATGGGTGGTTCCGCTGATGACCACGAAGGCTGGACATCGGCTTGACCAATGGTGATTCTTTGGCGACACCTGATTGGGTGTATGCTTCAACCAATGAACATCACCTTCATCCTGGGCATCCTGGAAACTTCCAAGTTGCGACAGGGCCTGGGGCGGCTCCAGTGGTATCAGTATGGAAATGGCTGGGTGATTGGGATGAGATGGGATTATCTGGGAATGTGACAATAGGGAATCAGATATGGACCTAGGTATCCCCGGTGTAGACAAAGGGCTTGGATGTGGCAGGAGAGATCCTTCCTCTTTCTCATCATCTCCTGGGTAAGAACTGCTGTGCAGGATATTACTGAGCAATTAGGATCAACAGTCGAGCTATTAATCCATTCATAAAACAGATAGGTTGCTTGCGGGCTAGGAATGACTCAAGGTGTGTACGTGAGGTTCCCACTAAGAAGGAATGAAGCCCAACCAGGCAGGAAGATGGCTACAAGTGGTGTTAGCGAAACACAGTGGCTTCCATGCTTAGCGCTTCAACACCAATCGCCTGGACAGCTCTGTGGCGGCGCAGCCTCCTCCTCACCATGGCGGACTCCACGCAGTAGCGGGGAAACGTCCGTGTGCGTCTGCAAGCACTCTGTGCCTGTTTAAAACACTTATGCACTTAGGCGGTTTGTACACATGAGTCCCGTTTAGTTCCTGGATAGCTTTGCTCGCACTCTCTGGCCAGACAGGTGCAAGCTCACTTCTCCATGCGCCCTGGCAACCATGTTTGTGACTATGATATTGGGGAAAGAGGGGTCATTTTCTCACACTGATGGACCTGTGCTCCATATTTTTATCTAAACCCTTCTTGAAGGTGGCTATACTTGTGGCCGCCACCACCTCCTGTGGCAGTGAATTCCACATGTTAATCACCCTTTGGGTGAAGAAGTACTTCCTTTTATCCGTTTTAACTTGTCTGCTCAGCAATTTCATCGAATGCCCACGAGTTCTTGTATTGTGAGAAAGGGAGAAAAGTACTTCTTTCTCTACTTTCTCCATCCCATGCATTATCTTGTAAACCTCTATCATGTCACCCCGCAGTCAACGTTTCTCCAAGCTAAAGAGTCCCAAGCATTTCAACCTTTCTTCATAGGGAAAGTGCTCCAGACCTTTAATCATTCTAGTTGCCCTTCTCTGGACTTTCTCCAATGCTATAATATCCTTTTTGAGGTGCGGCGACCAGAACTGCACACAGTACTCCAAATGTGACCGCACCATCGATTTATACAGGGGCATTATGATACTGGCTGATTTGTTTTCAATTCCCTTCCTAATAATTCCCAGCATGGTGTTGGCCTTTTTTATTGCAAACGCACACTGTCTTGACATTTTCAGTGAGTTATCTACCACGACCCCAAGATCTCTCTCTTGGTCAGTCTCTGCCAGTTCACACCCCATCAACTTGTATTTGTAGCTGGGATTCTTGGCCCCAATGTGCATTACTTTGCACTTGGCCACATTGAACCGCATCTGCCACGTTGACGCCCACTCACCCAGCCTCAACAGATCCCTTTGGAGTTCCTCACAATCCTCTCTGGTTCTCACCACCCTGAACAATTTAGTGTCATCCGCAAACTTGGCCACTTCACTGCTCACTCCCAACTCTAAATCATTTATGAACAAGTTAAAGAGCATGGGACCCAGTACCGAGCCCTGCGGCACCCCACTGCTTACCGTCCTCCACTGCGAAGACTGCCCATTTATACTCACTCTCTGCTTCCTATTACTCAGCCAGTTTTTGATCCACAAGAGGACCTGTCCTTTTACTCCATGATTCTCAAGCTTTCTAAGGAGCCTTTGATGAGGAACTTTATCAAAAGCTTTCTGGAAGTCAAGGTAAACAACATCTATTGGGTCTCCTTTGTCCACATGTTTGTTCACCCCCTCAAAGAAATGTAACAGATTAGTGAGGCAAGATCTTCCCTTGCAGAACCCATGCTGAGTCTTCCTCAATAACCCGTGTTCATCAATGTGCCTACTCATTCTGTCCTTGATAATGGTTTCTACCAACTTTCCCGGTATTGAAGTCAGACTGACTGGCCTGTAATTTCCCGGGTCTCCTCTGGAACCTTTTTTAAAGATGGGGGTGACATTTGCTACCTTCCAGTCCTCAGGAACGGAGGCAGATTTCAATGAAAGATTACAGATTTTTGTTAGAAGATCCACAAGTTCAACTTTGAGTTGAATTCTGGTACCCAGTTCCTTCAAGTTAGGGTAAGGATTCTGGGTAGATACAAGGACTTTACAAGTGTTTATATGGTTTCAACCCTTTCTATGGTCTGAGGTTGTCTTTTAGATGTGAAATAAGAGGAAAGCTCTTTTCACAAGTTACCGGGAGAACAGTGGCGGCACAGTGATAAGCAGAACGGAAAAAACAACTGTGCCTGAAGAAAACTTTCCACACAATTTAAATAGAAATATCAAAAATTTCTTAATAGTGTACTATCACAGAAAATAATCAGTCATATAAGTACATACAACCATACAAGCAGCGTCTCTTAAGGCAAAAGTCAATTCTCCTGTGTGACTCCTAAGTTTTTTCTCCTCACTAAAAAAAGTCATGGAAGATCCAAAATTCAAATCATGAAGAGGAGTCTTTCCACAGTGTTCGGCTCAAAAGGATAATTTTCCTTCACGTGATCGCCAGCTTAAAGATCCACGTTTCGCTGATTGAAGCTTTTTTCACAAACCGAACAAAATATTTACTCTAGAAAGTCGCTTGCACTCACCAATTTCTCAAAGCATTCTTCTCAAATGACCAAATCTGATGGTTATGCCCCAAATTACACTCAAAATCAGTTCCTATTCTATATGCCGACGATGCAGTTGTTAATCCCTTACTAAAGCGGGACAACGCACTGTTTATCAGTTTTCATTTCATATTGTGCCCAGAATTCCCTATCTATCAATAATGACAAGACTAAAATTTTGCTGTTTTCCAAATCATGAAAGTGGCATGCTTGGAAAATTAATGGAAGAACTATTGATCATGTTCATTTTCACTACAACTTAAAATGGTCCATGCATCGTGACCGAGTCCTTCTCCTGGCTAAGAATAAGCTGTGTTCATTAATTTGCTTTCATTATCAAAAAGGTAATCAATTTATCCTGGCTGCTTTATGGATTTTTCGTACCACCATATTCCCTCAGTTACTCTACAGGATCCCTGTGTGGTTCCAATGCATGAACAAAAATGTTGCAAAAATCAAAGCATCTTTTCTATGCCTTATCTTAGGTGTCCCTAACGAGGTGTGCTATTTCACCCTGTGTGTCAAATTGGGCCTTCACACAGTGGAATCTAGAGTTTGGACTACCGCAATCAAATACTGGCTTCATCTCTATTTTCACTCTCCACCCAATAGTCTAATCTCTTTCTTATCCATAGATTTTTTTATGCCGAAATGGCTTTGATTAGTACTTGGAAAAAACAAGTCATTTGACATTGACTTAAAACCCACTGACAAATTCCAATGTATCGTATATATTCCAATTGCTGCATAAAAAAGGGTTCTTTTCTTATGTTCAGAGTAAGAAAAAGAGCAAGGACATGGTAGGCCCATTGCGAGGGCAAGAAAATGAAATTGTAACAGGTAATGAAGAGAGGGTGGAACTGCTCAATTCCAACTTTTCCTCAGTCTTCCCTTCTGAGGGGAATGGTGCTCAACATGGCAACAACAGATCAGCGTAGGGGTAGTACATAAACACCTAGTTTCTTTAAATGAAACTAAGTCCTCAGGGCCAGATGAATTGCATCCAAGGGTTCTAAAAGAGCTTGCAGATGTAATTTCTGAGGCTCTGGCTATTATTTTTGAGAATTCTTGGAGAACAGGAGAGGTGCCGGAAGAATGGAGGCAGGCAAATGTTGTCCACATCTTCAAGAAGGGGAAAAAAGACAATCCAGGTAACTACCACCCGTCAGCTTGATGTCTATACCTGGAAAAGTTTTAGAACAAATCATCAAAAAGTTGGTCCTGGAACATTTAGAAAGAATGAATGTGATTACATGGTTTTCTCAAGAACAAGTCATGTCAGACTAACCTGATCTCTTTTTTTGAGAAAGTGACTACGTTGCTGAATCAGGGGAATGCTGTAGACATCGTTTATCTTGATTTCAGTAAGGCTTCTGATAAGGTTCCACATACTATCCTTGTTGACAAGTTGGTAAAATGTGGTTTGGATCCTGTTACCGTTAGGTGGATCTGTAACTGGCTGACAGATTGCACCCAAAGAGTGCTTGTGAATGGTTCCTTATCCTCTTGGAGAGGAGTGACATGTGAAATGCTTCAGGAATCTGTCCTGGGACCTGTTTTGTTCAACATCTTTATCAATGATTTGGATGAAAGAATAGAGGGAATGCTTCTTAAATTTGCTGATGATACTAAATTGGGAGGGGTTGCAAACACAGAAGATGACAGAAACAGTATACAGGATGACCTTGACAGGCTGGAAAACTGGGCTAAAACCAATAAAATGAATTTTAACAGGGATAAATGTAAAGTTCTGCATTTAGGTAGGAAAAATCCAATGCATGGTTATAGGATGCAGGAGACTTGTCTTAGCAATAGTATGTGCGAAAAGGATCTAGAGGTCTTAGTGGATCATACTCTGAACATGAGTCAACAGTGTGATGCGGTGGCTAAAAAGGCAAATGCAATTTTGAGCTGTATCAACAGAAGTATAGTGTCCAGATCACGTGATGTGATGGTATTGCTTTACTCAGCTCTGGAAAGACCTCATCTGGAGTATTGTGTTCATTTTTGGGCACCACAATTTAAGGATACAGACAAGGTGGAATGGGTCCAGTGGAGGGCGACGAAGATGGTGAGGGGTCTGGAGACCAAGTCCTATGAGGAAAGGTTGAAGGAGCTGGGGATGTTTAGCCTGGAGAGGAGGCAGCTGAGAGGTGATATGATCACCGTCTCAAGTACTTGAAGGGCTGTCATCTAGAGGATGGTGTGGAATTGTTTTCTGTGGCCCCAGAAGGTAGGACCAGAACCAATGGGTGGAAATTAAATCAAGAGTTTCCGGCTCAACATTAGGAAGAACTTCCTGACCGTTAGAGCAATTCCTCAGTGGAACAGGCTTCCTCCTTGGGAGGTGGTGGGCTTTCCTTCCTTGGAGGTTTTTAAACAGAGGCTAGATGGCCATCTGACAGCAATGAAGATCCTGTGAATTTAGGGGGAGGTGTGAGTTTCCTGCATTGTGCAGGGAGTTGGACTAGATGACCCTAGAGGTCCCTTCCAACTCTATGATTCTATGATTCTGTTATTCATAGGAGAATACTGGATATTGATTCCCAAGTAATAACGGCTGGAGCAAAGGGCACATGTTAGCCCCATTCCCTGGGCCTCCCCCTTTCCCAAAATTGCATGGCTCAATACTTTTCCAATTTAATAAACCCTCACCAACACCAAGCTTTTATGTTGGCCAGGCTTAATAAATTCCTCTCATTTCTGGTGTCTGGCAGTTATAAAGGTATTCCCTATAAACAGAGACACAGAGCTCTGTGGAGCAGAGTCGTAAAGCTGCAGTACTGCAGTCAGAGCCCTCTGCTCACAACCTGAGTTCGACCCCAACGGAAACTGGTTCAGGTAGTTGGCTCTAGGTTGACTCAGCCTTCCATCCTTCCGAGGTCGGTAAAATGAGTCCCCAGCTTCCTGGGGGGGAAAGTGTAGATGACTGGGGAAGGCAATGGCAAACCACCCCGTGAAAAAGTCTGCCGTGAAAACATTGTGAAAGCAACGTCACCCCAGAGTCGAAAACAACTGGTGCTTGCACAGGGGACTACCTTTTATAAACAGACTGCGCTGCAGGTGCGGCAGAGAACCTGACTCTATATGACGCATCTTATTATACTGCCCGCTGTTTACTCCCCACCGATGCCACCTGATCAAACCACTTCTCCTAACCCCCTATCTTGTGACATGTAGATGGATAGAATTCTTACTAGCTGATGAAGTTTCTTCAGTCACCGAACAGGAGGCAGTATTTTTGGCTCTAGCAGCGAAAGAGATAGAAATTAAAAGTGATAAAAAGAGTCAGATAGGGGAAGATTATGTTTCTACTGTTCCTAGTCAAATTTTGATTATATTTATATATTGCTATGCTACTTATATCAGAGAACTCCTGAGGACAGTCTGTTTCTATTTTTTCCTTCTAATCTCCCTCAGGTTTTGTATTCTTCCCTACTATGCCAATAAAGGTTGTGGGTGTGCGGCTCTTCAGCTGAATGTCTTTCCATAGAGCATTCAAAAGCTTCTCCTGTGTGGTTTCTTTGATGTTGTTGAAGACTGCTACTTGGATAGAATATTCTTCCACACTCTGAGCAGTCAAAAGGTTCTCCCCTGTGTGGGTTGTTTGCTGTTGTAGAAGATTGCCACTCTGACTAAATCTCTTTTCACATTCTGAGCATTCAAAAGGTTTCTCCCTGTGTTGGATCTTTGATGCTTTAGAAGACTGCCAATCTCAGTGAATCTCTTCCCACATTTGGAGCATTCAAGAGGTTTCTCATCTGTATGGGTCCCTTTAATGCCACTGAACCTCTCCACTCTGACTGAATCTCTTTCCACACTCCAAGCATTCAAAAGATTTTTCTTGTCTATGGGCTTCTAGATGCTGTTGAAGATGATCACTCCAACTAAATTTCTTTCCACAATGAGCACTCAAAAGGTTTTTACCCTATATGGGTCCTTTGATGCTTTAGAAGACCACCACTCCTAATGAATCTCTTTCCACACTCTGAAAAGGTTTCTCCCTGGTGTGGGTTCTTTGATGTTTTACAAGACTGCCCCTTTCAGTGAATCTCTTTCCACATTCTGAACACTCAAAGGGTTTCTCCCCGGTATGGGTTCTATGATGGAGTAGAAGATTTCCTTTATGACTGAATCTCTTTCCACATGCTGAACATTCAAAAGGTTTCAACCCAGTGTGGGTTCTTTGATGCTTTAGAAGACTGCCACTTTGACTGAATCTCTTTCCACACTCTGAACACTCATAAGGTTTCTCCCCGGTGTGAGTTCTTTGATGCTTTAGAAGACTGCTACTTTGACTGAATCTCTTTCCACACTCTGAACACTCATAAGGTTTCTCCCCGGTGTGAGTTCTTTGATGCGTTAGAAGACTGCCCTTCTCAGTGAATCTCCTTCCACATTCTGAGCATTCAAAAGGTTTCTCTTCTGTGTGGGTTCTTTTATGCCGCTGAAGATCAGTACTCCGAGTGAATCTCTTTCCACACTCCAAGCACTCAAAAGGTTTTTCCTGTCTATGGGTTTCTTGATGCTGTCGAAGATGTTCGCTCCAACTGAATCTCTTTCCGCACTCTGAGCACTCAAAAGGTTTCTCCCCTGTATGGGTCCTTTGATGCTTTAGAAGACTGGCACTCCTCATGTATCTCTTTCCACATTCAGAGCATTCAAAAGGTTTCTCCCCAGTGTGGATTCTTTGATGCTTTAGAAGACGGCCGCTCTCAGTGAATCTCCTTCCACATTCGGAGCATTCAAAAGGTTTCTCCCCTGTGTGGGTTCTTTCATGTTGTAGAAGATTGCCACTCTGACTAAATCTCTTTCCACACTCCGAGCATTGAAAAGGTTTCTCCCCTGTGTGTGTTCTTTGGTGCATAAGAAGCTCTGATCTGTATTTAAAGTACTTTCCACAATAAAAACATTTACACATATTCATTATACTGTGCTCTGGAAAATTCACATTATGCCTTTTTCCATCAGAGAATGTCATTCCAGTCTCTGAACAGATAAATGGCTTGTCTCCTGAATAAATCCTTTGGTGTTCAATAAGGTCTAATTTCTTCGAGAAAGCTTCACCAAGGTCGGAGCACCCATAATGTCTCTCTCCTGCATCTGTCTCTTGGTCTACAAGGACCTCTGCTCTACAAAGGACGCTTTTTTTATACTCCAAAAATTGATGGCTCTCCTTTCTGCTGTGCATTTGCAAATGGATATCATATTGGGTTTTATCTGAGAAGTTCATCCCACACTCCAAGCATTTGTATGTTTCCTCTGCTAAGTGAATTACATCATGGGCATGCCCCCCTTCACAAGGAATGGGTCGATCCCTCTCGTTGACTATGCAGCTGCCTTTCTGCCTCTTGGTTCTGCATTTGTTCTCAAAGTTTCCTCTTTCCTCTTCATTCTTGACTTCATCAGGTGATAGATGATGCAGTTCCTCGACCTCCTCATTCCTCTGATCATCCCCTGCTGGAATAAAAAAGAGAAATCCCATTACATCCTGGGAGGGCAGGGAAGGTCCCAAGGCATCTCTGGGAATGCAGTAGGAAAAGACAGATGGCCCTTTGGCCTCATCCAGCTTGGCTGATCTTAACTAAACCCTCACACCTTTCCCTGGAATATCCAGTACTGAAGGACACCACAGCTCCTGAAGACCCATCGCTGAGCTTAGGCCCAGAAGGATCTTTTGAGTCTCCAGATTTCAGGACCCAGAAGGTATCCTTCCCTATATGGCCTGGGACCTGTCTACCTTCGGGACCGCCTCTCCCTATATGTGCCCCAGAGAGCACTTCATTCGGGGTCTCAAAACTTCCTTAAGATCCCCGGACCGAAAGAGGCTTGACAGTCCATCACTAGATCAAGAGCGTTTCCTGCTTTGTGGAATGCCCTCCTTGAAAACATCAGGGCCCTGCCGGACCTGCCACAGTTCCGCAGTGCCTGTAAAACCAAATTATTCAAACTCGCCTTTAGAGGCTGAAGGGGCTATTACTCCACAGCACCGATAATCCCACTGAAGCAAGAACATTCAGAGTAATTAGAAACGCACATCTTGGTTTTAAATGATTGTAAACTGTACTGGTTGATTTTATGGTGTAATCTGTTTTTAATGTTTTATGTTGCTATTTGTTAGCTGCCCTGAGCTATTTATTAGCTGCCCTGAGCCCACCAGGGGAGGGTGGGATACAAATTTGATAAAACAAAATAAATAACCTGTTGGGCTTTATAATTCTACCGAACCAAGAGCTGGCAAGAAGAGAAGCGGAACCTCTGCATTCCTATTCTTTGCCCATTCCTTTGACATAACTGTAAAGGATACCCACTCACAGTTTGAGAAGGAAATACCCTCTTGTGAGGCAAAGCACCCTGATTTTCTCCCAAAGGTGAATGTTAATATTAGGCCTTGCAACTGTCCATAATTGGGCCTCCTTGAATACACCATCCCTATCTCTTTCAAGGCCAGATTCAAGACTGTGGCAATCGGTCCATCCTGGGAACCTGTGTTCAGTTTTGAAACATGATGGGAGGAGGAAGAGAAAAGAGAAATCATCTTCTAGAACAGGGGTGGTCACACCTGCTTAATGTAAGAGCCACACAGAATAAATGTCAGATGTTTAAGAGCCGCAAGATATGAACATCAGAGGTTGGAGAGCTACAAGCCACAAGGCAGGCAGGCAAATAAATGGGAGGGAGAGGTGGAAAGAAAGCAACTTTAACTTTAAATGCATTCTCCAAGCCACCAACTGGCTTTACTTGGAGAAATTATTTAAAGAGAGAAATGCCTTCTCCAAGCAGGCCAACAAGGCAGTGGGGGGTTCAAGAGCCGCACAATATATGTCAAAGAGCCCCATGTGGCTCCCAAGCCGCAGTTTGGCCACCCTTGTTCTAGAGGGTTCATCAAGCGAGCTCTGTGATTGGATATGGAAGACCACCTGACACCAGATAGCAAGAGACTATAGTTAAGCCACAGACAAGAGGGAAGCCATGCTGACTTGGTGCTTTGACGGGATAGTGGCTCTGGCAAGGGACATAGCCAGAAAATGTTAGTTGGTGGCCCACTGAGAAATCCTGTGGGGAGGGCAGCGGGGAAGAGAGGTGGGAGCAGGGGATAGAGAGAACGTTCTTCAGGAGCTGGAAGCAGTGGTGCCTTCAAGAAAGGTGATTACAGCAATATAAAGAACCACAGTTTCACATAGACAAAAAACCCCAGCAAACTGCAGCACTATAACAACAATTATATTGTAACAGCAACAAAGCCCTTAAAGGGACACGTCCATATCCAATCAGAGATACATTTTGTCTTCCTGCATAGAGTCTCATTACAAAGGTTGTCGTCTTCCGTCACGATGTAAAAAAGCCCAATAGAAGAATCAAGTCAATTCAATGATCAGCCAGAAAATAACAGAACTTCTGGCAAATACCAGCCAGAAAATAATGGAATTTTTGTCCTAAACAGGAAGGACTGGTGCTTCAAATGGCAAGTTATCTTTTCTTTATGTGGCTTCAAGCCATGATGTACTATACTGCAAAGCTAAAGCCTTGGCTGATGAAGGTTTTTGAAACTGAAACCGGTCCCTTGAATTGACTTGAGTCTTCTATTGAGCTTATTTACATCGTGACATGGCCCTGAGTTTGGTCCAATTTCTTGCTGTTTTCTTTAAGTTAAAAGGGGAAATGTGTATTCCTTAAGCAGTGCATGTTATGTGTCTTCCTAATATTAAAGGAGAGCAAGAACGTTTTGCTGAACTAGCAGGAGAGCCAGTTTGGTGAAGTGGTTAAGTGTGCGGACTCTTGTCTGGGAGAACCGGGTTTGATTCCCCACTTTATGCAGTAAGACTAAATGTATTTCTAATTGGATATGGATGCTTTCCTTTAAGGGGAGGGACGGTGGCTCAGTGGTAGAGCATCTGCTTGGTAAGCAGAAGGTCCCAGGTTCAATCCCCGGCATCTCTAACTGAAAAGGGTCCAGGCAAGTAGGTGTGAAAAACCTCAGCTTGAGACCCTGGAGAGCCACTGCCAGTCTGAGTAGACAACACTGACCTTAGGGGAGGGACGGTGGCTCAGTGGCAGAGCATCTGCTCGGTAAGCAGAAGGTCCCAGGTTCAATCTCCGGCATCTCTAACTGAAAAGGGTCCAGGCAAGTAGGCGTGAAAAACCTCAGCTTGAGACCCTGGAGAGCCACTGCCAGTCTGAGTAGACAATACTGACTTTGATGGAACAAGGGGGGTCTGATTCAGTATTTTTTTTTTTCGTACTTATATCCCGCCCTCCCCGCCGAAGCAGGCTCAGGGTGGCTAACAACATTTTAACACCAAACAATAAAACAGTAAACAAGCAATTACAATAATCAATCATCAATTAAGCAGTTAAAACAAATTAAAATAGTTTAAAAGTATTAATACAATTTTAAAACAATTTTTGGTGCTAAAGTTAATACAGCGCATTCAGTAGTGTTGGGCATCCATGTAGTTTGGCTGAAGGCCAGTCGAAATAATGTTGTTTTGCAGGCCTTGTGGAACTGGGCGAGGTCCCGCAAGGCCCTGACATCTTCTGGGAGTTGGTTCCACCAGTGGGGGGCCGCAATAGAGAAGGCTCTTTCTCTGGTAGCCTTCAAGCTCGCCTCCCTCGGCCCGGGGATTGACAATAAGTACCCTCTGGGGAACATGAGTATAAGGCAGCTTCATATATAAGGGCTTTGTTGTTGCTACAGTATAACTGCTATTATAGTGCTATACAGTTTGCTATTTTTTCCAAGAAAGGCGACGGCAACAGACACCTGGGCAGTAGACCAGTGAAGCCGAAGTACAGCCAGGGGGCCACCAGTGGCAGCAACAGCACCTCATCGCTCAACCTCAGCCCCCTGAAGGGCTACCCACAAGGCAGTGGCCAAGGTAATTCCTGAGGTAATTTAATTTTAGCTTGGAGAAACGTCGACTGAGGTAATTTAGGTAACAAGGGTAATTTAGGTAACAAGGTAATTTAGGTAACAAGGTAATTTAGGTAACAAGGTAATTCCTGAGGTAATTTAATTTTAGCTTGGAGAAACGTCGACTGAGGGGTGACATGATAGAGGTTTACAAGATAATGCATGGGATGGAGAAAGCAGAGAAAGAAGTACTTTTCTCCCTTTCTCACAATACGAGAACTCGTGGGCATTTGATGAAATTGCTGAGCAGACAGGTTAAAACGGATAAAAGGAAGTACTTCTTCACCCAAAGGGTGATTAACATGTGGAATTCACTGCCACAGGAGGTGGTGGCAGCCACAAGCATGGCCACCTTCAAGAGGGGGTTAGATAAAAATATGGAGCAGAGGTCCATCAGTGGCTATTAGCCACAGTGTGTATGTGTGTGTGTATATATATATATATATATATTTGGCCACTGTGTGACACAGAATGTTGGACTGGATGGGCCATTGGCCTGATCTAACATGGCTTCTCTTATGTTCTTAATTGCCAAAGCAGGAAACAGCAGCCAGCCAAGCGTGGCAGCAAACCTCCGCCAACTGAGAGAGTTGCCTGCGCCTGGCTGCCGTTCCCCCAGCCTCCATTAGCAGAGGGAGAATTATGCAACTGAGGAAGGATTTACTCTGTACACCTGATTGTACCCTCAGTAACCCAAACCACCTCAGGAATTGATACAGATACACTTTATTGCACTTAAATTTCTACTCCGGTAAGAAGGCTTGAAAACAGAAAGGCAAAACAACAGATAACATTGGTACAGTTTCCGGTTACAGTTAGAAGGTTATGCATTTAGAATTCAGATGAACTTCACCCAATTCTTATAGCTAAACTTACTCTATTTTATAATCTGATACCTGTAGAAAGAATTAAATCTATGAAAACCTAAGTCCCATTCTATAGCAGAGTTATATTCTATGTTTGAGCTATATTCTATGTTTGAGAATATAGCCTATGTTTTGTGGCCTCAAACAGGAGATGGCCTGAAATGAAAGAGGGTTAATTTCAGTATACATTACTACACCGCATTGGTTCTGCCCTGGACTTTGAATTAATTTCCTTGGACCAGATTAGGAAGGTAATTCTTAGCAATTTGGAGCTAATTAATATAACTAAATTCTGTGTGTTCTGGGTTCTTTTTCAAACATTCTCCATGGAAATGCAGATACCAGGACACTCTTTGAATATTGTTAGATGCACAATTGGCCTACCATTCAGGATACGTGTACCTAACTTGAACAGATGGTGATTTCAAGTGAGGCCTCCTAAACATATCTCTGCCTAAAGTCACGGATATTGATTACAAGTAAGTTATCTCAAATAGGTATCTTTGAACATGTTTCTACTGGAGAAGAATCTTGAGAGTCCCTTGGACTGCAAGAAGATCAAATCAGTCAGTCCTAAGGGAAATCAACCGACTGTTCCCTGGAAGGTCAGATGCTGAAGCTGAAGCTCAAATACTTTGTCCACCCAATGAGAAGGGAGCACTTCCTGGAGAACATCCTGATGCTGGGAAAGACAGAAGGCAAAAGAAGAAGGGGACGGCAAAAGATGAGCGCAGAAGAATAGATGCTTTTGAGCTGTGGTGCTGGAGAAGAATCTTGCGAGTCCCTTGGACTGCAAGAAGATCAAATCTATCAGTCTTAAGGGAAATCAACCCAGACTGTTCCCTGGAAGGTCAGATGCTGAAGCTGAAGCTCAAATACTTTGGCTACCCAGTGAGAAGGGAGCACTCCATATATTCCTAGTTTATGACATTATTAACTACATGTGAAATATGATATGGAGACTGTTAATATTATTATTTCCATTGCATTTTTTTTGTTAATGGTCATTGAGAAATTCTTAATCTCTACTTATATGCTTTATTTGTTTTGTTTCTGTACAGCTCTATGTCTGTAATTTGCTTTTTTAACTCAATGCTGTGCTTGTTGACATTGTTACTGTTTCCCCTTCATTTCAAATAAAAGTTAAATTTTAAAAAAAGAAGAAGAAGAAGGGAGCGCTCACTGGGGAAGACCCTGCTGCTGAGAAAGGCAGAAGGCAAAAGAAGAAGGGCATGGCAAAAGATGAGATGGCTGGACAGCGTAATTGATGTAACAAACACGAATTTGAGCAGACTTCGGAGGATGGTGGAAGACAGGAGGGCCTGGTGTGACTTGGTCCACGGGGTCGCAAAGAGTCGGACTTGACTGTGCGACTGAACAACAACAACAACTACGTAATAATTCAAATATTATAAAAATGAAACTAAATTTAATAATCATTTTCCCCCTCAACCTTTTATCTTTAACACAATCCCTGCTTAGCACTATATTGATCAATGATTGTAATGTTTTTGCAACATCTGAAGCCATTGTGTAATAATTATGCTGGGCCACTGAAGGTCATAAGGCTAAAATGCTTTCGGTCAGGGTCGCATAAGGTCTTTGAGAGTACTCTGTGATTAAAATCTTGAGGCCACATTAGGTCCTGTAATGGTTTTTAAATAGTTTGTTACAGGGCTGTTTTTGAGCAGGAAAGCACAGGAAGGCAGTTCCGGCTACCATGGCAACAGGGGTGTGGCCTAATATGCAAATGAGTCCCTGCTGGGCTTTTTCTACAAAAACCTGGTGTGAAACCATGGGGAGGGACGGTGGCTCAGTGGTAGAGCATCTGCTTGGTAAGCAGAAGGTCCCAGGTTCAATCCCCGGCATCTCCAACTAAAAAGGGTTCAGGCAAGTAGGCGTGAAAAACCTCAACTTGCGACCCTGGAGAGCCGCTGCCAGTCATAAGAACATAAGAGAAGCCATGTTGGATCAGGCCAACGGCCCATCAAGTCCAACACTCTGTGTCACACAGTGGCAAAAAATTTTATATACACACATACACTGTGGCTAATAGCCACCGATGGACCTGTGCTCCATATTTCTATCTAAACCCCTCTTGAAGGTGGCCATACTTGTGGCCGCCACCACCTCCTGTGGCAGTGAATTCCACATGTTAATCACCCTTTGGGTGAAGAAGTACTTCCTTTTATCCGTTTTAACCTGTCTGCTCAGCAATTTCATCAAATGCCCACGAGTTCTTGTATTGTGAGAAAGGGAGAAAAGGACTTCTTTCTCTACTTTCTCCATCCCATGCATTATCTTGTAAACCTCTATCATGTCACCCCGCAGTCGACGTTTCTCCAAGCTAAAGAGTCCCAAGCGTTTCAACCTTTCTTCATAGGGAAAGTGCTCCAGCCCTTTAATCATTCTAGTTGCCCTTCTCTGGACTTTCTCCAATGCTATAATATCCTTTTTGAGGTGCGGCGACCAGAACTGCACACAGTACTCCAAATGAGACCGCACCATCGATTTATACAGGGGCATTATGATACTGGCTGATTTGTTTTCAATTCCCTTCCTAATAATTCCCAGCATGGCGTTGGCCTTTTTTATTGCAAACGCACACTGTCTTGACATTTTCAGTGAGTTATCTACCACGACCCCAAGATCTCTCTCCTGGTCAGTCTCTGCCAGTTCACACCCCATCAACTTGTATTTGTAGCTGGGATTCTTGGCCCCAATGTGCATTACTTTGCACTTGGCCACATTGAACCGCATCTGCCACGTTGACGCCCACTCACCCAGCCTCAACAGATCCCTTTGGAGTTCCTCACAATCCTCTCTGGTTCTCACCACCCTGAACAATTTAGTGTCATCCACAAACTTGGCCACTTCACTGCTCACTCCCAACTCTAAATCATTTATGAACAAGTTAAAGAGCATGGGACCCAGTACCGAGCCCTGCGGCACCCCACTGCTTACCGTCCTCCACTGCGAAGACTGCCCATTTATACTCACTCTCTGCTTCCTATTACTCAGTCTGAGTAGACAATACTGACTTTGATGGACCGAGGGTCTGATTCAGTATAAGGCAGCTTCATATGTTCAATGGTGATGTCAGGAGGTGTGGCCTAATATGCAAATGAGTTCCTGCTGTTTCTACCAAAAAAGCCCTGGTTTGTAATAAACACGTGTTTTTGCATAATTGCTGTATACTTATATTCTATATTTATCTAAGTATTGGGCCCCTAGATTTTGATTCATTTAGATATAGATTCTTATTTCATCTAGATGTGACATCAATGTGACATTGTCCAAACCATGATCCACCCCCAAAGTCTGCAGGGGTCACAAGCCACAGCCTGCCCCCCCCCCCCCCCAGTTTGTGCTCTTAACCACTACACCAACTGCAATTGCCTTCATGGTGTGCCTCAATCCCATCAAGCCACAAAACAGCCTTACCACATGCGAGGGCATCTTGGGCACCCTCCTGGGCCACAGCCCTCTGCCCTTCCTCGGATGGAGCTCCTTCTGCCTCAGAGAACGCCCCTTCCATCTTCATGGATGGCCCCCACACCTGAAAGAGCTGTAAGGGAGAGGGGTGAAAGAAGGCTCGGAACAGGCCCAGCAGACGGATCCTGCCCCCCCCCCCACTCTTCCTCCCTGCATTAACCAGCAGAGCTGCTTCAACCAGAGGGGCAAGAATTAGGCTTAAGTTTTCTTCCCAGCCTAGTGAACTCTCAAGAGGTGGGAATATCTGGCAGGGAAGCTTTAGGATAAGATTGTTGCTTGAAACGAGCAAAGGAAATTGCCTCACCTGCTCTGTCTGTCTCTTCTCCTCTGCCTGACTCAGGAGGAAACTTTCCGCCAGGGCCACCGCCTGGGAACTGGTCTCCGGCCCCAATCCTCTGACCCAGCACTGCATTTCCTGGGGGAGGATCGTCAGGAACTGCTCCAGGATCACCAAGTCCAGGAGCTGCATCTTTGTGTGTCTCTCCGGCTCCAGCCAGAAGTTGCAAAGTTCATGGAGCCGGCTGCAAACCTCTCGGGGCCCTTCAGCCTGATGGTAACGGAACTGTCGGAAGCAGTGGCTGCGTAATTCTGCTGTCATAGTGTCCTGAGCCATGATCTCTGGTGCAGTTTTTCCCCAGAATTCAGCACTGCTTCCTGCTTGGGTGGGATGGGGACCTCTGCTTGGTCTCTTGCCCACTCCAGGTTCTTCTGGACCCTGTTCTTCCATCTCCTTCCCCCTCTTTTGAGTCACCTCCAGCGCTGGAAAGACAGAGGAAAAGATATCAAAAAGGCACCAAAGAGTTGCCCCAGTGGATCAGAACTGTCCTTGTTGTAGTTTGCGGGACAGGATTAAGGTTGTTCAGAGATCATTTCAAAGTAAAAGAGGTGCTGGAGCTCATTATCACAACTTATTTGCATATGCCACACATCCCTGAGGTCACTGGAAGGTGGACTAAATTATATCAGCTCAGCATCTACCTTAAAATGCTTCTTGAATTAGAATTGTCCTAATAAAACCTTACTCCCATCATACTTTTTAAATTACTTTCTCCTATGTGGCCACAGCGGCATAAGGAAGATTTCCATCTATCTGCTTTATATGTTTTGGTTATTTTCCCACTATTTTGTGTGTGTGTGTGTGTGGCGGGGGGATATTAGAAAGTCTGTCAGATCCTGGAGTTCAGAAAAAATTCTTACAGGAGGTTTGAACAATGGAGCCCAGAAGCAACTATGGGGGGGGGGAGGGGAGCGGGGAGAGAAAGAAAAAGCACAATCAAATTTAGCAGTTCCTGTGAGCTCCTGCCCACAATGAGGCCTGATGTTGTTTAGGCTGTACTACATATCAAGCTGTTTTTAGATATGCCTGTTTGGTCCTTCATGAAAATACAAATCTTGTGCAAGTTATGAGCTTGGCCTCTGATTTTCGAGGATCAGTCTGTCCCAGGGTACCAGGGTGAACTGGAGTGTGAGGCAAAGTGACTCGTAATGGCTTAATTATGGCAGGTGTCTCCACCAGAGGATGGACATATTAGGCAATAACTCTGTCCAAACACCCAGCAGAGGGGAAAAGGCAGAGGGGCGTGAAGCTTTTCCAGGTCACAGCAGAGGGGCTGCCTGGGTGAACAGCAGCAGGGGGAGGCTGTGAACCACCATGAGAACAGCCCATGGGGAGGAAGCACCAACCAAAAATGCATGGAAGATGGGGCAGCCGATAGATAGGTAGATGGAAAAAAGACAGATAGATAGAGATGATAGAGAGAGAGAGAGAGAGACAGAGACAGAGACAGAGAGAGAAATGATAAAATAGAGAGATAGACAGACAGATACAGATAGAGATGATAAGATAGAGATAGACAGACAGATGATATATATATAGAGAGAAAGCGAGAGAGACAGAGAGAGAGTTGATAGATAGAGAGACAGATAGAGAGAGTGTGAGAGAGAGACAGAGAGAGAGAGAGACATAGACAGAGAGTGAGAGAGACAGAGAGATAGACAGAGACAGAGAGATGATAAGATAGGCAGAGAGATATAGAGAGATGGAAGATGGAAGATTAGATAGAAGATAGAGATAAACAGAGAGAGAGAATCCCAGAAATCCTAGGTAGGTAGGCAGGCAGGCAGGCAGACGAGCTATCCCAGAAGTCCTGGATCTGACCTGCTAATGACCTCCCAGTCCCTTTGCCTTGGAAAGGCAGATGAGAGACCACCCGGAGGTATCTGGCTCCACCCTTTTTCTCTAGGGATGGGTTTTCTTAGAACCGGATCCTTATGTCTTAAAATTATTCAATTCCAACTCCCCACCAAAAACACCCAGACGGCAGCATTTCTCTCTTCCAGGATTTAAAAGCTAACTCTTCTCCCCCATGACTTACTTGTGAGTAACCCTTCCCAAAATCCGGCTGCAATGCTCTTCCGTGCTTTTGTACACCTGAAGCCCTCCCTGTTTTCTCCCGGGATTTAATGGCAAAGCCTCCCCCCCCCCCTCCCGACAGGAAAAGAGCCTCTCCTGTTCTCCTCTCCTTCTCCCTTGCTCGGCCTCTCTAGCAGACAGCTCTGCTTGTTTAACCCCTTCAGCTGCAGACAAAGGAAAAGAGTTTCTTGTCCTTCTCATGAGGTGCCCTTTGCAGCTCAGGGTGATTGCTCTGGAGTAACTCCACACAGGGTTGGGCTCCTGGTAGGGTTGCCAATCCCCAGGTGGGGGCGGGGGATTCCCCGGTTTGGAGGCCCTCCCCCTCCCGCTTTAGGGTCATCAGAAGCAGGGTGGGAGGGGAAATGTCTTCTGGGCACTGATTATTCCCTTTGGTGACTGATTCCCATAGGGAATAATAGAAAATTGATCTGCGGGTATTTGGGGCTCTGGGGGTGGTTTTTTGAGACAGAGGCACCAAATTTGGAGCATAGCATCCAACACCTCTCCCCAAAAGACCCTCCAAGTTTCAAAAAGATTGGACCGAGGTGTCCAGTTCTATGAGCCCCAAAAGAAAGTACCCCAGCCTTCATTATTTCCAATGCAGGAAAGGCATTTTAAAGGGGGGGTGTGTGCATAAAAAGGTAGAGGTGTGCAAGCACCAGTCATTTCCAACTCTGGGGTGACATTGCATCACAACATTTTCACGGCAGACTTTCTTTTCGACCTCGGAAGGATGGAAGGCTGAGTCAACCTTGAGCTGGCTACCTGAACCCAGCTTCCACCGGGATCAAATGCAGGTCGTGAGCAGAGAGCTTGGACTGCTGCTTTATCACTCTGTGCCACAGGGTCCCTTTAAATGTGATGGCCAGAACTCCCTTTGGAGTTCAATTATGCTTGTTACAATGTTTCTCCTGGCTTCACCCCCCCCCCCCAATGTCTCCTGGCTGCAAAGTCCCCAGATATTTCTTGAACTGGACTTGGCAACCCTAGCTCCTGGGGAATCCTCGGCTGTTCAGCCGTCTCAGAAAATGCCACGGTTGGGAAGAAGAAATAAAAAAAACTAAGGCAAATTCACATCAAGCAATCCGAACCCTCCTCAGCTGGAAAGTGGTCTTAGGATTGCATTGGAAATCTGTGTTCCTATAACGTGTTCCCTGTTTCTCAACGCAAAATGCCAGCTAGATCACTCCCTATCACTTCCTTCAGACTGCTGTGATTCTTCCCCATCAACAGGGCAGCCATCTCTGACTTGGGAAGTTCCTAGAGGTTTAAGAACAGAAGAGCACTGCTGGATCTGACCAGTGGCCCATCTAGTCCAGCATCCTGTCTCAGAGCAGCCAATCAGTGCCTCCGGAGGACCAGCAACAGGGCAGAGAGCTTGAAGCCTTCCTCTGTTGTTGCCTCCTTCCTGGCACTGTGGCTCAGAGACGGACTGCATCTGAATCTGAAGGTTCCCTTCAGACACAACGGGTAGACCATGAATCTATCTCATTTCCTGCCTATGCCTGTAAGCATCCCTACATCCTTTGGCAGAAAATTCCAGATTTTAATCACTCTCTTTGTAGAACAGTATTTCCTTTAGTTTGATCAGAAACTAGTGCCCATCAGTTCCATTAATTACCCTTGAGTTCTAATATTGTAGTAGAGGAAGAAAAAGTTTGTCATCTCTCTCCACCCATGCATAATTTAATAAACCTCTATTATGTCCCCCCTCTTAATTGTCTTTTTAAAAACTGAAAAGTCCCAGATTTTTGGTCTTTTAAAAATGTATGTGTGTGACCTCTGATGACTGACCCCTACTGGAGACATGGAGGATATGCAGAGAGGTGGCTGAATAAAGGCTACTCCTGTCTCCGGGCTCTGGTATTCCAAGGAGGTCTCCCATCCAAATCCCAGATTTTTCAGATTTTCCTCGTAGGGAAGGTGCTCCAACCCCATCCTCATCTCGGTTGCCCTTTTTTTGTGCTTTTTCCAGGTCCGCGGTGTCTTTGTTGAGAAATAAAGTGATCAAAACCGCACACAAGAGTTTCCAAATGAAGCCACACCGTAGATCTATATAGGGGCATGACAATAGCGGCTGTTTTATTCTCAACCAGTCTCTTGAAGCCAGGATTTTTTTTTTGGTCCCAATGAGCATCACCTTGCACTTACTAACACTGAACTTGGTTAGCTGCATTGTTGTCCAGCCACCCTGTTCGCGGAGATCTTTCTGGACCTCTTCACACGTTCTTGAACAATTTTGCAATTTTGCACTACTCACTCCTCCTTCGAAATCACTGACGAATAAAGTAAATAAGACCAGCCCTAATACTTCTCCTTGGGGGACCCCGCTGTTTCTACTTCCCTCCATGGAGACAGATGAAGATTTGGTAGCCGTGTTAGTCTTTCTGTAGCAGCAGAATAGACTAAGAATTCAGTAGCACCTTAAAGGCTAAGCTCATACCATCCCACAAATTGTGTTAGTCTATAAAGTACTAAAAGGTAAAGGCAGTCCCCCGTGCAAGCACCAGTCGTTTTGGACTCTGGGGTGACATCGCATCATAATGTTTTTACGTCAGACTTTCTACAGTGTGGTTTGCCATTGCCTTCTCCAGCCATCTACACCCCCCCCCCCGCCCCCAGCAAGCTGGGTGCTCACTTTACCAACCTCAAAAGGATGGAAAGCTGAATCAACCTTGATACAGCTACCTATAAAGTACTACTGGATTCTTATTCTCCCTTCCATTGTGAGGATTGTCCACTTATTCCAATGCTTTGCATCCTGTCATTTAATCAGTTTTCAATCCATAAAATAACCTGTCCTCTTATCCCATAGCTGCAAAAATCACTCAGGCTTTACTGGGTTGTCATTTCCCGATTCCTCTCTAGATCGCTTTTGAAAAACTGGGTTCACATTTCCTACTCTCTAGTCTTCTGGTACAGCAGCTACATTTAATGATAGATCATAGAATCATAGAGTTGGAAGGGACTTCCAGGGTCATCTAGTCCAACCTCTGCACAATGCAGGAAACTCACAAATACCTCCCCCTAAATTCTTAGGATCTGCATTTCTGTCAGATGGCCATCTAGCCTCTGTTTATAGTCATATAGTTACATTCTCTGCCTGCAGATGCTGTTTACGGGGTCTAAGGAAAGGCACCGCTTACATCATTGCTTACATTTGCAGACAGTTTTAAGCAGGGTTTTCTGTGTGTTTGTGACAATACGGACCAACACTTTTTTTGTGCGGGGGCAGGATTCTGCCAGGTCCTGGGAGGGGTGCAGTGCAACTTTATATCCGTACTAGCACTTTCAAAAATGAAAGCACTGTTTTTAATGGTTCACCTTGTGCATGAGGTAGTTTTATTGCAGGAGATGCCAGCTGTACAATCTCAGGCTGAAACCGAATCCACTTTTGTGGACTTAGAAGCCTGGCAAAAAAAGAAGACTGCAGATTTACACCCCGCCCTTCTCTCTGAATCAGAAACTCAGAGCGGCTTATAATCTCCTTTATCTTTTTCCCCCACAACAGACACACCCTGTGAGGTGGCTGGGGCTGAGAGAGCTCTCACAGCAGCTGCCCTTTCAAAGACAACTCTTGAGAAAGCTATGGCTGACCCAAGCCCATTCCAGCAGCTGTAAGTGGAGGAGTGGGGAAACAAACCCAGTTCTCCCAGATAAGAGTCCACACACTTAACCACTACACCAAACTGGCTCTACATCAAAAGTGGGAGAATCTACCTGTTTGCTGTATTCCCTTGTGGATCACTTCTCAGAAGCAGGGTGCTGGTGGTGACCCTCAATTAATAGCTTGTAAGATGCCTTGCTATGGGAATCTGGCCCTCCCAGCTCTCAGTGGGCATGCCGTTCAACCTGGACCACGTCCGTACCACTGGGCCTGATTTCCAGCCAACAGTTTACAATCACCCCATGACTTTTACACTGGGAACATATCATTGCAAACAAATCAAATACAGTAGGAATTGGGTGTTTCTTCGTCGTTGATTAAATCCCACACTTTTCAAAAGCCTTTTTTTTTTTTAACCCAGCTATTTCAGGCTCAAAGAACTTCTTTTCATTCTGAGACAGGTTATTCTCTCCTGCAACAGAGAGAGTATAACAGAGTTTACCCATTGTACCCAGTCACCAGAGCGCTCTTTTTCAGAGAGTGGCCAACACTTTCGGAACTTTTGCAGACTTTATTGAAATCCCAAAGCGGTTCAACAGGTGCTTACTCACCTCGATCTGCTACATCGCGTGGGAAACTCATGCTGAATACATTTCTTAAAGATGCTCGTGGAAGAAAAGAGATGTCCCTCCTGTCTCCTATTGCAACATCAAGAACTAACAAAGGGTTGTAAAGAAAGGAAGTGAGCAATAAACAAACTTTCCCGGGCTGATTATGCAGCCGAGAGACCCCTGTTTTAGCCAATAAAAGGCTATCCTAAGGACCATCTGACCTAGAGTATTCTAAAACTACACATCCCATGATTCCTTGGCATTTAAAGGTACTAAACTAATTTCCTGCTGCCTTGTTAGCCATCTGCCCCTTCATGGGGGGTCTATTTCATTCTTGAGCAGGGGCAAAGGTAAAATTGTAAAATTTAAAAAGTTGTCAGGACAAACATATTGTTTGCCAGTGGAGGGCACTGCATGACTAGTTCAGGGTGACTTGGCTGTTTAGGGGGTAGCGGTGTGTTGCCCTTCAACAGAACAACTAGATATAAGTTCTTGATTTCTTGTCGGTTGGCAAGGTGCATATGGACTTGAATCTAGCTGCTCTTAGGCTTCTTCCACAAAGATGGGGGTTTAGATGATATTGGATTTAGATGATATTGGATTAGATGATATTATATCCCGCCCTATACTCTGAATCTGAGTCTCAAAGCAGTCACAATCTCCTTTACCTCCCCCCCTCCCGCCCCCCACAACAGACACCCTGTGATGTAGGTGGGGCTAAGAGAGCTCTTAAAGCAGCTGCCCTTTCAAGGACAGCTCCTACAAAAGCTATGGCAGACCCAAGGCCATTCCAGCAGCTGCAAGTGGAGGAGTGGGGAATCAAACCCAGTTCTCCCAGATAAGAATCCGCGCACTTAACCACTACACCAAACTGGCTCTTTTAGAGCAGAGGTCCCCAACCTTTTTTGGCCAGTTTTGTGGAGGGACCAGTTTTGTGGAGAACAATTTTTCCATGGACCTGGGGTGGTGGTGGTGTGTGTGTAGTTTCAGGATAATACAATTGTGCACTTTATTTCTGCTAGTTTGGGGTAGTGGTTACGTATGCGGACTCTTATGTGGGAGAACTGGGTTTGATTCCCCACACCTCCACTTGCAGCTGCTGGAATGGCCTTGGGTCAGCCATGGCTTTTGCAGGAGTTGTCCTTGAAAGGGCAGCTGCTGTAAGAGCTCCCTCAGACCCACTCACCTCACAGGGTGTCTGTTGTGGGGGAGGAAGGCAAAGGAGATTGTGAGCTGCACTGAGACTCTGAAAATCAGAGTGGAGGGCTGGATATAAATCCAATGTCGTCTTCTTCTTACTATTATTATTATTACTACATTGTGGTATATAATGAAATAATTATACAACTCATGGCCGAGTTGCTAACGGACCAGTAGATGGGGACCCCTGTTTTAGAGCATCCACCTGACCTCATTCCCAAGATATCCCCCCACCCCATTTGACTGTGAGATGGGGAAGAAAAAGCACACTTTTGCTGGCTCCACACCTATGGGGCTCTTTTCCTTGCCTGTGCCCTCCCTAGAGCTGCCATTCTGACCCTCCCTGCCACTATACTAAGGCTTTTTTAAAAATCACTTATTGGAATATTGTTTTGATTTAAGCTCAATAGTTGACTGTCAATATTGACAATATCAGGATAGATTTTTAAATAGATTTTGGAAATGTTTGAAAACAGGCCCTGCAGCTCTTCATTTCGTACTACTGAGACTTACAATTGTCTTTGTTAGAATCATAGAGTTGGAAGGGACCTCTAGGGTCATCTAGTCCAAACCCCTGCACAATGCAGGAAACTCACAAACACTTCCCCCTAAATTCACAGGATCTTCATTGCTGTCAGATGGCCATCAAGCCTCTGTTTAAAAACCTCCAAGGAAGGAGAGCCCACCACCTCTTGAGGAAGCCTGTTCCACTGAGGAATTGCTCTAACGGTCAGAAAGTTCTTCCTAATGTTGAGCTGGAAACTCTTTCGATTTAATTTCAACTCACTGGTTCTGGTCCTACCTTCCGGGGCCACAGAAAACAATTCCACACCATCCTCTATATGACAGCCCTTCAAGTACTTGAAGATGGTGATCATATCACCTCTCAGCCGCCTCCTCTCCAGGCTAAACATCCCCAGCACCTTCAACCTCTCCTCATAGGGTCTCCAGACCCCTCACCATCTTTGTAGCCCTCCTCTGGACCTGTTCCAGCTTGTCTAGATCCTTCTTAAAATGTGGTGCTCAAAACTTAACACAGTACTCCAGGTGAGGTCTTACCAGAGCAGAGTAAAGCGATACCATCATATCACGTGATCTGGACACTATACTTCTATTGATACAGCCCATCAGTCTTTTATTAATGCTTGAAGACCAACAGGTCAGAAGCACACACAAGGATTATATTAGTATACAGACAATATCCAAACATAACTATGCAATATGGGAAACATGGATAGAATTTTACAGTGGGAAATGATACCATGAAGTGCCACAGACAAAAATCTTGCAACTCCCAGAGTAGCATATGGATCAAAATCTGCTAATACCAGCCAAAAGCAACTCGATACAAGAAAGGAGAGCCCTGGGCGAGCAAGGCATGCTTGGGCTGGCTAGAGATCCAGCCAGCCCAATCAGGCCTCGCTCAACTGGGGCTCTCCTGGGCCGCCACCCTCCCAAGTCAAAAGGCCAGCAAGCCACCCACCACCCAAAATCACATAAGAAGTAGAGAAAGGGTGGCGTGGGCTTCTCCAGGGCTGCTGGGGCTGTGACAAAGCCCCTGGTGTCTGCCCAGCTGCCCGCTTTCCTAATCCAGGGACTTTTATGCAGCTGCACCTACGATTCAATGGACAAGGTAGGTGGGGAGGAGTAGGGGGAACCCTTAGAAAGGTTCAGGAGCTGCGCTTCTGTGAGCTCCTGCTGAATCCAAGGCCTGGCTAATACTCTTGCTTACAACCTGTTGTGTTGTGGCAGATCTCCGTTTTCAGGTATGGATTGTAATTGTAATCCGTTTCTCAAGAGCCAAATCACACTTCACTGCAACCTGTAAAGAAGTGCCAGGTAGCGTCCAAGTCACCCGACGGAGCTGCTTTAATTGACTTAACCGTTGTAGGTCTTAAGCTGCTAGACCTCACAGAGGAGTCCACTTCTTCACCTTGAACCCAGCCTCCCCCCCCAAAAAACACACATCTAAGAATGACTCTTTGCTGCCACTTCCAGGCCAAGAGTGAGAGGTGCGTCTTTCTGATGGTAGTCTGGTCTCCAGAGAACTCAAGAGCAGGACTTTAAGAAACTTTTCTCTGACTCTCCCCCCACTACACTAAGGCTTAAAAAAAAAAAGCAGTCATTGGAATATTGGTATGGCTCAATCTCAGTCTCCAAGCCACCTTTTACCTTTCTGTTTCAATTTGGCTCTGCTCTGCTTATCTCCAGGGATCCAGCACGGCTCCACATTTCTCTTTGTCCTTAGCTTCTTTTGAAAGGGCTGAATAAGAAATCCACAGGAGCCAAATTATAAGGAGCTTACCCCAGGTAGGAAAAGGAAAGGAAAGGTCCCCTGTGCAAGCACCAGTCGTTTCCGACTCTGGGGTGACGTTGCTTTCACAATGTTTTCATGGCAGACTTTTTACAAGGTGGTTTGCCATTGCCTTCTCCAGTCATCTACGCTTCCCCCCCAGCAAGCTGGTGACTCATTTTACCGACCTCGGAAGGATGGAAGGCTGAGTCAACCTTGAGCCGGCTACCTGAAAACCCAGCTTCCGACGGGGATCAGGTCGTGAGCAGAGCTTAGGACTGCAGTACTGCAGCTTTAACACTCTGCGCCACGGGGCTCTTTCCACTCTTACCCCGGGTAAGCTCCTTATAATTGGCTCCTGTGGATCTCCTATTCGGCCCATTTGGCAGAGCCAAACTGAAACTGTATCCCTTGGTGAGCTGCCTGAAGAAGGATTCTCTGAAAGTCCAGCAGCAGTCCAGTTGCGGCCACACCCGTTTGGGAACTGCAATCACACCTGCACTGGTGAACGGGACTTCAGGAAGTCCTACAAGCGAAGAAAAACATTGCATATTGTATAACGGATTGTGAAATAATTTCAAATTAATGTGGAAAATATTGTGATTTAAAATATTGTTTTCAATATATATTAGTTAAAGCTCTCGCGGAGTGTTCTCCTATGGGCTCTGGTTAGGTAGAACAGCCTCCCAACCCCTCTCTCATGTCACTCAGAACCCAGCTTGGGCCTCCCACATATCTTTGGGGCTCCCCTGTAGAGTTGGCAACTGGTCATTTTGCCACTTTCCTCCACCCTGGGTATTCCCTGCCCCAGCCATAGCATTTCCGATTGGTTCTGGGAACTATGTGTTACAGAGGAACTCAGTCTTTTAACATCCAAAAGATTTATTTAAACATTATAAGATTATAAGAAGAAGAAGAAGATATTGGATTTATATGCTGCCCTCCACGCCGAAGAGTCTCAGAGCGGCTCACAATCTACTTTACCTTCCTCCCCCACAACAGACACCCTGTGAGGTAGATGAAGATATTGGATTTATATCCCGCCCTCCACTCCGAAGAGTCTCAGAGCGGCTCACAATCTCCTTTACCTTCCTCCCCCACAACAGACACCCTGTGAGGTAGATGAAGATATTGGATTTATATCCCGCCCTCCACTCCGAAGAGTCTCAGAGCGGCTCACAATCTACTTTACCTTCCTCCCCCACAACAGACAACCTGTGAGGTAGATGAAGATATTGGATTTATATCCTGCCCTCCACTCCGAAGAGTCTCAGAGCGGCTCACAATCTCCTTTACCTTCCTCCCCACAAGCATATTATAACTGAACAGAAGAATCAAATCAAAACAGGCAAAAACACTCCATCTCTCTCCCTGTTTACACTCATGCCCTAACTAGATGGTATGCAGAGCAGTCACCTTACTTAGTTGGATAAGATGGTTGTACAATCAGGGGTGTCGAACACATTTGTTAGGAGGGCTGGATCTGACATAAATGAGACCTTGCTGGGCCGGGCCATGTCAGGTTGGGCTTAGCCATGTTGGGCCGGGCCATGTGTGTACCTATTTAAGATTAGCAAGCAGAGATATAAACTTTATTTTATTTATTTATTTAGAATTTATATCCCGCCCTTCCCACGAGTGGCTCAGGGTGGCTTCCAACAATAGATCCCACATAAAATTAACAATATTTAAACATATAAGGGAATGACGATTTAAAACAGATAAAACAGATAAAACCATAAATATTAATAATTACGAAGGACACAGACAAAAACAGATAAAACAGATAAAACCATAAATATTAATAATTACAAAGGACACAGACAAAAACAGATAAAACAGATAAAACCATAAATATTAATAATTACAAAGGACACAGACAAAAACAATAAACTATATTTGTTTAAAAACCTAAAACATGCTTAAAATGTTAGAACTCATTGATCTTAAAGTTGCTTTCTTTGTATTTCTCCCATGGAATCCAGGGAACTGGGGAAATGAAGCTCTGGCTCTTTCCTTCCTTCCCCAGGGGACTAGGGGAGGGGAGAAGAGCCTCAGCTAATATAAGGAAGAGAGGCTTGGCTCAGTAGCTCTACTGTGTGATTGAGAGAACCTGGAAAAACTAGCTCTGCCTCCCCCCCACCTTTCCTCTCCAAGGGAGGAGCCTCAGCCAATGGAAAAAACAGAGGTTTTGCTCCATAGCTCCTGTGCAATTGAGCAAGCCTTGCAAAGCAAACTATTATGCAGAAGGAAGCAAGTATAAGGAGAAGAAAGCAGATGACAGCCAGTTGCTTGGGGGCCTGATAGGAGCCCTCCAGGGGCCTGATTCAGCCCCCAGAATACATGTTTGACACCCCTGTACATACTCTCCAAAATCGCCACTGACTCTGGTCCAAAAAGCAGGGCTCTGTCTGCTGCGAGCTCCAACTGTCAAATGAACTGAACTTCCCTGCCCAAAAAACACTAATATAAACAGCAGTTCCTGTCCTCTTTTCACACTCTGAGCATTCAAAAGATTTTTCCTTGGTGTGAGTTCTTAGATGCTGTTGAAGACGGAGTTTCAGCTGAATGTCTTTCCACACTCTGAGTGGTCAAAAGATTCTCCTCTGTGTGGTTTCTTTGATGTTGCTGAAGATTGCTATTCTGATAAAATCTCTTTCCACACTCTAAGCATTCAAAAGGTTTCTCCCCTGTGTGGGTTCTTTGATGCTGTAGAAGATTGCCACTCTGACTGAATCTCTTTCCACACTCTAAACACTGAAAGGGTTTCTCACCTGTGTGGGTTCTTTGATGCTTTAGAAGATTGCTACTCTTAGTGAATCTCTTTCCACATTCTGGGCATTCAAAAGGTTTCTCCCCTGTGTGGCTTCTTTCATGTTGTAGAAGGTTGCCACTCTGACTGAATTTCTTTCCACACTCTAAGCATTCAAAAGGTTTCTCCCCTGTGTGGGTTCTTTGATGCTTTAGAAGATTGCCACTCTGACTGAATTTCTTTCCACACTCTGAACACTCATAAGGTTTCTCTCCTGTGTGAGTTCTTTGATGCTTTAGAAGACTGCCACTTTCAGTGAATCTCTTTCCACATTCTGAGCATTCAAAAGGTTTCTCCTCTGTGTGGGTTCTTTGATGCCGCTGAAGATCGCTACTCCGACTGAATCTCTTTCTACACTCTGAACATTCAAAAGATCTTTCCTGTATATGGGTTCCTTCATGTTGTCTATGGGTTTCTTGATGCCGCTGAAGATGGTCACTCCAACTGAATTTCTTTCCACACTCTGAGCACTCAAAAGGTTTCTCCCCTGTGTGGGTTCTTCGATGTTTTAAAAGATTGCCAGTCTGACTGAATCTTTTCCCACACTCTGAGCACTCAAAAGGCTTCTCCCCTCTGTGTATTCTTTGATGCTGTTGAAGACCGCTACTCCAATTGAATCTCTTTCCACACTCTTCGCATTCGAACAGTTTCTCTCCAGTGTGTTTTGACAGATGCTTTTGAAGGTCGCAACTCTGACTGTATTTCTTCCCACACATGGAGCATTCAAAAGGGTTCTCCTTTGTGTGGGTTCTAAGGTGCCGTTGAAGGTCACAATTCCGAATGAATCTCTTTCCACACTCCGAGCATTCAAAAGGTTTTTCCCCTGTGTGGGTTCTTAGATGCTGCTGCAGATTGCTCCTCCGCCTGAATTTTATTCCACACTCTGAACATTCAAAAGGTTTCTCCCCTGTGTGTATTCTTTGGTGTGCAAGAAGCTCTGATCTGTATTTAAAGTACTTTCCACAATAAAAGCATTCACACATATTCATTATACTGTGCTTTGAAAAATACACATTATACCTTTTTCCATCAGGGAACACCATTCCAGTCTCTGAACAGAAAAATGGTTTGTCTCCTGAATGAATCTTCTGGTGTTCAATAAGGTCTAATTTCTGTGAGAAACTCTCACCACAACCTGAGCACCTATAATGTTTTTCTCCCGCACCGGTCTGTTGATGTACAAGGTGCTCTGCTCTACAAAGGATGCTCCTTTCATACTCCAAAAACTGATGAATCGCCGTTCCACTGTGCAGTTGCAAATGGACATTATATTGGGTTTTATCTGAGAAGTTCATTCCACATTCCAAGCATTTGTATGTTTCTTCCACCATGTGAGTTACTTCACAAAAATTCCCCCCTTGGCAAAGAATGGGTTTATTCCTCTTCTTGACTATGTGGCTACCTTTCCGCCACTGAGGTCTGCCTTCATTCCTGAAGTTTTCTCTCACGTCTTCATTCTTGACTTCATCTGGCAATATAGTATGCAGTTCCTCAACCTCCTCTTTCCTTTGATCATTCCCTGATGGAATAAAAAGAGAAATCCCATTATATCCTGGGAGGGCAGGGAAGGTCCCAAGGCATCTCTGTGAATGCCGCAGGAAAGGACTGATAGCCCTTTGACCTCATCCAGCTTGGCTCTTAACTAACCCCTCCCCCTCACACACAAACCTTTCCCATAATATCCAGTACTGAAGGACACCACAGCCCCTCCAGATCCACCACTGAGCAAGACCCAGAAGGAGCCTCCAATTCTCCAGGTCCCAGAAGGCATCCTTCCCTCTTAACCCAGCGGGCTTAACAATTCTACCGAACCAAGAGTTGGCAAGAAGAAAAGCAGAACCTCTCCATTCCTATTCCTTGTCCATGCTACTGTGGAAGCTGACTGGGTGATTTTGGACCACCCACATGCTTTCACCCTAACCTACCTCACAGGGTTGTTGCGTGGATCAAAAGGGAGAGAGGAAAATGATGTAAACTGCTTTGGTCCCCACTGTGAAGAAAGACTGTCCTTTTCCTATGTAGAGGCTGAAGGAAGGGGGGAGGAGATAGAAAGCCCCCATCTCTTTTGCCCCCATCCCTTCTTACTCAATCTACCCCCTTCTCTGATTATCTACTCCATATTTCCCCACTGTCTATGTTTCTCTTCCCAGCAGCTGCCTTCCTGACATACGTTGCCTCTCTTTATCTTTCCCTTCCCTCCCCAGGCCACAACACTCACCCACAGCAAATTTTTACCACCCATTGTATTTCCCCCCACAACAGGCTCTATTACTAGTATGTTAATATAGCCTTGAGGAACAGCTCTGAGGGCTGCATGCTTGCCTGAGAAGTGGGGGCTCAGAGGGACCCAGCCTGGGTTTTTTGACATCTATTTCCTTGTTAAACTCTCCAACCTTTCTTGTGATGACACTGAGTGTCTCCACCATAGGGTCTCTTAATTCCTGGCTTCTTTGGCAAAGTGAGAGAGAAAGTGGCCATTCTCAAGGAAGAGGAAAAATGCTTCTAGAAGGTTGGAAACATGGTCAAGATCCTAATCACAGTCCTAATCATTTTGGGGGGCAGGGGGTGGATCCATACCAGATCACAGTTAGAGTAAACAGCCATAATCTCATCTGGGGGAATAGCATGTGGTAAAGACTGGCAATTGAGAAATCAAGATCTGGCTCCTTCTAGAGAAGGGGTGTCAACCTCATTTGTTACAAGGGCTGGATCTGACATAAATGCGACCATCTGTCTCATGAAATGCAATGCCAGGTAGCAGAGATATAAACTTTATAAAGGACACAAACACAATTAAAGATGTTTTTTAAAAAAACTTAGAAGATTCTTAAAAGATTAGCACTCTTGCAATTTTTTTTATTTACCAGTATCTGATAAATGACAGCCCTTACTCTGAATTACTGCATCAGAATCTGGAGATAATGCCTGTGCTGTAGCAATCTTGAGTATGCTGTTCAGGTGTGTGTCTGTAAGTTGCAAACAGAAATCACATGGTCAATGCTTTGAGCCTAAGACCCCGGGGGAAACACAAAATGGCTGGGCATGTGAGCTTTTCTACATCAGTTACTTCATGTGCTGGTCAGCCAATAGAGAAAATAGAGGCTTTGATATGTAGCTCTTGTGCGATTCAGCAAGCCTGGCAAAGCAAGCTGTGATATAGAAGGAAGCAAGAGAGAGAGAAGGAAGCAGATGACAGTGAGTTGCTTGCGGGCCTGATCAGAGCCCTCTGGAGGCCTGATCAAGCCTTTGGGCCACATGTTTGACACCCCTGTTCTACAGTCAGAAAGAATCTAGAACAGGGGTGTCAAACATATGGCCCAAGTCCCTCCTTGGCCTCAAGCCAGGACACCCTTTCTGGCTTGTGTGATGGCCAGAACACTGGCTTCTGTTGCCCCTGGGCCAGCCAGGTGTCCTGGGCCAGTCTACCCAGCCATGTTGAACATTGTTATCACTCCCACCCAACTCTTTGAGACCCCCCAATAGGGGACAAGTAGTGGGGCAGGCCTGAAAATGATGTCTTTGTGTTCAATATTTAGATGCACCATCCCAATGGCAGGAATTCACACCTTTGGCACCTATGAAAGATCCTTACCCAGAGAGGCCGCGTTCTCATGGTTCTCCAGCATGACTTCCTTGTAGAGAGTTTTCTGGCCTGGATCCAGCAGGGCCCACTCTGCCTCTGTGAAATACATGGCCACCTCCTCAAAGGAAAATGGACACTGAAAGAAAAAGCAGATTCCCTCATCAGAGATCATGCCAGGCAGAGACTGCATAGGGGTAGGGAGCGTTGGCTCTCCAGATGTTTTTTGCCTACAACTCCCATCAGCCCCAGCCAGCATGGCCAATGTAGAGCTTGGCATGGGCAAAGGGGAAGGCCTCTTTCCATCAGCCATCTTAGAAGCAACTGCAGGAGCATAAGAACACAACAGAACATAAGAGAAGCCATGTTGGATCAGGCCAATGGCCCATCCAGTCCAACACTCTGTGTCACATAAGAACGTAAGAGAAGCCATGTGGGATCAGGCCAATGGCCCATCCAGTCCAACACTCTGTGTCACATCAGAACATAAGAGAAGCCATGTTGGATCAGGCCAATGGTTCATCCAGTCCAACACTCTGTGTCACACAGTGGCCAATCGGGTGCCATCAGGAGGTCCACCGGTGGGGCCAGGATACAAGAAGCCCTCCCACTATCCACCCCCCAAGCACCAAGAATACAGAGCAGCACTGCCCCAGACAGAGAGTTCCATCTATACCCTGCGGGTAATAGCCACTAATGAACCTCTGCTCCATATGTTTATCCAATCCCCTCTTGAAGCCGTCTATGCGTGTAGCTGCCATCAGCTCCTGTACCCAAACAATTACAAACAGTCTCTATTTCATTAGAAAAATATATATACACAGATACCCTATGAATAATATATTCAACAAGGGGTAGGTGCTATCACAATAAAGTCCATAAATTCATGTGGCAGCAAAACTGCTCCTGAGAAGTTAAGGAACCAGATCCCCTCAAAAGAAGGCTCCAAAGGTTGATATATCCTTTAACATGCCTGTCGACTTCTTGGTACACGTTTCACATCAAGATGCCTTCTCGAAGAGCCAGTCCTGAATGAAATTTTTAACACAAATTATTCTCCACTGATGGCAAGCTATGTCTTGACACAACTTACAAAAGGCCCAAGTTGTCAAATTTTGTTGCCACGTGTATTTATGGACTTTACTGTCATAGAAACTACCCCTTATTGAATATATTGTTCATAGGGTATCTGTGTATATATATTTTTCTAATGAAATAGAGACTGTTTGTAATTGTTTGGGCACAGCTGTTTTTGTTTTGGTCATATCAACATATATGAACATATGAAGCTGCCTTATACTGAATCAGACCCTCGGTCCATCAAAGTCAGTCTTGTCTACTCAGACTGGAGCGGCTCTCCAGGGTCTCAAGCTGAGGTTTTTCACACCTCTTTGCCGGGACCCTTTTTAGTTGGGAGATGCCAGGGATTGAACCTGGGACCTTCTGCTTACCAAGCAGATGCTCTATCACTGAGCCACCATCTCTCCCTTACATATGAAGCTGCCTTATACTGAATCAGACCCTCGGTCCATCAAAGTCAGCATTGTCTACTCAGACTGGCAGTAGCTCTCCAGGGTCTCAAGCTGAGGTTTTTCATGCCTATTTGCCTGGACTCTTTTTAGTTGGAGATGCCGGGGATTGAACCAGGGACCTTCTGCTTACCAGGCAGATCCTCTACCACTGAGCCACCGTCCCTCCCTAACATATGAAGCTGCCTTCTACCGAATCAGACCCTGGGTCCATCAAAGTTAGTATTGTCTACTCAGACTGGCAGTGGCTCCCCAGGGTCTCAAGCTGAAGTTTTTCATGCCTATTTGCCTGGACCCTTTTTAGTTGGGAGATGCCGGGGATTGGACCTGGGACCTTCTGCTTACCGACCGGTGTCTAATTTACCATTCTTAGGTAAAATTATCGAGAGGGCAGTGGCGTTGCAGCTACAGAGGTTTCTAGATGACGCTTCTGTCCTAGATCCATGCCAGTCTGGTTTTCGGCCAGGCCACGGGACAGAGACGGTTCTAGTTGCCTTAGTAGATGACCTCCAACGGCAACTGGAGCGAGGCAGTGTGGCAGTGCTGATGTTATTAGATCTGTCGGCTGCATTTGACACAGTCAACCATCGGCTGCTGATCCACCACCTTGCCGACATAGGGGTTAGGGGGTTGGCCTTACAATGGCTTTCCTCCTTCCTCATGGGTCGGGGACAAAGGGTGGCAATTGGGGGTGAACGATCCCAGAGGCGCACACTAGATTGTGGGGTGCCCCAGGGAGCAGTTCTCTCCCCGATGTTATTTAACATCTATATGCGCCCTCTTGCCCAGATTGTCCAGAGGTTTGGGCTGGGTTGCCATCAATATGCAGATGACACCCAGCTCTATCTGCTAATGGACGGCCGGCCCGCCTCTGCCCCGGGGAGCCTAGATCAGGCCCTACAGGCTGTTGCAACATGGCTTAGGCTGAGTGGGCTGAAGCTGAACCCAGCGAAGACAGAGGTTCTCTGTGTGGGTCGTGGCGCTCTGAGGAAGGAAATATCTCTCTCGACCTTTGACGGTGCGCCGCTGAAGGCGGCGCAGCGGGTAAAGAGCTTGGGTGTTTTACTGGAGCCTTCATTATCAATGGAGGCCCAGATAACAGCCACTGCCAAGTCAGCATTTTTTCATCTGAAGCGGGCGAGGCAGTTGGCCCCTTTCCTAGAGCGCCGGGACCTAGCAACGGTGATCCATGCGACGGTCACCTCAAGATTGGACTACTGTAACGCCCTCTACATGGGGCTGCCTCTGTGCCGGACCCGGAGATTGCAGCTAGTGCAGAACGCGGCGGCCAGGCTGCTGCTTGGCCTCCCAAGATGGGAGCATATACGGCCGGGGCTACGCGAACTGCACTGGCTGCCAATTGTATACCGGGTCCAGTACAAAGTGCTGGTGATTACCTTTAAAGCCCTATATGGCCGAGGACCGACCTACCTGAGGGACCGTCTCTCCCCGTATGAGCCCCAGAGAGCACTGAGGTCAGTAGGTAAAAACAGATTGACCACCCCTGGGCCAAAAGAAGTTAAACTTCGGACTACCTATGCACGGGCCTTCTCTACCGCAGCCCCTTCCTTGTGGAATCAACTCCCAGAGGAGGTGCGGGCCCTGCGGAACCTTGATCAGTTCCGCAGGGCCTTCAAGACCACCCTTTTCAAACAGGCATTCATGAACAGCTGACCAAGTCCACAAAGAAACATCAAAATGGTCCAGTCTGGAGATCCGCCATCATTACACAAACTGACAGGCATAGCGTCGATTAATAACGGTACTGTCAGATCTAACTTAATGTTTTTAGACTTAGTAACTGTTTTAACTAATGTATTAATCGGTTTGGGGTTAATTTAATGTTTTGTTAAATGTATTGTTATTTTGCTGTTGTTAGCCGCCCTGAGCCTGCTTGGCGGGGGAGGGCGGGATATAAATAAAATTTTACCTACTTACTTACCAGGCAGATCCCCTACCACTGAGCCACCGTCCCTCCCCTACTGATACTGGTCTATCACTCTGCAGCCACTCTGTTATTTTGCCATCACCTCCTGTGGCAATGAATCCCATGTGTTCATCGCTCTGTGAAAAAAGGGAGACCCAGTCTTTTCCCTGCTCATCTCCTCTACCTGTACTGGAAGTGCAGCAGCTGTTTCCACACCTCTGCCATGATGCCAGCCAAACACCACCTTTCCACTGCCTGTGACAGAGACAGAGGAGAAAGAAAGATTCTTAACCTAGAGTCCCTCGTTCGTTGGCAAGTTAAAACCCCGCTTTGTGCACCCTCCTTCCCAGGACTGTGAACCCTTCCCATAGGCATACCCAACAACATTTCTATGGATGTTTAGTAAATTGTGGGAGAGGCGGAAGAGAAGCACCAGGTACCCATAAGCCTCGGGAGCAACTAACTGACTCAGTGAGATTTCTGTGAGAACTGGAACATGCTCTGTGAACTCTGGGGTTCAAAAACAGGCCAGCATCCCTGCTGGATGAGACCCAATACCAGAGAACGCCATTCTCCCCCTGTTGTGTCCTACCCACAGACCCTTCAGTCCTGGCGGGCAGAAGAAAAAAAAAGGCAGCAGAAATGGCATTGAATGACACATTGCTGTCACATCCCTCTGAAAACCAGAAAAAAAAAGAAGAAAAGAAAAAAAAAGAGAAGGAGGAGGAGGACGAGATTGGATTCATATCCTGCCCTTCACTACCTGAAGGAGTCTCAGAGCCCTTACAATTTCATTTCCCTTCCCCTCCCCACAACAGACACCTTGTCAGGTAGGTGGGGCTGAGAGAGCCTGGACAGAAACTGCTCTTGAAAGGAACAGCTCTGTGAGAACTTGTGACTGACTCAAGGTCACAGCAGCAGGTGCATGTGTAAGATTGGGGAATCAAACCCAATTCTAAGGTGACTTCAGGGTATATGAATACTCCATGGCACTATCGATGGGTTTCCAGAGTGTCTGCTGACACTCTGACGCCACTCCCAGTCACACACAACCCCCAAACATGACAGGGACGCCAAGGTACAGGCTGGCACTCTCCTCTTACTGACTGTGGTCCATCAGATGCTCCTGAAAAGTCTTGAATCAGAGGCACAGAAGGATAATGTTGGCTACTAGAAATGCATTTTCAGAGATATGCTACCCAAGAATATGGAGGTTCCATTCCTCTGCCATGGCTCATAGCTGCACCCAAGACTGCCTTCCTGGAATGTCTAATCACCTGTCAAGTGAGTAGCAATCAACAGTTTGGTGTAGTGGTTAAGTGCGCGGACTCTTATCTGGCAGAACCAGGTTTGATTCCCCACTCCTCCACTTGCACCTGCTGGAAAGACCTTGGGTCAGCCATAGCTCTGGCAGAGGTTGTCCTTGAAAGGGCAGCTGCTGTGAGAGCCCTCTCAGCCCCACCCATCTCACAGGGTGTCTGTTGTGGGGGAGGAAGATAAAGGAGATTGTGAGCTGCTCTGAGATTCAGAGTGGAGGGCAAGTTATAAATCCAAAGTCGTCTTCTTCTATGGCACTGAATCCCAGAACTTAACTCTGTTATATGCAGAAGTATTTCGTTTTTCTCCTATCCTAAACTTTCTACCCAACAATTTCACCGTTTGCCCTTACCTGGCCACAAAACTGCCTTAACCACAGGAGAGTTCCAATACAAGCTTCTAGCCTGGAGGAAGAATGTACCACTGTGTTGTGAATGTTACAGAAGCTGTAAGGCTCCAGAGATAAGAAGCATTAAAATAAACGTTTGGAACTTGATGCATACTTTTGAGAACCTCTGTGTAAAGGCTTAAGTTGTTTATATGTGCATCTCTTGATAAAGATATTTATCAAAGCAGGAAGTATAACTATCGAAATTCCATTGAGAACCTATTTTATGCACATTTGGAGAATTTATATTCATACTACACTTGAGCAGTGTTCCCTCTAAGCTGAGTTAGTGTGAGCTAGCTCACAGATTTTTAGCGTCCGGCTCACATATTTTTGCCTTAGCTCAGGAAGGATGACCCCAGAGCGTATCTGTGGGACCTCCTTTTTCCATATGTTCACCAGAGAGCACTGCGTTCAGGAACACAAAACCTGCTGTCTATCCCCAGACCAAGGGAGGCCAGATTATGCTCTACGCGGGTTAGGGCCTTCTCAGTGGCGGCACCAGCAATATGGTATGCCCTCCCGAAGGCCATAAGGGCCCTGCAGGATCTCTCCAATTCCGCGGGGCCTATAAAACCGAATTATTTTGGCAGGTCTTTAACATTTAAATGGGAGAAGACTGCCACTCTACACTACTGAGCGATATTATTTATAAGGAATTATGACCATCGTAGGATGACTGTCAGAAAGAAAGTTATGATCCCGCCTATTGAAGTTGTTAACGGCATCATGAAATGTATTTTCTGTATTTAATTGTTTTAAACTGTATTCTTGAATTGTTTTAAACTGACTGCAAGCCGCCCTGCGTCTGCTTGAGGAGAGGGCGGGATATAAAATTAAAGTAATAATAATAATAATAATAATCACAACTTTAATGCCAGTAGCTCACAAAGCAGAGTTTTAGCACACAAGGTTCTGCAGCTTAGAGAGAACATTGCTCTTCAGTGTTGTATATTCTTTATATATTCCCTGGAAGCCTGGAATTGTATTGGAACTTGGTGGTTTGGTTTATGTATTTTTGACCACTGCATTTATTGGCAACAGTGTGTGTGTGTTACCACATGAGAGGGCATCTTCAGCAAACTCCTGGGCTGCAGCCTTCTGCCTTTCCTCTGAAGGAGACCCTCCCTCCTCGGAGAACTCAAGTTCCATCTTCACTGCTGGTCCCCACATCTGAAACAGCAGAAGGGAAAAGGGTAAGAGAAGGAATGGAACAGGAAGAGGAGGAGGATTCTGCCCCATTTCTCACCTCTGCATCGACCAGCAGAGCTGTTTCAGCCACAGGGGCAGGAATTAGGGGTTGGTTTTCCTCCCAGCCTAGTGAATCCTCTAAAACAGGAGTGGCCAAAGTAGCTTAACGTAAGGGCCGCACAGAATAAATGCCACATGTTTGAGAGTCGCAAGACATGAACGTTAGATGTTTGAAAGCTGCAAGATAGGAAGGAGGGAAGGTAGATGGGAGAGGGAGGGAGAAGTGGAAAGAAAGCAACGTTAACTTTAAATGCATTCTCCAAGCTGCCATCTGGCTTGGTTTGGAGGAGCGAGTCAAAAAAAGAAATGCCTTCTCCAAGCCGGCCAATGGGGCAGTGGAGGCTTCAGGAGCTACACAATATGTGTGAAAGAGCCACCTGTGGCACCCGAGCCACAGTTTAGCTACCCCTTCTCTAAAAGCAGAAATATTTGGCAGGGAAGCCTTAGGATACAGTAAGATATTGTTACTTGAACTGAGTTAAGGAAACCCCCCTCTCACCTGCTCTGCCTGCCTCTTCTCCTCTGCCTGACTCAGGAGGAAACCTTCAGCCAGGGCCACCGCCTGGGAACTGGTCTCCGGCCCACATCCTTTCACCCAGCACTGCATTTCCTGAGGCAGGATGGCCAGGAACTGCTCCAGGATCACCAGGTCCAGGATCTGCTTCTTGGTGTGCCTCTCTGGCTTCAGCCAGTGACTGCAAAGTTCATGGAGCCGGCTGCAAACTTCTCGGGGCCCTTCAGCCTCATGGTAACGGAACTGCCGGAAGCACTGGCTGCGTTCATCTGCAGTCGCAGTGTCTTGGGACTGGATCTCTGGCATAGCTCTTTTCAAGGATCCAACACCACTCCCTGCTTGGACGGCATGGGGCTCTTTCTGTGATTTCTTGTCAATTTCAAGTCCTTCTGGGTCCTGCTCTTCTATCTCCTTCCCTTTCCCTTGGCTTGCCTCTGACCGCGGAAACATACTCTTACATGGCGTTGAAGAGGGAAAGGAAAACGTATCAAAAAGGCAGAAAGAAACCAAAAGGAGAATGGAACTACATCACCGACCCTGGGCAACGTTCCCTCTAAGCTGCAGAGTCTTGTCAGCAAAAATTCCACTTTGTGAGCTATTGGCAGGGGTGGAATTCTAGCAGGAGCTCCTTTGCATATTAAGCCACACAAGCCTGATGTAGCCAATCCTCCAAGCGCTTACAAAAAAGTCTTGTAAACTCTTGGAGGATTGGCTACATTGGGGTGTGTGGCTTAATATGCAAAGGAGCTCCTGCTAGAATTCCACCCCTGGCTACTGGGATTAAAGTTGTGAGCTACTGCACAAATTATTGTCCTCTGGGGTCATCCTTCTTAAACTAAAACAAAAATGTATGAGCTGGAGGCCAAAAATCTGTGAGCTAGCTCACGCTAACTCAGCTTAGAGGGAACACTGGTTAAGAGATACCTAAAGGTTGGCCCAGTGGATTAAGAGGAGCGTCCTTGTTGCCGTTTATATATCTGGATTATTGTCAGTGTGCTCTATTATGTATCAAAGTTTTATAGGTATCCCTGTTTGGTCCTTCAGGAAATGAAACCTTCTCTATTTGGCTGTTTAATAATCTGTTGTCGATGTTATGATCTTTGACGGCATAACAGTCTGTCCTCGGGTCTACTTTCAATGTGAGCCTGGAAAAAAAGTAGTTGGTAACAGTTTAACCATTGCAGATACCTCCTCAACAGGCAGAAAACATTAGACCAGGGGTGGCCAAACTGACTCTTTCATATATATTGTGTGGTTCTTGAAGCCCCCGCTGCCCCGTCAGCCAGCTTGGAGAAGGCATTTCTCTCTTTAGCTCACTTCTCCAAGCCAAGCCAGTTGGCTGTTTGGAGAATGCCTTTAAAGTTAAAGCTGCTTTCTTTCCACTTCCCTCTCCCCCTCCCCAATCTATTTGCCTGCCTGTCTTGCGGCTCTCAAACGTCTGACGTTTCTTCTATGTGGCTCATACATTAAGCAAGTTTGGCCACCTCTGCATTAAACAATAGCTCTACCCAAGCAGTCAGTATTGGGGTGGGGGGGCTCAAGCCTGTCCTGATTAGGGCAGAGGGGATGCCTGGATGAACAAGAGGAGGCCACAAACCAAGAGGAAAACGGCAGACGGGACATGAAGTACTGCCCCAAATGCTTTACATATGGGACAGCCAGTCAGCTTGTGCAATTCATTCCATGTGATCGCACCGGGGAGTCCTTTCTCGAACTCCCAATGACTGCCATGGCTGAAGATTTAAGTTATTTTAATTCAAAAAATTCAGATCCCACCTTTCTGCCCCCACAAGGGCAACCAAGACAGCTAATAAATTGAAATTATGTATGTATGTATGTCCATTATTAAAGTTCACATTTCTCATTGGGACTTGAAGCAAATGACACAGAGTGACTCAATATGAACATATGAAGCTGCCTTATACTGAATCAGATCATGGGTCCATCGAAGTCAGTATTGTCTACTCAGACTGGCAGCGGCTCTCCAGGAAGCTGAGGTTTTTCACGCCTATTTGCCTGGGCCCTTTTTAGTTGGAGATGCCGGGGATTGAACCTAGGACCTTCTGCTTCCCAAGCAGATGCTCTACCACTGAGCCACCGTCCCTCCCCATATATAGGCAATAGGATAGTACATTCCATAAAATATAAAATAGAATCTGGATTGAGAACCAACAAGAAATCTGAAATGACTCAATGCAGTCAATAGGATGGTACATTCAATAAAATAGAATTTGGTTGCAGAGCCAACCAGAAATCTGAAAAAACAGTATTGAAGGAAGGCATAAATGACTCAATATAGTCAATAGGATGGTGCATTCCATAAAATATAAAACAGAATTTGGATAGCAGAACCAGCCAGAAATCTGAAAATTGGTATTGAAAGAATGCAGGATTATGCCCTATGGGTCCCAAGGGTAACTGATCACCAGTGGCCATTTTTGGAGTCCAGCCACTTTGGAGGCAGGATTTGACCCACTTCAGCCCACAGCCCCCCCATAACCAATTCTGCCCCTCCAGAGGCCTCAGTAGGGCAGCAGGATCCGCCAAGGGTAGCAGAGAGATCGAGGAGGAGCTACAAAAAGGCGTGACTTCCGTCTACACAGAACAGACACTTCAAAGCTGTTTATTACGTTTTAAAACGACTGGATACGAAACGCCCCCCCCCCCCCCCCCCCAATCAAAAGCACTCAATAGCCTCATTTCTCTCTTCCAGAACTCAAACGGGAGAGCCAGTTTGGTGTAGTGGTTAAGTGCCTGGACTCTTACCTGGGAGAAGCAGGTTTGATTCCCCCAGTCCTCCACTTGCAGCTGCTGGCATGGCCTTGGGTCAGCCATAGCTCTCACAGAGCTATCCTTGAAAGGGCAGCTTCTGGGAGAGCTCTCTCAGCCCCACCCGCCTCACAGGGTGTCTATTATGGAGGGAGAAGATATCGGAGATTGTAAGCCGCTCTGAGTCTCTGATTCAGAGAGAGGGGCGGGGTATAAATCTGCAGTCTTCTTCTGATCCCCCCTCCCCTATTATGTATTTGCACTCACTTTACAATACTCCCAAGACTTACTTGTGAGTAAACCTTCCCAGGATCCGGATGCAAACCTTTTGCCGGCTGTTGCACACCTTTAGCACGCCTTGCTTCCTTTGGCAATTCAGATAAGCAGAGCCCCCACCCCCCAAACATCTTTTCCTCTTTCGCCCCCCTCTCCTTGCTGGGCCTCTCTAGGAAGACGCTTGCTCCCCTTAACCCTTTCAGTGCTGCAAACAAATGAATGGGCGAAGCTTCCTCCCTCCCCTCCTCTTCTCCACCAGGCGCAGCGCCCAGACCCCGGGCAGGATTTCAGCCACGCTGTCCTCTCAGCGCCTCCCTCGAATGCATCTCACGAGTAAATGTTTGCACAGGGCAGGGGTGGCCAAACTGTGGCTCTTTCACACATATTGTGTGGCTCTTGAAGCCCCCACCGCCCAGTCGGCTGGCTTGCAAAAAGCATTTTCCTCTTTAAATGACTTTACCAAGCCACTAGAGGAGGGGTGTCAAACATGCAGTTTGGGAGCCGAATCAGGCCCCGGGAGGGCTCCTATCAGGCCCCCAAGCAACTGGCTGTCATCTGCTTCCTTCTCCCTCTCTCTTGCTTCCTTCTGCGTCACAGCTTGCTTTGCAAGGCTTGCTCAATTGCACAGCAGAGCTACTGAGCCAAGCCTTTCTTCCTTCTATTGGCTGAGGCTCCTCCCCACCCAATTCCCTGGAGAAGGAAGGAAAGCGCCAGAGCTCCCTTTGCCCAGTTCCCTGGATCCCATGGGAGAAATTTAAAAAAAAAAAATGCATCTTTAAGACGAATGAGCGCTAATGTTTTAAGCATGCTTTAAGTTTTTTAAAAATATATTTGTGTTTGTCTGTGTTCTTTATAACATCTATCTCTCTGCTACCTAATCTTAAATAGGTACACACAGGGCCCGGCCCGACATGGCTCGGCCCAACCTGATATGGCCCAGCCCAACAAGGTCTCATTTATGTCAGATCCAGCCCTCATAACAAATGAGTTGGACACCCCTGCACTAGAGAACACATTTCAAGTTGCTTTTCCACCCCTCCCTCCATCATCTTGTGGCTCTCAAACATCTGACATTCATGTACTGTGGCTCTTCAGCACCTGATGTTTCTTCTTCATGGCTTTTATATTAAGCAAGTTTGGCCACTCCTGGCATGGGGGATCCCAGACTGTTCAGCCCTCTTCTCAGCAGATGGCTAGGGGAAGAGAGGGGGAGAAGATGGAGGCAAACTCCAGCCTGCTCTCCTTCCATGACCCGAAGCAAATCTCTCCCCGCAACCTCCCTGTTCCGTGGGGCTTCCTCTCTGGTTTTAGGATTGCATGGAAAAGGTCTGTTCCTGCACGTGCCCTCATCCCTGTTCCTTCGAAACCAAATGCTGGCGAGTCTGTTCTTTATCACTTAGAACAGGGGTGTCAAACTCATTTGTTATGAGGGCCAGATCTGACATAAATGAGACCTTGTTGGGCTGAGCCATGTTGGGCCGGGCCATGTGCGTACCTATTTAAGATTAGGTGGCAGAGATATAAATTTTAGAAAGAACACAAACACAAACATATATTTTTTAAAACTTAAAACATGCTTAAAACACTCATTGGTCTTTGCTTTCTTTGTATTTTTTCCATGAGATCCAGGGAACTGGGCAAAGGAAGCTTTGGCTCTTTCCTTCCTTCCCCAGGGGACTGGGGGGGTGGGGTGGAGAGGAGCCTCAGCCAATAGAAGGAAGAGAGGCTTGGCTCAGTAGCTCTGCTGTGCAATTGAGAGCCTGGCAAAGCAAGCTATTCCTCCCCCCCCTTCCTCCCCAAGGGAGGAGCCTCAGCCAATGGAGAAAGTAGAGGTTTCGCTCTGTAGTTCCTGTGCAATTGAGCTAGCTTTGCAAAAGCAAGCTATTAAGCAGAAGGAAGCAAGACTTAGGCAGATGACAGCCAATTGCTCAAGGGCCTGATAGGAGCTCTCCGGGGCCCTAATTCGGCCCCCGAACTGCATTTTTGACACCCCTGACTTAGAATCACAGAGTTGGAAGGGACCTCTAGTCCAACCCCCTGCACAATGCAGGAAATTCACAAATACCTCCCCACACACACACATACATCCCCAGTGACTCCTGTTCCATGCCCTGAAGATGGCAAAAACCTCCAGGATCGCTTGCCAAACTGGCCTGGAGAAAAATTGCTGACCAACACTAAAGTGGCAATCATCAGCATTTCCCTGGGCATGATAGAAAAGGGCCAGGACAACTAAGCACTGATGCAACCCTTCCTGCTGCCCTTCTCTTGATCCATCTGCAGATGATACACAACAGGGGGTGGCCAAACTGTGGCTCTGGAGCCACATGTGGCTCTTTCACACATATTGAGTGGCTCCCCAGAGGTCAAAGAGGAAGTTAATGCAGGCTTACTCTCAAGTAAGCTTGCTAAGGATCAGGACCTGTCAGCCTCTGAGTGCTGGCCCATAGGTAGGCAACTATTTCCACTGTGTACGAAGGAGGGAAGGAGGGGGAAATAGACAGGTTTGCAAGCTCTTCTCCACCCCAGAGGTCACCCGGAAACCTAAAGCGGGGAAAGAGTGCAAGAACAGAGGGAGCCGCTGGAAGGAGTGATGGAATTAAGAGGGTGGTGTAGGGTTCCCCCTTAGTTTCATAGTACTTGTAGGAGCTGTGTTTACTAACCTTGAGGTCAAGGCAAAGAGAGATGCAAATTATGGTCAGTGATTTATATATGTCAGTCTTAAAGGTACAACTTGACTCCTGCTTTGTTCTACTGTTTCAGACCAACACGGCCGCCTACCTGGATCTATTTATCTATATGGTAACTGTGTGGTTCCTTCTCCCACTGGTGCCAAAAAATAATTCCCTAACCTTTCCCTAAATTGGCCTTATGGGAAATACTATTCCCAGCTTTTTTTTTTTTAAGTCTCCTTCTAACATGGTCGTTTTGTAAAGTGCATACATACGTACTTATTCTTTCTGTATTAAGAGTTTTATAAGGACATGTGTGTAATATTTGTACATGGTTGCAGCTCTCAATCATCTAATGTTTATTCTGTGCGGCTCTTACATTAAGCAAGTTTGTTCTTGTGCCCCAGGCCGAACCCCGCGCCCCCACCCCGATGACATCATGCCCCCTGACTTCGCCGAGGCTTCCCAAGCCTTGGCGAAGTCAGAAAGGCAGTGGGCGCACTCAGACCCGGGCTCTGAGTGTGCTCGCTGCCACGCCCCCCCCTCCCATTTCCCCAAGGTTTCCCAGGTCTGGCAAAGTCAGAAAGGCAGTGGGAGTGAGAAGAGATTTGGCCTACTCCCACACACCAGCCCCGCCTGCAGTGAACTAAAGGAGGGGGAAGAATGGACTTGCCCAGAGGAAAAGAGCAGCTTTTTGGGGCTGTTTTGAACTGCATTTGCCATCTGGTTACTTTGTCTGGTAAAACAACAGTACTGCAGTAGTGTGATCTGAACTCTCTGCTCATGATGACCTGAGTTCTATCCCAGCAAAAGCTGGTTCAGGTAGCCAGCCCAAGATTGACTCAGCCTTCCATCCTTCCGAGGTCGGTAAAATGAGTACCCAGCTTGCTGAGGGGGGGGGGGGGAGCGTAGAGGACTGGAGAAGGCAATGGCAAACTACCCTGTAAAAAGTCTGCTGTGAAAACGTTGTGAAAGCAACGTCACCCCAGAGTCGGAAACGACTGGTGCTTGCACAGGGGACCTTTCCTCATTTTTTCCCTACTTTGACCGGTGAAACAAAACGACACTGATGCCTTCTTTCCCATTATCTGCTGTGATGCAGCCACATTTCCTAGCCTTTTCAGGACTTCCTGTTTTCAAATGAAACTCACAACAGGAGTTTAATACAGCCTTTAATACAAACAAGACATCTCAAACACATTGAAAACTGCCTCCCCACACAGACATACATGCAATGTATGGTAGCCAAAGGAGAAAATTTTACATCACGAAAAAGGGGATTGGGGGAAGGATAAAATGACCCCCATTGGCACTGCTTCCTCCCTCCCTATCTGCCTCACAGCTTGAAAATGAAAGGGTGTGACATCTTACAAATGATTTCCAAACATCTTATCTAGCTTTCCTTCCAGAAGTAAGGAAGATTTTTTTTGGGGGGGGGGGGCTCTTTCTCTCCACAGCTGGCAGAGATTGTGGAGGGAGAGTGAGAAAAAAATGGGGTAAGGGCAGGATTAAAGGTTATGAGGGTTAGGCAAAGCCTGCTGGTCTGTTTAGACCTCTCTTTTGGTCCAGAACTGTTATAATTCAATATTTATTTAGTATGTGCAATGGGGCATTGTCTGTTTCTGAAATCAACTGCAAAAGAAAGAGGGAATGCTGGGAGATTGAAGGGGAAAACAGACTTAATTTTATTTATCAGTTTTGGCAGTTGGGACCCTGGCGCAGTTCTTTTCAGAACTATAAAATGGGAACCTTAAGAAATATATATATATTTTTAATAGCCCTGGTGCAAAATGACAGCCTTAACAGAGTTGGAGGTGGCCTTCTAAACACACCCAAAAGGAGGGCAGGAGGGTCTCTCCAGAGAAGGAGGCTCCAGAGAACTCGTAGATCAGGGCTGCTCTGTCAGCATCGAAAAAGGCCACTCGCCCCCCAGTGTGGTTCAGACAGACTCGGATCCTCTTGAGCTCCCCTGTCAGAGTCAGGGGAGGATAAAGGTCTTTTATGACAGCCCTATAATCTCCATTCCACTTCCCCACCTTCCAGAACCCTTCCTCGGGACTAAAGGTGATACTTCCCTTCCTGTTCACAGACTTTTTGGCCATCCCCACCAACCATCTTCCCTCATTTCCCACAAGGACTTCCCAGAAATGGCGGCCTGCTGTGAATCCCTCACGGCCCAGAACAATATACCACCTATCAAATCTCTCAGGATTGTTGGGCAGAGCTTGAGGAGTTTTCCCTTGCCTCACGCTTTTCTGATCCTTAGACAAGATGAGGTAGGGCTGGGCCGTATCTGGATCCAGAGTCACATTCGCTGTTGGGAGGAGACAGAAATGAAGCGGAGTCAGCTGAGAGACAAATGGCAGAGTTGTTTGGCATTGGCAGTTAGGCCCTGTTCACACAGCGTGTTGAGTCCGTGTTAAACTGACCCGGTTCTGCTCCGAATATCTTTGTTCCGGATATTATCGATCAAACTGCCATACTGCAATTCGAATCACTCCGCGGTGAAACCGTCTTCTGCACCACGCAGTTATTTTTCTACACTTTTATGCCCATGCGCGCATTATGCCCATGCGCATAGGTTAAAACATTATGCGGTTATGAAGTTATGCGCATATTGCTAAGTAGTAAAAAAAAAAATGGCGACCGTAAACCGGATGTCTGAGGCTCCTTTTGCTCCGGGACAGCCTTCAGACATCCAGAACTTGGTCGAGAAATATCCAGACAGGGAAACTGCGAGGTGAAACCAGAGAACTAAAAAAAACACCACAAAGGAGCAGGTAACAAAATACTCCGGTTCCGAGAAGGGTTGGGGGCGGGGGGCTACTACGAGTTAATATCTGGAGGCAGATGTTGCTGTCTGATCAGCCACTTTTAATCCGGTATGAAACAGCAGCGACAACTGATTATTCTGTGTGTCTGAACAGCCCCACAGCGTTCCAGGTATGTCCATAGATCCCCCTGACCTGGTTGGTTATTTAGACATTTCCCCCACTGTGACTTTATTCTGTTCCCTTCTCTTCTTTTTAGTTTTAACCCTTGGCTGGACTTGCAGGCTCTTCTTCCTTCCCCTGGCCTATTGATGGAAGAACAGGCTTCCTGGTCTTGGAGAGACAGTAAGAACCCATGTGAATAAAGCCTGTCCCCATATCCTATATAGAGATGTGAAGGCCCGGAAAAAAACCAGAAAAATTCAGAAAAAAACCCAGTTTTTTCTCGTTTTTTTCCTGAAGCCTTTTTTGTTTTTTTTTCCGAAAAATTGAAAAAAAGAAAAGAAAAGAAATTCATTATGGAACGTTTTATTTTAACATGATGAATAAAATATTTTGAGACAAGGTGTTCAAATATTTTCCAAATCATTTCTAAAAAAATATGTATGGTATCAGATTATTCTAATTTCTGTGCACTGAGGACAAGCAAGTCCAAGATCATGCCCATTCATTGAAACTTAGTCCTACACTCCCCTCTATACACTCACCCCTCTTCAATTCTTCATATGAGAATGAGTTTTTTATTTTTATTTAATACTGTGGAGAGGAAATATGAATAATTGTTACTTCTGGATTTTTAAAAATTGTTTTGTGGAGGTTTTCCTGTCTGTTCCACACAAACTAGTAAACAGTTCAGGAGATTGTTGCTCCATTTGTTACAATTACAAATAAATATTATTTAAAAAGTAAATTCTGTTTGTAATAACTGTTTAGATACACTATATTTTTAATATGCTAGTTGCGATAATTTCATGCCAAGTAAAATTGTCCATAGTCATATTTTATGTTCCTAAAGTAACAGAATGACTTTCAATCTGGAAAAGAAAAAAGAAGTGCTAATGTAGCATTTTTTTTCAATTTTTCTGAAAATTTCTGGGTTTTTTCCAGGAAAAAGCTGGGGGGTTTTTTCCCCGAGCTGCAAAGTTTCCGGAAATTTTGCATCTCTAATCCTATATCAAAGAAGCAACCTGCGACACAAGCACAGATCACTGGATATTAGGAAAAACTTTTTCACAGCAAGAGTTCTTCAACAGTGGAATTAGCTACCGAGGGAGGTGGTGAACTCCCCCTCACTGGGAGTCTTTAAGCAATGACTTGCCTGGATGCTCTAGGCCAGTGATGGCAAACCTTTTAGAGACCGAGTGCCTAAACTGCAACCCAAAAGCCACTTATCACAAAGTGCCAACATGGCAATTTAACCTGAATACTGACTAGGGTTGCCAAGTCCAATTCAAGAAATATCTGGGGGCGTTGGGGGTGGAGCCAGGAGACTTTGGGGGTGGAACCAGGAGACACTGGGGGCGGAGCCAGGAACAAGTGTGAGACAAGCATAATTGAACTCCAAGGGAGTTCTGGCCATCACATTTAAAGGGACAACACACCTTTTAAAATGTCTTCCTTCCATAGGAAATAATGAAGGATAGGAGCACCTTCTTTTGGGGCTCATAGAATTGGACCCCCTGGTCCAATCGTTTTGAAACTTGGGGGGTACTTTGGGGAGAGGCACTAGATACTATACTGAAAATTTGGTGCCTCTACCTCAAAAAACAGCTCCCCCAGAGACCCTGAAACCTCCAGATCAATTCCCCATTATACCCTATGAGAATCGATCTCCACATAGGGAATAATGAAGTGCTCAGCAGACGTTTCCCTCCCCATCCCCGTTTCTGGCGACTCTGAAGCAGGGGATTGGCTTCTCTACTCACGAGTTGCTGCCAGCTTCTTCACAGCAACACAGACACACCATCCCAAGAGGAAGCCTTTCAATCGGAGACTGAAGCCTCCGGAAGTGCAAAGGCACATGGTCCTCTGGGGGCGGGGCTTCCCCCCTGCCAGCCAACTGACTGGGGGCGGGAAGGAGTCTGGGAAAGCGAAAATGCCCGCTGGGACCTGGGGATTGGCAAGCCTAATACTGACGTCTTAGTTTAGAAAAAAAAACTCATCGTGAAATGAACAAACATTTGGTCTGGATAGCATTTGCTTAGGAAACAAACAAAATAGTAACATGTCAGAATAGGAGAATGATGGTGAGCGTGTCATAATAAAGCAATAAACGGAGGCTGTTCATTGCTCTGTTGCTCGCAAGGCTGGGTTAAACGGAGAACATGCCTTTCCCAGAGGTGTTCCTGTCCACCTCATTTACTTTTGAACATGAGACATACATTATGAACATCATTCTAGTTTGCCATTAGGGAAAAAAGAATACATTAAAATATAGTGTGTTTAGTAGGAGCTGGTGGTCAGGGTGTCCAAATCAGATCTGGGAGGTCGTGATTCATATGCCCACTCTGCCCTGGCAGCTTGCTGGGAAACCTTGGATCAGTAATATATTCTGAGTTAACCCGCCTCATAGATTGTGAGGATAAAAGAGAAGCGAGGGGGAGCGAAGCCTTCTCCCACGCGGGCTTCAAAGAGTTAGAAGGCACACTGGCCACACTGAAGCCGGTAACCTGACTGCTCAGCAATTTCATTGAATGCCTGCGAGTTCTTGTATTGTGAGAAAGGGAGAAAATCCCATGCATAATCTTGTAAACCTCTATATAATCTTGTAATCTTGTAAACCATCCCATGCATAATCTTGTAAATCTCTACATAATGAAGCAGTTTGTTTAGTGTGGATAAAAGAATGGGTGACGCTGTTAAACAAAAAACTCTTAGCGTTGGAAGGTCATGGAAATAAATTTGGCTGGCACGCTTATATGTATTATGAGGAAAAAAAGATGGATGGTTTTTTCTCTCACCATTATATAAGAAACAATTTGCTAAATACATGGATGAAATATAAGAAATATGGAGATGAGAGAAAACCGTTATGGATAGTGCCAGCAGAAGTAATAAAAATAACAGCTGAGACAGGTGAAGAAAAGTGGTTGCCATATAATCAACTATTAAAAATACAAAGTGGCAAAATAGAATTGAAAACTGCTGAAGAGCTGAATAATAAATATGATTGGTTCCAAATGCAACAAATAAAGAGCTTGGTGGAAAATATTAAAACTGAAGGAATAAGAACAAACAGAAATGGAAAAAGTTCTGCTTGAAGACAATGAAAAATTAATTTCAAAACTATATAAATTACTCTTAAAATAGTCTACGGAAGATGAAGCAGTGAAATTTCAAATGATTAAGTGGGCAATTAATGTAAATAAAGAAATACAGATGGAAACTTGGGAATATTTGTGGAAGAATTCTATAAAGCTTTCGATGTGTCATAGTATTAAGGAGAACTGTTTTAAAATGATGTACAGATGGTATATGACTCCTAAAAAGTTGGCAAAGATGAACAATAAGATGCCAGACAGATGTTGGAAATGTAAAAAACATGAAGGTTCTTTCTACCATATGTGGTGGACTTGTGAAAGAGCAAAAAAGTATTGGCAGATGATTCAACAAGAAATTTCTAGGATCCTGGGATACGAATTTAAGAAAGTTGCAGAGACTTTTCTGTTGGGATTACAAATGGAAAAATTTCCAAAAGAAGATAGAACTATAATTTGGTACTTGCTTTCAGCTGCTAGGACATTGTATGTGCAGTTGTGGAAGCAAGAAAAAATACCAGAGAAATGGGATTGGATTGTAAAAGTTATAACATGTAGTGAAATGGACAAATAAACAAGAATTTTAAGAGACTATGACTTAGAAGTTTTTAAGATGAAGTGGAAAAAGTTTAGAAGATATGTAGAAAAAGAGTGGACAATAAAAGGACATTGGACAATTTTTGATAATGATTAAGTCTTAGAAGGAAGAAGAATATTATTTTTTGTTTTTATTAGTTAAAGGTACCTTTAAATATTAGTATTATAAGTAAAAACACCAGCGGGGGTCAAGTAACGGGGGGGAGGGGTGGTTAGAAAGTAATATATGGGATAGATAAAAAGAAGTTATTAATGATGCAGGAAATAGTTATTGCTACCATATGTTACTAAATAAAATTGTTTTAAACCAGAATTAATTGACTCGTGCACGAAATGTACCTTTCTGCAGGTAAAGTCCAGAATCCAGATTGTCTGAGGAAGTGAACAGAACAGAAAATAAGCAGATGATCAGTTAACAACCTTTCCCCCCCTCAGTTTTAGCTACTTTTCCCCCCTCAGTTTTAGTACTGCAGTCCTTAAACTCTGGTCACAACCTGAGTTCGATCCCCGGCAGAAGCTGGGTTTTCAGGTAGCCAGCTCAAGGTTGACTCAGCCTTCCATCATTTCCGAGGTCGGTAAAATGAGTACCCAGCTTGCTGGGAGGAAAGTGTAGATGACTGGGGAAGGCAATGGCAAACCACACCATAAAAAGTCTGCCGTGAAAACATTGTGAAGTCATCCCAGAGTCGGAGATGGCTGGTGCTTGCACAGGGAACCTTTCCTTTCCTAAGTAGCAGCCACTTCAGGGATGAATTCTTCCCCAAATGTTACTGGTGTGCAAATATCCAAATTTGTTTACACTTAATACAAGTTTGCTCCCTGTTCCTAATTATGGCTTACGTTGGACTGAGAAAGAAGAAACAAAGAGGAAAGAAGTCCAACCCCACCCCCCACACACACACACAAACACTGCTTTCTATACTGCTAATAGTTCCTCTAAATTCCCAGCTTTTACTTATTTTTAAAAATGTCCAAACTTTCTTGTTCTAGAGATACAAAAAGGAAGATAAATCCCTTATTCCTCTACCATGAAAAGGGCTAGAGACTTTAACTTTAAAACATCATGTCAATGGGTCATTATAGTATTGTGCTAGACTTCTAGAGCTATTAGAATTTCTAATGGGTCCGGCTGCACATTTCCCCTTATATCTATGCAATGATTTTTTTATTCTTATATTTTAAAAAAATGACAATTCTAAATCATGGAAACAGATTTTTATACTGTTAATCTGTGTTAGTGATTCGTCAATTAACAATTAAGAGGAAAGGAAAGGAAACGTCCCCTGTGAAAGCACCAGTCGTTTCCGACTCTGGGGTAACGTTGCTTTCAAAATGTTTTCACAGCAGACTTTTTACAGGGTGGTTTGCCATTGCCTTCCCCAGTCTTTTACACTTGCCCCCCCAGCAAGCTGGGTACTCATTTTACCGACCTCGGAAGGATGGAAGGCTGAATCAACCTTGGGCCGGCTACCTTTATCCAGCTTCCGCCGGAATTGAACTCAGGCCATGAGCAGAGAGTTCAGACCACAGTATTGCAGTACTGCTGCTTTACCACTCTGTGCCACAGGGCCACTTAGTTAGGGGGAAAACCCTTCTTAAATGGCTGTGGGGATTAGAGAAAAACAGACTGGACAACAACAGGATAGAAGATGATACAATTACCATCTCTGAAGCTGTTCTTTATTACCTTTTAGCTGCTTCATGAGACCTTCCAGCAAGTGATTGATGTCACAGAAGTCCCAGATCCTCCATTTCAATGCAAGAGGAAAAGTCAGTGGATTCTCAAACTCCTCCTCTTCATGCCTGGAGACAAATCATGTTAAGTCACCATCTATCCAATCCAAAATTCCCACCAGCAGAGCAAAGAAATAAAGGCAGGAATACAAAGAAGACCTAAAGACACCAATTGATGCTGATAGCAGAGAAAAATGGGAAGCCCCTTTGGAGAGAAGATACCCCCTCACTCTTCAGATCCCAAAGCCAAGGCCTAATCAGACATAAAGAGGAACAGGGAGAAGAAAAAGAAGAAGAGATTGGCCTGCTCTTCACTCAGAGCCTCAGAGCAGTTTACAATCCCCTTTCCCTTCCCCTCGACACAACAGACACCTTGTGAGCAGTGTTTCTTCTAAGCTGAGTTAATGTGAGCTAGCTCACAGCTTTTTTAGCCTCTGGCTCACACATTTTTGTCTTAGCTCAGGGAAAGTGGCCCCAGAGCAAACTAAATTTTGCAGTCGCTCACAACTTTAATGCCAGCAGCTCACAAAGTAGAATTTTTGCTCACAAGTCTCCACAGCTTGGAGGGAGCACTGCTTGTGAAGTAGGTGGGGCTGAGAGAGCTCTTTCAAGAACTGCTCTTGAGAGAGCAGTTCTTTCAAGAACAGTGACTGACCCAAGGTCACTCAGCAGCTGCATGCGGAGGAGTGAGGAATCAAACTCAGTTCTCCCAGATTAGAATTCGTGCTCTTAACTACTACACCAAACTGGCTCTTCCAGAGCTGAAGTGACTAAATTCAACTTGAGCATTTCCAAGGTTGGAGCGGCTTGTTTGACAAGTGAGACCACCCCTGCTTCAGCACCAGATTCCTGTCAGAACTTTCTGGAAATGCACAGCCAGGCCTTAACCCTGAGACACACACCCTACTGTTTGGGGGCATTACTTTCTGTTCATGGAACTGTGTTCATCTGCAGTTTGCCATTGAAGAAGAAGAATTACAGATTTATACTTTGCCCTTCTCTCTGAATCAGAGACTCAGAGTGGCTTACAATCTCCTTTATCTTCTCCCCCACAACAGACACCCTGTGAGGCAGGTGGGGCTGAGAGAGCTCTCACAGCAGCTGCCCTTTCAAGGACAACTCCTACGAGAGCTATGGCTGACCCAAGGCCATTCCAGCAGCTGCAAGTGGAGGAATCAAACCCAGTTCTCCCAGATAAGAGTCCACGCACTTAACCACTACACCAAACTGGCTCTCATTGACAAATGGATGGAGATCTGTGATCCTAGTCAAGTTTGTTGTGGCCCTGAGACTGGTCACTTTCTTCACACACCACCTACACCCCAGCCTTCAGGAGGGTAATGAGAGGGATCCACTTACCTCTGCAAGGTGCTGTGGACATCCTAAAGAATGGAAAAGGAAGAAAACTCAGTAACTGCTATGGGCCAAATTTGGAAGATCCACCCCACCCTCGGATCCTGGAGAAGGAATGCATTTTAACTCCTCTTATTGTGCGTCTATTCAAAGATGGGGGCTGTATCTTCATAAAAATGGGAGAACTTCAACATGAGACAATGACCCAGAAGGTCGGACCAGAACCAACGGGGTGAGATTAAATCAAAAGAGTTTCCGGCTAAACATTAGGAAAAGCCAAGGCTTCTTTATAGCAGGAACTCCTTTGCCTATTAGGAGCGGCCCCGTAGCACAGAGTGGTAAAGCGGCAGTACTGTGGTCTGAACTCTCTGCTCATGACCTGAGTTCGATTCGGGAAGAAGCTGGAATTAATAATAATAATGATAAATTTATTTTTATATCCCGCCCTCCCCCGCCAAAGGCAGGCTCAGGGCGGCTAACACGACACGGTATATACCATGATTACAGTAAAATACAATATTATTACAAACAATTAGACAGTTAAAACAAATAAATTACATTCATAAGTTAAGTTAAAATTAAATCAACAGTTATACCGTTACGAATTCTAAGTTTCAGTGTTACAATTCAGTTGTATATAAGAAGGCTAGATGTCATTTCCCGGGTTTCATCTTAACGCGAGCTCGAAGAGGGCAGTTTTGCAGGCCCTGCGGAACTGATTTAGGTCCCGCAGGGCTCGCACCTCTTCTGGGAGTTGATTCCACCATTGGGGAGCCATTGTTGAGAAGGCTTGCTCCCTCGTTGATTTCAATCTAACCTCCCTTAAGTAGCCAGTCCAAGGTTGACTCAGCCTTCCATCCTTCCGAGGTCAGTAAAATGAGTACGCAGCTTCCTGCGGGGGAAAGTGTAAAAGACTGGGGAAGGCAAGGGCAAACCACCCTGTAAAAAAAAGTCTGACATGAAAACATTGTGAAAGCAACGTCTCCTCAAAGTTGGAAACAACTGGTGCTTGCACAGGGGACCTTTCCTGTTTTCCATTTGCCTATTAGGCCACACACCCATGATGTAGCCTGTCCTCCAAGAGCTTACACTAGGCCCTGTACTAAGAGTACTAAGTGTATATATATGTATATATATATTTTTGGCCACTGTGTGATACAGAGTGTTGGAATGGATGGGCCATTGGCCTTTTCCAACATGGCTTCTCTTATGTTCTTATGTGACACAGAGTGTTGGACTGGATGGGCCATTGGCCTGATCCAACATGGCTTCTCTTATGTTCTTATGTGACACAGAATGTTGGGCTGGATGGGCCACTGGCCTGATCCACCATGGCTTCTCTTATGTTCTTATGTGACACAGAGTGTTGGGCTGGATGGGCCACTGGCCTGATCCACCATGGCTTCTCTTATGTTCTTATGTGACACAGAGTGTTGGGCTGGATGGGCCATTGGCCTGATCCAACGTGGCTTCTCTTATGTTCTGTAAGCTCTTGGAGGACTGGCTATATCAAGGTTGTATGTCCTAATATGCAAAGGAGTTCCTGCTACAAAAAAGCCCCGGGAAGAACTTCCAGACAGTTAGAGCAGTTCCTCAGTGGAATAGGCTTCCCTGGGAGGTGGTGGGCTCTCCTTCCTTGGAGGCTTTTAAACAGAGGTTAGATGGCCCAGCTGACAGCAATTTTCATTCTGTGAATTAGGCAGCTCATGAGAGGGAGGGCAAGAAGGACTGCATCAGTGCTTTCTTACACACCCAGAGAAATGCTGATTGCCACTTTGAGGTCGGTCAACATTTTTTTCTCCAGCCCAGTGTGGCAAGAGAACCTGGAGGTGTTTGCCATCTTCTGGGCATGGAGCAGGTGTCACTGGGGATGTGTATGAGGGGAAAGGTATTTGTGAAGTTCCTGCATTGTGCAGGGGTTGGACTAATCAGGGGTGGCCAATGGTAGCTCTCCAGATGTTTTTTGCCTACAACTCCCATCAGCCCCAGCCAGCATGGCTGATGGCTGGGGATGATGGGAGTTGTAGGCAAAAAACATCTGGAGAGCTACCATTGGCCACCCCTGAACTAGATGACCTTGGAGGTCCCTTCCAACCCTATGTCTCTATGCCAGCAGCAGGCAAAATGCATCCATTTCGGAGGACAGCTGGGTGATCTTCTGCAGAAGATCTTGCCTAGAGCCCTCATTTCTGGTTGTCCTGAAGAGCTTCCCAAGAATCTCTTATTACGTGCATCTATTGCTCAACCATACACACACACAAACACACAAAACGCACAGGCTTCAGAGATTCCTCCATACATCCCTCGCAGCTCCCTAACTACTCAACTAACAGCCATCCCCTCTTATATAAGAACATAACAGAAGCCATGTTGGATCAGGCCAATGTTGGATCCAGTCCAACACTCCGTGTAAAGTAAGAACATAAGAAAAGCCCTGTTGGATCAGGCCAATGGCCCATCCAGCCCAACACTCTTTGTCACATAAGAACATAAGAGAAGCCATGTTGGATCAGGCCAATGGCCCATCCAGCCCAACACTCTTTGTCACATAAGAACATAAGAGAAGCCATGTTGGAGCAGGCCAATGGCCCCTCCAGGCAACACTCTGTGTCACATAAGAACATAAGAGAAGCCATGTTGGATCAGGCCAGTGGTCCATCCAGTCCAACACTCTGTGTCACATAAGAAAAGCCATGTTGGATCAGGCCAGTGGCCCATTCAGTCCAACACTCTGTGTCACATAAGAACATAACAGAAGCCATGTTGAATCAGGCCAATGTTGGATCCAGTCCAACACTTTGTGTCACACAGTGGCCAAAAACCCCAGGTGCCATCAGCAGGTCCATCAGTAGGGCCAGGACACTAGAAGTCCTCCCACTGTTGCCCCTCCCCCACCCAAGCACCAAGAATACAGAGCATCACTTCCCCAGAAAGAGAGTTCCAATGATAAGCTGTGGCTAACAGCCACTGATGGACCTCTGCTCAGTATGTTCATCGAATCCCCTCTTGAAGCTGTCTATGCTTGTAGCGACTGCCATCTCCTGTGGCAGTGAATTCCACGTGTTAATCACCCTTTGAGTGAAAAAGGACTTCCTTTTATCTGTTCTAACCCGACTGCTCAGCAATTACATGGAGTGCCCACATAAGAACATAAGAGAAGCTATGTTGGATCAGGCTAGTGGCCCATCCAGTCCAACACTCTGTGTCACACAGTGGCTAAATTTTACTTCCTTTTATCCGTTCTAACCCGACTGCTCAGCAATTTCATCAAATGCCCACGAGTTCTTGTATTGTGAGAAAGGGAGAAAAGGACTTCTTTCTCTACTTTCCCCATCCCATGCATAATCTTGTAAACCTCAATCATGTCACCGCGCAGTCAACGTTTCTCCAAGCTAAACAGCTCCAAGCGTTTTAACCTTTCCTCATAGGGAAAGTGTTCCAACCCTTTAATCATTCCAGTTGCTCTTTTCTGGACTTTTTCCAATGCTATAATATCCTTTTTGAGATGCGGTGACCAGAATTGCACACAGTATTCCAAATGAGACCGCACCATCGATTTATACAGGGGCATTATGATACTGGCTGATTTGTTTTCAATTCCCTTCCTAATAATTCCCAGCATGGCGTTGGCCTTTTTTATTGCAATCGCACACTGTCTTGACATTTTCAGTGAGTTATCTACCACGACCCCAAGATCTCTCTCTTGGTCAGTCTCTGCCAGTTCACACCCCATCAACTTGTATTTGTAGCTGAGATTTTTGGCCCCAATGTGCATTACTTTGCACTTGGCCACATTGAACCTCATCTGCCACATTGACGCCCACTCATCCAACCTCAACAGATCCCTTTGGAGTTCCTCACAATCCTCTCTGTTTCTCACCACCCTGAACAATTTAGTGTCATCTGCAAACATGGCCACTTCACTGCTTACTCTCAACTCGAAATCATTTATGAACAAGTTAAAGAGCATGGGACCCAGTACTGAGCCCTGTGGCACTCCACTGCTTACCGTCCTCCACTGCGAAGACTGCCCATTTATATTCACTCTCTGCTTCCTACTAATTAGCCAGTTTTTGATTCACAAGAGGACTTGTCCTTTTACTCTATGACTCTCGAGCTTACTAAGGAGCCTTTGATGAGGAACTTTATCAAAAGCTTTCTGGAAGTCAAGGTAAACAACATCTATTGGGTCTCCTTTGTCCACATGTTTGTTCATCCCCTCACCCACAGGTTAGTGAGGCAAGATCTTCTCTTACAGAACCCATGCTGAGTCTTCCTCAATAACTCGTGTTCATCAATGTGCCTACTCATTCTGTCCTTGATATTGGCTTCTACCAACTTTCCAGGTATTGAAGTCAAACTGACTGGCCTGTAGTTTCCCGGATCTCCTCTGGAACCCTTTTTAAAGATGGGGGTGACATTCGCTACCTTCCAGTCCGCAGGAATGGAGGCAGATTTCAATGAAAGATTACATATTTTTGTCAGAAGATCCACAAGTTCAACTTTGAGTTCTTTCAGAAGTTCTTGTATTGTGTTCTTTTACAAGTTCTTGTATTGTGAGAAAGGGACTTCTTTCTCTGCCTTCTCCATCCCATGCATAATCTTGTAAACCTCTATCATGTCACCCCACAGTTGACGCTCCTCCAGGATAAAGAGCCCCAACCATTTCGACCTTTTCCACTAAGGTCATCCCTGAGCTTCCTCTGGACCTTTTGTCAGTCAATCACTGTTTAAAATGGCACCACATTCCCTACTGAACGAGGGATGTGCCAGCAAAGTGTACGTCGATGCTTTTCTGCAACAGAGGCATTAGCAAACTCCACCCCCCTTACACCACCACCATTAAGTCACAGCGTCTTGATTCTCCGCCTGAGCAAATGAGGGTTCTGGAGAACAGCAGAAGCCAAAGGAGTGTCTGGAGTCAGCCCTCTCCCAAAGGGAGCCTTCATGTTCTTGCCACAGTCTCACCTGCAGGAAATCACTGGCTGGCTGTTGACACTTCTCTTCCATCTCCCGGATGAGGTTTTCCAGAGAGGAAAGTTCCTCGGCGAGTCTGCCCAGCTGCTGGTCCTTTTTCCTTGCCACCTCCTTCTCCACCTCTTCCATCTGGGCCAGCAAAAGTCTCTCTTGTTCCTCCAGAAATGTGTGCAGCTGCCTGAACTTGGATGCTGTCTTTTGCTTCTCTCCTGTGGTTTGCTTCTGAGATGGAAACAGAAAGAAAGAAGATGATGATATTGGATTTATATCCCACCCTCCACTCCGAATCTCAGAGTGGCTCACAATCTCCTTTATCTTCCTCCCCCACAACAGACACCCTGTGAGGTGGGTGGGGCTGAAAGAGCTCTCCCGGAAGCTGCCCTTTTGAAGGACAACTCTTGTGAGAGCTATGACTGACCCAAGGCCATTCCAGCAGGTGCGAGTGGAGGAGTAAAGAATCATACCCGGTTCTCCCAGATAAGAGTCCGCACACTTAACCACTACACCAAACTGGCTCTCCAATGTCAGGAACATAGCCAGTTTCCGTAGTGGGAAAAGGCATGTTAGGAGACCCCTATCAGAATGGCTCTTTGGCCTTCACAGAGATCACAGTGAACATAAGAAAGAGAAGAATTCCTAAGGACTCATCCCTAGTCCAAAATAGCAGCAGAAGAAGAGATTGGATTTATACCTTGCAGTTCACTCAGACTCTCTGAATGGCTTACAATCTCTTTTCTCTTCCTCCCCCCACCCGCCACATAGTGATCCCTGCCCCAAGCCCAGAAGATTCAACCCACAGCAGCGAGCACCTTGGGAAGTCAACTAATTCTGCCTCAAACGACAACAAAAGGTTCTAGACCTGGATGAACAATCAGGGGCAGACTACCCACCAGGCTGCCTTAGGTGATTACCTAGGGTGCTGGAGGTCAGGAAGCCCCAGGGGCACCAATAATGTATAATTCTGCTTATAACTGCAACGTTAAGTTTACCTTTGGAGCCTGATCTGCTGAATACTGCTATCTGAATGAATGTCCAAATTGGAAGGGGTGAGACTCTCACGTGGGTTGATTTTTCTGCTATTTAGACTTCGTCGTCCCCCGCACACCCGGTATTAGTTCCAGAATCTCATCAATTCCCAGCCGCAATGAGACTTACGAGCAGATCTTGGCTTTCCTTCTGTAAGTCTTCTTTACAGGCAACAATTTTCTTTCTCTTCTTCTTCAGAATCTCCAGACAGCTGCAGAACTGATCCTGGGGGGACAGAGGGGGGGGGGGGCGGGGAGACCCAAAACGGAGATTTTTTTTTTCCGTTTTAGAAGTTTACTTCAGAAAGTTCTAAAGATGACTGTACCCTTTAAACTTGAATTATTGTTGTTAAATATGATGCCACAAATAACTAAGAATTGTAAATATTTGATAATTATATATTGTAACAGCAGCTAGAATAATATTTGCCAAACACTGAAGAGAGAAGTACCAACAATAGAAGAACTGACACAAAATACTAGGAACATCTGACATGCACTTATTGGCAGACATTTTAAACGATAAACCTAAGCAAGAAGTGTTGGAGAGATGGACTCCTTTCTACGAATGGAAAAAGTAATGAAAATGGGACTTTTTCATAGAGTTTAAAGGTGTTATTCTTATACCTAGTTTAGAAGTTTACCACCTATGGGTTGAAAGAGAGTGAAGACAATTATTGTTTCAAGTAGTATATGGTACTGAGTGGAAGATGGGTTAGCGAATGTAATGAGATAAACAGCCAATATCCCTATTTGAGTACATCAATACAAAAAACATTATTCTGATAACACTATTCTAAAAGAGAAATACATTGGAATAATGTGGATAGATAGCTATACTTGGTGAAAGTGGGTTTAGTATATAGAATCATAAGAGTTGGAAGAGACCTCCAGGGTCATCTAGTCCAACCTCCTGCACAATGCAGGAAACTTACAAATACCTCCCCCTAAATTCCCAGAATCTTCATTGCTGTCAGATGGCCATCTAGCCTCTGTTTAAAAACCTCCAAGGAAGAGAACCCACCACCTCCCGAGGAAGCCTGTTCCACTGAGGAATCGCTCTAACGGTCAGGAAGTTCTTCCTAATGTTGAGCCGGAAACTCTTTTGATTTAATTTCAACCCACTGGCTCTGGTTCTACCTTCTGGGGCCACAGAAAACAATTCCACACCATCCTCTAGATGATAGCCCTTCAAATATTTGAAGATGGTGATCATATCACCTCTCAGCTGCCTTCTCTCCAGGCTAAACATCCCCAGCTCCTTCAACCTTCCCTCATAGGACTTGGTCTCCAGACCCCTCACCATCTTTGTTGCCCTCCTCTGGACCCGTTCCAGCTTGTCTATATCCTTCTTAAAATGTGGTGGCCAAAAGTGAACACAATACTCCAGGTGAGGTCTTACCAGAGCAGAGTAAAGCGATACCATCACATCACGTGATCTGGACACTGTACTGCTGTTGATACAGCCCAAAATTGCATTTGCCTTTTTAGCCACCGCATCACACTGTTGACTCATGTTCAGCACATGGTCCACTAAGACCCCTAGATCCTTTTCACACATACTACTGCTAAAACAAGTCTCCCCCATCCTATAACCATGCATTGGATTTTTCCTACCTAAATGCAGAACTTTACATTTATCCCCGTTAAAATTCATTTTATTAGTTTTAGCCCAGTTTTCCAGCCTGTCAAGGTTATCTTGTATCCTGTTTGTCTTCTACTGTATCTGCAACCCCTCCCAATCCCAATGTAATGAGATTTAAAAAAACAATATCCCTGTGGCCAGATGTTAGCACAGCCAGAGTGGAAGTGAGCCGATCTCTCCATATCACTCCACTTCAATGTCAGCAGGGGGGGAAAGGAGGTAATGCTCCAGGGAGCCACCTAGCCAGGAAGGAAGCAGCAAAGAGGCTAAAAAGAAGGGCAAGAGGATCCCTGGCTCTTCTTCACCATCCTCCACCTTGTTGATTTCTGTTGATTTCAGTGCTGTTCTGTAGCAGGCGTGGAATTCTAGCAGGAGCTCCCTTTGCATATTAGGCCACACACCTCCAATGTAGCCAATCATCCAAGAGCTGACAAAAAAGAGCCTTGTAAGCTCTTGGAGGATTGGCTACATCAGAGGGTATGTGGCCTAATATGCAAAAGAGCTCCTGCTCGAATTCCACCCCTGCTCTATAGTCTTGGTGCTTGGATGGAGCAACAGTGGGAGGGCTTCTAGTGTCCTGGCCCCACTGATGGACCTCTTGATGGCACCTGGGTTTTGTTTTTTTGGGTGCCGCTGTGTGACACAGAGCGTTGGACTGGATGGGCCACTGGCCTGATCCAGCATGGCTTCTCTTATGTTCTTATGTGACACAAAGCGTTGGACTGGATGGGCCATTGGCCTGATCCAACAGGGCTTCTCTTATGTTCTTACGTGACACAGAGTGTTGGACTGGATGGGCCATTGGCCTGATCCAACATGGCTTCTCTTATGTTCTTATGTGACACAGAGCGTTGGACTGGATGGGCCACTGGCCTGATCCAGCATGGCTTCTCTTATGTTCTTATGTGACACAAAGCATTGAACTGGATGGGCCATTGGCCTGATCCAACAGGGCTTCTCTTATGTTCTTCTGTGACACAGAGTGTTGGACTGGATGGGCCATTGGCCTGATCCAACATGGCTTCTCTTATGTTCTTATGTGACACAGAGTGTTGGAGTGGATGGGCCATTGGCCTGATCCAACAGGGCTTCTCTTATGTGACACAGAGTGTTGGACCGGATGGGCCATTGGCCTGATCCAACATGGCTTCTCTTATGTTCTTATGTGACACGGAGCGTTGAACTGGATGGGCCATTGGCCTGATCCAACATGGCTTCTCTTATGTTCTTATGTGACACAGAGCGTTGAACTGGATGGATCATTGGCCTGATCCAACATGGCTTCTCTTATGTTCTTACCTTGTACTCTTGGGAGGCCTCCTCCAGAGGAAGGGTTTTATGATCTCTGTGTTCCTTGGATCGGTCGCAGACCACACAGATGAGAGCTTCGTCGTCCTTGCAGAAGAGTTTCATGGGCTCCTGGTGCTTCTGACAAATTCTCCCTTTTTGGGCGGCCACGGTTGCCTGAGGCCCAAAACAAAGAAAGAGGATTCGTTTCCCCACAGAACGTTAATCTCTGATTCTGACGTACTGATATCCTTGTGTTGTTATTTCCCCGCAAGTTGACCTCCAACAGGAGGCAGTCATACAATCAAGCTTATTATCCTTTTAACCTGTTAAAAATCCTTCATTATTCTGTATACTAATTTTACTAAAGACAAAGATAGTCCCTTGTGCAAGCATCGGTTGTTTTCTATTCTGGGCAGGGCTGGCGCATGGGAGTCAACGAAGTAGGCGGCCCGTCTGGGGTGCCCCTTCGCCACAGGTAGGGTTGCCAAGTCTAATTCAGAAAATATCTGGGGACTTTGGGGGCGGAGTCAGGAGACTTTGGGGGTGGAGCCAGAGATTTTGGGGCGGAGCCAGACTTTCCCATTTCCAAAATAAATGTATAAAAATACAGCAGTGCAGTTCAGCTGAACAGTCAACATTTCCTCATCCCCAACAGCTGCAATTCTAGTAAATGAAGGTGCAAACACACAAAAAGCAGCCAAAATGCACAGGGGTTTGCAAGCTCACATTTTTGTGATCTCATTGAGGGCTTTACTCACAGGAACTGCTGTTCTTCAGCCTGACACGGGCAAATGAAAGAGAAAGAGGTGGAGTTTTCCTCTATCCCATAAACAGGCTCTGGAAACAATGCAAAACAAGCACAGAGACAGACACACACTATTACTGCCTTCCCGACAAAGACTTCTGAAAAGTACTCTCTCTCTCACTCACTCATTGGGTCTGGTTTTTCCACATCTGACAATTACAGGGGCTACACTGCTCTCTCACGCTGTGAAATGAAAGCCACAGTTTGGCTACTATTTTTATAAAAGATACCAGCCAGCAGGGGTCATTTACCCCTGACATGACCAGGAGGCGTACTTAATATCAGCTCAGCATCTATCTTAAAATGCTTCTTGAATTGTAATTGTCATAAGAAAACCTTACTCCCGCCATACTTTGAAAATTACTTTCTCCTCTGTAGTCACAGTGGCATGACGAAGATTTCCATCTGTCTGCTTTTATAGTGAGGAAAAAATATGAAAAAGTTTGTCAAATCTTAAAGTTCAGCAAAATTCTCACAGGGGGTTTTGGAGCCCAGAAGAAAGCATTTGGAGTGGGGGAGGGGGCGAGGTTTTAAGAAAGAAACAACACAACAAAATTTAGAGCAGGGGTGTTGAACACGCAGCCCGGGGGCTGAATCAGGTCCCCGAGCAACTGGCTGTCATCTGTTTCCTTCTCCCTCTTTCTTGCTCCCTTTTGCTTTGCCAGGCTTGTTCAATTGCCCAGGAGCTACAGAGCAAAATCTCTATTTTCTCCACTGGCTGAGGCTCCTCCCTTGGAGAGTTTGCTTTGCCAGACTCTCTCAAGCGCACAGCAGAGCTACTGAGCCAAGCCTCTCTTCCTTCTATTGGCTGAGGCTCCTCCCTTTCCTGGTCCCCTGGGAAGGAAAGAAAGAGCCAGAGTTTCCTTTGCCCAGTTCCCTGGATCTCACGTGAGAACTATAAAGAAAGCACCTTGAAGACCAACAAGTGCTAATGTTTTAAGGTTTTTTTAAAAAATCTTTAATTGCGTTTGTCTATGTCTTTTGCAATGTTTATATCTCTGCTATCTAATCTTAAATGGGAACATGCCGGTCGGCCCAACATGGCCTGGCCCAACAAAGTCGCATTTATGTCAGATCCGGTCCTCATAACAAATGAGTTTGACACCCCTGATTCAGAGGTTCCGGAGCTCTACTCCTGTGAGCTCCTGCTAGGGTTGCCAGATCCAATTCAAGAAATACCTGGGGGTTTTGGGGGTGGAGCCAGGAGCAAGGGAATGACAAGCATAATTGAACTCCAAAGGAAATTCTGGCCATCACATTTATTTATTTATTTATATTTATTTATATTTAGACTTATATCCCGCCCTTCCCACCGAAGTGGCTCAGGGCGGCTTACAACATTATAATTCACATAGATTCAGCTTAAAAACATTTACATAATGAAGTTAAAACCATAATTAATAAGACATAAAAATAAGAATAAAAAACCAGCGGTCTGTAGATGCATTTCTAGTTCCATCCAGAAGATGTTCTCAATGTCATTTTTAGTTCCATCCAAAAGATATTCTCAATGTCAGTTAGTTGTTATAGGCCTGCCGGAAGAGGGCTGTCTTACAGGCCCTGCGGAACTGCCCTAGGTCCCGCAGGGCCCGTACCTCTTCTGGCAGCTGGTTCCACCAGTAAGGCGCCGTTACCAAGAAGGCCCGATCCCTGGTGGATTTCAGGCGGGCCTCCTTTGGCCCGGGGATTACTAACAGGTTTTGTGAACCCGATCGTAGTACTCTCTGGGGAACATGTGGGGAGAGACGGTCCCTAAGGTAGGCAGGTCCTAGGCCATATAGGGCTTTAAAGGTAATGACCAACACCTTGTACTGGACTCGGAATGTTATTGGCAGCCAGTGCAGATCCCGAAGCCCCGACCGAATGTGCTCCCATCTTGGGAGCCCTAATAGCAGCCGGGCAGCGGCATTCTGCACTAACTGCAATTTCCGGGTCCGGCACAAGGGTAGCCCCATGTAGAGGGCATTACAGTAGTCCAACCCCGAGGTGACCGTAGCATGAATCACTGTTGCTAGGTCGTCGCGTTCCAGGAAGGGGATTTAAAGGGACCGCACACCTTTTCAATGCCTTCCTTCCATAGGAAATAATGAAGGATAGGGGCACCATCTTTGGGGGGTCATAGAATTGGACCCCCTGGTCCAATCTTTTTGAAACTTGGGAGGTATTTTGAGGAGAGGCACTGGATGCAATATCGAAAATTTGGTGCCTCTACCTCAAAAAACAGCCCCCCCACCAGAGCCCCAGATACCCGCGGATCAATTCTCCATTATTTTCTATGGGAATAAGTCTCCATCAGTGTTCCCTCTAAGCTGAGTTAGCGTGAGTGAGCTCACATTTTTGTAGCCTCCGGCTCACGCATTTTTGTCTTAGCTCAGGAAAAATGGCCCAGAGCAAACTAATTAATACAGTAAGATTCATACGGCTAAGATTGCATCTGCAATTTCGCACCCGGCACAACTGTGCAATACAATTCAGACCCTTATAACTCTGCCACAAGGCAGACCAAATTCTAAAAAATCGGAGATTGGCTGTGAGGCTTTTGCGAACTTTTTTGCAGATAAGGTCGCATCGCTCTGCCACGACCTTCCCGCCATATTGGAGACAGTATGGGAACCAGAGGCTCCGTGCCTGTCTTCAGAGTGTGTCCTGGATGGTTTCAGCGCACTCAGTCTGGAGGAAGTTGACAGGATTCTCGCATCTGCTCGCCCTACAACTTGTAATCTGGACGCCTGCCCCTCCTGGCTTATTAAAGCTTGCCAGAGGGAGCTCAGATATCCTGTACGGGATATCATAAATAGATCCCTGATGGAAGGGCATTTTCCAGCACCTCTGAAAGAGGCTGTGGTCCGCACTCTACTGAAGAAACCAACTTTAGACCCAGCCGAATTGACACACTATCGGCCGGTTTCGAATTTACCCTTTTTGGGTAAACTCATTGAGAGGGCAGTGGCGTTGCAGTTGCAGAGTTTTCTGGAGGATGCTTCCGTTCTCGACCCCCATCAGTCTGGTTTCTGTCCGGGTCATGGGACGGAGACAGTGCTGGTCGCTCTGATGGATGACCTCCAGCGGCATCTGGATCGAGGCGGCTCGGCGGTGCTGGTGTTGTTGGACCTATCGGCGGCGTTCGATACGGTCGACCACCGGCTGCTGACTTGCCGTCTCGCCGACGTGGAGATTCAGGGATTGGCCTTACAGTGGCTCTCCTCGTTCCTTGATGGTTGGGGACAAAGGGTGGCAATTGGGGGTGAGCTGTCCCAGAGGCACGCGCTGGATTGTGGGGTGCCTCAGGGGGCAGTTCTTTCCCCAATATTATTTAACATTTACATGCGCCCCCTTGCCCAGATTGCCCGGAGGCATGGGCTGGGTTGCCACCAGTACGCTGATGACACCCAGCTCTATCTACTCATGGATGGCCGGCCTGACTGTGTCCCAGAAAACCTGGACCGGGCATTACAAGCCTTGGCTAGATGGCTCAGGCTGAGTAGGCTGAAACTAAATCCAGTGAAGACAGAGGTCCTTTGCTTGGGTCGCCGCGGTCTGGGGGGGGGGGAATTCCTCTTCCAGCCCTTGACGGGGTGCCATTGACAATGGCGCACAGGGTCAGGAGCTTGGGGGTACTACTTGAGCCTGCCTTAACTATGGAGGCCCAGGTAGCAGCCACTGCTAAGTCCGCATTTTTTCATCTTAGGCAGAAGTTGGCTCCCTTCCTGGAGCGGGACGATCTAGCAACAGTGATCCATGCAACGGTCACCTCAAGGCTGGATTACTGTAATGCCCTCTACATGGGGCTGTCCGTGTCGAACCCGGAAGCTGCAGCTAGTGCAGAACGCCGCCGCTCGGCTGCTACTAGGGCTCCCTAGACGGGAGCACATTCAGCCAGGCCTTCGGGGACTGCACTGGCTGCCAATAATATACCGAGTCTGGTACAAGGTGCTGGTTATTACCTTTAAAGCCCTATATGGTCTAGGACCTGCCTACCTTAGGGACCGTCTCTTCCCATATGTTCCCCAGACAGTACTGCGTTCTGGCTCCCAAAATCTGCTCGTAATCCCCGGGCCAAAGGAGGCTCGGTTGAAGTCAACCAGGGACAGGGCCTTCTCAATAACAGCCCCTTGCTGGTGGAACCAGTTACCGGAGGAGGTCAGGGCCCTGTGGGATATTGGACAATTCCGCAGGGCCTGTAAGACAGTCCTCTTCCGGTTGGCCTATAACTGACCAGCACCCAAACCACCAAAACTACCAAAATACTGAAGGAAGTTGATAGATAGTGTAGTGCTGGATTGATGTACTGATTTTTAATGTATTTTAATGTTTTAATCTCTTAATTATATAAATTGTTATTGTATTTAAAATTTGAATTTTATTGTTAGAATCTCTGTGTTGTAAGCCGCTCTGAGCCCGCTTCGATGGGGTAGGGCGGGATATAAATCAAATAAAATGAGAAATCAGTAGCTCACAACTTTAACGCCAGTAGCTCACAAAGCAGAGTTTTTTGCTCCCAAGACTCAAATGACTTAGAGGAAGTATTGGTCTCCACAGGGAACAACAGAGTTCCCAGCAGATATTTCCCTCCCCAGCAGATATTTCCCTTTCTGATGACCCTGAAGCAGGGGGGAGGCGCCAAACCGGGGGATCCCCTGCCCCCACCTGGGGATTGGCAACATTATGCTCAAAACGAGGGCTAACCAATCCACAGCTGAGAGCAGAGGATCCCCCGGTTTGGAGGCCCTCCTCCTGCTTCAGGGTCATAAGAAAGCGGTGGCGGGGGGGGGGGGGGGAATGTCTGCTGGGAATTCTATTATTCCCTATGGAGACTTATTCCCATAGGAAATAATGGAGAATTGATCTGTGGGTCTGGGGCTCTGGCAGGAGCTTTTTTTTGAGGCAGGGGAACTAAATTTGCAAAAAGATTGGATCAAGGGGTCCAATTCTACGAGCCCCCAAAGAAGGTCACCATCTTCATGTCCTCGAAGGGCTGTCCTATAGAGGAGGGGGTGGAATTGTTTTCTGTGGCCCCGGAAGGTAGGACCAGAACCAATGGGTTGAAATTAAATCAAAATTGTTTCCGGCTCAACATTAGGAAGAACTTCCTGACTGTTAGAGCGATTCCTCAGTGGAACAGCTTCCTCAGGAGGTGGTGGGCTCTCCTTTCGTGGGAGGTTTTTAAACAGAAGCTAGGTGTCCATCTGACAGCAATGAAGATCCTGTGAATTTAGGGGGAGGTATTTGTGAGTTTCCTGCATTGTGCAGGGGGTTGGACTAGATGACCCTGAAAGTCCCTTCCAACTCTAGGATTCTATGAAATTGGGCTCTCCTTCCATGGAGGCTTTTAAACAGAGGCTAGATGGCCATCTGACAGCAATGAGGATCCTGTGAACTTAGGAGGAGGTGTTTATGAGTTTCCTGCACTGTGCAGGGGGTTACACTAGATGAACCTAGAGGTCCTTTCCAACTCTAGGATTCTATGAAGGTGCCCCTATCCTTCATTATTTTCTACGGAAGGAAGGCATTTAAAACGCTGTGCGATTCCTTTCAATGTGATGGCCAGAACTCCTTTGGAGTTCCATTATGCTTGTCACACCCTTGCTTCTGGCTCCACCCCCAAAGTCCCCACACCCCAGATATTTCTTAAATTGGACTTGGCAACCCTTTCAGCCAGCAAGTGGCAACACCACTAAGCATGAGAGACCTTTGCCCGAAAGTGAAGGTTTTGAACCACGCCTGCAAGAAACTTACCCTGCTTTCCCAGAAAGCCTCCTCCAGAGGAACCACCTGGTGACCTTTGTGCTCCTTGGAGAGCCCGCAGACCATGCAGACGGGGGCGTCGTCCTCCTTGCAGAAGAACTTCAGGGGCTTCCCGTGTTTCTGGCAGGCTCCCCCCTCCCCCTCCCTGCCCTCCCGGGAGCCGAATTTCTTCAGGATTTCCACCAAGTTGGCCAGTTGCAGATTGGGGCGGAGGCACCCCTGACGCACCCTGGCTCTGCACTGGGGGCAGCTGGAAGGCTCAGCAACGGCGGCCCCAGGCTCAGCAAGAGCGGCACCCGTCGGCTCCCCTCCCCAGCTTTGGCTCAGGCAGGCGCGGCAGAAGTTATGTCCACACTCCGGAAGGATCAACGGGTCGCTGAAAAGCTCCAGGCAGATAGAGCAAGTGGCCTCCTCGCACAGCTCCTGCAGGGCACCCTCCGCCATGGCTGCCTTCGGGAGCGCAGAGTTTGCTTTCGTTTTCCTGATGCTTTTTCCAAGCAGCGAGGGGGCGTTTTCCTTCCTGCAAACCGCCCCTTAAAGGGGGAGGAAGCAGCCGGCCGGCGAGCTAGCTGCCAAAACCAAAGTGCCCAAGAGATCCAGTTTGGTGTAATGGTGAAGTGCGTGGACTCTTATCTGGGAGAACCCGGTTCGATTCCCCACTCCTCCACTTGCACCTGCTGGAAGGGCCTTGGGTCAGCCATCGCTCTGGCGGAGGTTGTCCTTGAAAAGGGCAGCTGCTGTGAGAACTCTCTCAGCCCCACCCACCTCACAGGGCGTCTGTTGTGGGGGAGGAATAGTGTTGCCAAGTCCAGTTCAAGAAATAGCTGGGGACTTTGGGGGCGGAGCCAGGAGATTTTGGGGGTGGAGCCAGAAGCCAGGGTGTGACAAGCATCACTGAACTCCAAAGGGAGTTCTGGCTATCACATTGAAAGGGGCAGCACACCTTTTTAAATGCCTTCCTTCCATAGGAAATAATGAAGGATAGGGGCACCATCTTTTGGGTCCAATCATTTTGAACCTTGGGGGGTATTTTGGGAAGAGGCACTGGATGCTATACTGGAAATCTGGTGACTCTACCTCAAAAAAACAGCCCCTCCCCCAGCCCCAGATGCCCACAGATCAATTATCCATTATTTCCTATGGGAAGAAGTATCCATAGGGAATAATAGAGTTCCCAGCAGATATTTCCTTCCCCTCCCTCCCCACTGCTTTCTGATGACCCTGAAGCGGGGGGGGGGCTCCAAAACGGGGGAACCCTTGCCCCCAACTGGCGATTAAGACACCCAATAACAATAGAGAATCACAGATAAATGACCGCTACAACAGACACCCTGTACAGAGGGGCTTTGAGTACAGAGGGGCACCACCCCGCTGCCCCTGTACTATCCTTGAAAGGGCAGCTGCTGTGAGAGCCTTCTCAGCCCCACCCACCTCACAAGGTGTCTGTTGGGGGGGGGGGAAGGTAAAAGAGATTGTGACCGCTCTGAGATTCAGAGTATAGGGCAGGATATAAATCTAATATCTTCTCCTCCTCCTCCAAACTTTTTTGTGCCATGGGCCCCTTTGGTAGTCTGGCAAAGCCTATAGCCTCTTCTCAGAATATTTTTAAATGCATAATATAGAATGGATGGGATTACAAAGGAACCCAATTATACTGAAACACAGTTATCAAAATATTTTTAAAATGTATTATATACATTTGGTGAGGAAGGCTTTTTTTTTCCTCCTTTGGCCGTCTTTCTTTCTTTCTTTCTTTCTTTCTTTCTTTCTTTCTTTCTTTCTTTCTTTCTTTCTTTCTTTCTTTCTTTCCTCTGCAAGTGATGCTCTGTCTGTATTCTTGGTGCTGGGAGGGGGGGAAGCAACAATGGGAGGGCTTCTAGTGCCCTGGCCCCACTGGGGGACATTCTGGTGCTTTTTGGGCATTGTATGAGGGAATTTTGGACTGGATAGTCCACTGGCCTGATCCAACATGGCTCCTCTTATGTTTATGTTCTTTCTTTCCATGTCTTTCCTTTCCTTCCATTTCATTCTTTCCCTTTCTCTTTCTTTCTTTCTTTGCTTCCATTTTTGCTGGATGAAACTTTTCTATTCATCATACTGTTGTTGCAGACATAGGAGCTCTGCCAATGAAAAGTTGGCACCCCCAGTTGTAGCCAGGTGGCCTTCTATGAGATTTCTGTGTGAGTGAGTGAGAGTAAGAGGTGTGGGGCAGAAAGAGATTATTGGAGATTACTGCAGTATATCTCAACAGCACTGGAAGAGATGGTACTATGAACTTGGCACCATTTTACTGCTCCTGCTTTTAACAGTTGTCTGACACCAAAATTAAACTCCTCCTGTAGATATTAAAAAGGATTAAAGTAGTTCACTGGCTAAGTATCTGCACAACAGGTAGCTTTTAAAGGCTTGGGAAACACAGCCAGTAAAAGCTACAAGCCCCTCATAAATATCCTTTTTGGGATAACTGCAGAAAAGCTTGTATGAACTTCAAATAACTTGAAATTAATTCATTAATTGCAATACAATTCTCTGCTATCTCTGCTATCTTTCACAGCAATTTCCCGTATTATAACCAAAGAAAAGTATGAAAAATAGCTGTCAAAAGATTTTCTTGAAACCAAGCTTGGTTGTAGCTTGAGGCAGGGTTCCAATAGTAGCAGCTGAAGGAAGGGCCTACTAAATGTGTCAGCATATTGTGAGGTAGAGCAACTGCCAGGGCCCAGTGTGGGTGGTACACAGTGCTGGCATTCCTGATGGCAAAAGCAACAGCACTCCCAACTGCATACACTGGCCAGTGCTGTTGAGGAAGGAATGTGTAGGTGGTGCAGGCAATTGAACATGGGCATTAGGAGTGCTTGCAAGCTGGAGAAGAATACACAAACAGATAGGTGCATGCTTGCTATGGGAGTGTAAAGAGAAGACCGTCCACTTTCCACACCCATTTTGGCTCAGCATGAGTTTCAGAGAGGTTTTTCTGAAAATGAATTTACTTCCGAAAAAGAGAAATTTGGGGGAGTGCCATGGAAGTGACATCACAGGAAAAGGTGGAGTTTTGGTTCAGTGTGCCCTGGAAGTGACATCACTTGGTCCTTGACACCAGAGGAAATGACATAATTCCTGTCTCCCAGCTCCACCCCCAAAGTCTCCTGACTCCACCCCCAAATTTTAGTGGGCCATGAAGGAGAAGTGTAAAAATAACTGGGCCACAGGAAAGAAAAGTTTGGGAAACCCTGGTATAGGCAATAAAGTAATTCTACAGAAAAGCTCTATGTGAAACAATAGTGCCATCAGGGGGTGTGGCCTAATATGCAAATAAATTCCTGCTGGGTTTTTTCTACGCAAAACCCCCTGCTCTGTGTTACACAAGTGGCCAAAAAACCTCAAACCCAAGTGTCCATTTGCCTCAGCTAAATGCCTGGCGGAAGAGCTCTTTCTTACAGGCCCTACGGAAAGGTAACAGATCCAGTAGGGTCCATATCTTCACAGGGAGCTTCCAGGACAGAAAAGCTTAACACGCCCCCCCCCCCATCACTTACCTGTGAGTAAACCTTCCCGAGATCCGACTGCAAAGCTTTTGCTGGCTGTTGCATACCTGAAGCTAGTTCCCTGGTGAGAAAGAAGCAATAGCTCTGTGCATAGAAACCTCTTGTAATACAACTTGTTCTCAATAATATCCAATAAAGATGTTTTTTTAACACTTCTTGTAGAAAACTGATTTTTATCCATATCAAAAATTTCAAAAATTATAGAAATTCATTAATCCAGGCTTTCATAAAAGTTCAGTTTACAGGCACAACCGATCTAAAGAACTCCTTTTTCGCATTACGGCTTTGTCCAAGCTAATTTTACCTATTTCTTAAAAGAAATTAACACATTAGAATAATTAGCTTGGATAAAGCCGTAATGCGAAACAGGAGTTCTTTAGACTAGTTGTGCCTGTAAGCTGGTTTTGATTATTGATTGATTCTTTTCAATACTTCCTGTGTACACTGTGCAAATCTGGAATATCTATGAACTTTTATGAAAGCCTGAATAAAGAAATCAATTTTCTACAAGTGTAAAAAAAATCTTTATTAGATGTTATTGAGAACAATTTGTATTACAAGAGGTTTCTATGCACGGAGCTATTGCTTCTTTCCCAATCTTTTGTCCATGTGGCTTTTGTCGTGATGCACAATCCCCAGGTGGGGGCAGGGGATCCCCCGGTTTGGAGGCCCTCCCCCCACACGCTTCAGGGTCATCGGAAAAGGGGGGGGGAGGAGAGGGAAATGTCTGCTGGGCACTCCATTATTCCTATAGAGACCAATTCCTATAGGAAATAATGGAGAATTGATCCGTGACTCTGGGGGGGGTGTGTGTTTTGAGGCAGAGAGAGGCACCAAATTTTCAGTATAGCATCCGGTGCCTCTCCCCAAAATATCATCCAAGTTTCAAAAAGATTGGACCACGGGGCCCAATTATATGAGACCCCCCAAAAAAGGTGCCCCTATCCTTCATTATTTCCAATGGAGGGAAGGCATTTAAAAGGTGTGCAGTCCCTTTTAACTTGATGGCCAGAACGCCCTTTGGAGTTCAATTCTGCTTGTCACACCCTTGCTTCTGGCTCCACCCCCAATGTCTCCTAGCTCCACCCCCAAAGTCCCCAGATAATTCTTGCATTGGACTTGGCGACCCTACCTGAAGTTCTCCCTATTATCATCAGCAATTCAAATAGCAAAGCCCCTTACCTTCCATCTCCCCCCCCCCCCCCCCCCCCATTTCTTGCTGGGCCCCTCTAGGAAAGCGCTCGCTCCTTTTAACCCTTTTGGCACTGCAGAAGAAGGCATGAGAATGGCTTCGTAGGCGTTTGGGTTAATTAATGTTCTTCCTTCTTCCTGAACCGCCTGGGATCCCCCAGGAGCGCAGCCCTGTGCGGAGTGACTCCGGGGCAATCCCGCTGAGTTGCAAAGGGCACTTCTGACGGCAGACTGGCTGAAGTCCAGCGCAATTTGCCAGGGTCTAGGCACCGTTCCTCCAGTTTCCTTTGTCTGCAGCACTGAAGGGGTTAAACAACAGAGCTGGCTGCTAGAGAGGCCGTGGAGGAAGAGGAAAACAGGAGAGACTCTTTTTCCCTGGGGGGGGGGAGGGTATGTGTGTCCGCCATTGAATCGCGCGAGAGAGAACAGGGAGGGCTTCAGGTATGCAACAGCAGGCAAAGGCCTTGCAGCCGGATCCTGGGAAGGTTTAATCACAAGCAATGTTCCCTCTAAGCTGCAGAGTCTTGTGAGCAAAAATTCTACTTTGTGAGCTGCTAGTATTAAAGTTGGTTCAAGTGGGCAGCCGTGTTGGTCTGAAGCAGTTGAACAAAGCAGGAGTCAAGTGGTACCTTTAAGACCAACCAAGTTTTATTCAGAACGTAAGCTTTCGTGTGCTCTCTGAACACGCTTCATCAGACGAGGGGATCAGGTATTGTGGGCTGAAATACATGCAGTTTGTTGATTAAGAGGGCAAACTGGCTGGGATCACATAGTGAAATAGTGGCTTGGCCATTTGGTCTGGATAGCCGTAAAAGGTAATAAAGTTTCTTGCCAGTTGGTGTTTCTGCAAATCTAAGTAAATCATAAAAGGACATGTATTTCCTAGTTGTAGCCCACCTAATTTACTTATCAACATCAATCTATACATTATAAACATCATTCTAGTCTGCCATTAGAAAACATACAAGAATACATAAGATGAAAATGGGTTAAGTATATGCAATGAGTTAAATAGCAAATATCCCTTATTTGAGAATGTCAATATAAAACATTATTCTGATACACTATTATAAAAGAGAAATACATTGGGATACTGTGGTTGTATAGCTATACTCACTGAAAGTGGGTTTAGCATATGTAATGAGATTTTAAAAACCCAATATCCCTGTTCAGTCCTGGGATATTTTATAATAGTGTATCAGAATAATGTTTTATATTGACATACTCAAATAAGGGATATTGGCTCTTTATCTCATTGCATATACTAAACTCATTTTCATTTTATGCATTCTTGTTTTCTAATGACAGACTAGAATTATGTTTATAATGTATAGATTGATGTTGATAAGTCAATTAGGTGGACTACAACTAGGAAATAGATGTCCTTTTGTGATTTACCTAGATTTGCAGAAATATCAACTGGCAAACTTTTATTACCTTTTATGGCTATCCAGACCAAGTGATCAAGCCTCACTGTTTCACAATGTGATCTCAGCCAGTTTGCCCTCTTAATCAACAAACTGCATGTATTTCAGCCCACTATACTTGATCCCCTTGTCTGATGAAGCGTGCTTAGAGAGCACATGCAAGCTTACGTTCTGAATAAAACTTGGTTGGAATTAAAGTTGTGAGCTACTGAATAAATTATTGTGCTCTGGGGCCATTTTTCCTGAGCTAAGGCAAAAATGTGTGAGCTGGAGGCTGAAAATCTGTGAGCTAGCTCATTCTAACTCAACTTAGAAACACTGCTCACAAGTATGGTAAGTCATGGAGGGTGGGGAATAAGCTTTTCATTCCTGGAAGAGAGAAATGCTGCTGTTCTATGTGTTTTTGGTGAGGAGTTGGTATTAAATAATTTTAAGTCATGAGGATCTCTTTCTAAGAAAACCCATCCTTGCAGGAAAAAATGTGGAACCAATATCCACCGGGTTTCTCATCTGCTCTTCTAGAGAGCCAGTTTGGTGATGAAGTGCGTGGACTCTTATCTGGGAGAACCGGGTTTCATTCCCCACTTCTCCACTTGCAGCTGCTGGAATGGCCTTGGGCTAGCCATAGCTCCCATAGCAGTTGTCCTTGAAAGGACAGCTGTTGAGCAAGCCCTCTCTGCCCCACCCATCTCACAGGCAGTGTTCCCTCCAAGCTGAGTTAGCGTGAGCCAGCTCACAGATTTTTACCTCCCAGCTCAGACATTTTTGTCTCAGCTCAGGAAGGATGACCTCCCCAGAGCACAATAATTTATGCAGTAGCTCACAAAGTAGAATTTTTGCTCAACTTAAAGGGAACATTGCTCACAGGATGCCTGTTGTGGGGAGAGAAGATACAGGAGATTGTAAATCGCTCTGATTCAGAGAGAAGGGTGGGGTATAAGTCTGCAGTCTTCTTCTTCTTCCAAGGCAAAGGGACTGAGAAATCATTAGCAGATCACATCCAGGACTTCTGGGATAGCTCATCTACCCTATCTGTCTGTCTGTCTGTCTGTCTGAGGAGTGATCAATTGGACTGTTCTCATGGCGGTTCATGGCCTCCCCCTGCTCCTGTTCATCCGAGCAGCCCCTCTGCCCTTGATGTCCCTCAGCTTTTTCACCTCTGCTGGCTGTTTGGACAGAGTTACTACCTGTGACTGCTAGCTGGCTCCGGTCCTGCCCATCCCTTCCCAGTGTGCTGACCTGAAGGGGCCGTTCCACTCTGCTGCCTGAGGGTATTCGCTGCCACAGCCTCCTAACCTCCCTCGACTCACTAGGAACCCTGCTCGGGGCTTCATGGGGATATTTGGGGGTTCCCCTGGAGAGTTGGCAACCAGCTCTTCCACCACTTCTCTCCACCTTAGGGATTCTCCAACCCACTCCTAGCGTTCCAAGTGGTTGGGGAAACTATGTGGCACAGAGGGACTCCGCTATAAACAAACATGATATTTATTTAAAGCAGGAATGTCAAACATGCTGCCCTGGGGCCAAATGGGCTTCTATCAGGTCCTTGAGCAACTGGCTCTCGACTGCTTCCTTCTCCCTCTCTCTTGCTTCCTTCTGCATCTCAGTTTGCTTTGCAAGGCTTGCTCAATTGCACAGCAGAGCTACAGAGCAAAATCTCAATTTTCTACGTTGACTGAGGCGTCTCCCTTGAGGAGAAAGGGGGGGGGGAGGAGTGCTTGCTTTGCCAGGCTCTCTCAATCACACAGCAGAGCTACTGAGCCAAGCCTCTCTTCCTTCTATTGGCTGAGGCTCCTCCCCCTCCTGGTCCCCTGGGGAAGGAAGGAAAGAGCTTCCTTTGCTCAGTTCCCTAGATCCCATGGGAGAAATACAAAGAAAAGCCTTTAAGACCAACAAGTGCTAATTTTTAAAGCATAAGAACATAAGAGAAGCCATGTTGGATCAGGCCAATGGCCCATCCAGTCCAACACTCTGTCACACAGTGGCCAAAAATTTTTTATATGCTTTATTTTAGGGTTTTTGTGTTTGTTTTTTAAATCTTTAATTGTGTTTGCCTGTGTCCTTTATAAAGTTTATATCTCTGCAACTTTATCTGAAATGGGGTACGCACATGGCCTGGGCCAACTTGACCCGACCCAACAAGGTCTCAGTTATGTCAAATCTAGCCATCCTGCCCCAGGAAATGCAGCGCTGGGTCAGAGGATGTGGGCCGGAGACCAGTTCCCAGGCGGTGGCCCTGGCCGAAGGTTTCCTGCTGAGTCAGGCAGAGGAGAAGAGGCAGGCAGAACAGGTGGGGGGATTTCCTTTGCTCATTTCAAGCAACAACCTTTCCTGGAGTCTTCCCTGCCAGATATTTCCACCGCTTGAGAGTTCTCTAGGCTGGGAAGAAAAGTTAACCCTAATTCTTGCCCTTGTGGTTGAAGCAGCTCTGCTGGTTGATGCAGGGAGGAAGAGTCTGGGAGGGGGTCAGGATCTGTCTGCTGGGCCTGTTCCACGCCTTGTTTTATGCCTCTTCCACGTCTTGCTGCTCTTTCAGATGTGGGGGCCATCCATGAAGATGGAAGGGACGTTCCCTGAGGCAGAAGGGGCTCCATCCGAGGAAGGGCAGAGGGCTGTGGCCCAGGAGGGTGCCCAAGATGCCCTCTCATGTGGTAAGGCTGTTTTATGGCTTGATGGGATTGGGGCACACCATGAAGATCTTGAGTAGATAAGGGAAATTGTTGTGTAACCAACTTGGATTGAATGTGGGACTTGACACCACAGGATGTACTGATAGCCATTCGCTTTAATGGAGCTTAAATTGATTCCTGGAAGGTGTCATGGTTAAGAGCCCAGACTCTAATCTGGGAGAACCGGGTTTGATTCCCCACTAATCACCGTGCAGCTGCTGGTGTGGCCTTAGGTTAGTCACAAATTCTCTGAGCTGTTCTCTCAAGAGAAGTTGTCAAAAGAGCCCCACTATCTCAGAGGGTGTCTTTTGTGGGGAGGGGAAGGGAAAAGTGATTGTAAACCACTCTGAGACTTCAAGTGAAGGGTGGGGTATAAATCCAATAATCTCCTCTGCCTTCTCCTCCTCCTTTGTCTCCTCTTGAATTAAAATATTCATATCTCACCTCCTTTCTGTTAGAGGGACTCCAGGCAGCTAAAAAAAAGGAGAGGTAGACAGATCTGGGTGTATCTCTTAGCCATGGTGAAAATGGGATCTGCATGTGTGTGTGTGTGGGGGGGGATACTTGCGTTGTGGTTGGACCTGATGACTTACTTGTAATCGATATCCATTACTTTAGGCAGAGATGTGTTTAGGAGGCCTCACTTGAAATCACCTTCTGCCCAAGTCTGCTACACGTATCTGAATGATAATTCTGTTGTGCACCTGAAAATAACCAAGAGTATCCTGGTATCTACATTTCCGTAGAGATTTTTTTTAAAGAGAACTCAAAACACATAGAATTTAGTTATATCAATTAGTGTCAAATTGGTAAGAATTAGCTTCCTAATTTGGTCCAAGGAAATCAGTTCAAAGTCCAGTACAGAACCAGTGTAATGTATAGTGCAGGAGTGGCCAAGCTGTGACTTGGGACCCACATGGGACTATTTCGTACATATTGTGTGGCTCCCAGAGGAGGAACTGAATGCAGGCTTACTCTCAAGGAAGCACGCTTAGCATCAGGACCTCAGTCAACTGACCCATAGGGAAGTGAATATTTCTGCTGTGTGTGAAGTAGGGAAGGAGAGGGGGAAAGATGGGTTTGCAGGCTCTTCTCCTCCACCTCAGAGGACACCTGGAGACCTAGAGTGGGGAAAGAGAGCACAAGGACCGAGGCAGTCCCTGGAAGGCGGGCTGGAATTAAAGGAGCTGTATTTATTAACCTTGGTTTTAAGGCAAAGAGAGATGCATAATGATGCAAACAGTGGCCAGTGGTTTATATAGTAGCTGAGTGTTTCATTCTCCCACAAGTGGAAAAGAAAAAAAATTCCCTAACCTTTCCATATGATGGAAGGCTTAAAGATAGTGGCTAGACGTAAAAACTGTGTCGTCATAGGTGATTTTAACTACCCGCAGATTGATTGGGTCGATATGTGTTCTGGTCGAGAGAAAGAGATTGAGTTTCTAGATGCGCTCAATGACTGTGCTATGGAGCAGATGGTCTCTGAACCTACCAGGGGTGGGGCGATCCTGGATGCCCAAGACTTGGTGAGAGATGTAAAAGTGATCGCACCGCTTGGGAGCAGTGACCGTAACATTATTGATTTCACCATTTGTATAAATAGAGAGTTGCCCCAAAAGACCAGCACAACCACGTTTAACTTTAAAAGGGGTAAATTCTCTGAGATGAGGAGGCATGTGAAGAGGAAACGGAAAGGAAAGGTAAATACAGTCAAAACCCTTGGGGAAGCTTGGAGGCTATTTAAAACTACAATTCTAGAAGCCCAGATAAAATATATACCACAAGTTAGGAAAGGCACAAACAGGTATAAGAAAAGGCCTGCATGGTTAACAAACAAAGTAATGGAAGCTGTAAAAGGTAAGAAGGACTCCTTGAAAAACTGAATTAACTAATCCCTTCCTACGCTATACATTACAACTCTGGGACAAGTATAGATCTTTAGTGATTCAACCATCGACTCCAATTATGTCTTTCTTGGGGCAACCCTGGTTCCCACCGGGCATGCCCAAAGAAAACTTCCAAATTTGGAGGAAAGAAAAAATTATTAGAATCACAGACATTAGTGCCAAAGGTAAATTATATACACGTGCTCAGCTTGAAACCAAATTCAAAATTGAAATCCCTTGGTATGAATACCATCAATTACATGATACCCTAAACAAGGTGATCCCAGTGATGCAACCCGTTAGCCAGTTGAATGCCTTTGAGAAATTAATACATGAAGAAAATGCGACAATGAGAGGTGTAATTGCAAAAGTGTATTTTTTATTAAATCAAAAAAATTGGACGCATCCTACATCACAGCAAAATGCATGGGCTAAGGATTGTAAAACACAACTGACTGAGGAACAGTGGCATACAATCTGGACATCATCTCTATGTAAATCTAGATGTACTACTTTTAAATTGCAACAATATAAAATAATCTCGAGATGGTACCTAACTCCACAAATGCTAAGCCATGCACAAAAAAACATCAGCTCCCTTTGTTGGAAAGGTTGTGGGACCTCTGGCTCCTTCCTTCATTGCTGGTGGTTGTGTCAAAGGGTGCAGAAATTCTGGAGCATCCTAATTACCAAAATTGAAGCAATTGTAAAGGAAGCCATTCCTCATACCCCTGAATTTGTCCTTCTTAACTTGTGGCCGAAAACGGCCTACTCCAAATTGAAATCAGAACTTATTTCACTTTTGCTATTAGCAGGTAAATTACTACTTGCAAAACTTTGGAAGAATACCAAAATACCATCAATAACTCTCTGGTTTCAGAAGGTATGGGAACTTGTAATACAAGATAAGATTGCCTCTCAACTCATTGTGGGAGACAACCCCAAAATAGGGGGAAATTTTGTAGAGAAATGGTTTCCATTTTTAGACTTTGTAAACAAAAACACATCTAAGAAGTACGCAATGCCAAAAAAGTACCTTAACTTTGTTCTTTACTAAAGTTGACTTGTACAAACTGGGTCAGTTAGAGAATGCATAGGCAACTGTTTAGAGGTAAGACTATATTTATAAATATAGGTATTAGTGTATAAATTTAGACTCATGTTTACATACATATATGCGATTATGTATGTGCATGTATGTGCACATATATTTATATTTTGTTATTATATATTTGTTACTCATCTATTTATTTATTTATTTTCTCTTTTTCTTTTCTTTTTCCTAAAATATTTGGCTGTATCAACTCTACTGATGTATGCATAAGCAACTGTGTTTGAGTCACTCTCTTGTATTTGTATAAAGACTGCTGTTATCTTTTTTTTATAAAATAAAAAAATTTTAAGTTTAAAAAAAAAAAGAAGGACTCCTTTAAGCGGTGGAAAGCTAGTCCAAGTGAGATTAATAAAAGGGAACACAGGCTGTGGCAAATCAAATGCAAGACTGTGATCAGGCAGGCAAAAAGGGACTATGAGGAGCATATTGCAAAAAACATAAAGACCAACAATAAAAATTTCTTCAAATATATTAGAAGCAGGAAAACAGCCAGGGAGGCAGTGGGGCCCTTGGATGACCAAGGGGTCAAAGGATTACTGAAGGACGATAGGGAAATGGCTGAGAAGCTGAATGCATTGTTTGCCTCCGTCTTCACTGTGGAAGATGAGAAGTGTTTGCATGCTCCAGAACCACTTATATTGGAAGGGGTGTTGAAAGACCTGAGTCAGATTGAGGTGACAAGAGAGGAGGTCCTACAACTGATAGACAAATTAAAAACTAATAAGTCACCGGGTCTGGATGGCATACATCCAAGAGTTCTGAAAGAAATCAAAGTTGAACTTGTCGATCTTCTGACAAAAATATGTAATCTTTCATTGAAATCTGCCTCTGTTCCTGAGGACTGGAAGGTAGCAAATGTCACCCCCATCTTTAAAAAGGGTTCCAGAGGAGATCCGGGAAACTACAGGCCAGTCAGTCTGACTTCAATACCCGGAAAGTTGGTAGAAACCATTATCAAGGACAGAATGAGTAGGCACACTGATGAACACGAGTTATTGAGGAAGACTCAGCATGCGTTCCGTAAGGGAAGATCTTGCCTCACTAACCTGTTACATTTCTTTGAGGGGGTGAACAAACATGTGGACAAAAGAGACCCGATAGATATTGTTTACCTTGACTTCCAGAAAGCTTTTGATAAAGTTCCTCATCAAAGGCTCCTTAGTAAGCTCGAGAGTCATGGAGTAAAGGGACAGGTCCTCTTGTGGATCAAAAACTGGCTAATTAATAGGAAGCAGAGAGTGAGTATAAATGGGCAGTCTTCGCAGTGGAGGATTGTAAGCAGTGGAGTGCCGCAGGGCTCAATACTGGGTCCCATGCTCTTTAACTTGTTCATAAATGATTTGGAGTTGAGAGTAAGCAGTGAAGTGGCCAAGTTTGCAGATGACACTAAATTGTTCAGGGTGGTGAGAAACAGAGAGGATTGTGAGGCACTCCAAAGGGATCTCTTGAGGCTGGGTGAGTGGGCGTCAACGTGGCAGATGCGGTTCAATGTGGCCAAGTGCAAAATAATGCACATTGGGGCCAAGAATCCCAGCTACAAATACAATGGGTTGTGAACTGGCAGAGACTGACCATGAGAGAGATCTTGGGGTCGTGGTAGATAACTCACTGAAAATGCCAAGACAGTGTGCGATTGCAATAAAAAAAGGCCAACGCCATGCTGGGAATTATTAGGAAGGGAATTTAAAACAAATCAGCCAGTATCATAATGCCCCTGTATAAATCGATGGTGCGGTCTCATTTGGAATACTGTGTGCAATTCTGGTCACAGCACCTCAAAAAGTCGACTGCGGGGTGACATGATAGAGGTTTACAAGATTATGCATGGGATGGAGAAGATAGAGAAAGAAGTCCTTTGCTCCCTTTCTCACAATACAAGAACTCGTGGGCATTCAATGAAATTGCTGAGCAGTCGGGTTAGAACGGATAAAGGGAAGTACTTCTTCACCCAAAGGGTGATTAACATGTGGAATTCACTGCCACAGGAGGTGGCGGCGGCTAGAAGCATAGCCAGCTTCAAGAGGAGGTTAGATAAAAATATGAAGCAGAGGTCCATCAGTGGCTATTAGCCACAGTGTGTATATATATATGTGTGTGTGTGTGTGTGTGTATATATATATTGTGTGTATATATATATTGGCCTGATCCAACATGGCTTCTCTTATGTTCTTATGGACTTATGGGGACTGTTATTACCAGCTTTTTTTTTTTTTAAAGTCTTCTTCTAGCATGGTCATGTTGTCAAGTATGTACATATATATATTATTTTTATTTATTTTTATTTTATTTTAGTTGACTTATTTATTTTAGTTGACTTATATTCCACCCTTTCCTGCAAGCGGGCAAAGAAAGTATTAAGAGTTTTAAGAAAGATGTGTGTAATATTTTTTCATGTCTTGCGGCTCTCAAACATCTGACATTTATTCTATGTGGCTCTTACATTAAACAAGTTCGGCCATCCCTGGTATAGTGCAAAGTGTCATACTGCTTATATGGCAGGCTGGGGGAAGATCTGGTAGGTCTGTCTCACTCTCAGCCATTGCAAAAATTGTAAATTATGAGCTTGGATCTTTTCCATCACCCAGAAGCAAGCAAATAGCAAAGCAAATAGCAAGCCTTTATTGGCATAAAACAGATTTAGCAGTAAAATAGCAATATAAATAATATAAAATCCTAGATTATAAAGTACATAGGGAGCTAAAATACATAAAATAAGTAAAATATATATGAGTCGAGTTTAGCCAAATTAAATAATTAAAAGATAAAATGTGGTCATTCCAGAACCACATTTTCTGTCGTATTTCCATGGCCTGTTGGAGAAATCTAGCCACCATTAAAGTTACCTCAGCGCAAGTGTCATTTAAAAGTTTGTGGATAATAACACCCAGAAGCACAGCTGTTTATCTGTATGTCTCAAGGTCTTGAAATGCTAGACCAAAGGAGTGTTTTTCTGAGCTCCAAAGTCCACAGGGGACATTTCAAATCTCCAAGAAGCCTGAAACATGTCAGCAGAATTTATCACTCCCCAAGGCTCATGAGGACCTGGTGCTTCTCTTCTGCCTCACTCACAGTTTTCTAAAAGTCATTTCAGATTTTCTTGAGTGTACCTAGTGCAAGGTTTAACAACCCTGGAAACGGGTATGTGTGAAGCAGGATTCAAGCAAGTGAATGAAAAGGCACATCTAACCGTCTTCCTTCCTCCTTTGTCTCCCTTGCAGATGGTGCACAGATGCTCTCAAGCCGTCTTCTTTGCACAGATGTGGAAGCAGCTGCTGCACCACTGGTCCAGGTAGGGGAGATGAGAGGGAGGATGGCCTGGGAGAGAGCCAGTTTGGTGTAGTGGTTAAGTGTGCGGACTCTTATCTGGGAGAACCGGGTTTGATTCCCCACTCCTCCACTTGCACCTGCCGGAATGGCCTTGGGTCAGCCATCGCTCTGGCAGAGGTTGTCCTTGAAAGGGCAGCTGCTGTGAGAGCCCTCTCCAGCCCCACCCACCTCACAGGGTGTCTGTTGTGGGGGAGGAAGGGAAAGGAGCTTGTAGGCTGCTCTGAGCCTCTGTCCTTGAAAGGGCAGCTGCTGTGAGAGCCCTCTCCAGCCCCACCCACCTCACAGGGTGTCTGTTGTGGGGGAGGAAGATAAAGGAGATTGTAGGCCGCTCTGAGCCTCTGTCCTTGAAAGGGCAGCTGCTGTGAGAGCCCTCTCAGCCCCACCCACTTCACAGGGTGCCTGTTGTGGGGGAAGAAGATAAAAGAGATTGTGAGCTGCTCTGAGCCTCTGTCCTTGAAAGGGCAGCTGCTGTGAGAGCCCTCTCAGCCCCATCCACCTCACAGGGTGTCTGTTGTGGGGGAGGAAGGTAAAGGAGATTGTTGGCAGCTCTGAGCCTCTGTCCTTGAAAGGGCAGCTGCTGTGAGAGCCCTCTCAGCCCCACCCACCTCACAGGGCGTCTGTTGTGGGGGAGGAAGTGAAAGGAGATTGTGAGCTACTCTGAGACTCTTCAGTGTGGAGGGCGGGATATAAATCCAATATCTTCTTCTTCTTCTTCTGGGTCCCCCCTTCCTTCTCAGTAGGGATTTTGTTGCTACACTTGCTGCTAAGGTGCTTGGACGAGTGACGCTCTGAACCCCACTCCCTTTACACCTGCCAAGCTCTCCATCCCGCATATACCTGGAATTATCCTTCCCAGTGTGCATTCTCTGCCTGGCATTATCTCTGACGAGGGAACCTGCTTTCTCTTTCAGTGTCCCTTTTCCTTCGAGGAGGTGGCCGTGTATTTCACGGAGGCCGAGTGGGCCCTGCTGGATCAGGACCAGAGAGCCCTCTACAGGGAGGTGATGCTGGAGAACTATTGGAGCGTGGCCTCTCTGGGTAAGGATCTTTCCTAAGTGTCAAAGGTGCAAATTGCTGCCGTTGGGATGGTGCAGAGATCAAAATATTGAACACAAATCATTTTCACATGTGCTCCACAACTTGTCTGCTCTTGGGTCTCTCGAGGAGTTGGGTGGCAGTGACAGACTGAATAGCTGAAGGTCGAGAAGCTCCTTCCATCCGTCTTGCAGTTCTCAAACATCTGATGTTCCTGTCTTGTGGCTCTCCAACATCTGGCATTTTTATTCTATGCGGCTCTTTTAAGAAAGTTTGGCTCCCCTGGTCTGTTGCCATCTGGTGTTTGGTGGTCTTCCAAATCCAGTCATGGAGCTCATTTCATGAATCCTCTAGAAGATTTTGGCTTCGCTCTTGCCTCCCTCCTCTCATCTTGTTACAAAACTGAACACAGGTGCCAACTGGCCCATTCTTGAATCCGGCCTTGAAAGAGATAAGGATGGTGTATGCAGGGAGGTCCAATTATGGACACTTACAAGGCCTAATATTCACATTAACCCTTGGAAGGTAATCAAGGTGCTTTGCTTCACAAGGTGATATTTCCTTCTCAAACAAGCTGACTGCGAATGGGTACATTTCATAGTTATGTCATGAAATGAGCTCCATGACTGGATTTGGAAGACCGCCAAACACCAGATGGCAACAGACCAGGGGAGCCAAACTTTCTTAAAAGAGCCATATAGAATAACCGTCAGATGTTTGAGAGGGATGGTGGCTCAGTGGTAGAGCATCTGCTTGGTAAGCAGAAGGTCCCAGGTTCAATCCCCGGCATCTCCAACTAAAAAGGGTCCAGGCAAATAGGCATGAAAAACCTCAGCTTGAGACCCTGGAGAGCCGCTGCCAGTCTGAGTAGACAATACTGACTTTGATGGACCTGGGGGGGGGGCTGATTCAGTAGAAGGCAGCTTCATATGTTCTTTAGGGGAGGGACGGTGGCTCACTGGTAGAGCATCTGCTTGGTAACCAGAAGGTCCCAGGTTCAATCCCCGGCATCTCCAACTAAAAAGGGTCCAGGCAAATAGGCGTGAAAAACCTCAGCTTGAGACCCTGGAGAGCCGCTGCCAGTCTGAGTAGACAATACTGACTTTGATGGACCAAGGGTCTGATTCAGTATAAGGCAGCTTCAAATGTTCATATGTCAAAGGAAGGGGCAAGGAATAGGAATACAGAGGTTCTGCTTTTCTTTTTGCCCAGCTCTTTTTTTTTGCCGTATTCATCCTTTAATTACATTTAAAAATCAAACAGAAAACCAATGGAAACATAAATAGATACATTACTATATCTAATCTAGTACAGTCCTTCAAAGTCTGACCTTCATTGCATGTTTCATAAAACTAACCAATGTTTAACAATCGGTTGCATAATATACATAAGCTAGAGGACTATCAAAAATAAATCAACTTTCTATAATACTGATTCTGTGGAATGATGTCATTTTCAGAAAGAAAAGTAAGCAAGGGGTACCAAACAGACACTACATGTCTTTCATATTGCTCGTAAGATATATCGTATGAATTATAAGCGGTTTTGAATAATATGAACATTTCCCACAGCCTTTGATACCAGGCTTCTAATGTGGGTACATGTTTCTCTACCCAGTGTGAGGCTATGACTAGCCGGGCTGTGGCTTTCAAAATACGAATTAATTCTGTTGTACTGGAACTAATCAAGAGCCCAGCTCTTGATTCTGTAGAATTATAAAGCCTGCTGGGTTAGGAGGGAAAGAAGCCTTCTGGGGCCTGAAATATGGGAGCTCAGAAGCTCCATACGGGTTTAAGATTAGCGGTGGGGCTTCAGGGACTGGAGTATCCTTCAATCCTGCATATTCTGGGGGAAGGTGGGAAGTTAAATAAGGTCAGCCAAGCTGGAAGAGCCCAAAGGGCCATCAGCAGTGTTCCCTCTAAGCTGAGTTAACGTCAGCTAGTTCACAGATTTTTAGCCTCCAGCTCACATGTTAGGGGAGGGATGGTGGCTCAGTTTTAGAGCATCTGCTTGGTAAGCAGAAGGTCCCAGGTTCAGTCTCCCAACATCTCCAACTAAAAAGGGTCCAGGCAAATAGGCATGAAAAACCTCAGCTTGAGACCCTGGAGAGCTGCTGCCAGTCTGAGTAGACAATACTGACTTTGATGGACCCAGGGTCTGATTCAGTAGAAGGCAGCTCCATATGTTTGTCTCAGCTCAGGAAAAATGTCCCCAGAGCACAATAATTGATGCAGTAGCTCACAACTTTAATACCAGTAGCTCACAAAGTAGAATTTTTGCTCACAAGACTCTGCAGCTTAAATTGAACATTGGCCATCATTCCTTTCCTACATGTAATGGGATCTCCCTTTTTAGGTCAGTGGTGGGACTGGAGGGGCTGTGGTGTCCTTCAGTACTGGATATTCTGAGGAAAGATATGGGGCTTTAGTTAAGATCAGCCAAAGCTGGATGTGGCCTTTTCTACTGCATTCCCAGAGATGCCTTGGGACCTTCCCTGCCCTTTCAGAACCTAATGGGATTTCTCTTTTCTTATTCCAGCCGGAAATGATCAGAGGAATGAGGAGGTTGAGGAACTGCATCATATATCGTCCGATGAAGTCAAGAATGAAGATGTGCGAGGAAACTTCAAGAATCAAGGCAGACCTAAGGGGCAGAAAGGCAGCCACATGGTTGAGAAGAAAGATAATCCCATGCCTTACCAAGGGGGGAATGTTTGTGAAGTAATTCACTTGACGGAAGAAACATACAAGTGTGTGGAGTGTGGAATGAACTTCTCAGATAAAACCCAATATAATACCCATTTGCAAATGCACAGTGGAAAGGAGATTCATCAATTTTTAGAGTGTAAAAAGAGCTTCCTTTGTAGAGCAGAGCTCCTTGTACATCAAGAGACAGACGCAGGAGAGAAACATGACAGGTGCTCAGACTGTGGCAAGAGTTTCTCACAGAAATTAGACCTTATTGAACACCAAAAGATTTGTTCAGGAGAGAAGCCATTTTTCTGCTCAGAGACTGGAATGGCATTCTCTGATGGAAAAAAGTCTAATGCACACTTTCCAGGGCGCAGTATAATGAAGACGTGTAAATGCCTTTGTTGTGGAAAGTACTTTAAATACAGATCAGAGCTTCTTGCGCACCAAAGAATACACACAGGGGAGAAACCTTTTGAATGCTCAGAGTGTGGGACAAGATTCAAGCAGAGGAGCCATCTGCAGCGGCATCTAAGCACCCACACAGGAGAAAAACCTTTTGAATGCTCAGAGTGTGGAAATAGATTCATTCAGAACAGTGACCTTCAAAGGCACCTAAGAACCCACACAATGGAGAACCCTTTTGAATGCTCCGTGTGTGGAAAGAAATTCAGTCGGAGTTACAACCTCCAAATGCATCTATCAACACACACTGTAGAGAAACTATTTGAGTGTCCAGAGTGTGGAAAGAGATTCAAGTGCAGTAGCAGTCTTCAGCAGCATCAACGAATACACAGGGGTGAGAAACCTTTTGAGTGCTCAGAGTGTGGAAGAAGATTCAGGCAGATTGGCCATCTTCTTATGCACCAAAGAACCCACACAGGGGAGAAACCTTTTGAATGCTCAGAGTGTGGGATAAGATTCAAGCGGAGTAGCCATCTGCAGCGGCATCTAAGAACCCACACAGGGGAAAAACCTTTTGATTGCTCGCAGTGTGGAAACAGATTCATTCAAAATAGTGACCTTCAGCGGCATCTAAGAACCCACACAAAGGAGAACCCTTTTGAATGCTCCGTGTGTAGGAAAAAATACAGTCAGAGTTACGACCTTGAAATGCATCTATCAACACACACTGGAGAGAAACTATTTGAATGTCCAGAGTGTGGGAAGAGATTCAAGTGGAGTAGCGGTTTTCAACAGCATCAAAGAATACACAGGGGGGAGAAACCTTTTGAGTGCTCAGAGTGTGGGAAAAGATTCAGTCAGACTGGCAATCTCCTTGTGCACCAAAGAACCCACACAAGGGAGAAACCTTTTGAATGCTCTGAGTGTGGGATAAGATTCAGGCGGAGTAGCCATCTGCAGCAGCATTTAAGAACCCACACAGGGGAGAGACCTTTTGAATGCTCTGAGTGTGGAAAGAGATTCAGTCAGAGTGGCAATCTTCAACAACATCAAAGGACCCACACAGGGAGAAACCTTTTGAGTGTTTAGACTGTGGAAAGAGATTCATCAGAGTGGCAATCTTCAACAACACCAAGAAAATCGCACAGAGGACAATCTTTTGAACGCTCAGAGTATGGAAAGACATTCAGCTGGAGTGTTGTTCTTCAACAGCGTCTAGGAATTCACACCAAGAAAAACTCTTTTGATTGCTCAGAGTGTGAAAAGAGATTCATTCATCAAAGCTGTGATCTTCAAAAACACCTGTGAACTCACATGGGGAGAATCCTTCTGAATGCTCAGAGTATATGAAGGGATTTTGTCAACCTGGCCACCTTCAACGACATCAGAGAACCCACATCAGGAGAAACCACATAACTGCTTAACTTGTGAAAACCACAAGTCACACCACAAGACAACCACAGACCATAGAAAGGGTTGAAACCATGTAAACACTTGTGAAGTCCTTGCATCTGCCCAGAACCCTTACGCTAACCTGGAGGAACTGAAATGCTTTCCCCCTGCCCCATGGGTGCTGTAACTCAGGTTTCCAAAATGGCTCAGTTTTCTCTTTGTAGGCAAAGAAGGGAAGGGAGAACAGCAACCCAGCTGCATTCCAGGTGTGCCGAGAGCTGCCTGCTTTGCCACACAACTGGCCCTTCCCTCTCCTTTTTCTCCACTCTCTGAAGAGACTACCGATTTCGAAGTAACTACCTAGAGAGGTAGGAAGTGAATAGAAAGTTCCCAGGCAGGCTTTGGGGTATTTCCGAGCAATGCACTGGGGCAAAGGTAATGTTTTTCCTGGGAAGGAAGCAGGGTTTTTAAATGCTGAGGAAGAATGCAGCTTCATGTAGAGAAAGAGACATCTGTGTAGAGCTGTCCCCAGCGGCAGCTGTTTTCTGTCAGACCGTGCAGGCGTCCAGGTAAAACGGACCAACAAGGGAGCAATCTTGCCACTTTGTAAGCTTTTAATGCCTGCTCTAATTCTTGTAATATCTAGGTAGGGCATGTGTAGGAACCAGGGAAAGAAGGATGCATTTCTAACCAAATTTCATTTGTTCTTCTGTTTGCTGGTCTGGTGCTTTGCTAAATGTATGCTTGTAAATGTTTCCTTTTGAATAAATATTATAACCTTTTGATTAAAGTAATGGTTCTCTGTACCACATTGTTTGCCCAGCCCCTTTGGATACATTATTTTGCAAGAGGGACTCCCAGGGAGGAGGGAAGCCATCTCTCCAGGGGAGCCCCAAACAGCATTTGATCCCAATGGCAACCAGGAACTTGGTAGCAAGATACCACTCTATGCTGAGTTTGAGTGAGCTGGCTCACAGATTTTTAGCCTTCAGCTCACACATTTTTGTCTTAGCTCAGGAAGGATGACCCCAGTGCACACTAATTTATACGGTAGCTCACCACTTTAATGCCAGTAGCTCGCAAAGCAGAATTTTTGCTCACAAGACTCTGCGGCTTAGAGGGAACATTGCTTGAAGCCAAACCTCAGAAGAAGGTGTAGAAACTGTGAGTGCTCTTCCTCTCATGGGAGCTCCTAAAATGAGCAGGGGGGTGGCAGTGAGTACCGTAAGGGTAAAGAAGAGGTACAGCTCCCTTCAGGAGTCGGCCATGTCAAAGAGGGAGTAGGCAGAACAGGATCTGCAAGTCGAGCAGGCCTCTTCTGTCACAAATAGAAATAGTCGGACTGAGAAAAGAACTCAAATAGATCTGAGCCACTTGTGGGAAGGGCGGGATATAAATCTTAAATAAATAAATAATAAAAATCTCATAGGGAAGAAAGAAAGGAGGAGTTCTGAGGGTGGAAGATGATTAAAGACCAGCCCATGTCTCCTTAATCATCAAGGAATCAGCACAGGGGAGGAACCTCATAAATACCGTATAGCAAGAGTTTGAGGCAGAGACCCAGCCTTCCTGTTTCCCAGATAATCCACACAGAGGTGAACCTTTCCTACAGCTGGTTCTGATGAGGCTCTTCTTTAATGCCCAGGTGTTGGCAGCTCAGAAATACTCCAAAAGTAGTTATACAAAAGAGGGCCTTTTTAGTGGTTGACCTACTTCAGTAGGTAGCTCTTTCTGAAATCTGCAAAACAAGCAGAAACATTTCTGTTTTCCAAATACTGTCAAGAAAAAGCCAAGATAGCAGATCTCCACAGTCTCTGTGGTACTGGCGTAAGCACAGTATGAATCGTCTGCATCCTCAATTTACAAATATTTTTATTTGCCAAGGAGTTCCCGAGAGGCATTTCTGAACCTATTCCCTCTCCAGTCCAGCCTCGTCAGATCTTTTCTGGGTCTCACTTCTTTGAAGCCCAAAAAGTTCTGACAGTGAGATGAATATGAGTCGAAAGGAACAGATGGTGTCCCCCACCAGCTCAACAACTCAGTAAGCTCAAAGGGGTCAAGCTCCCCAACTAAATCCAGTATTGTGGAAAAGGGCTGCTATCCTCGAAGTTGGCAGTAGACATTTGTGAGATGTGAATTCCCCAGTCCCAGTTGTCTTCCCCATATGCCACCAGATTGTCCCAGAGAGATTTAGGAAGAAGTTAGATCCCCTCCTCCTCTGAACCCCCACCCACAGGCTGCATGAGCGAAAAAGAAACTAGGCTAAGCCCTGTGTCCCTTCTTTTTGCCTTTTTGGGATAGCCTTTGTTAAAGTGTTAAAGCTGCAGTACTGCAGTCCAAAGCTCTGCTCACGACCTGAGTTTGATCCCCAGTGGAAGCTGGGTTTTCAGGTAGCCGGCTTGAGGTTGACTCAGCCTTCCATTCTTCTGAGGTCGGTAAAATGAATGCCCAGCTTGCTGGGGGGAAAGTGTAGATGACTGGGGAAGGCAATGGCAAACCACCCCGTAAAAAGTCTGCCGTGAAAACGTCGTAAAAGCAACGTCACCCCAGAGTCGGAAACGATTGATGCTTGTGCAGGGGACCTTTCCTTTCCTTTTCCTTGAAATATCTGCTCCTAAATCTGACCAACCTGCATCCTGAATTGACCAATGGTTCTTTTCTAACGAGGAGGCCTGAAATGGCAGGAGGCTCAAAATGGCTGGGAGAGACCTGCCTCTCACTATTGATGATGTCCCCTCAGATACACTTTTTCAAAAGTGGTGTGTGTGTGGAGATGGTGAGATTGGTGGGGCTGAGGGAGTGGGGCTAGTGGATTTCATTGCAGGCTCCTCGTCTTAGGGACGAAGCACAGAGTGAGAGTTTTCCCTGGAGAGCTCTGGATGGGAGCGGAGGCCAGGTGCCAGTGAAGGGTGTGTGTTGTGGGAGAGCAAATGCAAGTCATATCATGTAAGAATTGGGTCTTCCCCTATCTGGGCCTTCAGTTTTGGAGGAAATGAGGTATCGCCCTTAAGAAATGGGGTAGACCAAGGTCACCTTTGCACCCAACTTCAACTGAGGCATAATTTATAAGCTTTAGGGTCCAGTTTCTCTCAGTAGGGCACCAAATCAGTGTGTGCGTTGGGCGGGAGGAATCCCAGTTGCTCTAAAGCAGGGGTGTCAAACATGCGGCCCAGGGGGCTGAACCAGGCCCCCAGAGGGCTCCTATCAGGCCCCCAAGCAACCGGCTGTCATCTGCTTCCTTCTCCCTCTCTCTTGCTTCCTTCTGCATCACAGCTTGCTTTGCAAGGCTTGCTCAATTGCACAGGAGCTACAGAGCAAAACCTCTATTCTCTCCATTGGCTGAGGCTTCTCCCTTGGGGAGGAAGGAGTGGGGGGAGGCAGAGCTCGCTTTGCCAGGCTCTCTCAATCGCACGACAGAGCTCTTGAGGCAAGCCTCTCTTCCCCTGGGGAAGGGAGGAAAGAGCCAGAGCTTCCTTTGCCCAGTTCTCAGGATCCCATGGGAGAAATACAAAGAAAGCACCTTTAAGAACGAGTGCTAATGCTTTAAGTATGTTTTATTTTTAGGTTTGTCGGTGTCCTTTATAAAGTTTATATCTCTGCAACATAATCTTAAATAGAAACACACATGGCCCGGCCCAATATGGCCTGGCCCAACAAGGTCTCATTTATGTCAGATCCGGCCCTCATAACAAATGAGCTTGCTCTAAAGAGTTTGAGAATGGAAGGAGAAGGATACCCAGAACACAAAGCTGTGTGTGTGTGTGTGTGTGTGTGTGTATGGTAAGCCATAGTTCTCCCCCACTGAAGTCCTCCTCTCTTCTAAGTGATTAAACTGTTCCTTCAACATCCCTTTGATTTGCACAATCATAGAATCATAAAGTTGGAAGGGACCTCCAGGATCATCTAGTCCAACCCCCTGCACAATGCAGGAAACTCACAAACAGCTCCCTGCTAAATTCACAGGATCTTCATTGCTGTCAGATGGCCATCTAGCCTCTGTTCAAAAACTTCCATGGAAGGAGAGCCTACCACCTCCCGAGGAAGCCTGTTCCACTGAGGAACCGCTCTAATGGTAAGGAAGTTCTTCCTAATGTTGAGCCAGAAACTCTTTTGATTTAATTTCAACCCATTGGTTCTGGTCCTATCTTCTGGGGCGACAGAAAACAATTCCACACCATCCTCTATATGACAGCCCTTCAAGTACTTGAAGATGGTGATCATATCACCTCTCAGCCACCTCCTCTCCAGGCTGAACATCCCCAGCTCCTTCAACCTTTCCTCATAGGACTTGGTCTCCAGACCCCTCACCATCTTTGTTGCCCTCCTCTGGACCTGATCCAGTTTGTCTATATCCTTCTTAAAATGTGTGCCCAAAACTGAACACAAGACTCCAGGTGAGGTCTTACCAGAGCAGAATAAAGCGATAACATCACATCATGTGATCTGGATACTCTACTTCTGTTGATACATCCCAAAGCTGCATTTGCCTTTTTAGCCACCGCATCACACTGTTGACTCATGTTTAGCGTATGATCCACTAAGACCCCTAGATCCTTTTCGCACATACTACTGCTAAGACAAGTCTCCCCCATCCTATAACCATGCATTGGATTTTTCCTACCTAAATGCAGAACTTTACATTTATCCCTGTTAAAATTCATTTTATTGATTTTAGCCCAGTTTTCCAGCCTGTCAAGGTCATCCTGTATCCTGTTTCTGTCTTCTACTGCATTTGCAACCCCTCCCAATCCCAATGTAATGAGATTTAAAAAACCAATATCCCTGTGGTCAGATGATCCCGCCCTCATGAGTTTGACACCCCTGCTCCAGAGGAACTGGTTGGCTGCTCTGTGAGACAGGAGGCTGGACTAGATGGACCGCTGGTCAGATCCAGCAGGGTCCTTCTTCTGCTCTTAAATGTCCAGGAATTCCCCAAGGCAGAGATGGCTCCCCTATTGATAGGGAAGGACCACAAGAGTCTGAAGGAAGTGACAGGGACAGATCTAGCTGGCACTTTATTTTGAGAAGCAGGGAACGTGCAACAGGCACACAAATTTCCAATGCAATCCTAAAACCACTTTCCTGGGAGGAAGCCGCATTGAATAGGCTGAGAAGAGTTCGGTTCAGACCTGCTTCGGATTGCTTAGTGTGAGTTTGCCTGGTCAGGGTTTGCCTGAATCTATTTTCTTCTTCCCAACCGTGGCATTTCCACAGACTGAAGAACAGCCGGGATTCCCCAGGAACGCAACCCTGTGCGGGTGGTGGGGTGGTGGTGGTGGTAGGGAACGTTGGCCCTCCAGATGTTTTTGCCTACAACTCCCATCAGCCCCAGCCACTGGCCATGCTGGCTGGGGTTGAAGGGAGTTGTAGGCAAAAAAACATCTGGAGCCAACGTTCCATCGGGCACTTCTGAAGGCTGCCTGGCCGAAGTCCTGTCCGATTTGTCTGGATCTGAGCATTGTTCCTCATAGGAAGGACAAGAAGCTCTTTTCCTTTGTCTGCAGCACTGAAGGGGTTAAACAAGAGAGCTGCTTGCTAGAGAGGCCGAGGAAGGACGAGGACAGTAAAACAGGAGAGGCTGATTTCCGGGGATGCCATTGACTCGCCAAAGAGAACAGGGTGGGCTTCAAGCGTGCAACAGCAGGCAAAGGCTTTGCAGTCGGATCCTGGGAAGGTTTACTCACAAGTAAGTCAGGGTTGGGGGGAGATGAGCTTTTCAGTTCTGGAAGAGAGAAATGCTGCTATCCGTGTGCGTGTTTTGGTGGGGAGTTGGCATTAAATAATTTTAAAACGTAAGGGTCTGCTAAGCTTCTAAGAAAACGCACCCCTGGAGAAAAGAAGGCGGAAGAAGAAGAATTGCAGATTTATATCCCGCCCTTCTCTCTGAATCAGAGACTCAGAGTGGTTTACAACCTCCTATATCTTCCCCCCCTCCCCCCCACAACAGACACCCTGTGAGGTGGGTGGAGCTGAGAGGGCTCTCTCAGCAGCTGCCCTTTCAAGGACAACCTCTGCCAGAGCTATGGCTCACCCAAGGCCATTCCAGCAGGTGCAAGTGGAGGAGTGGGGAATCAAACCCTTACCCAGTTCTCCCAGATAAGAGTCTGCACACTTAACCACTACACCAAACTGGAGCCAGTTGCCTCCGGGTGGCCCCTCATCTGCCCTTCCAAGGCAAAGGGACTGAGAGATCATTAGCAGATCATATCCAGGACTTCTGGGATAGCTCATCTACCCACTTGTCTGCCTGTCTCTCTGTCCCAGGAGTGACCAATGGGGAGCAATCATAGAAGCTGATTGGCCACCGCATCCGCCATGCCTTTTTGGTTGGTGCTTCCTCCCCATGGGCTGTTCTCATAGCAGTTCACAGCCTCCCCCTGCTGCTGTTCGTCCAGGCAGCTCCTCTGCCCTGTCTTGGAATGGCTTCATGTCCCTTTGCCTTTCCCTCTGTAATGTACTGAAGTCGGAGACGTTCAGATGGCAACGTGCTTTATTAGCAAGTACATCACAAAGACAACATGGCAGAGCCTGGTCCCCTGTTATATACATCTCCCGGAACAACCTTCTTCCTGGTCAGGTCCAATCCTGGCCAGTCAAACTTCCCGCCACTGATCGTCATAGGCCGGCTGCGTTCATCCCTTCCAGGCACCGCCCACAGGTGTGCTGTGCTGTACTTTCCGGGACAAACGCCAGACACAACACCCCCTCTGCTGGCTCTTTGGACAGAGTTATTGCCTAATGTGCCCACTGTGTGCAGGAGATATCTGCAGTGGTTAAGGCAGGGGTGTCAAACTGATTTGTTATGAGGGCCGGATCTGACATAAATGAGACCTTGTTGGGCAGGGCCATGTTGGGTTGGGCTGAGCTATGTCAGGCTGGGCCATGTGTGTACCTATTTAAGATTAGGTAGCAGAGATATAAGCTTTATAAAGTATACAGACAAACACTATTTATATATATATATAAAACATTAGCACTTGTTGGTCTTAAAGGTGCGTTCTTTGTATTTCTCCCAGGGGACTGGGGGGGAGCCTCAGCCAATAGAAGGAAGAGAGGCTTGGTTCAGTAGAAGAAGAAGATATTGGATTTATATCCCGCCCTCCACTCCAAAGAGTCTCAGAGCGGCTCACAATCTTCTTTACCTTCCTCCCCCACAACAGACACCCTGTGAGATGGGTGGGGCTGAGAGGGCTCTCCCAGCAGCTGCCCTTTCAAGGACAGAGGCTCAGAGTGGCCTACAATCTCCTTTCCCTCCCTCCCCCACAACAGACACCCTGTGAGGTGGGTGGGGCTGAGAGGGCTCTCACAGCAGCTGCCCTTTCAAGGACAGAGGCTCAGAGCGGCCTACAATCTCCTTTCCCTTCCTCCCCCACAGCAGACACCCTGTGAGGTGGGTGGGGCTGGAGAGGGCTCTCCCAGCAGCTGCCCTTTCAAGGACAGAGGCTCAGAGTGGCCTACAATCTCCTTTCCCTCCCTCCCCCACAACAGACGCCCTGTGAGGTGGGTGGGGCTGGAGAGGGCTCTCCCAGCAGCTGCCCTTTCAAGGACAGAGTCTCAGAGTGGCCTACAATCTCCTTTATCTTCTCCCCCCACAACAGATACCCTGTGAGGTGGGTGAGGCTGAAGAGGGCTCTCACAGCAGCTGCCCTTTCAAGGACAACCTCTGCCAGAGCTATGGCTGACCCAAGGCCATGCTAGCAGGTGCAAGTGGAGGAGTGGGGAATCAAACCCGGTTCTCCCAGATAAGAGTCCGCACACTTAACCACTACACCAAACAGTAGCTTTGCTGTGCAATTTAGAGAGCCTGGAAAAACAAGCTCTGCCTCCCCCACTTCCTCCCCAAGGGAGGAGCCTCAGCCAATGGAGAAAATAGAGGTTTTGCTCTGTAGCTCCTGTGGAATTGAGCGAGCTGTTATGCGGAAAGAAGTGAGAGAGAGGGAGAAGGAAACAGATGACAGCCAGTTATCCAGGGGCCTGATAGGAATCCTCGGGGGGCCTGATTTGGCCACAGAATTGCATGTTTGACATCCCTGGTTAAGGCAGTACTAACCCAAGGAGCAAGTGGGCATATCTAAAAAAGCTTGGTGTATAGTATAGCCTAAACAACATGAATCCTGCCCCTCAAACTACAACAAGGACAGTTCTTCTGATTCACTGGGGCAAGGCTCTGGTGTCTCTTGACCTTTGTATCTTGCTGCATTTCTGATATCTTTTCCTCTCTCTCCTTATAGTCGCAGAAGTAAGGGTATCTTTCCAGTGCTGGAGGTGACCCCAAAGAAGCAGAAGGAGATGGAAGAGCAGGCCCCAGAAGAACCTGGAACTGGCAAGAGATCAAGCAGAGGTTCCCATCCCATCCAAGCAGGGAGTGGTGCTGAATTCTGGGGAAAAGCTGTGCCAGAGATCATGGCTCAGGACACTATGACAGCAGATGAACGCAGCCATTGCTTCCGACGGTTCCGTTACCATAAGGCCGATGGGCCCCGAACGGTTTGCAGCCGGCTCCATGAACTTTGCAACCTCTGGCTGGAGCCGGAGAAGCACACCAAGAAGGAGATCCTGGACCTGGTGATCCTGGAGCAGTTCCTGATGATCCTGCCCCGGGAAATGCAGTGCTGGATCAGAGGATGCGAGCCGGAGACCAGTTCCCAGGCGGTGGCCCTGGCCGAAGGTTTCCTCCTGAGTCAGGCAGAAGAGAAGAGGCAGGCAGAGCAGGTGGGGGAATTTCCTTTCCTCCTTTCAAGCAACAACCTTACCCTAAGGCTTCCCTGCCAGATATTTCCACCTCTCGAGAGTTCTCTAGGCTGGGAAGAAACCTTAACCCTAGTTCTTGCCTCTGTGAATGAAGGAGCTCTGCTGGTCGATGCAGGAATGAAGAGTCTGGGAGGGGGGCAGGATCCGTCTGCTGGGCCTGTTCCACACCTTCTCTTTCCCCTCTCCCTTGCTGCTCTTTCAGATGAGGGGATATCCAGAGTCACAGCTGCTGTCGTTACTGAATACCCAGCTGCTGATTCGTCATAACTGACATCCAGGCCCAGAGTGTTTACCATGCCCTAAAGGCCTGCTAAAGGAAAGGGAAAAAAAACTAAAATAAAACAACTAGAAAAACTTAAAAGAACATCACGTAGGTTGTGTTGTCAGGTCCCAGGTCTACCAAGTAAAAGGCAAAACTTAGAGAAAAATATAGAAACTTTATTTACAAGGTAAGAGGGATAGGGAAACACAAACATGCTGTGCGCAGAGGAACACTAAAGAAAATCCTGAGGCAATTTGCCTGCTTCCCTACACTGGACTGTGTAGTCAATTAGCTAATTACCTAAGCTATACTCACTGACGCTTATGCTGTCAGGCCCACAGTATCAAAGAGACGTCTTCAAAGCTCCATCCTCTTTCGACCTTGTACTGGTGCCTTCTTCTTGATGTCCTGAAGAAGGCTTCTGACTAGCAGAAGCTCCTCCTTTTGGTGGGCACCTAGCCTGATTTTATCTTGGCTAGTTAGTTGATTGGTTAGCCAGTCGCTGACACAATCTAATCTAGAAGCTGTCGTCTAGCCTTGGTTTAGGTGTTAACCTGTCAAGGCTAAATCTGAGCAATCTATGTCAGGGGTGGCCAACGGTAGCTCTCCAGATGTTTTTTTGCCTACAACTCTCATCAGCCATTGGCCATGCTGATGGGCTGATGGGAGTTGTAGGCAAAAAACACCTGGATAGCTATCCTTGGGCACCCCTGATCTATGTCACTGTGGGCTGGCTCCACAGGTGTGACAAATTAGTTTCCACTTTAATTGGTTAAGTGCCTATTACCTTGACACAATGCTAGTGCAAATCCTGAAAAACTTACAAACACTTAGGTGTCTCTCAGTTTCTTGACAGGGGACCACCCTTGAAGATGGAAGGGGCGTTCTCTGAGGTAGAAGGAGCTCCATCCGAGGAAGGGCAGAGGGCTCTGGCCCAGGAGGGTGCCCAAGATGCCCTCTCATGTGGTAAGGCTGTTTTGCGGCTTGATGGGATTGGGGCACACCATGAAGATCTTGGGTAGATAAGGGAAATAGTTGTGTTAGATTGAATTTGTGGGACTTGACACCACAGGATGTACTGATAGCCATTCACTTTAATGGTGCTTAAAACTGATCCCTGTAAGGGAATTGCATTTGGTATCGTAGTTAAAAGCACAGATCTAATCTGGAAGAACTGGGTTTGATTCCCCACGCCTTCACATGCAACTGCTGGTGTGACCTTGAGTCAGTCACAAATTCTCTCAGAGCTGTTCTTGAAAGAGCTGTTCTCGAAAGAGCTCTCTCAGCCCCACGTACCTCACCAGGTATCTGTTGCAAGGAGGGGAAGGGAAAAGTGATTGTAAACTGCTCTGAAACTCCCAAGTGAAGGGCAGGGTATAAATCTAATAATCTCCTCCTCCTCCTCCTCTTGATTTAAGTTGTTCATATCTCACCTCCTTTCTGTTAGAGGGACTCCAGACAGCTCAAAAGAGAAGAAGTAGGCAGATCTGGGTGCGAGGGGGGGGAGGAGTGCATTGTGCAGGTGGTTGGACCAGATGACCCTGGAGGTCCCTTCCAACTCTGTGGTTCTACGATTTCATGATCTGAGGCAGCATATCTCTGAACAGTTGCTGCCAGGGGCCAATAATCTGGCCTACCTAGAGGCTTCCCAAGGGCATCACCTAGTGCGTCACTGAGGGGAAAGAGTCTGCTGGACTGGGGGTGCCAGGCCGTGCCTTGTGACCCCTGCGGCTTTGGGGGGTGGATTGTCATTTGGACTTGATGTCCCGCTGATGTCACACCCAGATGCAATAAGAATCTAGAAGGCGAGATGAATCCAAATCTAATCCTTAGATAAATATAGAACTCCGATAAATCCAGAATATGTATACAACAATTATACAAAAACATGTGCGTTTATTTTAAAAGGTAGAGGTCGTCCCCTGTGCAAGCACCAGTCGTTTCCGACTCTGGGGTGACATCGCATCACGACGTTTTCGTGGCAGACTGTTTTACGGGGTCGTTTGCCTTTGCCTTCTCCAGTCATCTACACTCCCCCCCCCCCCAACAAGCTGGGTACTCATTTGACCCACCTCGGAAGGATGGACGGCTGAGACAACCTCAAGCCAGCTACCTGAACCCAGCTTCCGCCGGGTTCGAACTCAGGTCGTGAGCAGAGAGCTCAGGACTGCAGTACTGCAGCTTTACCACTCTGTGCCACGGGGCTCCTCATATGTTTATTACAAACTATTTAAAAACGATTACAGGGCCTAATGTGGCCTCAAGAATTTAATCATAGATTACTCTCAAACAAAGACCTTATGCGACCCTGACCGAAAGCATTTTAGCCTTATGGGCTTCTTCAGCGACCAAGCATCATAATTACACAATGGCTCCAGACGTTGCAAAAATATTTACAATAATTAATCAATATAAGACCAAGTAGGAATTGTGCTAATGGAAAAAAAAGAAGGGAGAGGGGGAAAGATTGATTATTAAATTTAGTATCATTTTTATAATATTAGAATTATTATGTAGAAATAAGTTCAAAAATACCTATTTGAGATAACTTACCTGTAATCAATATCCATTACTTTAGGCAGAGATATGTTTAGGAGGCCTTTCTTGAAATCACCTTCTGTCCAAGTCAGGTACATGTGTCCTGAATGGTAGGCTAAGTGTGTACCTAAAAATATTCAAGAGTATCCTGATATCTGCATTTCCATAGTGAATATTTTAAAATTGAACTCAAACAGATAGAATTTAGTTGTATTAAAGGTAAAGGCAGGGTCCCCTGTGCAAGCACCAGTCGTTTTCAACTCTGGGGTGACGCTGCTTTCACAACGTTTTCACGGCAAACTTTTTACGGGGTGGTTTTGCCATTGCCTTCCCCAATTAGTTGTATTGATTAGTGCCAAATTGATAAGAATTACCTCTCTAATCTGGCTCAAGGAAATCAATTTAAAGTCCAATACAGAACCAATGTGGTGTAGTAATGTAGAAGAAGAATTGCAGATTTATACCCCGCCCTTCTCTCTGAATCAGAGACTCAGCAGCTCACAATCTCCTATATCTTCTCCCCCCACAACAGACACCCTGTGAGGTGGGTGAGGCTGGAGAGGGCTCTCACAGCAGCTGCCCTTTTAAGGACAGAGGCTCAGAGTGGCCTACTATCTCCTTTCCCTTCCTCCCCCACAACAGACACCCTGTGAGGTGGGTGGGGTGAGGGGACTCTCCCAGAAGTTGCCCTTTCAAGAACAGAGGCTCAGAGAGGCCCACAATCTCCTTTCCCTTCCTCCCCACAACAGACACCCTGTGAAGTGGGTGGGGCTGGAGAGGGCTCTCACAGCAGCTGCCCTTTCAAGGACAGAGGCTCAGAGCAGCCTACAATCTCCTTTCCCTTCCTCCCCCACAACAGACACCCTGTGAGGTGGGTGGGGCTGGAGAGGGCTCTCACAGCAGCTGCCCTTTCAAGGACAGAGGCTCAGAGCGGCCTACAATCTCCTTTCCCTTCCTCCCCCACAACAGACACCCTGTGAGGTGGGTGGGGCTGGAGAGGGCTCTCCCAGCAGCTGCCCTTTCAAGGACAGAGGCTCAGAGCGGCCTACAATCTCCTTTCCCTTCCTCCCCCACAACAGACACCCTGTGAGGTGGGTGGGGCTGGAGAGGGCTCTTCCAGCAGCTGCCCTTTCAAGGACAACCTCTGCCAGAGCTATGGCTGACTCAAGGCCATTCCAGCAGGTGCAAGTGGAGGAGTGGGGAATCAAACCCGGTTCTCCCAGATAAGAGTCCGCGCACTTAACCACTACACCAAACTGGGCCTTGTATAGTGCAGAGGTGGCCGAACTGTGGCTTGGGAACCACATGCAGCTCTTTCACATATATTCTGTGGCTCCTGCATGCTTAGCATCGAGACCTCAGTCAGCTGACCCACAGATAGGCGAATATTTCTGCCATGTGTGATGTGGGAAAGGAGAGGGAAATAGGTAGGTTTGCAAGCTTTTCTCCTGGAGACCTACAGTGGGGAAAGAGAGTGCAACAGCTGAGGGAGCCGCTGGAAGGAGGGATGGAATTAAAGAGGGCAGTTCAGGGTTCCCCCTTAGTTTCATAACTCTTATAGAAGCTGTATTTACTAACCCTGGTGTCTAGGCAAAGAAAGATGCATAATGATACAAACGGTGGTCGGTGATTTATATGGTAGCTGTGTTTCCTTCTCACACTGGAGCAAAAAAAAAAAAATTCCCTACCCTCTCCCTATTCTGGTCTTATGGGATCTGTTATTCCCAGCTTTTGTTTTTTTAAAAGTCTCCCTCTAGCATTGTTGTGCTGTCGAGTGCATACATATATACTTTATCTTTCTGTGCAAAGAAAGTGTTAAGAGTTTTAAGAAAGACCTGTGTAATATTTGTTCATGTCTTGCAGCTCTCAAACTTCTGACCTTTATTCTATGTGGCTCTTATTTTAAACAAGTTCAGCCACCCCTGGTATAGTGTAAAGCAGGGGTGGGAAACCTCCGTCTTGAGGGCCGTATGTGGCCCTCGAGGTCACTTGGTGTGGCCCTCGGGGATTGCTGGGCCGAACTGAGCCATGTGGCAGCCTCCCTGGGGCATGGCTGGCCAGCGAGGATCGTGGGGCCCAGCCGTGCTGTGAAGCAGCCTCCCCAGGGCCAGGCAGGGATCACAGGGCCCAGATGTACTGTGCGGCAGCCTCCCTGGGGCCTGGCTGGCTGGCCAGAATTGCTGCAGGGCCTGAAAAAGTTACTGTCCCAATTCAGTTTGCACTTGATTATCCCAGCTGGTGTGGCCTAATATACCAATGAGTGTGTGACCTAATATGCTAATATTAGGGGATGTGGTCTAATATGCTACTGAGTTCCTGGACCTATGCATTTGCCTAGGGTGGCAGGTCATGTGTGTGTGTGCGCCAGATTAGGCTCTCCCCACATGACTTCAAATAGAAAAACAATTATTTGCATTAATTTTGCTGACCTGAATCATTCTCCCTCAGCAGAGCACTGTTTTTTAGGTTGATAATTTTTATGGTCCACAAATGATGTTGTAAATATCCATATGGCCCTTAGCAGAAAAAAGGTTCCCCACCCCTGGTGTAAAGTGTCCGATGTCACATTGCTTATATGCCAGGCTGGGAGATTATGCAATTAGAGTGTGTGTGTGTGTGGGGGGGCCATACATTGTGAATGCGCCACTCAACATTTGCAGGAGAAACGGGGAAGGGGGAAAGTGCCAGTGTGTTAATGAATGTCAGTGCTACCCCACAAAAAGGACACAAAGGTCAATGCAATATCAGACGCATAACTTATTCAGGCTTCCTCATTCAGGCCTTGTGGATGTAAGGCATTCAGAGGGCGTTTTCCCACAGAGCTTACCTCGGAGCGACGTCCCTCTTCACCGCGCAGCGTCTGTGTGGATTTCCCACCAACTGCTCCGCATAACCAGGAAGTGCCGGACCTTTTGCGTCGCAGATGTAAACCGCTAAAAACCAGTTACGTTAGCGACGCAAAAGCCGCGGCTCTTCCTGGTTATGCGGAGCAGTTGGTGGGAAATCCACACAGACGCTGCGCAGTGGAGAGGAACGTCGCTCCGAGGTAAGCTCTGTGGGGAAACGCCCATAGTGTGAATCCAATAGATCTGCCTTGCTCTCAGCCATTGCAGAAGTTGAAAACTTGGAGCTTGGATCTTTTCCACCACCCACAAGCACAGCTGTTTATCTGTATGTCTCAAGGTCTTGAAACGCCAGCCCAAAGGAGTGCTTTTTGAGCTCCAGAGTTCAAGTCTCACAGAAGCCTGAAACACGTGAGCAGCATTTATAACTCCCCAAGGCTCATGAAGACATAATGCTTTTCTTTTGCCTTAGCCGGAATTTTCAAAAAAGCATTGCAGATTTCTTGAGTGTACCTAGCACGAGGTTTAGCAACCCTGGAAACGGGTGTGTGCGCGAAGCAGGATTCAAGCAAGTAAATGAAATGTGAAGGCTCATCTAACTGTCTTTCTTCCTCCTTTGCCTTCTTTATCTCCCTTGCAGACAATGCACAGATGCTCTCAAGCCATCTTCTTTGCACAGATGTGGAAGCAGCTGCTGCACCTCTGGTCCAGGTAAGGGAGATGAGAGGGAGGACAGCTTGGGTTCCCTCTGCCTTCTCAGTGGGGCTTTTGTTCCTGTACTTGCTGCTAAGGTGCCTGGACAAGAGAGGCTCTGAACCCCACTCTCTTTACACCTGCCAAGCTCTCCATCCCACATATATCTGGAATTATCCTTTCCAATGTGCTTTCTCTGTCTGGCATGATCTTTGACGAGGGAACCTGCTTTCTCTTTCAGTGTCCCTTTTCCTTCGAGGAGGTGGCCGTGTATTTCATGGAGGCAGAGTGGGCACTGCTGGATTGGAGCCAAAGAGCCCTCTACAAGGAGGTGATGCTGGAGAACTATCGGAGCGTGGCCTCCCTGGGTAAGGATCTTTCATAGGTGCCAGAGGTGCAAATTGCTGCCACTGGGATGGTGCAGAGATCAAAATATTGGACGCAGATCATTTTCAGGCCTGCCCCACTACCTGTCCTCTACTAGGGGGGTCTGGAGGAGTTGGGTGGCAGTGATAACAATGTTCTTCATAGCTGGGTAGACTGGCCCAAGACATGAATGTCAGATGTATTATAAAAAATTATTATAAAATACAGCTGCTGTGGTGACAGATCCTCCCTCCCTTCCTCCCTCCCTTCCTTCCTGCAGCTCTCAAACATCTGATGTTCATGTCATCAGCCAGTTTGGTGTAGTGGTTAAGTGTGCGGACTCTTATCTGGGAGAACCGGGTTTGATTCCCACTCCTCCACTTGCACCTGCTGGAATGGCCTTGGGTCAGCCATAGCTCTGGCAGAGGTTGTCCTTGAAAGGGCAGCTGCCGTGAGAGCCCTCTCCAGCCCCACCCACCTCACAGGGTGTCTGTTGTGGGGGAGGAAGGGAAAGGAGATTGTAGGCCTCTCTGAGCCTCTGTCCTTGAAAGGGCAGCTGCTGTGAGAGCCCTCTCCAGCCCCACCCACCTCACAGGGTGTCTGTTGTGGAGGAGGAAGAGAAAGAAGATTGTAGACCGCTCTGAGCCTCTGTCCTTAAAAGGGCAGCTGCTGTGAGAGCCCTCTCCAGCCCCACCCACCTCACAGGGTGTCTGTTGTGGGGAAGGAAGGTAAAGGAGATTGTGAGCCGCTCTGAGACTCTTCGGAGTGGAGGGCGGGATATAAATCCAATATTATCTTCTTCTTCTTCTTCTTGTGGCTTTCAAACATCTGACATTCATTCTATGTGGATCTTACATTAAGTAAGTATGGCCTCCCCTGGTCTCTTGCCATCTGGTATCAGGTGATCTTCCAAATCCAATCATGGGGCTCACTTGATGAACCCTCTAAAAGAGGATGACTTTGCTCTTGCCTCCCTCCTCCCATCTTGTTACAAACTGAACACAGGTTCCCACGATGGGCCAATTGCCACATTCTTGAATTTGGCCTTGAAAGAGACAGGGGTGGTGTATGCAGAGAGGCCCAATTATGGACACTTGCAAGACCTAATGTTCACATTAATCCCTGGGAAGAAATCAGGGTGCTTTGCCTCTCAAGAGAGTATTTCCTTCTCAAACAAGCTGGTTGTGAGTGGGTATCCTTCACAGTTATGTCAAAGGAATGGGCAAGGAATAGGAAGGCAGAGGTTCTGCTTTTCTTCTTGCCAACTCTTGGTTCGGTAGAATTATAAAGCCTGCTGGGTTATGAGAGAAGAAGGCCTTCTGGGACCTGAAATCTGGAGACTCAGAAGCTCATTCTGGGTCTAAGCTCAGCAGTAGGTCTGGAGGGGTTGGGGTGTCCTTCAGTATTGGATATTCTGGGGAAAGTTATGTGTGTGTGGGGTGGTTGGTTTAGTTTAGATCAGGGGTGGCCAACGGTAGGTCTCCAAATGTTTTTTGCCTACAACTCCCATCAGCCCCAGCCATTAGCCATGCTGGCTGGGACTGATAGGAGTTGTAGGCAAAAAACATCTTGAGAGCTACTGTTGGCCACCCCTGGTTTAGATCATCCAAGCTGGAAGAAGCCAAAGGGCCACCAGTCCTTTTCTACTGCATTCCCAGAGATGCCTTGGGACTTTCTCTGCCATCCCAGGATGTAATGGGATTTCTCTTTTTTATTCCAGCAGGGGATGATCAGAGGAATGAGGAGGTTGAGGAACTGCATCATCTATCGCCTGATGAAGTCAAGAATGAAGATGTGAAAGGAAATCTTAGGAATGAAGGCACACCTAAGGGGCAGAAAGGCAGCCACATGGTCGAGAAGAGGAATGAACCAATTCCTTGCCAAGGGGGGGAGTTTCGTGAAGTAATTTACATGGTGGAAGAAACATACAACTGCTTGGAGTGCGGAATGAGCTTCTCAGATAAAACCCAATATAATCTCCATTTGCAAATGCACAGCGGAAAGGAGATCCATCAATTTTTAGAGTGTGAAAAGAGCATCCTTTATAGAGCAGAGCTCCTTGTACATCAAGATGCAGATGCAGGAGAGGAACATTATAGGAGCTCAGACCATGGTGAAGGTTTCTCACAGAAATTAGACCTTATTAAATACCAAAAGATTTGTTCAAGAGAGAAGCCATTTTTGTGCTCAGAGCCTGGAAAGGTGTTCCCTGATGGAAAAAAATATGATGTGCATTTTCCAAGGCACAGTATAATGAAGACGTGTAAATGCTTTTGTTGTGGAAAGTACTTTAAATACAGAACAGAGCTTCTTGCGCACCAAAGAATGCACACAGGGGAGAAACCTTTTGAATGCACAGAGTGTGGAAAGAGATTCAAGTGGAGTAGCGGTCTTCAACGGCATCAAAGAATACACAGTGGGGAGAAACCTTTTGAGTGCTTAGAGTGTGGGAAAAGATTCAATCAGAATGGCAGTCTTCTTGTGCACCAAAGAACCCACACAGGGGAGAAACCTTTTGAGTGCTCAGAATGTGGAATACTGTTCAGCAGGAGGAGCTATCTGCAGCAGCATCTCAGAACCCACACGGGGGAAAAACCTTTTGAATGTTTAGAGTGTGGAAAGAACTTCAGTCGAAATAGTGACCTTCAAAGGCACCTAAGAACCCACACAAAAGAGAACCCTTTTGAATGCTTGGAGAGTGGGAAGAAACACAGTGAGGGTTGCAACCTTCAAACGCTATCAACACACACTGGAGAGAAACTATTTGAATGTGCAGAGTGTGGAAAGAGATTCAAGTGGAGTAGTGGCCTTCAACAGCATCAAAGAACACACACAGGGGAGAAACCTTTTGAGTGCTCAGAGTGTGGGAAAAGATTCAGTCAGAATGGCCATCTTCTTGTGCACCAAAGAATGCACACAGGGAAGAAACTTTTTGAATGCTCTGAGTGTGGGATAAGATTCAAGCAGAGGAGCGATCTGCAGCGGCATCTAAGAACCCACACAGGGGAAAAACCTTTTGAATGCTCGGAGTGTGGAAAGAGATTCATTCAAAATAGTGACCTTCAACGGCATCTAAGAACCCACACAAAAGAGAACCCTTTTGAATGCTCCGTGTGTGGGAAGAAATACAGTCAGAGTTGCAACCTTCAAAAGCATCTGTCAACACACACTGAAAAGAAACTATTTGAATGTCCAGAATGTAGAAAGAGATTCAAGTGTAACAGCAGTCTTCAACAGCATCAAAGAACACACACAGGGGAGAAACCTTTTGAGTGCTCAGAGTGTGGGAAAAGATTCAGTCAGCTTGGCCATCTTCTTATGCACCAAAAAACCCACACAGGGGAGAAACCTTTTGAATGCCTAGTGTGTGGGATAAGATTCAGGCGGAGGAGCGATCTGCAGCGGCATCTAAGAACCCACACAGGGGAAAAACCTTTTGAATGCTTGCAGTGTGGAAAGAGATTCATTCAAAATAGTGACCTTCAACGGCACCTAAGAACCCACACAAAAAAGAACCCTTTTGAATGCTCTGTGTGTAGGAAGAAATACAGTCAGAGTTGCGACCTTGAAATGCATCTATCAACTCACACTGGAGAGAAACTATTTGAATGTGCAGAATGTGGAAAGAGCTTCAATTGGAGTAGCGGTCTTCAACAGCATCAAAGAATACACAGGGGTGAGAAACCTTTTGAGTGCTCAGAGTGTGGAAAAAGATTCAGTCAGACTGGCAGTCTTCTTGTGCACCAAAGAACCCATACAGGGGAGAAACCTTTTGAATGCTCTGAGTGTGGAAAGAGATTCAGTCAGAGTGGCAATCTTCTACAGCATCAAAAAACCCACACAGGGAGAAACTTTTTGAGTGTAATCTTCAAAAACATCTATGAACTCACACAGGGAGAATCCATCTGAATGCTCAGAGTATAAACCATGTGACTGCTTAATTTGTGAAAAGAGCTTTTCTCTTATTTCACACCTAAAATACAACCGCAAGACCATAGAAAGGGTTGAAACTGTGTAAACTCTTGTAGTCTTTGCATCTGCCCAGAATCCTTATCCTAACCTGGAGGAACTGATAGTGTGGAGAAAAGCTTTCCCCTTCCCCCATGAGTGCAGGTTTCCAAAATGGCTCAGTTTCCCCTTTGTGGGCAAAGGAGGGAAGTGTGACCCAGCTGCATTCCAGGTGTGCTGAGAGCTGCCTGCTTTGCCACTCAACTGGCCCTTCCCTCTCCTCTTTCTCTGCTCCCTGCAGATACTACCGATTTCAGAGTAACTGCCTAGAGTAGTAGGAAGTGAACAGAAAGTTCCTAGGCAGGCTTTGGGCACTGGGGCAAAGGTAATGTTTTTCCTGGGAAGGGAGCAGGGTTTTTAAATAGGACTGCTGAGGAAGAATGCAGCTTCATGTAGAGAAGGAATCCTTCATGCAGAGCTGTTCCCAGCGGCAGCCATTTTTTGTCAGACCATGCAGGTGTCTAGGTAAAATAGACCAACAAGGGAGCAATCTTCCCACTTTGTCCGCTTTAAATGCCTGCTCTAGTCCTTGTAATATCTAGTTAGGGCATGTGTAGGAACCAGGGGAAAAGGACGCATTTCTAACCAAATTTCCTTTGTTCTTCTGTTTGCTGGCCTGGTGCTTTGCTAAATGTAAGCTTGTAAATGTTTCCTTTTGAATAGATATTATAACCTTTCGATGCAAGTAGAGGTTCTCTGTACCACATCATTTGCCCAACTGCTTTGCATACATTATTTTGCAAGAGGGACTCCCAGGGAGGAGGGAAGCCATCTCTCCGGGGGAGCCCCAAACAGCATTTGGTCCCAATGGCAACCAGGGACTTGGTAGCGGGATACCTTGAGGCCAGGCCTCAGAACAAGGAGGAGAAACTGTGAGTGTTCTTCCTCTCAGGGGAGCCCATAAAATGAGCAGGTGGTGGCAGTGAGTACCCTAGTGTGAGGAAGAGAAACAGCTCCCTTCAGGAGTTGGCCATGCCAAAGAGGGAGTAGGCACAACAGGGTTTGCAAGTCGAGCAGACCAGTACTGTCACAAATAGAAATAGTTGGACTGAGGAAAGAGCTCAAATAGTTCTCACAGGGAAAAAAGAAAGGATGTGTTTTGAGGGTGGAAGGAGAGTAAAGGTCAGTCCATATCTCCTTAATCAGCAAGGAATCATCACAGAGGAGGAATCTCATAAATATTCACTGTGTAGCAAGAGTTTGAGGTAGAGATTCAGCCTTCCTGTTTCTCAGATAATTCACACAGAGGTGAGCCTTTCCTACAGCTGGTCCTGATGGCTTTTCTTTGAATGCCCAGGTGTTGGCAGCTCAGAAATGCTCCGAAAGTACTTATGCAAAGGAGGGCCTTTTTAGTATTTGCCCTACTCAGTATATTTGCCAAGGTGGCTCTTTCTGACATCTGCAAAACTGGCAGAAACATACCTGTTTTCCAAATGCTGACAAGAAAAAGCCAAGGATAGCAGATATCCACAGTCTCTCTGCTACTGGCGTAAGCACAGTGTGAACCGCCTACATCCTCAATTTACTCAAAATCCTACATCCTCAAAATATTTTTATTTGCCAAGGAGTTCTGGAGAGGCATTTCTGAACCTTATACCCTCCCCGGTCCAGCCTCCTGCAGTCTTTTCTGGGTCTCTTTGAAGCCCGAAGAGTTCTGGCAGTGAGATTAATTTGGATTGAAAAGAACAGATTGTGTCCTCCACCAGCTCGACAATTCAGTAAGCTCAAAGGGTCATTGTCAAGCTCCTACATCTCTCTCTCTCTTAGAAGCTGAATTGTGGTGTTTATTACCTAATAGCCAGGGCCATCTGGCAAAGGGGGGGGGGGTGATGCTTCTCATGAAGTATTCTTATGTCTCTAGAGGGTGAGAAGAAGTGCCCTAGCAACTTCAAACATCCTTATCTCTTTGATATGAACAAAATAGGAGTAGTTTGCACCTTTAAGACCAACTTAGTTTTATTCAGAACGTAAGCTTTCGTGTGCTCGTCTGAAGAAGCGTGCATGGGCACGAAAGCTTACGTTCTGAATAAAACTAAGTTTGTCTTAAAGATGCAATCAACTCCTATTTTGTTCTACTACTTCAGACCAACATGGCTGCCTATTTGGATCTATCTTTGATATGAAGTTCTTCCTCTCTTTTGTTTATTGTTGTAACATTTGACCCTTAAGGTAGAAGTGCCCGCCAAATAGTAACGGCTGTGAACCCCCATTATATATCCCTGTGTGTGCTTTGATTCTTCAGTTCTTTCAATTACCTGTCCTGTAAGCATCTCTAGGTCTTAATAAATGAATCTATTTGAAATAAACAAAGGATATGGTTATTGGGACTAGTGGAGCCTTACAGTCAAGCTCCCCAACTAACTCCAGTATTGTGGGAAAGGGCCATTTTTCCTCAGTGTTGGCAGGAAACATTGTGATACATGAATTCCCCAATCCCAGTTGTCTTCCCCATGCGGCACCAGATTGTCCCAGAGAGATTCAAGAAGGAGAGGTTAGATTCCCTCCTCCTCCTCTCAACTCCCACCCCCAGGCTACATGAGCCAGAAATGACTTAGACTAAGCTCTGAGTCCCTTTTTGCCTTTCTGGAAAAAGCCTTTGAGGAAATATGTGCTCCTAAATGTAAACAACCTGCATCCTGAATTGACCAATTGTCCTTTTCTGGCAAGGAGGCCTGAAATGGCGGGAGCATCAAAATGGTTGCCTGGAATTACAAGGGGGGGGGGACCTGTCTCTCACTATTGGTGATGTCCCCTCAGATACTCTGTGTGTGGAGGTGGTGAGATTGGTGGGGCTGAAGGAGTGGGGCTAATGGCTTTCATTGCAAGCACCTCATCTTAGGGCTGTAGTACTGAGTGAGAGTTTTCCCTGAGGAGCTCCGGATTGGAGTGAGGCCAGGTGTCAGTGCAGGGTGTGTGTTGTGGGAGACTGTGCAAGTGGTATGTGGGAAGAAATCGGTCTTCCCCTATTTGGGCCTTCAGTTCTGGAGGAAATGAGGCATTGCCTGGATCTTAAGAAGTGGGGGAGGCCAAGGTCACCTTTGCACCCAACTTCAGCCAAGGCATAGCTTATTTATAACCTTTATGGTCCTTCAACAGGGCACCAAATCAGTGTGTGTATTGGGGTGGGGGTGGGGATTCCAGTTACTCTAAAGAGTTTGGGAATGGAAGAAGGAAACCCCAAACACAGAGCTGGGGGTTGTATATGGTAAGCCACAGTTTCCCCCCACTCAAGTCCTCCTCACTTCACTTCTTAGTGGTTAAACTGTCCCTTCAACATTCCTTTGATTCGCACAATTATCAGCTGATAATTCACCTCCAGACCAGGAACACCTTCAGCTGCCCATTTCCAGGCATTCAGCCTCCATTTAAGGGACAGGAGATTTTACTCTTGGCGAGGTGGGAGCACCACCAGCCCTGTGACTCGCACATTGTTTGGGGAGAAGAAAATGCCTCCAAAGCATGTAAGGTCAGCGTAGTGTACTGGAAGCTTCAAACGAAGAGCCTTTGTTGGAGAGGCTCCTTGCCTCTGCATTCAGATTGGCTGCCCTTGCAGAGCCAGCCCATCACGAATATCCATTTGAAAGAAGCCCATTGTTTGAGAGGCTCCTTGCTGCTGCATTCAGGTTGGCTGCCCTTGCTGAGTTAGCCCATCACATAATATCCATTTGAAAGAAGCCCATTGTTTGAGTGGCTCCTTGCAGCTACACTCAGATCGGCCTCCCTTGCTGAGCCAGCCAATCACATAATATCCAATTGAAAGAAGCCCATTGTTTGAGTGGCTCCTTGCAGCTACACTCAGATTGGCCTCCCTTGCTGAGCCAGCCCATCACGTAATATCCATTTGAAAGAAGCCCATTTTTTGTGTGGCTCCTTGCAGCTACACTCAGATTGGCCTTCCTTGCTGAGCCAGCCCATCACATAATATCCATTTGAAAGCAGCCCATTGTTTGAGAGGCTCCTTGCAGCTACTCTCAGATTGGCTGCTCTTGCTGAGCCAGCCAATCACGTAATATCCATTTGAAAGAAGCCCATTGTTTGAGTGGCTCCTTGCAGCTAAACTCAGATTGGCCTCCCTTGCTGAGCCAGCCATTTGTTTGAATGAAGTCCATGCAACAAATGGGAGGTTCCAAGCACCTGTTTTTCTGTTGGGTTGTTTACTGGTGGAGGTGTGTTTTGGGTGGAGCTTCTGTGTATATAGTTGTGGCAAGCCTCGTGTGTTTTCAGTTGGATTTTTGGTGAATAAATAGCTATGCTGGAATACTATAGTGTCTAACCAACTATTTTTAAGTCAGCATTTTCATTTGTTGATCTTTGGGGAGGTGAGATTTCCCCTCCTACAGTTTCTCTCAGATCTCCTGCCTCTCAGCCTAATTTTCCTCACTGGGTTCTTGTTTTGAGGATAAAATGGGAAAGGGGAGATTGCTGTTGTAAGCTTCTTTAGGTTCCAATATGTTGTCGAAGGCTTTCACAGCCAGAGTCAATTCGTTGTAGATTTTCCGGGCTGTGTGGCCGTGGTCTTGGCATTGTGAGACCTGACATTTCACCACTAACTGTGACTGGTATCCTCAGAGGTATAACCCAGAAAACTGAAGTGGGTCAGAAGCCTACCAACGCCTTCTCAGTTAAAGATTTTGCGGAAAGAAGAAAGAGAGAAATCCTTGCCTGGGAGGGAGAAAAGGAGCTGGCAGGCAATGCCCCCCTAAGCTGCAGAGTCTTGTGAGCAACAATTCTACTTTGTGAGCTACTGGCATTAAAGTTGTGAGCAACTGCATCGATTAGTGTGCTCTGGGGTCATCCTTCCTGAGCTAACACAAAAATGTGTGAGATGGAGGCTAAAAATTTGTGAGCTAGCTCAAGCTCATCTTAGAGGGAACACTGCTGGCTAGGGTTGCCAAGTCCAATTCAAGAAATATCTGGGGACTTTGGGGGTGGAGCCAGGAGACATTGGGGGTGGAGCTAGGAGCAAGGTTGGAACAAGTACAATTGAACTCCAAAGGGAGTTCTGGCCATCGCATTGAAAGGGACTGCACACCTTTTCAATGCCTTCCCTCCATTAGAAATAATGAAGGATAGGGGCACCTTCTTTGGGGCCTCATAGAATTGCTACCCCCGGCCCAATCCTTTTGAAACTTGGAGGGTGTTTTGAGGAAAGGCATTCAGATGTTATGATGCAAATTTGGTGCTTCTACCTCAAAGAACATCCCCCCCAGAACCCCAGATCAATTCCCCATTATTCCCTATGGGAATTGTTCTCTATAGGGAATAATAGAGTGCCCAGTAGACATTGCTAAAGCTTTCTAAAGCGGGGGGAGGGCCTCCAAAGTGGGGAATCCCCTGCCCGCTCCCTCTCTCTCACTCATGCACAGTTACTGGGTCTGGTTCCTCCACAACTTTACTTGCTCTGGAAACGAATGCAAAACAAACGGAGGGTCTGCGCTCTGACAAAACTGTTGCTGACCCTTCCCCATGAAGCGCTTCCTGTTTCCTGCTCTACTTTAAAGGCACACATTTTAAAAATGAATCTGTTTGCAGGTTTCTAAACCTGCCAGAGCTCTAGAGGTCCATGGTGACTGTGGGGGTGGGGCTTCCCCCCACTAGCCAGCTGGCTGGGGGCGGGGGGAAGCCTGTAAAACTGGGGGACCCGCTGGGACCTGGAGATTGGGAAGCCTACTGCTGGCAGGTAAAACAGGAAAGTGGGGGAGAGAGTTTCTTTAAAGGCCTGCACTAGAGGCCCTGGAGACTACAAGACAGACACACCTCTCACTCTTGGCCTGGGGGTGGCAGCAAAGAGTCACTTCCAGATGTGCAGGGGAAGGCTGCACTCCTAGCAGTTTAAGACCTATGACCGTTAAGTCAATTGCAGCAGTTATGTGACTGTAAATCCAGTGACTTGGACACTATCTGGCACTTCTTTATGGATTGCAGTAAATCAAATTTGGTTTACAACAGATGGATTACAATCTGCAGGGCTTTTTTTGAGCAGGAATGCAGTTCCAGCTGGCTTGGTGTCAGGGGTGTGGCCTAATATGCAACTAAGCATGAAACAATGGTGACATCATGGGGTGTGACCTAATATGCAAATACGTTCCTGCTGAACTTTTTCTACAAAAATAGTCCTGACAATTTGTATCTGAAAATGGAGGTCTGCCACAAAACAAGAGTGTGCAGCAAGATTATTAGCAGATATTGGTTCAAATGCAACTCTGGCAGTTGCAAGATTTTTGTCCATGGCACTTAGTGGTATCTTTTCAGTAAAAATTTTATCTCCATGTTTTCCATATTGTAGCGAACCCCGTGGCACAGAGTGGTAAAGCTGCATTACTGCAGTCCGAGCTCTCTGCTCACGAACTGAGTTCGATCCCTGCGAAAGCTGGGTTCAGGTAGCTGGCTCAAGGTTGAGTCAGCCTTCCATCCTTCCGAGGTCGGTAAAATGAGTACCCGGCTTGCTGGGGGAGGGGGGTGGAGTGCAGATGACTGGGGAAGGCAATGGCAAACCACCCTGTAAAAAGTCTGCCATGAAAACGTCGTGATGCAACATCACCCCCAGACTCGGAAACGACTGGTGCTTGCACAGGGGACTACCTTGACCTTTTATTTTTCCATATTGCATATTTATGTTTTTATATTGTCTGTATAGTGATATAATTCTTTTGTATGCTTATGACCTGTTGATCTTTGAGCATTAATGCAAGACCGACTGACAAGTCAACAGCATGTCCCTGGGGTACGAAACGGGGAGCTGCAGAGTTTATTTTCAAACATTCCCAAAATCTGTTTAAAAAGCTATCCTGATCAGTGTTCCCTCGAAGCTGAATGAGCGTGAGCTACCTCACAGATTTTTAGCCTCCAGCTCACACATTTTTGTCTAAGCTCAGGAAAAATGCCCCCAGAGCAAACTTATTTCTACAGGAGCTCACAACTTTAATGCCAGCAGCTCACAAAGTAGAGTTTTTACTCACAAGACTGCAGTTTAGAGGGAACATTGATCCTGATAATGTTAATATTGGCAGTCAACTACTGATGTTTTAGGGCTGCCAATCCCCAGCTGGGTAAATAAAAAAAAAAACGCTAAGAGACACCATAAATTTGAAACAAGACGGTGTAATGTAGAGGTCAGTGGTGTTCTGACAAAGCTTGCACGTAGAACTTCAAATAAACAAGAGCATGTAGCAAAAAGACATAAACAGAAGACAGTCAAAAGCAATCATCTCTCCAATCACAAAGGAGTGACAACAGTCCAGTATTTAGTTCATGGAACTAAAAGAAGCCCTTCCAAAGACGTCTGTTCTAGATATCAAGACGTTCCATCTGTCTTTCTTCAGTTTGGAGACGTATTTATCACTGGAACCCAATCTTTACAATACATTCACAGGAGACCAACAAGGTTCAGAACATGTCTGTAAGATTTCCAGGTTCGCTAATCCCCAGCTGGGGGTAAGGAATCCCCTGGTTTGGAGGCCCTCCCCCTGCTTCAGGGTTAGCAGATGAGGGAGAGGGGGAATGTCCATTGCATACCCCATTATACCCTTTGGAGACCAGTACCCATAGGGTAAAACGGAGAATCGATCTGTGCATATCTGGGGCTCTGAGGGATTGTTTTTCAGCATAGCATCTGGTGTGTCTCCTCCACCCCCCCCCCCAAGTTTCAAAAAGATTGGACCACAGGGTCCAGTTCTATGAGCCCTAAAAGGAGGTGTCCCTATCCTCCATTATTTCCAGTGAGGGGAAGGCATTTAGAAGAGTTCAGTCATGTTTGTCACAACTTTGCTCCTGGCTCTGCCTCCAAAGTCCCCTTGCTCCTCCACCCCCTAAAGTCCCAGATAGTTCCTCAGTTGGACCTGACTGTTCTATAAATCATACCTATATTCCAATGAGTGATTTAAAAAAAAAAAAGCCTTTGTGTGTATGTGTTGGGGGTAGGGACAGAATGGCAGCTGTAGGGAGGGTACAGTTAAGGAAAAGAGCCCCAGTATGTGTGGAACCTGCAAAAGTGTGCCTCTTCTTCCCCACATCACAGTCAAGTGTGTGTGTGGGGGGGGAGAGGGGGGTTATGAATCATAGAGTTGGAAGGTACCTCCAGGGTCATCTAGTCCAACCCCCTACACAATGCAGAAAACTCACAAACACCTCCCCCTAAATTCACAAGAACTGCATTGCTGTGAGATGGCCATCTAGCCTCTGTTTAAAAACCTCCAAGGAAGGAGAGCCCACCACCTCCCAAGGAAGCCTGTTCCACTGAGGAATCGCTCTAACGGTCAGGAAGTTCTTCCTAATGCTGAGCTGGAAACTCTTTTGATTTAATTTCAACCCATTGGTTCTGGTCCGACCTTCCCGGGCCACAGAAAACAATTCCACCCCATCCTCTAGATGACAGCCCTTCAAGTACTTGAAGATGGTGATCCTATCACCTCTCAGCCGCCTTCTCTCCAGGCTAAACATCCCCAGCTCCTTCAACCTTTCCTCAGTGCCAGTTTGGTGTAGTGGTTAAGTGTACGGACTCTTATCTGGGAGAACCGGGTTTGATTCCCCACTCCTCCACTTGCACCTGCTAGCATGGCCTTGGGTCAGCCATAGCTCTGGCAGAGGTTGTCCTTGAAAGGGCAGCTGCTGTGAGAGCCCTCTCCAGCCCCACCCACCTCACAGGGTGTCTGTTGTGGGGGAGGAAGGTAAAGGAGATTGTGAGCCACTCTGAGACTCTTCAGAGTGGAGGGCGGGATATAAATCCAATATCATCTTCTTCTTCTCCTCCTCATAGGACTTGGTCTCCAGACCCCTCACCATCTTTGTCGCCCTCCTCTGGACCTGTTCCAACTTGTCTATATCCTTCTTAAAATGTGGTGCCCAAAACTGAACACAAGACTCCAGGTGAGGGCTTACCAGAGCAGAGTAAAGCAATCTGAGTAAACAATTTGAGAATGAGGTCAGGTGGATGCTCTAAAAATTAGTCTGTGCAGAGGAAGCCTTGAAGCAACAAGATTCAAATGCAGCAACACCAACAGAGACCAAGAAGAAACCCAGACTTAATTTAACTGTTCTACTGAAGGCCAATACAGTTACCCTCTGAAACAGCCTCAGAGCGGTTTGGGCTGGAAACTTCTGCAGCTGGTTTGTGAAAAGTAATCCTGCAGCGCCCTCCACTGGCAGACAATATGTTTCTCCTGACAACCTTTTCAATTTTACATTTGCCCACTACGCAAGAACGAAATAGATAGTGATGGACAAAGCAGGAGTCAAAGCTAGCCTGTCCGTAGAAAAGAACATGTTGAAGAATGAAAAGAAGTTATTTGAGCCTGAAATAGCTTGGTAAAAACAACAACAACTTTTGAAAAGTATGAAATTGAATCGGATCAACCAAGAAGCACAATTCCTACTCCATTTGGATTGTTTGGGCAGATATGTTCCCAACATCCAGGAGTCATTTTGTAGAAAATAGGTGGTGGGGCTCATTAGCATATACAGCCCCCCAGCAGCCCAAAGCAACCCAAGTTAAGAAAGGAGAGCCCTGGGTGAGCAAGGCCTGCTTGGGCTGGCTAGAGATCCAGCCAGCCCGAGCAGGCCTCGCTCACCCGGGGCTCTCCTTGGCCTCCCCCCACCCAGTCAAAAGACCAGCAAGCCACCTGCCACCCAAAATCACATAAGAAGTGGAGAAAGGGTGGTGCAGGCTTCTCCAGGGGTTAATGAGGGCTGCTGGGTGTGTGGCAAAGCTCTTGGTGGCTGGCTGGCTGGCTGCCCGCTCTCCTAATCCGGGAATTGTTATGCAGCTGCACCTACTGTTCAATGGACAAGGTAGATAGGTGCGGGGGGAGGGGGGCTGTCAGAAAAGTTCAGGAGCTGTGCTCCTGTAAACACCTGCTGAATTCAAGGCCAGCCAACATCGAAGCTTTGAATTAATCGCTGGAAATCAAGTCCAGCGGCACGGACATGGTCTAGGCTAAACAGCATGCCAACAGACGGCTGAAGAGGTCAGATTCCCATAAGGAAGTCTTACAAGCTGTCTATAAATCAAGTGTCACCAGTAGCTTGCTGCTTCTGAGAAGGGATCCACAGGAAATACAGCCAGCAAGTAGATTCCAGCGCTTTTGCCAGTCTGCTAAGTCCACAGAAGACGTTGATGTTGCACGGATGGCATCTCTTGCAACAAAACTGTACCTCATGCAGAAGGGGAACCCTTAAAACTAGTGTTTTCGTGTGGTTTTTTTTTAAAGCTGCCATTATGGATATACTATTGCACTTTGCTCCTCTCAGGACCTTGCAGAATTCCACACACACACAAAAAGGGTGCTGGTACTCAGTACCCAATGAGTATTGACAGAAACGCACAGCAAAGCCCTTCCTAAAACTGTTTGCAAATATGAGCAAGAATCAGAATCACAGAGTTGGAAGGGGCCTCCAGGGTCATCTAGTCCAACCTCCTGCACAATGCAGGAAACTCACAAACACCTCCCCCTAAATTCGCAGGATCTTCATTGCTGTCAGATGGCCATCTAGCCTCTGTTGAAAAACCTCCAAGGAAGGAGAGCCCACCACCTCCTGAGGAAGCCTGTTCCACTGAGGAATCGCTCTAACAGTCTGGAAGTTCTTCCTAATGTTGAGCCGGAAACTCTTTTGATTTAATTTCAGCCCGTTGGTTCTGGTCCTACCTTCCAGAACCAATGGGTTGAAATTAAATCAAATGGAAGAAGCAACAATGGAAGAAGAAGAAATAATAATAATAATAGTGGGCACCCTGGGCAGTAGTGACCATGTGATTTTGGAATTTACAGTCTTAGGGAAGGGAAAAGCTATACATAGTCAGACTTAAAGATTGAACTTCAGAAAGGCAAACTTTGATAAACTTAGAACTATGCTGGGTAAAATCCCTTGGTCAGAAATACTTAGGAGGAAGGGGGTTCAGGAGGGGTGGGAGTTCTTAAAAGTGAAATACTGAAAGCGCAATCACAGATGATTCCTATGAAGAAAAAATTGAAAAAGCATAAGGAAGCCGAAGTGGCTCCATAAACAGCTCTCTAAAGACTTGAGAAATAAAAAAGACTCCTTTAGAAATTGGAAGGAGGGCATTATTTATTTATTTATTTATTTATTTATTTATATTAAGATTTATACCCCGCCCTTCTCACCTAAGTGTCTCAGGGCGGCTTACAACATAATAATTGAAACAACTTCAGTTTAAAACATTTAAAATACAATTAAACCATAAATTAATAAAAACAAGATAGAATAAAACCGGCGGCCTATAGATACATTTTGTTCCATCCAAGATATTTTACATTGTCAGTTAATGTCATAGGCCTGCCGGAAGAGGACTGTCTTACAGGCCCTGCGGAATTGCCCTAGATCCTGCAGGGCCCGCACCTCTTCCGGCAGCTGGTTCCACCAATAAGGTGCCGTTATTGAGTAGGCCCGATCCCTGGTGGATTTTAGATGGGCCTCCTTTGGCCCGGGGACTACCAACAGGTTTTGTGAACCTGAGCGTAGTACTCTCTGGGGAACGTGTGGGGAGAGACAGGTAACAGGTAATGAAGAGAGGGCGGAACTGCTCAATTCCTACTTTTCCTCAGTCTTCTCTTCTGAGGGAAACGGTGCTCAACATGGCAAAAACAGAACATATAAAGAGAGTATGAAGTTCCAACCTAGGATCAGTGTAGGGGTAGTACATAAGCACCTAGTTTCTTTAAATGAAACTAAGTCCTCAGGGCCAGATGAATTGCATCCAAGGGTTCTAAAAGAGCTTGCGGATGTAATTTCTAAGCCTCTGGCTATTATTTTTGAGAACAGGAGAGGTGCCAGAAGATTGGAGGCAGGCAAATGTTGTCCCCATCTTCAAGAAGGGGAAAAAAGACAATCCAGGTAACTACCGACCCATCGACTTGACATCTATACCTGGAAAAGTTTTAGAACAAATCATCAAACAGTCGGTCCTGGAACATTTAGAAAGAATGAATGTGATTACTAAGAGCCAGCATGGTTTTCTCAAGAACAAGTCATGTCAGACTAACCTGATCTCTTTTTTTGAGAAAGTGACTACCTTGCTGGATCGGGGGAATGCTACAGACATCGTTTATCTTGATTTCAGTAAGGCTTTTGATAAAATTCCACATACTATCCTTGTTGACAAGTTGGTAAAATGTGGTTTGGATCCTGTTACCATTAGGTGGATCTGTAACTGGTTGACAGATCGCACCCAAAGAGTGCTTGTGAATGGTTCCTCATCCTCTTGGAGAGGAGTGCCTCAAGGATCTGTCCTGAGACCTGTTTTGTTCAACATCTTTATCAATGATTTGGATAAAGGAATAGAGGGAATGCTTATTAAATTTGCAGATAATACTAAATTGGGAGAGGTTGCAAAAACAAGAAGACAGAAACAGGATACAGGATGACCTTGACAGGCTGGAAAACTGGGCTAAAACCAATAAAATGAATTTTAACTGGGATAAATGTAAAGTTCTGCATTTAGATAGGAGAAATCCCATGCATGGTTATAGGATGGAGGAGTCTTAGCAGTAGTATGTGCGAAAAGGATCTAGGGGTCTTAGTGGATCATACGCTGAACATGAGTCAACACTGTGATGCGGTGGCTTAAAAGGCAAATGAAATTTTGGGCTGTATCAACAGAAGTATAGTGTCCAGATCACGTAATGTGATGGTATCGCTTTATTCTGCTCTAGTAAGACCACACCTGGAGTATTGTGTTCAGCTTTGGGCACCACATTTTAAGAAGGATATAGACAAGCTAGAACGGGTCCAGAGGAGGGTGACGAAGATGGTGAGGGGTCTGGAGACCAAGTCCTATGAGGAAAGGTTGAAGGAGCTAGGGATTTTTAGCCTGGAGAGGAGACGGCTGAGAGGTGATATGATCACTATCTTCAAGTACTTGAAGGGCTGTCATATAGCGGATAGTGTGGAATTGTTTTCCGTTGCCTCGGAAGGTCGGACCAGAACCAATGGGTTGAAATTAAATCAAAAGAATTTCCAGCTCAACATTAAGAAGAACTTCCTGACCGTTAGAGCGATTCCTCAGTGGAACAGACTTCCTCGGGAGGTGGTAGGCTTTCCTTCCTTGGAGATTTTTAAACAGAAGCTAGATGGCCATCTGACAGCAATGAAGATCCTGTGAATTTAGGGGGGAGGTGTTATGAGTTTCCTCATTGTGTAGGGGGTTGGATTAGATGGCCCTGGAGGTCCCTTCCAACTCTATGATTATGGTTTATATCCCGCCCTCCACTAAGAATTTCAGAGTCTCAGAGTGGCTCACAATCTCTTTTCCCTTCCTCCCCCACAACAGACACCCTGTGAGGTGGGTGGGGCTGAGAGGGCTCTCACAGTAGCTGCCCTTTCAAGGACAACCTCTGCCAAAGCCAGGGCTCAATCCCCCGATGTAGCCGATCCTCCAAGAGCTTATAAGGGGCTCTTCTTACAGGGCCTACTGTAAGCTCTTGGAGGATTGGCTACATCATGGGGATGTGGCCTAATATTCAAAGGAGCTCCTACTACAAAAGAAGCCTTGGCCAGAGCTATGGCTGTCCCAAGGCCGTTCCAGCAGGTGCAAGTGGAGGAGTGGGGGAATCAAACCCGGTTCTCCCAGGTAAGAGTCCGCACACTTAACCACTACACCAAACTGACTGTTCCCTTCCTTAGCCTCCCAGACAGCATCTGTGGGCAGAGAATGTAAATCAATGATTTAGCATTAAATTCAGCTGCTGCACCAGAAGACCTCTGTTGGCCCTCCAGAGGAACTGGTTGGCTGCTCTGTGAGACTGGAGGCTAGACTAGATGGACTACTGGTCAGATCCAGCAGGGCTCTTTTTATGTTATTAAATCTATAGGAAGCAGGAGAGGGCTAACCTATTGACAGGGAAGAATCACAACAATCTGAAGGAAGTGACAGTGAGCAATCCAGCTGGCATTTGGTTCTGAGAAACAGGGAACACGTTATGGAAACGCAGATTTCCAATGCAATCCTAAAACCATGTTCCTGGGAGTCAGCCGCATTGCGGCATTGGATAGGCTGAGGAGGGTTCGGATCAGACCTGATTCGGGTTGCTTGGTGTGAGTTTGCCTTCATTTTCTTCTTCCCAACCCGTGGCATTGTCTAAGATGGCAGAACCGCCTGAGATTCCCCAGGAATGCAACTCTCTGCAGAGTTACTCCAGAGCAATCCCACCCAGTTGCACAGGGCACCTCTAGTTGCCAATCTCCAGGTGGGGGCAGGGGATCCCCCGGTTTGGAGACTCTCCCCCTGCTTCAGGGTCATCAGAAAGCGGGGTGGGGGGAGGGAAATGTCTGCTGGGCACTCCATTATTCCCTACGGAGACTGATTCCCATAGGGTACAATGGAGAATTGATCTGCAGGTATCAGGGGCTCTGGGGAGGGCTGTTTTTTTGGATAGAGGCACCAAAATTTCAGCATAGCATATGGTGCCTCTCTTCAAAGCACCCTCCAAGTTTCAGAAAAATTAGACCAGGGGGTCCAGTTCTATGAGCCCCATTATTTCCAATGGACCGAGGGGTGCAATTCCTTTAAAGGTGATGGCCAGAACTCCCTTTGGAGCTCAATTCTGCTTGTCACAACCTTGCTACTGGCTCCACCCCCAATGTCTCCTGGCTCCACCCCCAAAGTCCTCAGGCATTTCTTGAACTGGACTTGGCAACCCTAGGCACCTCTGACGACAGCCTGGCTGAAGTCCAGTCCACTCAGTCTGGATCTGAGCACTGTTCTTCACGAGAAGGGAAAGAAGCTCTTTCCTTCTGTTTGCAACACTGAAGGGGTTAAACAACAGAGCCGGCTGCTAGAGAGGCCGAGGAAGGAACGAAGAGAGGAAAACAGGGGAGGCTCATTTCCGGGGCGTGGGGGGGAGGGCTCTTGCCATTGCATCCCCGGAGAGAGCAGGGCGGTTTTCATGCATGCAACAGCAGAAAAAGGCTTTGCAGCCGGAACCTGGGAAGGTTTACTCACAAGTAAGTCCTTGGGGGAATAAATAGGCGTTTCAGTCCTGGAAGAGAGAAATGCTGCCGTCTGTGTATTTTTCGGTGGGGAGCTGGTATTAAATAATGTAAAAACATAAGGATCTGGTTCTAAGATAACTCATCCCTAGAGAAAAAAGGTGAAACCAATTGTCTCTGGGTTTCTCATCTGCCCTTCCAAGGCAAAGGGACTGAGAAGGCATTAGCGGACTTCCAGGACTTATGGAATAGCTCATCTACTCTATCTGTCCTGTCTGTCTATCCGTCTACTATTGATTCATCTATCTATCCATCTATCTATCCGTCTATTCGTCCATCCGTCCATTATCTGTCTGTCTGTCTGTCTGTCTGTCTGTCTAGTCTGTCTATCTATCTCTATTTAGTCTGTCTATCTACTCTGTCTATTTAGTCTGTCTATCTATCATCTATCTATCTAATCTAATCTATTTTATCTACTCTATTTTATCTAATCTATCTGTCTAATCTATCCAATCTACCTATCCCTACCAGGAGTGACCAATCGGAAGCAATCATAGAAACTGATTGGCCGCCTCATCTGCCATGCATTTTTGGTTGATGCTTCCTCCCCATGGGCTGTTCTCATGGTAGTTCACGGCTTCCCCCTGTTCCTGTTCATCCAGCCAACCCCTGTGCCCTGACACCCCTCTGCCTTTTCCCCTCTGCTGGCTGTTTGGACAGAGTTATTGCCTAATATGTCCACCCTCTGGTGGAGACACCTGCATTAGTTCAGCCATTACTAGTAGTCACTTTGCCTCACACTCCAGTTCACCCTGGGACAGACTGATCCCTGGAAATCACAGGCCAAGCTCATAACTTGCACAAGATCTTTATTTTCCTGAAGGACCAAATGGGCATATATAAAAAAGCTTGATATGCAGTGTAGCCTAAACAACATCAGGCCTCATTTTGGGCAGGAGCTCACAGGAGCAGAGCTCTGGAACTGCTACATTTGATTGTGCTTTTTCTTTCTTAACCCCGCCCCCCCCCCCCAAAAAAAAATACTTGCCTCTGGGCTCCATTGTTCAAAGCCCCTATGGTGAACCCTAAGATTTGACAAACTTTCTAATATTTTTCCTCCACAAAAAAGGTGGGGAAATAACCAAAACATATAAAGCAGACAGATGGAAATCTTCATCATGCCGTTGGGGCCACATAGCACAACATAATTTTAAGAGTATGATGGGAGTAAGGTTTGATTAGGGCAATTATAATTCAAGAAGCATTTTAAGGCAGATGCTGTGCTGATCCAATGTAGTATACCTTCTGGTGATGTCAGGGGGTGTGTGGCAAATGCAAATGAGTTGTGGTAATGAACTCCGGCACCTCTTTTTCAACGAAATGACCCCTGAACAACATTAACCCTGACCCACAAACTACGACAAGGACAGTTCTTCTGATCCACTGGGGTAACCCTATGGTGTCCCTTCACCAGGGTCAGTGATGTAGCAGCATTCTCTTTTAGTATCTTTCTTCCTCTTTGATATCTTTCCCTCTCCCTCTTTATAGTCGCACAAGTAAGGGTATCTTTCCAGCGCTGGAGGTGACCCGAAAGAAGCGGAAGGAGATGGAAGAGCAGGGCCCAGAAGAACCTGGAATCGGCAAGAGACCAAGCAGAGGTCCCTATCCCATCCCAGCAGGGGGTGGTGCTGAATTCCAAGGAAAAGCCGCTCCAGAGATCATGGCTCAGGGCACTATGACAGCAGAAGGACGCAGCCACTGCTTCCGACAATTCCGTTACCATCAGGCTGAAGGGCCCCGAGAGGTTTGCAGCCGGCTGTATGAACTTTGCAAGCTCTGGCTGGAGCCGGAGAGGCGCACCAAGAAGCAGATCCTGGACCTGGTGATCCTGGAGCAGTTCCTGACGATTCTGCCCCAAGAAATGCAGTGCTGGGTCAGAGAATGCGAGCCGGAGACCAGTTCCCAGGCGGTGGCCCTGGCCGAAGGTTTCCTCCTGAGTCAGGCAGAGGAGAAGAAGCAGGCAGAGCAGGTGCGGGAATTTCCTTTCCTCCTTTCAAGCAACAGCCTTACCCTAAGGCTTCCCTGCCAGATATTTCCACCTCTCGAGAGTTCTCTAGGCTGGGAAGGAAATCCTAATTCTTGCCCCTGTGGTTGAAGCAGCTCTGCTGGTCGATGCAGGGAGAAGAATCTGGGAGGGGGGCAGGATCCGTCTGCTGGGCCTGTTCCACGCCTTCTCTTACCCTTGCTGCTCTTTCAGGTGTGGGGGCCATCCATGAAGATGGAAGGGACATTCCCTGAGGCAGAAGGGGCTCCATCCGAGGAAGCGCAGAGGGCTGTGGCCCAGGAGGGTGCCCAAGATGCCCTCTCATGTGGTAAGGCTGTTTTGCGGCTTGATGGGATTGGGGCACATCATGAAGAACTTTGGTAGATAAGGGAAATGGTTGTGTAACCATCTTACAGTTGATTTGTGGGACTCGATACCATAGGATGTACTGATAGCCACTCACTTTAATGGGGCTTAAATTGATTCCTGGAAGGCAGTTGCATTTGGTATAGTGGTTAAGAGCACAGACTTTAATCTGGGAGAAGTGGGTTTGATTCCCCACTCATTCACATGCAACTGCTGGTGTGATCTTTGGTTACTCACAAATTCTCTCCGAGCTGTTCTCTCAAGAGAAGTTCTCAAAAGAGCCCCACCATCTCAGAGGGTGTCTGTTGTGAGGAGGGGAAGGGAAAAGAGACTATAAGCTACTCTGAGACTCTAAGTGGAAGGCAGAGTATAAATCCAGTAAACTCCTCCCCCTCTTGATTTAAGATGTTCCTATCTCACCTCCTTTCTGTTAGAGGGACTCCAGGCAGCTCAAAAAGGAGAGGTAGACAGATCTGGGTGCAGCTCTTAGCCTTGGTGAAAATGAAATCTACATGTCCAGAGGAGGGCGACGAAGATGGTGAGGGGTCTGGAGACCAAGTCCTATGAAGAAAGGTTGAAGGAGCTGGGGATGTTTAGCCTGGAGAGGAGGCGGCTGAAAGGTGATATGATCACCATCTTCAAGGACTTGAAAGGCTGTCATATAGAGGATGGGGTGGAATTGTTTTCTGTGGCCCCGGAAGTTAGGACCAGAACCAATGGGTTGAAATTAAATCAAAAGAGTTTCCGATTCAACAACAACAACAACAACAAAATTTTATTTGTATCCCGCCCTCCCTGCCGGAGCAGGCTCAGGGCGGCTAACAGCATAATTCAGGTTTAGTTATACAAATAGATAAAATTATGTTTAAACATTCAACATTAGGAAGAACTTCCTGACCATTAGAGCAATTCCTCAGTGGAACAGGCTTCCTCGGGAGGTGGTGGGCTCTCCTTCCTTGGAGGTTTTTAAGCAGAGGCTAGATGGCCATCTGACAGCGATGAAGATCCTGTGAATTTGGGGTAGGTATTTGTGAGTATCCAGCATTGTGCAGGGGGTTGGACTAGATGACCCTGGAGGCCCCTTCCAGCTCTATGGTTCTACGAATCTATGTTCTGAGGCAGCATACTTCTGAAATAAAAATCTAGATGGTGAAATGAATCCATACAGCCCCTGCTCTGTGGGCAGAGCCGGCGCGTGGGACTAGGCTGGGTAGGCTGCCGCTTAGGGTGCCATCCCAGCTGGGGCACTGCTGGGTGCCCCCCCATGAGCCTGGCTGGGGCTTGCGTTCTGCACGCCTTTCAAGGCTCCCTCACCATTGGCTCCTCCACCCCCCAGCACTGAGTGAGGAAGGGGCTTGCATCCCGTGTGCCTTGCAAGGTGTGCAGGACACAGCTGTCAGCTCCCCCCACCTCCCACCCCGATGTGGAAGCCTGAGGGGGATGGGGGGCTGCTTGATGACGTCACTTTTTATGACGTCATTGTGCCGCGCTCACAGCGCGCATGTGCATGTTTTTTTCTAAAAGATTGGGGGGGGGGGGCGCTGAGGGTTGGGTCTGCCTCCAGCAGCAGAAAACCCAGTGCCGGCCCTGTCTGTGGAACGCCCTCCCTGAAAACATCAGGGCCCTATGGGACTTGCCACAATCGCCAGACAGACTTGCCAGACAGAATAATTTAAACTGACATTTAACAAATAGCGGGGAGGTGACCACTATCCCACCATCCCACAGCACTGACACCTGAACCATTGCAGTACAAATCCAGAGGGCCAAATAACACCTTATAATATCATTACATGCGGTGCTCAATAAGAATTAAAACCTGCCGTCTGGATCCTGGCAAGTGAACCTGGAACCGTACAACATATTTTAAATTGTATGAACTGTTGAAAATGTTTTAATGATTTTATTGCCAGAGGGCCAGTTTGGTGTAGTGGTGAAGTGTGCGGACTTTTATCTGGGAGAACCAAGTTTGATTCCCCACTGCTCCACTTACAGCTGCTGGAATGGCCTTGGATTAGCCATAGCTATTGCAGGAGATGTCCTTGAAAGGGCAGCTGCTGTGAGAGCCCTCTCCAGCCCCACCCACCTCACAGGGTGTCTTTTGTGGGGGAGGAAGGGAAAAGAGATTGTAGACCGCTCTGAGCCTCTGTCTTTGAAAGGGCAGCTGCTGTGAGAGCCCTCTCCAGCCCCACCCACCTCACAGGGTGTCTGTTGTGGGGAGGAAGGGAAAGGAGATTGTAGACTGCTCTGAGCCTCTGTCCTTGAAAGGGCAGCTGCTGTGAGAGCCCTCTCCAGCCCCACCCACCTCACAGGGTGTCTGTTGTGGGGGAGGAAGGGAAAGGAGATTGTAGGCCGCTCTGAGCCTCTGTCCTTGAAAGGGCAGCTGCTGTGAGAGCCCTCTCCAGCCCCACCCACCTCACAGGGTGTCTGTTGTGGGGGAGGAAGGGAAAGGAGATTGTAGGCTGCTCTGAGCCTCTGTCCTTGAAAGGGCAGCTGCTACGAGAGCCCTCTCAGCCTCACCCACCTCGCAGGGTGTCTGTTGTGGGGGGAGAAGACATAGGCGCACCAAGTGATCTCGAGGACCATAAACGGCCCTCAGGTTTGATATTTCCCACCTCTGCAATAAATAATCAATACTGGACCAAGTTGGAATTGTCCTAAAGAAAAAAAGAAGTGGGGGGGAATCATTATTAAATTTAGTATAATATTTATAGTATTCAAATTGCAATGTAGAAATATGTTCAAAAATACCTATTTGAGATGACGTACTTGTAATCAATACCCATTACTTGAGGCAGAAATACGTTTAGGAGGCCAAATTTGTAATCACCTTCTGCCCAAGTCAGGTACACGTATCATAAGAACAGAAGAGAAGCTGTGTTGGGTCAGGCCAATGGCCCATCCAGTCCAACAATCTATGTCGCACAGTGGCCAAAAAAACCAAGTGCCATCAGGAGGTCCACCAGTGGGGCCAGGACACTAGAAGCCCTCCCACTGTGCCCCCTCCACCAGCACCAAGAATACAGAGCATCATTGCCCCAGACAGAGTTCCATCAATACCCTGTGGCTAATAGCCACTGATGGACCTCTGTTTCATATGCTTATCCAATCCCCTCTTGAAGCTGATAAGAACATAAGAGAAGCCATGTTAGATCAGTCCAACACTGTTTCACACAGTGGCCAAAAAACCCAAGTGCCATCAGGAAGTCCATCAGTGGGGCCAGGACACTAAAAGTCCTCCCACTGTTGCCCCTCCCAAGCACCAAGAATACAGAGCATCACTTGCCCCAGACAGAACAATACGCTGTGGCTAATAGCCACTGATGGTATCCTAAATGGTAGGCCATTGGTGCACCTAAAAATATTCAAGAATATCCTGGTATCTGCATTTTCATAAAGAATATTTGAAAAAGAACTCAGCACACATAGCATTTCGTTATATTAATTAGTGCCCAATTGATAAGAATTACCTTCCTAATCTGGTCCAAGGGAATAAATTCAAAGTACAGAACCAATGTCGTGTAGTGATGTATAGTGCAGGGGTAGCCAAACTTTGGCACAAGAGCCACATGGAGCTCTTTCACACATATTGTGTGGCTCCCAGAAGGTCAAGGAGGAACTTAATGCAGGCTTACTCTCAAGTAAGCATGTTTACATCGGGACCTCAGTCAGCCTCTGAACACTGATGTATCGGTAGGCAAATATTTCTGCCGTGTGTGAAGCAGGGAAGGAGAGGGAAATAGGCAAGTTTGCAAGTTCTCTTCCACTGCAGAGGTCACCTGGAGACCTAGAGCGGGGAAAGAGAGCACAAGAGATGAGGGAGCCACTGGAAGGAGGGACAAAATTAAAGAGGGTGGTACAGGGTTCCCTGTTAGTTCCATAGCTCTGGTAGGAGCTGTATTTACTAGCCTTGGTGTCAAGACAAAGAGAGATGCATAATGATGCAAACAGTGGTCAGTGATTTATATGGCAGCTGTGTGTTTCTTTTTCCCACTAGTGCAAAAAAAAAAAAAGATCCCTAACCTTTCTCTATGCTGGTTTTATGGGAACTGTTATTCCCAGCTTTTCTTATTTGAAAAAGTCTCATTCTAACATGGCCATGTTGTCAAGTGCATATATACATATTTTATCTTTCCATGCAAAGATAAGACGTGTGTGTAATATTTGTTCATGTCTTAGAGCTCTCAAACATCTGGCAGTTAGTTTGTGTGGTTGTTACATTAAGCAAGTTTGGCTGCCCATGACCCACTGAATCATGCAGTAAACTGGATATGAAACTGAGCTGTCCTTACTGTGCTTCACACCAGCATGATAGGGCCACACCGTTCAGGGATGCAAAAAATGGGCATTATTAGTTCACCCCCTGCATCATCCAGAAAGCTGAACGGTGTGGCCCTATCACACTGATGTGTAGCACAATGAGGACTGCTTAGCTTGGTGTTTCCACAACTGGATGTTTCCTGGCTACAATCCAGCATGAAAGGGCCACACAGTTCAATGATACAAACAGTGCACAATATTGGATGGCCCACTGCATCAACCAGCAAACTGCAAGTCAAGATCAGCATGCTGTAAGCCACACAATTCAGTGGTACAAACGAATGTTAATTTAATTTATTTTTTTGGCTTTATATCCCACTCTTTCCCAACATGGCTTCTCGTATGTTCTTACCTAGCACAAGGTATCCTGGAAATGCGTGTGCTTGAAGCAGGATTCAGGCAAGTAAATGAAATGTGAAGGCTCATCTAACAGTCTTCCTTCCATCTTCATCTTCTTTGTCTCCCTTGCAGTTAATGCACAGATGCACTCAAGTCGTCGCCTTTGCACAGATGTGGAAGCAGCTGCTGGACCTCTGGTGCAGGTAGGGGAGATGAGAGGGAGGACGGCCTGGGTCCCCCCTTCCTTCTCAGTGGGGCTTTTGTTCCTAAACTTGCTGTTAAGGTGCCTGGACGAGAGACGCTCTGAACCCCACTCCCTTTACACCTGCCAAGCTCTCCATCCTGCATATACCTGGAATTATCCTTTCCAGTGTGCATTCTCTGCCTGGCATGATCTCTGACGAGGGAACCTGCTTTCTCTTTCAGTGTCCCTTTTCCTTCGAGGAGGTGGCCGTATATTTCATGGAGGCTGAGTGGGCCCTGCTGGATCAGGACCAAAGAGCTCTCTACAGGGAGGTGATGCTGGAGAACTATGGGAGCATGGCCTCTCTGGGTGAGGATCTTTCCTAGGCGCCAAAGGTGCAAATTGCTGCCATTGGGATGGTGCATAAATCAAAATATTGTACAGAAATACATCATTTTCAGGCCTGCCCCACTACCTGTCGCATTGGGGGTCTCGAGGAGTTGGTGACAGTGATAACAATGTTCTTCATAGCTGGGTAGACTGGCCCAAGCCACCTGGCTGGCCCAGGGGCAACTGAGGCCAGTGTTGTGGCCATCACACAAGCCTGAGAAGGTGTCCTGACGTGAGACCAAGGAGTGGCTGGGAAGCCCTCAGAAAGATAGGGCTTTGCGGGACCTCACTCAGTTCCATAAGGCCTGCAAGACCATACTCTTCTGGCTAGTTTTCAGCTGGCCTTGGGTCAGCCATAGCTCTGGCAGAGGTTGTCCTTGAAAGGGCAGCTGCTGTGAGAGCTTCCTCAGCCCCACCCACCTCACAGGGTGTCTGTTGTGGGGGAGGAAAGGAAAGGAGATTGTAGGTCGGTCTCAGCCTCTGTCCTTGAAAGGGCAGCTGCTGTGAGGGCCCTCTCAGCCCCACCCACCTCACAGGGTGTCTGTTGTGGGGAGGAAGGGAAAGGAGATTGTAGGCCGCTCTGAGCCTCTGTCCTTGAAAGGGCAGCTGCTGTGAGAGCCCTCTCCAGCCCCACCCACCTCACAGGGTGTCTGTTGTGGGGGAGGAAGGGAAAGGAGATTGTAGGCTGCTCTGAGCCTCTGTCCTTGAAAGGGCAGCTGCTGCGAGAGCCCTCTCCAGCCCCACCCACCTCACAGGGTGTCTGTTGTGGGGGAGGAAGGGAAAGGATATTGTGAGCTGCTCTGAGACTCTTCGGAGTGGAGGGCGGGATATGAATATCTTCTTCTTCTGACCCTTGAGACCTATAACAGCAGGAGGAATCCAGGAAATATTGACGCCAGGGTAACTGTATAATACCAAAATGTTATTAGGCACCAATGGTTTTAAATTGTTTTATTAACTGACTGATTTTATTACTAACGTGAGATTAGATTTTTATTACTATTGTTATTTGACCGATGTCGTAAGCCGCCCTGAGCCTGCCTTGGCGGGGAGGTTGGGGTATAAATTTAATAAACTCAACTAAACTAGCCACAGTGGGGCCCATGGGGGCATGTGCCCCACCACTCGTGGCCTCTCTTTTCCAGGATGTAATGAGATTTCCCTTTTTTATTCCAGCAGGGGATGATCAGTGGAATGAGGAGGATGAAGAACTGCATTATCTGGTGCCAGATGAAGTCAAGAATGAAGATGTGAGAGGAAGCTTCAGGAACCAAGGCACACCTAAGGGGCAGAAAGGCAGCCACCTGGTCGAGAAGAGGAATAAACCTCTTCCTTGCCAAAGGGGGAATTTTCATGAAGTAATTCACACAGTGGAAGAAACACACAAGTGCTTGGAGTGTGGAATGAACTTGTCAGATAAAACCCAATATAATCTCCATTTGCAAATGCACAGTGGAAAGGAGATTCATCAGTTTTTAGAGTGTGAAAAGAGCTTCCTTTGTAGAGCAGATCTCCTTGTACATCAACAGACAGATGCAGGAGAGGAACATTATAGGTGCTCAGACCGTGGTGATGGTTTCTCACAGGAATTAGACCTTATTAAATACCAAAAGATTTGTTCAAGAGACAATCCATTTATCTGTTCAGAGACTGGAATGGCGTTCTCTGATGGAAAAAGATATGATGCGCATTTACCAAAACACACTGTAATGAAGACATGGAAATGCTTTTATTGTGAAAAGTACTTTAAATACAGATCGGAGCTTTTAATGCACCAAAGAATCCACACAGGGGAGAAACCTTTCGAATGCTCAGAATGTGAAGCAAGATTCACAAGGAGGAGCTATCTGAAACAGCATCTAAGAACCCACACAGGGGAAAAACCTTTTGAATGCTCAGAGTGTGGAAAGAGATTCAGTCGGAGTAGTGATCTTCAGCGGCATCGAAGAACCCACACAGATGAGAAACCTTTTGAATGCTCAGAATGTGGAAAGAGATTCACAGAAAATGGCGATCTTCTAAAGCATCAGAGAATCCACACAGGGGAGAAACCTTTTGAGTGCTCAGAGTGTGGAAACAGATTCAGTAGGAGTGGCAGTCTTCGAAAGCATCAAAGAACCCATACAGGGGAGAAACCTTTTGAGTGCTCAGAGTGTGGGAAAAGATTCAGTTGGAGTAGTCATCTTCAACAGCATCAAGAAATCCATAGACAGGAGAAATCTTTTGAATGTTCAGTGTGTGGAAAGAGATTCAGTCGGAGTAGAGATATTCAGCGGCATCAAAGAATCCATACGGATGAGAAACCTTTTGAATGCTCCGAATGTGGAAGGAGATTCACTGAGAGTGGTGGTCTTCTAAACCATCAAAGAACCCACACAGGGGAGAAACCGTTTGAGTGTTCAGAGTGTGGGAAAAGATTTCTTAGGAGTGCCAGTCTTCTAAAGCATCAAAGAACCCATACAGGGGAGAAACCTTTTGAGTGCTCAGAGTGTGGAAAGAGATTCAGTTGGAGTGATCATCTTCAACAGCATCAAGAAACCCATAGACAGGAAAAATCTTTTGAATGCTTGGAGTGTGGAAAGAGATTCACTCGGAGTAGTGATCTTCAGCGGCATCAAAGAACACACTCACAGGAGAAACCTTTTGAGTGCTCCGAGTGTGGAAAGAGATTCATTGAAAGTGGCAGTCTTCTAAAGCATCAAAGAACCCACACTGGGGAGAAACCTTTTGAATGTTCAGAGTGTGGAAAGAAATTCAGTCAGAGTGCAAGTCGTCTAAAGCATCAGAGATCCCACACAGGGGAGAAACCTTTTGAGTGTTCAGAGTGTGGAAAGAGATTTAGTCAGAGTGACAATCTTCTACAACATCAAACAACCCACACAGGGGAGAAACCTTTTGAATGCTCAGAATGCGGAAAGCGATTTGCTAAGAGTGGCAATCTTCTAAAGCATCAAAGAACCCACACAGGGGAGAAACCTTTTGAGTGTTCAGAGTGTGGAAAGAGATTCAGCAGGAGTAGCAATCTTTTGCAGCATCAAAGAACCCACACAGAGAAGAAGCTTTTGAATGCTTCGAGTGTAGAAAGACATTCAGCTGAAGTATCGCTCTTCTACAGCATCTAAGAATTCACACCCAGGAAAACCCTTTTGATTGCTTAAGAGTATGAAAAGAGATTCAAAATATCTATGAACTCACACAGGGAGAATCTTTCTGAATGCTCAGAGTACGTGAAGGGATTCTGTCAGCCTGGCCATCTTCAATGGCATCACAGAACCCACACAAGGAGAAAACACATAACTGCTTAACTTATGAAAAGAGCTTTTCTCTTATTTCACATCTAAAAGACAACCACAGGCCATAGAAAGGGTTGAAACCGGGAGGAGGAGGGGGTACGACATGGTAACGGCAGGCACATCTCGAGGGGGCTCCCCGGGATGGTCTGTTCTACGCGGTTTTTCGCAGTCCAATTGAATTGGAGCCGATGAAGACCTATGGAGAGAAGTCTTTGGAGATGTGGGCGCTTTCTGTTTGAGTTCTGTCGCAAGCCGGTGGCCCTGTAACGTGAGCTTGCAGGCGCTTTAAGTGTGTGCTGAGTAAGACGCCATTGGCACTAAACCGTTGTCACCCGCTCTTAAGCTTGTGTTTTCTTTTGTTGTATATTTTTCTGCTGTTCTCTATGTAGATCTACTGCTGCCTGCGTGTAAGTCCCAAGCCTTTGCTTCCCCCATCCCTCCCCTTTCTGGAGCAACTACATCTTTTTAGAGAACCCTAATATACGCTGTTTAACGCTACAAAAGAAGTGGAAATGCTGCTTTCAATCTTGTCGAGTTGACAGTTGTTTGGGAAATTTACACTTTAATAGCCAGAAGACGTGCTGTTTACTTTAGAGAACTGATTATCGTTTCAACCCACCTAAACAAAACATTCTTTGTTTACTGCATCTCTGGCAATTTCTGGTTAAACTCACCCATGCTGAAGAATGGAAGCCCCGGAAACAATGCCGAAACTCACAGATTTTCAACGTATTATTGGAAATGCATTTCTCCAAGTGAGGAATAGTATAATACAATTCTCCGCTCAGATTGGAAATTTGGCTGCCGAGAATGTGGATACAAATTCTTCTCATATAAAGAATATTGGATTTGGGCAAATTACAGTTGAAGTGAAGCAAGCCCTTGAACTAGCAGATGTGGAACGAAGAGGCGATGCACTACGAGGCTTCCTCTTCAGCAAAGAAGAGGTTAAAGCAGGGGTGTCAAACATGCAGTTTGGGGGTCGAATCAGGCCCCTGGAGGGCTCCTATCAGGCCCCCAAGCAACTGGCTGTCATCTGCTTCTTTCCCCCTATATCTTGCTTCCTTCTGCATAACAGCTTGCTTTGCAAGGCTTGCTCAATTGCACAGGAGCTACAGAACAAAACCTCTAGTTTCTCCATTGGCTGAGGCTCCTCCCTTGCTGAGGAATAGCTTGCTTTGCCAGGCTCTCTCAATCACACAGCAGAGCTACTGAACTAAGCTTCTCTTCCTTCTATTGACTGAGGCTCCTCCCCCACCCAGTCCCCTGGGGAAGAAAGGAAAGAGCCAGAGCTTCCTTTGCCCAGTTCCCTGAATCCCATGGGAGAAATACAAAGAAAGCACCTTTAAGACCAACGAGTCTAACGTTTTAAGCATGTTTTACATTTTTAAAAAAATGTATTTGTGTTTGTCTGTGTTCTTTATAAAATCTGTATCTCTGCTACCTAATCCTAAATAGGTACACACATGGCCCAGCCCAACATGGCTCGGCCCAACCAAACATGGTCTGGCCCAACAAGCTCTCTTTTATGCCAGATGTGGCATAAAAATGAGTTCGACACCCCTGGGTTAAAGCATTGCTGCAACGAACGGCACTTAAACTGGAAGAACCCCGGAAGGAAACTGGAGATTATTATAGAGGCGGTTCCAAGAATGGAGAGGAAGAAATCTACAACATGAATACGAGGTCTAATTGTCTAAAGTATCTGATAATTTCCCAACTTTAATAATATGGAAAAGAGGGAAAGATTTTAGGAACTTTTAAGAAGCAAAAGAAGGAAGAAGGAAGGAAGGAGAAGAGGGGGGTGAGGAGGAGGACTAAGGGTGGAAATATAGGCATTTTGAGGGGGGCAAACCTAAGTTGTAATCGCTTTTAAATTTTTATGTTAACAGAAAGGCTAAATGAAATAAACTAATTGATTAGGAAATGATGAATGAGGATATTGATATAATAAGTTGAATGTTCCATTATCCAGAATTCTAAGGCAATTTATTTTAATGTGGAGGAGAAAAGTGTGTGTGTGGGGGGGGTATAAAATGTCTGTGAAACAATGTCCAATGGGAGGTAAATATAAATTTTGGACAAGTATGCATCTGGGGTAAAATCTAGTCCCACTATAGTGATTATTAGGTAGTTAAACTCAGTCCTCTCATAACGATTATTGGGATTGTTTGTTATAGTAAGGGGTAAATAAATTTAAACTATGGGGTTGGAAATGATAAATGATATTATGAACTGAGTGTATTATTTTTCAAGATTAATTTCTGGGTAATTACAGAATGTTTGAAGATTCAGAGACAGACTGGGGAAAGTTGGATTTTCTCATAAATGCTATTAAGTTCCTACTAAAATAAGGAGTAATTAAACTGTATTAAGGGGATAGAGGAGGAAAATGATGATATTATAATTTTGGTGTCCTTACAATAATAACACGGACTTTAAGCTTTTTATTTTAAGGTGTAAGGAGGGGGCGATACCAGAGTTTGTTAATTTTAAAATGGTAAATATACTGGATGGAAGTGGTGAAAAGTATATAAATACCGCAGATAACTATAACCAGTCTTCAGCTATGGATCTGACCTATTAGAGAAAATTGGATCTAAAGGAGATTTTTTTAAAAATATTCTTTTTATTTCTCTTAGATGTTATATCTCTTTGTAGAAATAGTAAAGGTATAGTTGGTGTTCTGATGGCTGGAAGATGGTGAAGGCAAAAGATAAGTGAGCAGAATAACTACATTAATGGTATGGCAGAAAAAGGCTGCATTCGAAGACAATAACTATAATTAGTATTACTTATAGAAAATATGTGGACTACGTGCAACATTCATTAAACCTATATTAGAATAGAATAGAATTATGTATTGTATTAGAATTAGGCAATTAGAATAGCAGGAGCTGATTATTTACTATGTATTGTTTTTATCCTTTGGCTTTATTTTGTACTTCCCTTTCCCCTTTCACTTTAAAATCCAATAAAACTTTATAACAAAGAAAAAAGAAAGAGTTGAAACCATGTAAACTCTTGTAAAGTCCTTTCATCTGCCCAGAATCCTTACCCTAACCCAGAGGAAATGATATTGCAGAGGAAACGCTTTCCCAGGTGCTGAAACTCACATTTTCCAAATGTCTCAGTCTCCATTTTGTGGACAAAGGAGGGAAGGAAGAACAATGACCCAAGAGTATTCCAGGTGTGCTGAGAGCTGTCTTCTTTGTCACATGACTGGCCCTTCCCTCTTCTATTTCTATTTCTCTCTCCCTCCCCCACCCTGCAGAGACTAGCGATTTCGAAGCAGCCTAGAGAAGTAGGGAGTGAATATGAAGTTCCCAGGCAGGCTTTGGGGGTACTTCCCAGCAATGCTCTTTTCTCCTGCAAAGAAGGACTCTAGATTGCACTTCCCGCCCGAGGCTGCCCATGCAGTCAGCAACTGCATTCCTGTCATTGAAGACAGCGCCAGAGAGCAGCCGTGTTCCTGAGATGTCCTTAAGCAGCAACTCCGAGTCCTCCTCGGCAGCCATGAGGGCAAAGCGAGAGCACCACGTATCCCAGATGGGTTACGGAGATGCAAATGGAGAAGCCAGCAGCTAACAAAAGCTCTGCTGTCACATCTTCACACCTGGACGAAAGACTTCTCTTGCCAGACAGCCAAGACAACAACAACTTACACAATGAAACCCAGCCAGGATTATGAACATATGAAGCTGCCTTATACTGAATCAGACCCTCGGTCCATCCAAGTCAGTATTGTCTACTCAGACTGGCAGTGGCTCTCCAGGGTCTCAAGCTCAGGTTTTTCTTGCCTATTTGCCTGGACCCTTTTTAGTTGGAGATGCCGGGGATTGAACCTGGGACTTTCTGCTTACCAAGCAGATGCTCCACCACTGAGCCATCGTCCCTCGCTGAAATATATCGGAACATATGAAGCTGCCTTATACTGAATCAGACCCTCAGTCCATTAAAGTTAGTATTGTCTACTCAGACTGGCAGCGGCTCTCCAGGGTCTCAAGCTGAGATTTTTTATGCCTACTTGCCTGGACTCTTTTTAGTTGGAGATGTCAGGGACTGAACCTGGGACCTTCTGCTTACCAAGCAGATGCTCTACCACTGAGCCACTGTCCCTCCTCATTGTTTTGCAGAAGCCAGTTCCAGCCACGGAGATCATCCCCATTGCGTTAGATCTGATGTCACAAAAGATAGTGCTTTGATGCTAGATTATCTCCTCATGTTTCTTTGTTTTCGCAGGGGCTTACAATAGGTAAACCCATCATGGCCCATTATTCCTTTTTCCGAACCTCCTGGGAACCACCCATCGGTGATGTCAGGAGTCACATGTAGTTATGTCATGGATCTGATAGCACCTGAGGATATGAATTTGGCCTTATCAAGGCTTGGTGTTGACCATTCAGGTATGTCTCTGGTGGTAACCCCAGCTTTGCCACTTGAGCCACCCCCATATACCTGATCAGTATTGGACCCTATTATTGGCGAGTTATGCCAATTGTCTTCGCTAGTGGTTGATATTCCTGGATTCGTCGTAAGGTAGTATACTCCTTGTCTTTGTCATTTCCCTATGTGTTTCTCTATCCCATTTTCCCAGCTATTTTCCCCCCTAGGACTCTTTGCTAGGGTTATTTTATTCTTGTATGCTTGTTTGATTTTTCCCAAAAAAATATCCCTTTAGTTTATGTTTAATTTGATTTATATCCTGCCCTCTCCACCATCTCCTCGTTATTTGCCATTTTCCTGGGTAGACCAACTTCTGTATAAGCAGGTTATTGACCCCGCACATTTGCCAGCTTTGCCCACCTACTAAATTCCCCATATACCTCATCTGAGGGCAATTTGGCTAACATCCCTCCCCAACACTAATGTGCTGACCAGCGGGGGAACTTACCAGTATTAGGAAATCAGCCTAGGCCTCAGTGTCAGCATCACAGAGGAAGTGACATCATCACACCAGCAACTTCCAGGTGGAGTTCTGGTATCTGGGCAAAAACTCTATGGTTGAAACCAGTTTTACCATACGTTTTTGCCCAAATACTGGAGCATCCGCCAGAAGTCACTGGCATGGTGATGTCCCTTCCTTTTGAAATTTTATTTTTATTGATTTGATTTGATTTATATCCCGCCCTCCCCGCCTCAGGGCGGCTCACAGCATAAAATCCCAACATACCATTAAAATCAATAAGAATTAAAAATTACACATTTGCTGGCAAGGTGGCCTAATCTTTCTTCTTTATAGAAGAAGAGCCCTATATAGCCGAGGACCTGCCTACCTTAGGGACCGTCTCTCCCCATATGTTCCCCAGAGGGTACTTAGCTCAGGAACACAACATCTATTATCAATCCCTGGGCTGAGGAAGGCAAGACTGAAAACCACGCTGCCCCCCACTGGTGGAACCAACTGCCTGAGGTGGTCAGAGCCTTGTGGGACCTTGCCCAGTTCTGCAAGGCTTGCAAGACCATATTATTCCAGTTAACTTTTAACTGAATGACAACCGCCACGATATTAGACCCGAATGCCATCCGAAATCATATGGAATTAGCACCAAATTGTTTTAACTTTTAATTTTTTTATTTTAATGTTTAATCTGTTTTCATTGTTTTTGTTGTTATTCTATTGTTGTGAGCCGCCCATAGCCTGCTTTGGCGGGGAGGGTGGGATATAAAATAAACTATAGTGGTAAGTCTCCCCACCCCCAATATTCTGTCAGTTGACAGGTAAAGCACCAGTCGTTTCCAACTCTGGGATGACGTTGCTTTCACAACGTTTTCACGGCAGACTTTTTACAGGGTGGTTTGCCATTGCCTTCCCGAGTCTTTTACACTTTCCCCCCAGCAAGCTGGGAACTCATTTGATCGACCTCAAAAGGATGGAAGGCTGAGTCAACCTGGAGCCAGCTACCTGAACCAGCTTCCGCTGGGATTAAACTCAGGTCATGAGCAGAGGGCTCCGACTGCAGTACTGCAGCTTTACCACTCTGCGCCACGGGGCTTTACCAGTTAACAGGAGGGACCTGGAAATTCTACCCCAAATGCATTTTCTTTAGCCCCTCCTCCGCCTCTTGCTTCCAGCATCTCTTGCCAGACAGCTAGGGTTGCCAGCTTCTGGCTGGGAAATACCTGAAGTTTTGGGGGATGGAGGGGTTTGGGGAAGAGTGGAACCTAAGCAGAGTATAATGCCATGGAGCCCACCCTGCAAAGTGGCTGTTTTCTGCAGAACTGATCTCTGACACGTGGAGATCAGTTCTCATTCTGGGAGGTCTACAAGCCACACTTAGAAGTTGGCGGTCCCCTCTGAGCCACACCTTAAACCAGGGGTGGGGAACCTTCTTTCTGCCATATGGATATCTATAACATCATTCGCGGGCCATAAAAAATCATCAACTTAAAAAGCAGTGCTCTGCCGAGGGAGATTGATTCAGGCCAGCAAAATTAACGCAAATAATTGTTTTTCTATTTGAAATCATGTGGGGAGAGCCTAATCTGGCGCACACACACGCACAAACACACCCAGCCCGCCGCCCTAGGCAAATGCCTAGGTCCAGGGCTTTTTTGTAGAAAAAGCCCAGCAGGAACTCAGTACGACATTAGACCATATCCCCTAATATTAGCATATTAGATCACACACTCATTAGCACATTAGGCCACACCATCTGGGATAATCAAGTGAAAACTGAACTGTTGACAGTAACTTTTCCAGGCCCTGCAGCAATTCTGGCCGGCCAGCCAGGCCCCAGGGAGGCTGCTGCACAGTACATCTGGGCCCTGTGATCCCTGCCTGGCCCTGGGGAGGCTGCTGCACAGTGCGGCTGGGCCCCACGATCCTTGCTGGCCAGCCAGGTCCCAGGGAGGCTGCCACATGGCTCAGTTCATCCCAGCAATCCCGAGGGCCACACCAGGTGACCCCGAGGGCCATTTACAACCCTCAGGACAGAGGTTCGCCACCCCTGCCTTAAACCATCAGAACCCTTTCCTTCTCTGCATTGGGAGGGGCTCTTCTACAAGCCCCCCCTCCAAGCTCCATCCAAGAACACACTGCTGTTCCAGATGCAGCCGCCCTATAATCCTAGAAGCTCAGATAAAATACATACCACAAGTTAGGAAAGGCACAAACAGGCATAAGAAAAGGCCTGCATGGTTAACAAACAAAGTAATGGAAGCTGTAAAAGGTAAGAAGGACTCCTTTAAGCGGTGGAAAACCAGTCCAAGTGAGATTAGTAAAAGGGAACACAGGCTGTGGCAAATCAAATGCAAGACTGTGATCAGGCAGGCAAAATGGGACTATGAGGAGCATATTGCAAAAAACATAAAGACCAACAATAAAAATTTCTTCAAATATATTAGAAGTAGGAAACCAGCCAGGGAGGCAGTGGGGCCCTTGGATGACCATGGGGTAAAAGGATTACTAAAGGAGGATAGGGAAATGTCTGAGAAGCTAAATGAATTTTTTGCCTCCGTCTTCACTGTGGAAGATGAGAACTTTTTGCCCTCCCCAGAACCACTAATTTTGGAAGGGGTGTTGAAAGACCTGAGTAAGATTGAGGTGACAAAAGAGGAGGTCCTACAACTGATAGACAAATTAAAAACTAATAAGTCACCGGGTCCGGATTGCATACATCCGAGAGTTGTGAAAGAACTCAAAGTTGAACTTGTGGATCTTCTAACAAAAATCTGTAATCTTTCATTAAAATCTGCCTCCGTTCCTGAGAACTGGAAGGTAGCAAATGTCACACCCATCTTTAAAAAGGGTTCCAGAGGAGATCCGGGAAATTACAGGCCAGTCAGTCTGACTTCAATACCGGGAAAGTTGGTAGAAACCATTATCAAGGACAGAATGAGTAGGCACATTGATGAACATGGGTTATTGAGGAAGACTCAGCATGTGTTCTGCAAGGGAAGATCTTGCCTCACTAACCTGTTACATTTATTTGAGGGGGTGAACAAACATGTGGACAAAGGAGACCCGATAGATGTTGTTTACCTTGACTTCCAGAAAGCTTTTGATAAAGTTCCTCATCAAAGGCTCCTTAGAAAGCTTGAGAGTCATGGAGTAAAAGGACAGGTCCTCTTGTGGATCAAAAACTGGCTGAGTAATAGGAAGCAGAGAGTGAGTATAAATGGGCAGTCTTCGCAGTGGAGGACGGTAAGCAGTGGGGTGCCGAAGGGCTCAGTACTGGGTCCCATGCTCTTTAACTTGTTCATAAATGATTTAGAGTTGGGAGTGAGCAGTGAAGTGGCCAAGTTTGCGGATGACACTAAATTGTTCAGGGTGGTGAGAACCAGAGAGGATTGTGAGGAACTCCAAAGGGATCTGTTGAGGCTGGGTGAGTGGGCGTCAACGTGGCAGATGCAGTTCAATGTGGCCAAGTGCAAAGCAATGCACATTGGGGCCAAGAATCCCAGCTGCAAATACAAGTTGATGGGATGTGAACTGGCAGAGGCTGACCAAGAGAGAGATCTTGGGGTCGTGGTAGATAACTCACTGAAAATGTCAAGACAGTGTGCATTTGCAATAAAAAAGGCCAACACCATGCTGGGAATTATTAGGAAGGGAATTGAAAACAAATCAGCCAGTATCATAATGCCCCTGTATAAATCGATGGTGCGGTCTCATTTGGAGTACTGTGTGCAGTTCTGGTCGCCGCACCTCAAAAAGGATATTATAGCATTGGAGAAAGTCCAGAAAAGGGCAACTAGAATGATTAAAGGGCAGGAACACTTTCCCTATGAAGAAAGGTTGAAACGCTTGGGGCTCTTTAATTTGGAGAAACGTCGACTGCGGGGTGACATGATAGAGGTTTACAAGATAATGCATGGGGTAGAGAAAGAAGTACTTTTCTCCCTTTCTCACAATACAAGAACTCGTGGGCATTCGATGAAATTGCTGAGCAGATAAAAGGAAGTACTTCTTCACCCAAAGGGTGATTAACATGTGGAATTCACTGCCACAGGAGGTGGTGGCGTCCACAAGCATAGCCACCTTCAAGAGGGGTTTAGATAAAAATATGGAGCAGAGGTCCATCAGTGACTATTACCCACAGTGTGTGTGTGTGTATATATATATGTATATAAAAAATTTTGGCCACTGTGTGACACAGAGTGTTGGACTGGATGGGCCATTGGCCTGATCCAGCATGGCTTCTCTTATGTTCTTATGTGACACAGAGTGTTGGACTGGATGGGCCATTGGCCTGATCCAGCATGGCTTCTCTTATGTTCTTATGTGACACAGAGTGTTGGACTGGATGGGCCATTGGCCTGATCCAGCATGGCTTCTCTTATGTTCTTATGTGACACAGAGTGTTGGACTGGATGGGCCATTGGCCTGATCCAGCATGGCTTCTCTTATGTTCTTATGTGACACAGAGTGTTGGACTGGATGGGCCATTGGCCTGATCCAACATGGCTTCTCTTATGTTCTTACTAAGAGCAGCAGGCTTCTTCCTCCTAGATATGTGTGGGGAGGAGAGGTCTTTCTCTCCCACTCCTCTTCCCTGGTTTTACTGCCAACTGCTTTTCTCCTTCCAAGGCAGAGATATCCCTTTCTTACACATTCTTAACCTTTTTTGTGCTGTGGACTCTGTTGGCAGTCTTGACTCCTTCTCGGACGAATGTTTTCAAATGCATCAAATAAAATACATAGAATAACAAAGAAAACCAATTACTGTGAAATACAGTTATCAAAAATAAATTTTATATACTAATGTGCTTCTTTAGTAGCACATAGGAAGAGGCCCGTGGCGCAGAATGGTAGAGCTGCAGTACTGCAGTCCTAAGCTCTGCTCACGACCTGAGTTCTATCCCAGGTGGAAGCTGGGTTTTCAGGTAGCCGGCTCGAGGTTGACTCAGTCTTCCAAGGTCGGTCAAGAGTATCCAGCTTGCTGGGGGGAAAGTGTAGATGACTGGGGAAGGCAATGGCAAACCACCCTGTAAAAAGACTGCCGTGAAAACGTTGCGAAAGCAACGTAACCCCAGAGACGGAAACGACTGGTGCTTGCACAGGGGACCTTTCCTTTTCCTTATTAGCACATAAAATAACAACTGGAACTTGAGTGTACTTGCCTGGGGGTAGCCCCTGTGCCTAACAGTTCTATAAAAGGCTGTGGAATCTGTAAGCTACTAATAAATGAGTCTGTAAGCTACTAATAAGCGATTTTTAAACAACCTGAGAAGTGTTTTTTTCACTAGAAAAGTGCAATCATAAATAATTGATAAAAGGAAGTACCTCTTCACCCATAGGGTGATTACCACATGGAATTCACTGCCACAGGAGTTGGTGGCGGCTACAAGCATAGCCAGCTTCAAGAGGGGATTGGATAAGCATATGGAACAGAGGTCCATCAGTGGCTATTAGCCACAGCTTATTGTTGGAACTCTGGGGCAGTGATGCTCTATATTCTTGTGCTTGGGGGGGCCCAGTGGAAGGGCTTCTAGCCTCACTGGTGGACCTCCTGATGGCACTTGAGGGTTTTTTGGCCATTGTGTGACACGGAGTGTTGGACTGGATGGGCCATTGGCCTGATCCAACATGGCTTCTCTTATGTTCTTATGTTAACATTCCAACCACAATTACATACAGTCCACTCAAAGTCCACACATTATATAAATCATTTCAAAGTCCCTTTCCAACTGTATTGCTAGAAAGTCTTTTAAGGAGTATATCACACAGTTAAAGTGTTAAGCCTCTAAATGACAGGTGCTACCACAGCTGAACAAATTCACTCCAACCAGACTTCTTAGAATACTACACGTTGAGAATAAACAAGGATCCAAGAGCCCAACGAACACGCAATGTGAGTCTTTTCAAAGTTGGAGTCCAGTAGTAGCACTGAGACCAACAACGTTTTATTCAGAATGTAAGCTTTCATGTGCATGCACACTTCATCAGACAATTAAATGGGGTACTGTGAGCAATGCTGCACATAGCTGGTGGGCAGTGACTAAGCATGCAAAGTAGTACAAAGTTAGAATCCAATGGCAAAATAGTGACATTAACAGTTTGAAAGAACAAGAAGTTTGGTCTGGACAGCATTTGCATGGGAATACAACAAAGGCAGTAAACATGTCAGAATTGGAGAATGATGGTGAAAGTGTCCCAAGGCAATAAATGCAGAGTCTTTATTTCTCTATTGGTTTAAACTGAGAACGTATTTTTTCTCAGAGGTGTTCCTGTCCACCTAATTTACTTGTAGCGTACAGTACAAACATTGTCCCAGTTTGCCAATGCAAAAAAGAATACGTTAGAATATAGCGGAAGATGAATTTTGCGTATGTAATGAGATAAACAACCAATATCCCTTATTTAAGTTTGTCAATACAAATTTTGATAAGCTGTTCTAAGAGAAATATATTGGGAATATATTGTGGGTGTATAGATCTACTTGGTGAGAATGGGTTTAGCATATGCCGCGAGATAAGAAACCAATATCCCTGTTCAGTCCTGGGGAGATGTTTGTTCCAAGTTTCATAATAACTTACAGTTCGGTTGAAGGCCAACACAGCCACCCTAAGAGCGGTTAGGCCACTGCAAATTCACCCTTTCAGCAGCTGGCTTGTGAAAAGTAATCCTGCAGTGCCCTCTACTGGCAGACAATATGTTTGTTCTCACAACTTTATAGGCCAGTTTTCAAAAGTTTTATTAGTTTCCAAAAGAATGGGAGGGTAAAGGTAGGGGGGAAATAAAAATAAAAGCACAATACATTCTGATCTTATTCTACATAAAATATTTTCAACAAACGCAAGTATGATTCTACGATATTTTCTTTACATACATTGTCCCATATTATTTCGTCTAAACTGTATATGATCCCTTTTAAAATTTTATAGTATTAGTCTTTTGTTCTTATCTAATAATTTTGTCAATTCCAGTACAGGTAAATTTTATAATATAAAGTACAGGAAAAAAGGAAAAAGAAATCAGTTCACACCAAAGAATCTTAAGAGTCTTGAATCTCCAGCCAAGCATATAATAATAATAATAATAATAATAATAATAATAATAATAATAATAATAATAATAATAATAATAATAATAATTGTCAGCCACCAGCGAGCCTGCAGCAAACGTGGACTATTGCACCCTTCTTAAATCTTCGTTCGCGAAGCCAAGCCGAGAGAGAGAGAATAATAATAATAATAATAATAATAATAATAATAATAATAATAATAATAATAATAATAATAATAATAATAATAAATTTATTCTTATATCCTGACCGTTAGAGCAATTCTTCAGTGGAACAGGCTTCCTCCTTGGGAGGTGGTGGGCTCTCCATCCTTGGAGGTTTTTAAACAGAGGCTAGATGAAACGTTTAATTTTATATTCTTATGTTAAATTTTATATGCTGTAAGCCGCCCTGAGCCACCTGGTGGGAAGGGCGGGATACAAATTACAAATAAACTAAACTAAAAACTAAACTAGATGGCCATCTGACAGCAATGAAGATCCTGTGAATTTAGGGGGAGGTTGTGAGTTTCCAGCATTGTGCAGGGGGTTGGACTAGATGACCCTGGAGGTCCCTTCCAACTCTTCTATGATTCTAGGTGGAAAGAAAGCAACTTTAATCTTAAATGCATTCTTCAACTAGCTATTGTTTGGTTTGGTCTGAAGAAATTTCAAGAGACAAACGCCTTCTCTCCAAGCTGGTCGATTGGGTTTTGGAGGGGGCCGGTGTGTGGGTTCGAGAGCCACACAATATGTGTAAAAGAGCCACACGTGGCCCCCGGGCCACAGTTTGGCCACCCCTGTTCCAGAGCAATCCCACGGAGCTGCGTAGGGCAGCTCTGACGACAGCCTGGCTGAAGTCGTGTCCAGTTTTATTGGGAGTCTGGGCAGCTTTCCTCATGTTTCCTTTGCCTGCAGCGCTGACAGGGTTAAACAGCAGAGCTGGCTGCTAGAGAGGCCGAGCAAGGGAGGAGGAGGAGAGGAAAACAGGAGAGCCCCATTTCCTTGTGTGTGTTGGGGGGAGACTTTGCTATTGAATCACCAAAGAGCACAGGGTGGGCTTCAGGGGTGCAACAGCAGGCAAAGGCCTTGCAGCCGGATCCTGGGAAGGTTTGCTCACAAGTAAGTCATTGGTTGGGGGGGGGGGGGGCGGGTAGAGCATAAGCTTTGCAATGGAAGGGACTGTTGCTGTCCTGTCCGTTTTCGGCGGGGAGCTGGTATGAAATAATTTAAAAATGCATGTTTCTAAGAAAGCCCATCCCTAGAGGAAAAAAAAAGGTGGAGCCCATGACCTCCGGATGGTCTCCCGTCCGCCCTTCCAAGGCAAAGGGGTTGAGAGGGCCTTAGCAGATCACAATTAGCAGATGCCATTAACGTGGCAGGACTGGGACCCCTTGAGCGAATGATGGTTCCAAAAAACTGGAAGAAGGTGGACGCAGCGATCTGCGTTGGGAGTGACGACTGAGAAAGGCGTGGCCGAAGCCGGTCTCTTCTATATTTCTTCTCCGACACGAGAAACGGAAGATTGCATCTGAAAGCATGTTTTGGAATACAGTGGACTTTTGTGGACTGGGACTTTAAGACTATTGTATGGTTTGCGGATGCGGAATGAGCAATTTAGGAGCAACTGAATATACTGGAGCTCTGTTACTTTTGACACATCTATAGCGGGTATCCTCTGTTCTTACCAAATCCCCAGGTCGGAGCAGAGGAATCCCCTGGTATGGAGGCCCTCCCCCTCGAAAGCGCCGGGTGGGGGAGGGAAATGTCTGCTGGGCACTCCGTTATTCCTTATGGAGATCGATTCCCATAGGGTATAATGGGGAATTGATTTGCGGGTGTCTGGGGCTCTGGGGCGGCTGTTCTTTGAGGCAGAGGCAGCAAATTTCCAGCGTAGCATCCAGTGCCTCTCCCCAAAGTACCCTCCAAGTTTCTAAAATATTGGACTAGGGGGCCCAATTCTGTGAGCCCCCCAAAGAAGCTGCCTCTATCCTTCATTATTTCCAATGGAGGGAAGGCATTTAAAAGGTGTGCGGTCCCTTTCAACATGGCAGCCGGAACTCCCTTTGGCGTTCAATCATGCTCGCCGCGCCCTTGCTCCTGGCCCCACCTCCAAAGTCTCTTGGCCCCACCCCCAAAGTCTCTTGGCTCCACCCCCAAAGTCTCTTGGCTCCACCCCAAAGTCCCCAGATATTTCTTGAATTGGACTTGGTAACCCTAATGCCGAGGGAAAAGTCCGTTGCCACTTTGGAATCAGGAAGCAATTTTTCCCCAGGCTGGTTTGGCTAGGGATCCCGGGGGAATGCAGGAAATTCACAAATGCTCCCCCCACCCCTCGCCATACATACATTTCCACTGACCCCTGCTCCGTGCCCAGAAGATGGGGGGACAAAACCAAAACTGTTCAGGATCCCTGGGGAAACTGGTCTGGAGAAAAACGGCAAATGTTCACCCCAAAGTGGTGAACAGCATTCCACAAGCATGTAAGAAAGGGCCTCAAGAGCTAAGCAATGATGCAGCCCTTCCTGCCTTCCTTCTCATGGTCTGCCTAAACTCCCAGAATCAACACTATAGCACTGTACAAAATGATCCACAAAGTTACCTGGACAAATCCTTAGAAACTATGCTACTATCTATGCCTTGCTCTAAATCGAAAGAGTTTCAGGCTCAGCATTAGGAAGAACTTCCTGACAGTTAGAAGTGTTCTTCAGTGGAACAGGCTACCTCGGGAGATGGTGGGCTCTCCTTTCTTGGAGGTTTTTAAACAGAGGCTAGATGGCCATCTGACAGCGATGAAGATCCTGTGAATTTAGGGGGAGGTCTTTGTGAGTTTCCTGCATTGTGCAGGGGGTTGGACTAGATGACCCTGGGGGTCCCTTCCAACTCTATCTGGCTCAACATTATGAAGAACTTCCTGACCGTTAGAGCGATTCCTCAGTGGAACAGGCTTCCTCGAGAGGTGAAGAAGAAGATATTGGATTTATATCCCGCCCTCCACTTCAAAGAGTCTCAGAGCGGCTCACAATCTCCTTTACCTTCCTCCCCCACAACAGACACCCTGTGAGGTGGGTGGGGCTGAAACAACTCTCACAGCAGCTGCCCTTTCAAGGACAACCTCTGCCAGAGCTATGGCTGACCCAAGGCCATTCCAGCAGGTGCAAGTGGAGGAGTGGGGGATCAATCCCGGTTCTCCCAGATAAGAGTCCGCACACTTAACCACTACACCAAACTGGCTCTCCTTCCTTGGAGGTTTTTAAACAGAGGCTAGATGGCCATCTGACAGCAATGAAGATCCTGTGAATTTAGGGGGAAGTGTTTGTGAGTTCCTGCATTGTGCAGGAGGTTGGACTAGATGACCCTGGAGGTCCCTTCCAACTCTATGATTCTATGGTTAAGCTGTTACTAGTCACTGTGTCTCACACTCCAGTTCACCCTGGGACAGACAGATCCCAAGAAATCAGAGGCCAAGCTCATAACTCACACAACAGATTTTTATTTTCCTGAAGGACCAAATGGGTATATCTTAAAAGGCTTGATATGTAGTATAGCCTAAACTAGGGGTGACCAATGGTAGCTCTCCAGATGTTTTTTGCCTCCCATCAGCCCCAGCCATTGGCCATGTTGGTTTGGGCTGATGGAAGTTGTAGGCAAAAAACATCTGGAGAGCTACCGTCGACCACCCCTGGCCTAAACAACATTAATCCTGACTTTCAAACTACAAAAAGGATGGTCCTTCTGATCCACTGGGGCAACCATTTGGTGCCTCTTGACCAAGGTCAATGATGTAGCATCATTATCTTTTTTGTATCTTTCTGCCTTTTTGATATCTTTCCCTCTCCCTCTTTATAGTCACACAAGTAAGGATATCTTTCCAGCACTGGAGGTGGCCCACAAGAAGGGGAAGAAGATGGAAGAACAGGATGCGGAAAGACCCAGAATTAGCAAAATATCAAGCAGAGGTCCCCATCCCATCCCAGCAGGGAGTGGTGCTGAATTCTGGGGGGGAAACGCACCAGAGATCATGGCTCAGGACACTATGACTGCTGAGGCACACAGCCAATGCTTCCGGCAGTTCCGTTACCATCAGGCTGAAGGGCCCCGAGAGCTTTGCAGCCAGCTGCATGAACTTTGCAACCTCTGGCTGGAGCCGGAGAAGCACACCAAAAAGCAGATCCTGGACTTGGTGATCCTGGAGCAGTTCCTGATGATCCTGCCGAAGGAAATGCAGTGCTGGGTCCGAGGATGCGAACCGGAGACCAGTTCCCAGGCGGTGGCCCTGGCTGAAGGTTTCCTCCTGAGTCAGGCAGAGGAGAAGAGGCAGGCAGAGCAGGTGAGGCGATTTTCCTTTGCTCATTCAAGCAACAGCCTTACCCTAAGGCTTCCCTGCCAGATATTTCCACCTCTCGAGAATTCTCTAGGCTGGGAAGAAACCTTAACCCTAGTTCTTGCCCCTGTGGTTGAAGCAGCTCTGCTGGTCAATGCAGGGAAAAACTCGGGGGGGGGGGGGGGCAGGATCCATCTGCTGTGCCTGTTCCATGCCTTCTCATACCCTTGCTGCTCTTTCAGGTGTGGGGGCCATCCATGAAGACGGAAAGGACGTTCCCTGAGGCAGAAGGGGCTCCATCCGAGGAAGGGCAGAGGGCTCTGGCCCAGGAGGGTGCCCAAGATGCCCTCTCACGTGGTAAGGCTGTTTTGTGGCTTGATGGGATTGGGGCACACCATGAAGATCTTGGGTAGATAAGGGAAACAGTTGTGCAACCAACCTAGATTTAATCTGTGGGACTCGATACCACAGGATGTACTGATAGCCATTCACTTTAATGGGGCTTAAACTGATTCCTGGGAGGTTGAAAGTATAGACTCTAATCTGCTAGAACCGGCTTCGATTCCCCGCTGCTCCACATACAGAAAAACCTCTGAGAAAGAACTGTCCTCATTTTAACCCAACTTGCTAGCAATAGAATGAACAGACGTTTATTACTTTATTCTCCAATTTCGACACATCACTGCTTTATTGGTTCCCCATGCGAATGTTATCCGGCCAAATGGTCTTTCTGTTTTTTAATTTCACTCTTTTGCCATTGGATTCTAACTTTGTACTGCTTTGGGTTCTAAACCACTGCCTCCCGGATATAAGTAGCTCTGCTCACTGCACCCCATTCCACTGCCTATCGAAGCATGCATGCCTATGAAAGCTTATATTCTCTATAAAACTTTGTTGGTCTTAAAGGTGATACTTTGTTCTATTGCTTCAGACCAACATGGCTGCCCCCCCTGAATCTATCCGACGGGTCATAGTTACCCAGATACTCCTTTTCCCCCTTCTTGAAGATGGGGACAACATTTGCCCACCTCTAATCTTCCGGCACCTCACCTGTTCTCCAACAATTCTCAAAAATAATGGCCAGAGGCTCAGAAATTACATCTGCAGGCTCTTTTAGAACCCTTCAATGCATTTCATCTGGCCCTGAGAACTTGTTTTCATTTAAAGAAACCAGGTGTTTATGTACTATCCCTGTGCTGACCCAATGTTGGAACTTTATACCCTCATTATATGTTCAGTTTTTGCCATGTTGAGCATAGGCAGCTTCAAGAGGGAATTAGATAAAAATATGGAGCAGAGGTCCATCAGTGGCTATTAGCCACAGTGCGTGTATATATATATATATATATATATATATATATATAATTTTTTTGGCCACCGTGTGACACAGAGTGTTGGACTGGATGGGCCATTGGCCTGATCCAACATGGCTTCTCTTATGTGACACAGAGTGTTGGGCTGAATGGGCCACTGGCCTGAACCAACATGGCTTCTCTTATGTTCTTATGTGACACAGAGTGTTGGACTGGAGGGGCCATTGGCCTGATCCAACATGGCTTCTCTTATGTTTCCCTCAGAGGGAAGACTGAGGTAAAATAGGAATTGAGCAGTTCTGCCCTCTCTTCATCATCTGTTACAATTTCATTTCCCTGTCCTCGCAATGGGCCTACTATGTCCTTGATCTTTTCCTTACTCTCAGCATAAGAAAAGAACCCTTTTTTTTGTTGTTTTTAGCATCTTTAGCTAGGTTAAGCTCATACTGAGCTTTAGCTTTCATAACTCTTTCTCTACAAGCACTGGTGTTCATATTCATTCTTGGTTATAAGGCGGTCCTTCCATTTCCTAAATGAGTCTTTTTTATTCCTCAAGTCTTTAGAGAGCTGTTTATGGACCCACCTTGGCTTCTTTTGAATTCTCCCATTTTTTCTTCTCATAGGAATCGACTGTGATTGTGCTTTCAATATTTCGCTTTTAAGAAACTCCCACCCCTCTTGAACCCCCTTCTCCTTAAGTATTTGTGATCATGGGATTTTGCCCAGCATAGTTCTAAGTTTGTTGAAGTCTGCCTTTCTGAAGCCCCACCTATACGTCTGATACATGCTGCTCTTTCACACTCCTAGAGAATCAAGGAGGAACTTAATGCAGGTTTACTCAAAAGTAAGCCTGCATAGCATCAGGACCGCAGTCAGCCTCTGAACACTGACCCATAGGTAGGTGAATATTTCCATTGTGTGTGAAGTGGGTTAAAAAGGTAAAGGTAGTCCCGTGTGCAAACACCAGTAGTTTCTAACTCTGGGGTGATGTCGCATCACGACGTTTTCAGCGCAGGGTGGTTTGCCATTGCCTTCCCCAGTCATCTACACTTCCCCCTAGCAAGCTGGGGACTCATTTTACCTACCTCGGAAGGATGGAAGGCTGAGTCAATCTTGAGCCGGCTTCCTGAACCCAGCTTCCACCGGGATCGAACTCAGGTCATGAGCAGAGAATTCAGACTGCAGTACTGCAGCTTTACCACTCTGGAGGGGCAAACAGGCAGGTTTTCAAGCTTTTCTCCCCCACCTCAGAGGTCACCCGTGGACCTAGAGCAGGGAAAGAGAGCACGAGCTGAGGGAGCCACTGGAACGAGAGACCGATTAAAGACGGTAGTGCAGATTCATAGCTCTTGTAGGAGCTGCATTTACTAACCTTGATGTCAAGGCAAAGAGAGATGCATAATGATGCAAATGGCGGTCAGTGATTTCTATGGTACCTTTGTGTTTCCTTCTTCTACTGGTGCCAATTCCCTAACCTTTCCCTATGCTGGTCTTATGAGGACTGCTATTCCCAGCTTTTGATAACAAAATCTCCTAGCATGGTCGTGCTGTCAAGTGCATACATACATACATATATATATATATATATATATATATATATTGCTTTTTTTGCAAAGAAAGTATTAAGAGTTTTAAGAAAGACGTGTTTAATATTTGTACGTGCCTTGTGGCTCTTAAACATCTGACATTTATTGCATGTGGCTCTTACATAAAACAAGTTTGGACATCCCTGGCATAGTGCAAAGTATCAAGTGTCATATTGCTTAGATGCCAGACTGGGGGAAGATGCACTCAGGATGGATGATGCAATCACAATATGGGCTGGAGGAACCATCCAGTGTGATTGTGCCACTCAACAGTTGCAGGAGAAATAGTGGGGAGGGAAAAAGTGCCAGTGTGTTAATAAATATCAATACTATCCCACAAAAAGCACACAGAGCGCAACGTGATATCAAACACAAAATTAATCTACTTCCTCATTCAGGCCATGTGGATGTAAAGTGTTTGGAACGTGAATCCAATAGGTCTCTCTTGCTCTTAGCCATTGCAAAAGCTGTAAATTATGAGGTCGGATCTTTTCTGTCACCCAGAAGCACAGCTGTTTATCTTTTTGCTTCAATGTCTTGAAATGCGACCCAAGGAGCGTTTTTCTGAGCTCCAGAGCTCACAGGGCACATTTCAAGTCTCACAGTAGCCTGAAACATGACAGCAGCATTTATAACTCCCCAAAGCTCATGAGGATCTGGTGCTCCTCTTCTGCCTCACCCACAATGTTTCTAAAAATCATTGCAGATTTTTTTGAGTGTACCTAGCACAAAGGATAACAACCCTGGAAATGGGGTGTTTGTGTGTGTGTGTGAATCAGGATTCAAGCAAGTAAATGAAATGCAAAGGCTCATCTAACAGTCTTCCTTCCTCCTTTGTCTCCTTTGCAGTCGGTGCACAGATGCTCTCAAGCCGTCGTCTTTGCACAGATGTGGAAGCAGCTGCTGCGCCTCTGGTCCAGGTAGGTGAGATGAGAGGGAGGATGGCCTGGGTCCCCCCTTCCTTCTCAGTGGGGCTTTTGTTCCTGACCTTGCTGCTAAAGTGCCTGGACAAGAGAAGGAGAAGAAGACTGCAGATTTATACCCTGCCCTTCTCTCTGAATCAGAGACTCAGAGTGGCTTACAATCTCCTTTATCTTCTCCCCCCCCACAACAGACACCCAGTGAGGTGGGTGGGGCTGGAGAGGGCTCTCACAGCAGCTGCCCTTTCAAGGACAGAGGCTCAGAGTAGCCTACAATCTCCTTTCCCTTCCTCCCCCACAACAGACACCCTGTGAGGTGGGTGGGGCTGAGAGGGCTCTCACAGCAGCTGCCCTTTCAGGGACAGAGGCTCAGAGAGGCCTACAATATCCTTTCCCTTCCTCTCCCACAACAGACACCCTGTGAGGTGGGTGGGGCTGGAGAGGGCTCTCACAGCAGCTGCCCTTTCAAGGACAGAGGCTCAGAGCGGCCTACAATATCCTTTCCCTTCCTCTCCCACAACAGACACCCTGTGAAGTGGGTGGGGCTGGAGAGGGCTCTCACAGCAGATGCCCTTTCAAGGACAACCTCTGCCAGAGCTATGGCTGACCCAAGGCCATTCCAGCAGGTGCAAGTGGAGGAGTGGGGAATCAAACCCGGTTCTCCCAGATAAGAGTCAACGCACTTAACCACCACACCACAGCTGACTCTGAACCCCACTCCCTTTACATATGTCAAGCTCTCCATGCTGCATATACCTGGAATTATCCTTTCCAGTGTGCCTTCTCTGCCTGGCATGATCTCTGACAAGGGAACCTGCTTTCTCTTTCAGTGTCCCTTTTCCTTCGAGGAGGTGGCCGTGTATTTCACGGAGGCCGAGTGGGCATTGTTGGATCAAGGCCAAAGAGCTCTCTACAGGGAGGTGATGCTGGAGAACTATGGGAGCGTGGCCTCTCTGGGTAAGGATCTTTCATAGGCGCCAAAGGTGCAAATTGCTGCCGTTGGGATGGTGCATAGATCCAGATATTGAATACAAATAAATCATTTTCAGGTGTGCCCCACTACTTGTTCTCTGTTGGGGGTCTGGAGGAGTTGGGTGGCAGCAATAACAATGTTCTTCATAGCTGGGTAGACTGGCCCAAGACATGAATGTCAGATGTATTATAAAAATTATTGTAAAATACAGGTGCTGTGGTGACAGTATGAATAGCTGAGGGTGGATAAGCTTGCTTGCTTGCTTCCTTCCTTCCTTTGAACTGTAAACTGGCAGAGCCTGACCAAGAGAGAGATCTTGGGGTCGTGGTAGATAACTCACTGAAAATGTCAAGACAGTGTGCGATTGCAATAAAAAAGGCCAACGCCATGCTGGGTATTATTAGGAAGGGAATTAAAAACGAATCAGCCAGTATCATAATGCCCCTGTATAAATCAATGGTGCTGTCTCATTTGGAGTACTGTGTGCAATTCTGGTCACCGCACCTCAAAAAGGATATTATAGCACTGGAAAAAGTGCAGAAAAGGGCAACTAGAATGATTAAACACTTTCCCTATGAAGAAAGGTTAAAACGCTTGGGGCTCTTTAGCTTGGAGAAACGTCGACTGCGGGGTGACATGATAGAGGTTTACAAGACTATGCATGGGATGGAGAAGGTAGAGAAAGAAGTCCTTTTCTCCCTTTCTCACAATACAAGAACTCGTGAGCATTCAATGAAATTGCTGAGCAGACAGGTTAAAACGGATAAAAGGAAGTACTTCTTCACCCAAAGGGTGATTAACATGTGGAATTCACTGCCACAGGAGGTGGTGGCAGCTACAAGCATAGACAGCTTCAAGAGGAGATTGGATAAAAATATGAAGCAGAGGTCCATCAGTGGCTATTAGCCACAGTGTGTGTGTGTGTATATATTTTGGTCACTGTGTGATACAGAGTGTTGGACTGGATGGGCCATTGGCCTGATCCAACATGGCTTCTCTTATGTTCTTATGAATGGTTCCTCATCCTCTTGGGAAGGAGTGACAAGTGGAGTGCCTCAAGGATCTGCCCTAGGGCCTGTTTTCTTCAACATCTTTATAACTGATTTGGATGAAGGAATAGAAGGAATGCTTATTAAATTTGCAGATGATACTAAATCAGGAGGGGTTGCAAATACAGTAGAATGGTGTTTCCCTACTGCAGGGTCAGGACCTGGTACCGGGCCACACAGGGCTCAATGCCGGGCCCTTGGACCTCCCGTCCCTTGGCCGACCCCCGCGCCTCCCCCCCGCCCCCCGCTGTGTCACACCCCCCAGCCTCCTTATCCCTCCCTTCTCCACCACTGGTAAATTTCAGGCTTTGTAAAACCGCCTAGGCGTCTTAGTGGATCATACACTGAACATGAATCAACAGTGTGATTCCATGGCTAAAAAGGCAAATGCAATTTTGGGCTGTATCAACCAGTGTTCCCTCTAAGCTGAGTTAGTGTGAGTTAGCTTACAGATATTTAGCCTCCAGCTCACACATTTTTGTCTTAGCTCAGGAAGGATGACCCCAGAGCACACTAATTTATGCAGTAGCTCACAACTTTAATGCCAGTAGCTCACAAAGTAGAATTTTTGCTCACAAGATTCTGCAGCTTAGAGGGAACATTGGTATCAACAGAAGTATAGTGTCCAGATCATGTGAAGTGATGGTATTGCTTTACTCTGCTCTGGTAAGACCTCACCTAGAGTATTGTGTTCAGTTTTGGGCACCACATTTTAAGAAGGTTATAGACAAGCTGGAATGGGTTCAGAGGAGGGCGACGAAGATGATGAGGGGTCTAGAGACAAAGTCCTACGAAGAAAGGTTGAAGGAGCTGTGCATATTTAGCCAGGAGAGGAGGTGATATGATCACCGTCTTCAAGTTCTTGAAGGACTGTCATATAGAGGATGGTGCGGAATTGTTTTCTGTGGCCCCAGAAGGTAGGACCAGAACCGACGTATTGAAATTAAATCAAAAGAGTTTCTAACTCCACATTAGGAAGAGCTCCCTGACAGAGCGGTTCCTCAGTGGAACAGGCTTCCTCTCCTTCTTTGGAGATTTTTAAACAGAGCCTAGATGGCCATCTGACAGCAATGTGGATCCTGTGAATTTAGGGCAGGGGGTATTTGTGAATTTCCTGCATTGTGCAGGGAGTTGGACTAGACAGTCTTAGAGATCCCTTCCAACTCTATGATTCCTTCATTCCTTCGTTCGTTCGTTCCTTCCTATTGCAGTTATCAAACATTTGATGTTTATTCTATGTGGCTCTTACATTAAGCAAATTTGGCCTCCCCTGGTCTCTTGCCATCTGGTATCATGTGATTTTCCAAATCCAATCATGGGGCTCACTTGATGAACCCTCTAGAACAGGAGTGGTCAACGGTAGCTCTCCAGATGTTTTTTTGCCTACAACTTCCATCAGCCCCAGCCATTGGCCATGTTGGCTGGGGCTGATGAAAGTTGTAGGCAAAAAAAATCTGGAGAGCTACCATTGGCCACCCCTGCTCTAGAAGATGACTACTTTGTTCTTACCTCCCTCCTCCCTTCTTGTTACAAAACTGAACACAGGTTCCCATGATGGGCCAACTACCACATTCTTGAATCTGGCCTTGAAAGAGACAGGGATGGTGTATGCAGGGAGGCCCAATTGCAGACACTTGCAAGGCCTAATATTCACATTAACCCATGGGAAGAAATCAGGGTGCTTTGCCTCACAAGAGGGTATTTCCTTCTCTAGCGAGCTGGCTGTGAGTGGGTGTCCTTCACAGTTATGTCAAAGGAATGGGCAAGGAATAGGAATGCTTTTCTTCTTGCCAACTATTGTTTCAGTAGAGTTATAAAGTCCACTGGATTACAAGGGAAGGATGCCTTCTGGGACCTAAAATCTGGAGGCTCAGAAGCACCATATGGGCCTAAACTCAGCAGTAGGTCTTCAGGGACTGGGGTATCCTCCAATACTGAATATTCTGGGGAATGCTGGAGGAGGGGGTTAGTTAAGATCAACCAAGCTGGATGAGGCCAAAGGGCCATCTGTCCTTTTCTACTGCATTCCCAGAGATGCCTTTGGACCTTCCCTGCCCTCCCAGGATGTAATGGGGTTTCCTTTTTTATTCCAGCAGGGGATGATCAGAGGAATGAGGAGGTCGAGGAACTGCATCATCTATCACCTGATGAAGTCAAGAATGAAGAGGAAAGAGGAAACTTTGAGAACAAATGCAGAACCAAGAGGCAGAAAGGCAGCTGCATAGTCAACGAGAGGGATCGACCCATTCCTTGTGAAGGGGGGCATGCCCATGATGTAATTCACTTAGCAGAGGAAACATACAAATGCTTGGAGCGTGGGATGAACTTCTCAGATAAAACCCAATATGATATCCATTTGCAAATGCACAGCAGAAAGGAGAGCCATCAATTTTTGGAGTATAAAAAAAGCGTCCTTTGTAGAGCAGAGCTCCTTGTAGACCAAGAGACAGATGCAGGAGAGAGACATTATAGGTGCTCAGACCATGGTGAAGGTTTTTCGCAGAAATTAGACCTTATTAAACACCAAAGGATTTATTCAGGAGACAAGCCATTTATCTGTTCAGAGACTGGAATTACATTCTCTGATGGAAAAAGGTATAATGTGCATTTTCCAAAGCACGCTATAATGAAGACATATAAATGTTTTTATTGTGGAAAGTACTTTAAATGCAGATCAGAGCTTATTGTGCACCAAAGAACTCACACAGGGGAGAAACCTTTTGAATGCTTAGAGTGCGGAACAAGATTCAAGCGGAGGAGCTATCTGCAACAGCACCTAAAAACCCACACAGGGGAAAAACCTTTTGAATGCTCAGAGTGTGGGAAGAGATTCATTCGAAATAGTGACCTTCAACGGCACCTAAGAACCCACACAAAGGAGAATCCTTTTGAATGCTCAGAGTCTGGGAACAAATACAGTCAGAGTTGTGACCCTCAAAAGCATCTATCAACACCCACTGGAAAGAAACCATTTGAATGTGCAGAGTGTGGAAAGAGATTCAAGTGGAGTAGCAGTCTTCAACAGCATCAAAGAATACACAGGGGGGAGAAACCTTTTGAGTGCTCAGAGTGTGGGAAACGATTCAGTCAGAATGGCAATCTTCTTGTCCACCAAAGAATGCACACAGGTGAGAAACCTTTTCAGTGCTCAGAGTGTGGTATAAGGTTTAGGTGGAGGAGTAATCTGCAGCGACATCTAATAACCCACACGGGGGAAAAACCTTTTGAATGCTCAGAGTGTGGAAAGAGGTTCATTCGAAATACTGACCTTCAGCGGCACCTAAAAACCCACAGAAAGGAGAACCCTTTTGAATGCTCCGTGTGTGGGAAGAAATACAGTCAGAGTTGCAACCTTCAAAAGCATCTATCAACTCACACTGGAGAGAAACTATTTGAATGTGCAGAGTGTGGAAAGAGATTCAAGTGGAGTAGCGGTCTTCAACAGCATCAAAGAATACACAGAGGGGAGAAACCTTTTGAGTGCTCAGAGTGTGGGAAAAGATTCAGTCAGACTGGCAATCTTCTAAAGCATCAAAGAACCCACACAGGGGAGAAACCTTTTGAGTGCTCTGAGTGTGGAAAGAAATTCAGTTGGAGTGATCATCTTCAACGGCATCAAGAAACCCATCGACCGCATGAAGGAACCCACAGACAGGAGAGATCTTTTGAATGTTCAGAGTGTGGAAAGAGGTTCAGTCGGAGTAGCGATCTTCAGCGGCATCAAAGAACCCACACAGGGGAGAAGCCTTTTGAATGCTCACAATGTGGAAAGGGATTCGCTGAGAGTGGTGGTCTTCTAAAGCATCAAAGAACTCACACAGGGGAGAAACCTTTTGCGTGTTCAGAGTGTGGAAAAAGGTTCAGTGATAAAGGCTCCCTTCAACGGCATCAAAGAATCCACACGGACGAGAAACCTTTTGAATGCTCAGAGTGTGGAAAGAGATTCAGATGCAGTGGTGATCTTCAACAACATCAAAGAAAGCACACAGAGGAGAAGCTTTTGAACACTCAGAGTATGGAAAGACCTGCAGCGTCCCTCTTCAACAGCATCTAAGAACCTACACTAAGGAAAAATCTTCTGAATGCTCAGAGTTTGAAAAAAGAGATTAATTAATCAAAGCTGTGAGCTTCAAAAACATTACACAGGGAGAATACATTTGAATGCTCAGAGTATGAAAAAGAGATTAATTCATCAAAGCTGTGAGCTTCAAAAACATCACACAGGGAGAAAACATCTGAATGCTCAGAGTATACAAAGGGACTCTGTCAGCCTGGCCACCTTCAACAACATCAGGGAACCCACACAAGGAGAAACCATGTAACTGCTTAACTTGTGATAAGAGCTTTTCTCTTATTTCACAAGACCATAGAAAGGGTTGAAACTGTGTACATTCTTGTAAAGTCCTTGCATCTGCCCAGAACCCTTACCCTAACCTGGAGGAACTGATAGTGCTGAGAAATGTCTCCCCCCGCCCCATGAGTGCTGAAACTCAGGTTTCCAAAATGGCTCAGTTTTTTCTTTGTGGGCAAAGGAGGGAAGGGAGAACTGTGACCCAGCTGCATTCCAGGTGTGCTGAAAACTGCCTGCTTTGCCACACATCTGGCCCGCCCCTCTCCTCTTTCTCCACTCCCTGCAGAGACCTCCCAATTTCGAAGTAACTGCCTAGAGAGGTAGGAAGTGAATAGAAAGTTCCCAGGCAGGCTTTGGGGTACTTCCCAGCAATGCACTGGGGCTGAAGGTAATGTTTTTCCTGGAAAGAGAGTGGGAATTTTAAAGAGGGCTGCCAAGGAAGAATGCAGCCTCATATGGAGAAGGAGACCTCTGTTCAGTGCTCTCCTCAGCAGCAGCCATTTTCTGTCAGGCCATGCAGGTGTCTAGGTAAAATGGACCAAGGGGGGCAATCTTGTCAGTTTGTAAGCTTTAAATGCCTCTAGTCCTTGTAGCATGTAGCTAGGCAGGGGTGGCCAATGGTAGCTCTCCAGATGTTTTTTGCCTATAACTCCCATCAGCCCCAGCCATTGGCCATGCTGGCTGGGGCTGATGGGAGTTGTAGGCAAAAAAAATCTGGAGAGCTACCATTGGCCAGCCCTGAGCTAGGGTATGTGTAGGGACCAGGGGAAGAAGGATGTGTTTCTAAGCAAATTTCAATTTTCATAGACTTCTAGAGTTGGAAGGGATCTCCAGGGTCATCCAGTCCAACCCCCTGCACAATGCAGGGAATTCACAAATACCTCCCCCTAAATTCACAGGATCCTCATTGCTGTCAGATGGCCATCTAGCCTCGGTTGAAAAACCTCCAAAGAAAGAGAGCTGGAGTTGGAAGGGACCTCTAGGGTCATCTAGTCCAACCCCCTGCACAATGCAGGAAACTCACAAACACCTCCCCCTAAATTCACAGGATCTTCATTGCTGTCAGATGGCCATCTAGCCTGTTTAAAAACCTCCAAGGAAGGACAGCCCACCACCTCCCGAGGAAGCCTGTTCCACTGAGGAACCGCTCTAACGGTCAGGAAATTCTTCCTAATGTTGAGCCAGAATCTTTTGATTACATTTCAACTCATTGGTTCTGGTCCTACTTCCGGGGGCCACAGAAAACAATTCCACACCATCCTCTAGATCAGCGTTTCCCAAAGCCTGGGTCGTGACCCAGCACCGGGCCTTGGAGCCCTCAGCGCTGGTCCATGGAGCTTCCAGTCCTCTGGCCGCCCCTCCCTCCACCTTCCCCCACATCACGCCTCCCGCCCCCGGGTTGTGCGCCTCCATACCTCCTTCTCCCTTCCTTTCCTACCTCAGGCACGTTAGTTTCATGCTGCACAAAGCCCTTCCTTCCCCCCACATCACCTGATCACTTGGAAATTGGCATGGAGCTCATTCCACGCCAGGCCAAGCTGGCGGCAGCTCAAACAGACCGTGGCCGAAAAGGGCGTGTTGCTCCTCCTTCCCTGGCACTTCCTTCCCATCCAGGAAGTGCTGGGGAGGGAGGAGCCACACGCCCTTTTCGGCTGCTGTCTGTTTGTGCTGCCGCCAGCTTGGCCTGGCATGGAATGAGCTCCGCATCGATTTCTGAGCGATCGGGCCGCCGGGCGGGGGGGGGGGGGAGGAAGGGCTTTGTACAGCTTGAAACTGACCTGCCAGAGGTGGGGAAGGGAGGGATAAGGAGGCGCAGAGGCTTATGACTGGGGGTGGGGGGTGGGAGTGAGGCACAATGCGGAGGAAGGTGGGGGGAGGGGTGGCCAGTGGACTGGAGGCCCCGTGGCCCGGCGTTGAGAGCTCTGTGAACAGATTTCCCAGTGAGTGTCCTTTCTTTCACTCTTTCCTTCCTTTCACCCTTTTCCTTCCTTCCTATTTCCTTTCTCTTCCTTTCTCTATATTTGTTTCCAACTCTTTCTTTCTTTCTTTCTTTCTTTCTTTCTTTCTTTCTTTCTTTCTTTCTTTCTTTCTTTCTTTCTTTCTTTCTTTCTTTCTTTCTTTCTTTCTTTCTTTCTTCCTTCCTTCCTTCCTTTCTTTCTTTCTTTCTTTCTTCCTTTCTTCCTTTCTTCCTTTCTTCCTTTCTTTCCCTCTTTTTTTCTTCCTTCTCTCTCTCTCTTGTTCTGTCAGTAGGTCTTTTTCTGTCTTTCTTCCTTCCTCTTTCTCTCTCCCTGTCAGTCAGTTTTTTCCCCTGTCTTCCTTCCTTCCTTCCCTCCTTTCTTCCTTGCCATTGCTAATCTGAATAGACCTGGAGAGGGGGGGAGAAGCTTTAAATGCCCTGCCATTTCATGTTTTCCCAGGCTGAGAACATTTTATATTTTTAGTTTTCTGCTGTGTGGTCCTTGTGCTTTTTCTTATTGTTTTGTTTTTACAATTGCATTGCAAAATCCCACTATTCTTCTACCTTTCCTAAACAAAACATTGCAAGAGTTTAGGCTTGTTTGTACAGCATTTCCTGTCTCCCGGCTCCACCCCCAAAGTCTCCTGGCTCCACCTCCAAATTTTTATGGGCCACGAAGGAGAGGTGTAAAAATAACTGGGTCACGGGGGGGGGGGGATGTTTGGGAAACCCTCCTCTAGATAACAGCCCTTCAAGTACTTGAAGATGGTGATCATATCACCTCTCAGCCGCCTCCTCTCTAGGCTAAACATGCCCAGCTCCTTCAGCCTTTCCTCATAGGACTTGGTCTCCAGACCCCTCACCATCTTCGTCACCCTCCTTTGTTTGTTGATCTGGTGTTGTGCTAAATGTATGCTTGTAAATGCTCCCTTTTGAATAACTTTTAATCTTTTGATGCAGGTAGTGGTTCCCTGTACCACATCGTTTGCCCAACTCCTTTGGATACATTATTTTGCAAGAGGATCTCCAGGGTGGAGGGAAGCATTCATTGTGCACATGGCCATCTCTCCAGGGGAGCCAGGGTTGCCAAATTCCCACTGGCTGCCAACGGGGGACTTTTAATCATGTGTGCTTTGTGTACACAGTGTAATGACATCACCTGGAAATGATGTATTGCACTGGGCACATCGCATAAGGACACTCTAGCAATTTGGGAGAAACTCTTATGGTTTTGCTTGGGGATGCTCTAGCAATTTTTGGGGGGGGGACTCTATGGCACCACAGAGTTTCCACCCAAATTGCTAGAGCGTCCCTGAACAACTTGCCCGGTGCAATCTGTCACTTCTGGATGACATCATCACAGCGCACGCCACCGCACATAACTGGGCTCTTTGGGGGCGGGGAACCCCCCAGCAGCCTGCTCTATGCCAGTGGGTTGGGGCCCCCAAAATGGAGCTTGGGAAGTCTTAAGGGGAGCCCCAAACAACATTTGGTCTCAGTGGCAGCCAGGTTTTTGGCAGTGGGATACCTTGAGGCTAGGCCTCAGAATAAGGAGGGAGAACTGTGAGTCCAAAGCCTTTGGGGGAATATGTGCTCCTGAATGTGAACAGCCTGCATCCAGAATTGACCAATGGTTCTTTTCTGGCAAGGAGGCCTGAAATGGCAGGAGGGTCAAAATGGCTGCCTGGAATCACAAGGAGGTACCTGCCTCTCACTATTGGTGATGTCCCCTCTTTTTTACTCTTTTAAGAAAGCTGTGTGTGTGTGTGTATGTGTGTGTGTGGAGAGGGTGGGATTGGTGAGGGTGAGGGAGTGGGGCTAGAGGATTTCATTGCAGGCTCCTCATCTTAGGGACAAAGCACAGAGTCAAGAGTTTTTCCTGAAGAGCTCTATAAGGAAAGGAGGCCAGATGACAGTGTGTGGTGTGTGTTGTGAAAGAGCAAACTGAAGTGGTACCATGTGGGAAGAACAGGGTCTTCTATTTGGGCCTTCAGTTTTGGGGGAAATGAGGTATTGCCTGTATCTTAAGATGTGGGATAGGCCAAGGTCACCTTTGCACCCAACTTCAACTTCAACTGAGGCATTGGTATAACCCTTTTGGTCCAGTTCCTATCAGAAGAGCACCAGATCACTGTGCGTGTGTTTTTTGGAATCCTAGTTACTCTAAAAATTTTGGTAATGGAAGGAAAAGGATACCTTGAACACAGAGCTGGGGAGATGTATATGGTAAGCCATGGTTCTCCCGCACTCAAGTCCTCCTATTCTTAGTGGTTAAACTGTCCCTTCAACATCTCTTTTATTCATAAAATTATCAACTGATAATTCCCCTCCAAGCCACGAAAACCTTCAGCTGCCCATATCCACACATTAAGCCTCCACTCAAGGGATAGGAGATTTTATTCTTGAGCTGGCAGCCTCACCAGCCCTGTGACTCCCACATAGTTTGAGGAGAAGAAAATGCCTCAGAAGCATTTAAGGTCAATGTAGTGTACTGCAAATGAAGACCCTTTGTTGGAGTGGCTCCTTACCGCTGCATGCAGATTGACCGCCCTTGCTGAGCCAGTCAATCAGGTAATAGCCATTTGAATGAAGCCTATTGTTTGAGAGGCTCCTTGCAGTTACACTCAGAGTGGCTGCCCTTGCTGAACCAGCCAGTGAGGTAATATCCATTTGAATGAAGGCCATGCAAATGAGAGTTCCGAGCACCTGCTTGTCTATTGGGTTGTTTACTGCTGGAGGTGTTTTGGGTGGAGTTTCTGTGTATATAGTTGTGGCTAGCCTCATGTGTTTTCTGTTGGGTTTTGACAGTAATTAAAAAAGCTATGCTGGAATCACTATAGTGTCTAACCCGCTACTTTTCAGTCAGCATTTTCATTTATTGTCTTGTTGATCTTGTGGGGAGGGGGGATTTCCCCTCCTACAGTTTCCCTCAGATCCCCTGCCTCTCAGCCTCACCTTCCTCAGGGTTGTTGTTTTGAGGATAAAATGAGGAAGGGGAGTTTGATGTTGTAAACTGTTTTGGGTTCCCTTTGGGGACAAAATGGAGGGTATAAATATCTAATATTTAAAAAAAATGGAAGGAAAGGAAAGGTCCCCTGTGCAAGCACCAGTCGTTTCCGATTCTGGGGTGACGTTGCTTTCACAACGTTTTCACAGCAGACTTTTTTACGGGGTGGTTTGCCATTGCCTTCCCCAGTCTTCTACACTCCCCGCCCCCCCCCAGCAAGCTGGGGACTCATTTTACCGACCTTGGAAGAATGGAAGGCTGAGTCAACCTTGGGCCGGCTACCTGAATCCAGCTTCCGCCAGGATTGAACTCTGGTCGTGAGCAGAGAGTTCAGACACACAGTACTGCAGTACTGCTGCTTTACCACTCTGCGCCACGGGGTCACTTTAAAAATGGAAACTGCACCTTTATTGGTGTCCCTGAGAAATTTTTTATTTTCATTACAGCCTTCAGTTATGAAAAGCATCTGCATGTTTCTTGTCCGGTATAAAGACTTGAAAAATGTGAAACTCAGTTGGGAGGAGGGGTTAAATTATGTTTTTAAAGATGAGCATGTATTAATAACCTTCTGTGGCCCCATGGAGAACAAACACATGACCTCAAATACAGGAAGAAAGCATCCTTCCAGGAGCTTTTAACAGTATTTCTTGGAGGGAAGGACAGAGTCTGGATTCCGAATTTGGACACACACACCCTTCTCTGCCTTCAACTGCTTACCTTGTCTCCAGAAATAAACTCCCAGCTAACTCTTATGAATTAGGTTTTCTCCTTCGGAGTGTATATCGAATCATAGAGTTGGAAGGGACCTCTAGGGCTATCTAGTCCACCACCTGCACAATGCAAGAAATTTGCAAATACCTCCCCCCCTCCCAACACCCCCAATGACCCCCTGGTCCATGCCTGGAAGATGGCAGAAAACCCTCCAGGATCCCAGGCCAAACTGGCCTGGAAAAGATTGCTTCCTGGCGAACAGCATTTTCCTGGGTGTATATAAATGGCCACAAGAACTGAGCACTGATGCAACCCTTCCTGCCCTCCTCATGATCTGCCTCATTGCTTTGGGGTGGGGTCTTAAACATCCCCCTTTCCTTGGCACTGGGTGAATTAAAGATTTTGTCGAAAAAGAGAAATCCTTGCCTGGGTGTCAAGTCCACACGTCTGGCAATAACGAGATCCTTTGTATTTTCAAATAGATACATGTATTGTAGAGAGCGAGACATCTCACCTGGAGGTCAGCGTGAAGACTGGATAACAAAAGCAGAGCAAGCATTATATAGATGAGCACTGGCCGTTAATAATTGGCATGCATCTTTCAAACCTAAAGGCTACAGGGTTGAAATAACATCTCTTTGTTGTTGTTGTTTAGTTGCACAGTCCAGTCCGAATTTCTGCAACCCCATGGACCGAGTCACGCCAGGCCCTCCTGTCTTCCACCATCCTCCGAAGTCTGCTCAAATTCGTGTTAGTTACATCAGTAATGCTGTCCAGACGTCTCATCTTTTGCCGTCGCCTTCTTTTGCCTTCTGTCTTTCCTAGCATCAGGATCTTCTCCAGGGAGTGCCCCCTTCTCATTTGGTGGCCAAAGTATTTGAGCTTCAGCATCTGACCTTCCAGGGAACAGTCTGGGTTGATTTCTCTTAGGACTGACTGATTTGATCTTCTTGCAGTCCAAGGGACTCTCAAGAGTCTTCTCCAGCACCACGTCTCAAACATCTCTAGTCTACTACAAAGCGCACAGAAACTGATAACCCGGGGGAATAAAGGGAGAGTTAGAGGCTTTGCCACCTCGCATTCTTCCAGAGACATAACACAGGCATGAACCATAAAACAAGAGTTACTGCTGTAAGCCAGATAGGATAACAGACAGGGGACTTGACACTGGGTTTGGAGAAAACCGTCTGACAAGGAAAACGGGGAAATGGGGGAGTAGGGTTGCCAGGGGATCCCCCAGTTTGGAGGCCCTCCTCTCGCTTCAAGGTCATAAAAAAGCGGGGGTAGGGAAGTAGGAAATGTCTGCTGGGCACTCCATTATTCCTTATGGAAACCAATTCCTATAGGGTATAATGGAAAACTGATCAATGGATATCTGTGGCTCTGGGGGGGGGGCTGTTTTTTGAGGTAGAGGCACCAAATTTTCAACATAGCATCCAGTGCCTCTCTCCAAAATATCCTCCAAGATTCAAAAGGATTGGAGCAGGGGGTCCAATTCTATGAGCCCCAAAAGAAGGTGCTCCTATCCATTATTTCCAGTGGCGTGAAGACATTTAAAAGGTGCGCGGCACCTTTAAACACGACAGCAAGAACTCTCTTTGCAGTTCAGTGATGCTTGTCACAATCTTGCTCCTGGCTCCACCCCCAAAGTCCCCAGATATTGCTTGAATTGGACTTGGCAACCTTATAGGGGAGACGAGAGAGCTTCTTGAAAGCCCTGAGCTAGAGTCTCTGGAGACTATCACAACACAGACGCGCCTATCACTCTAGGCCTGGTGGTGGCAGCAGAGAGTTAGCCCCAGGTGAGGTCTTACCAGAGCAGAGTAAAGCGATACCATCACATCACGTGATCTGGACACTAGACTTCTGTTGATACAGCCCAAAATTGCATTTGCCTTTTAAGCAAGACTATTAGCAGATATTGATCCAAATGTTACTCCGGCAGTTGCAAGGTATTTGTCTATGGCATGTAATGGCATCATTTCCCACTGTAAAATTCTATATCCATGTTTTCCATATTGCATAGTTATGTTTTGTTATTGTCTGTATACTAATTCTTTTGTCGGCTTCTGATGTGTTGGCCATTGAGCACTAATACAAGACTGACTGACTAAGTCAATTGCATGTCTCAGTGGCACAAAATGGGAAGCTGCAGGGCCTATTTTCAAACATTTCCAAAATCTGTTTGAAAACATATCCAGATAATGTTGATAGTCAACTATTGATGTTTTGGGGTTGCCAGCTTCCAGCTGGGGGCAGGGGATCCCCTGGTTTGGAGACCTTCCTCCCACTTTAGGGTTAGCAGAAAGCAGGCGGAGGGGGAATGTCCCCATAGGGTGAAATGGAGAATCGATCCATGGCTATCTGGGGGCTCTGAGGGGTTGTTTTTTTGAGGTTGAGGCACCAAATTTTCAGCATAGGATCTGGCGCCTCTCAAAAAAAACCCCCTCCAAGTTTCAAAAAGTTTGGACCAGGGGGTCCAATTCTATGAGCCCCAAAAGGAGGTGTTCCCATCCTCCATTATTTCCAATGAAGGGAAGGCATTTAAAAGGAGTACAGTCCCTTTTAATGTGATGGCCAGAACCAGTGTTCCCTCTAAGCTGAGTTAGCGTGAGCTAGCTCACAGATTTTTAGCCTCTAGCTCACACATTATGCGGCCCTGTGGCGCAGAGCGGTAAAGCAGCAGTACTGCAGTACTGTGGTCTGAACTCTCTGCTCATGACCTGAGTTTGATTCCCGCGGAAGCTGGATTCAGGTAGCCAGCCCAAGGATGACTCAGCCTTCCATACTTCCGAGGTCGGTAAAACGAGTACCCGGCTTGCTGGGGGGAAAGTGTAGATGACTGGAGAAGGCAATGGCAAACCACCCCGTAAAAAGTCTGCTGTGAAAACGTTGTGAAAGCAACGTCACCCCAGAGTTGGAAACGACTGGTGCTTGCACAGGGGACCTTTCCTTTCCACACATTTTTATCTCAGCTTAGGAAGGATGACCCCAGAGCACACTAATTTATGTAGTGGCTCACAACTTTAATGCTGGTAGCTCACAAAGTAGAATTTTTGCTCACAAGACTCTGCAGCTTAGAGGGAACGTTGGAGAACTCCGTTCGCAGTTCGGTCATGTTTGTCACAGCCTTGCTCCTGGCTCCACCCCCAAAGTCTCCGGCTTTACCTCCAAAGTCCCAGATATTTCCTAAGTTGGACCTGGCAATCCTAGATAAATCATACCAGTATTCCAATGAGAGATTTTAAAAAGTGAAGGGGGGGGGGAGGGAACAGAATAGCAGCTCTAAGGAGGGCACAGGTAAGGAGAAGTGCCCTGATATGTGCAGGACCTGCAAAAGTGGGTCTTTTCTTCCTCACATTGCAGTCAAAAGTCGGGGGACACAGAAGGTATGCAGTTTGGGAATGGGGTCAGGTGGATGCTCTAAAACCACATCTTTGTGGAAGAAGCCTAAAAGCAGCTCGATTCCAGTCCATAACACCTTACAGACCAACAAGAAACCTGGACTTAATCTAGCTGTTCTACTGAAAGCCAACGCAGCTACCCTTTGGAAAAGCCTCAGAGCAGTTCGGCCACTGGAAATTCAACCTTCTCTGCAGCTGGTTTGTGAAAAGTAATCCTGCAGTGCCCTCCACTGGCAGGCAATATGTTTGTCCTGACAACCTTTCCAATTTAACATTTGACACGGCACAAGAATGAAATAGATTGCGATGGGCAGACGTGCGTGTCTGTCCGTAGCAGTAGAAAAGAACATATTTTTAACGTATTGTTTTTCTTGCCCTAATAAAATGTTTTTAAAAGAATGAAAAGAAGCTCTTTGAGCCGGAAATAGCTTGGTAAAAAAGCTTTGAAAAGTGCAGGATTGAATAGGATCAACCAAGAAGCACAATTCCTACTCTGGATGCATGTCAGATGTTTGAGAGCCACAAGAGGAAGGAAGGAAGGAAGGAAGGAAGGAAGGAAGGAAGGAAGGAAGGAAGGAAGGAAGGAAGGAAGGAAGGAAGGAAGGAAGGAAGGAAGGAAGGAAAATAGATTGTGGGAGGATGGAGAGAGACGGAAAGTAAGCAACTTTAAATTCATTCTCCTTGTCACCAGATCGCTTGGCTTAGAGAAGCGATTTCAAGAGAGAAACGCCTTCTCCAAGCCAGCTGACGGGGGGGGGGGGGGCTTTGAGAGCTACACACTATGTGTGAAAGAGCTACAGGAGGTGGTGGTGGCTGCAAGCATAGACAGCTTCAGGAGGGGATTGGATAAACGTATGGAGCAGAGATCCATCAGTGGCTATTAGCTACGGTGTATATATATATGTGTGTGTGTGTGTGTATGTATATGTGTGTGTGTGTGTATATATTAGGGTGACCATAATGTCTGAAGGCCAGCCAGGGACACCTTGGGGGGGAAGGGGGGAGGAAGGGGTGTGCGCGCGAAGCGCGTGCGCCGCCGGAAACAGGAAGTGACGTCACTTCCCGTGACATCATTTCCCCCGCGTCACCTGCCGGAAACGGGAAGTGACATCACTTCCTGTGACATCACTTCCCCCAAATGACATCATTTCCCCCAAATGCCACTGCCGGAAACAGGAAGTGACTTCACAGCACTTCCTGTGACGTCCCCAAAAATCCCCCAAATATCACCGCCGGAAACAATTTTGTTCTCAAATCCTGTATATACTTCATCAGTATATGGGATAAGGCACTTTCTCAACTGTGCTGCATAATGCAGCCTATTTATTTTGTCCTGTTTGCTCTGTTGACTCTATCTGCGCCACCTTCATCACTTTCGGGGTGTGGATCCCCCAGTGGGGTGGTCTCCCGACTCCCTCCGCCGGCTGTTTCTGATAGCCCTGCGCCCCCTCTTTCATTTGATATGTGTCCCGTGCGGGTGCCACCCTCCCGCCGGGAGATGCCGCAAAATGAGCCCCCTTGAGGCTTATGGCGGCAGGGCTCGGGGGTAGCGAGCTAGACTGCTGTTCTTTTGAGGGGTTATAGAGTGTTTCGAGCCCGTCCCTGTGGCATCGGTCCCATCATTGTGGGACCCAGGGGGCCGGCGCAGCAGCCTGCCGAAGCAGCCTGTCACTAATAACACAGGTCGAGATGCAGGACAGGAACCCGGAAGTGACCTCTAAATGGTCCCGGTATAGCCAGCCCGGGAGGCGGGAATAGGGGGCCAGAACCGGGACATTCCCGGGCGCCCGGGACGGTCTGGCCACCCTAGTATATACACACACACACACACATATATTGGCCACTGTGTGACATAGAGTGCTGGACTGGATGGGCCATTGGCCTGATCCAGCATGGCTTCTCTTATGTTCTTATGTGACACAGAGTTTTGGACCGGATGGGCCATTGGCCTGATCCAACATGGCTTCTCTTACGTTCTTATGTGACACAGAGTGTTGGACTGGATGGAGTATTAGTCAAACACTCTGTGTCACATAAGAATGTAAGAGAAGCCATGTTGGATCAGGCCAATGGCCCATCTGGTCCAACACTCTGTGTCACATAAGAACATAAAAGAAGCCCTGTTGGCTCAGGCCAGTTGCCCATCCAGTCCAACACTCTGTGTCACATAAGAACATAAGAGAAGCCATGTTGGATCAGGCCAATGGCCCATCCAGTCCAAAACTCTGTGTTACATAAGAATATAAGAGAAGCCCTCTTGGATCAGGACAATGGACCATCTGGTCCAACACCCTGTGTCACATAAGAACATAAGAGAAGCCATGCTGGATCAGGCCAATGGCCCATCCGGTCCAAAACTCTGTGTCACATAAGAACATAAGAGAATCCATGTTGGCTCAGGCCAGTTGCCCATCCAGTCCAACACTCTGTGTCACATAAGAACATAAGAGAAGCCATGTTGGATCAGGCCAATGGCCCATCCAGTCCAAAACTCTGTGTTACATAAGAACATAAGAGAAGCCATGCTGGATAAGGCCAATGGCCCATCTGGTCCAACACCCTGTGTCACATAAGAACATAAGAGAAGCCATGCTGGATCAGGCCAATGGCCCATCCGGTCCAAAACTCTGTGTCACATAAGAACATAAGAGAATCCATGTTGGATCAGGCCAATGGCCCATCCAGTCCAACACTCTGTGTCACACAGTGGCCAATATATATATTATATGTGTGTGTATATATATACACACACATACACATATACATACACACACACACATATATATATATATATACCGTGGCTATTAGCCACTGATGGACCTCTGCTCCATATTTTTATCCAATCCCCTCTTGAAGCTGACTATGCTTGTAGCCGCCGCCACCTGTGGCAGTGAATTCCACATGTTAATCACCCTTTGGGTGAAGAAGGACTTCCTTTTATCCCTTTTAATTTGACTGCTCAGCAATTTCATTTAATGCCCATGAGTTCTTGTATTGTGAGAAAGGGAGAAAAGGACTTCTTTCTCTACTTTCTCCATCCCAAGCTTGGGGCCAGTTGCCTTCAGTTTGCCTACTTCATTTTCTTTCTTCTTCCTGACCGTGGCATTTTCTGAGACGGCTGAAGCTTCTTGCTGGAGCTGATAAAGCATGGAGGCAGGAGGAATGGAAAAGTACTAGAAGGAGAGCAAGGGGGTGGGGAATGTTGAATCAGATAAGCCTGGGGGCCTGCGTCTGTGTGAATAAAACAGTCTGTATGTAGAATGATTTTAACTTAGTCATTTCGTGGGCCCCTGGCTGACAAAGTTCTGCTCTTGGTACCAAAAGTAAACCTCGTTTCATACCAGTTATGTGTGCGGACCTCGTTATTTCTCTGCTTCACTTCAGGGTCATCAGAAAGTTTGGGTGGAGAGGGAAATGTCTGCTGGGCACTCCATTATTTCCTACAGAAACCAGTTCCCATGGGTATAATGAAGAATTGATCAGTGGGTATCTGGGGCTCTTTTTTCAAGGTGGAGGCGCCACATTTCCAGCTTAGCATCCAGTGCCTCTCCCCAAATTACTCTCCAAGTTTCAAAAAGACTGGACCAGGGGGTCCAATTCTATGTGCCCCCAAAGAAGGTGCCTCTATCCATTATTTTCAATGGAAGGCAGGCTTTTAAAAGGAGCGCAGTCCCTTTAAATGTGATGGCCAGAACTCCCTTTGGAGCTCAATTATGCTTGTCACAATCTTGCTCCTGGCTCCCGCCCCCCCCCCCCCGACTCCATGTCAAGCATCGATATTTCGAAATAATCAAGCTTTTGTTTTGAATCAAAGACTTGTTTTATTGAAACTCCATGACTTGTTCCAAGGACCCATACCTTGGAAGTAATACAGGTCACAATGCTGAGGTCACAATGTTGCATAGTATCTTAAAGAAGATATGGGATTTATATCCTGCCCTCCACTCCAAAGAGTCTCAGAGCGGCTCACAATCTCCTTTATCTCCCTCCCTCACAACAGACACCCTGTGAGGTGGGTGGGGCTGGAGAGGGCTCTCACAGCAGCTGCCCTTTCAAGGACAACCTCTGCCAGAGCTATGGCTGACCCAAGGCCATGCCAGCAGGTGCAAGTGGAGGAGTGGGGAATCAAACCCGGTTCTCCCAGATAAGAGTCCGCACACTTAACCACTACACCAAACTGGCTACTTCAAACACAGGGTTACAGATAATTTCAAAAGAATAACATAAATATGAGAATTGCATTGAGGGTTCAAAGGCTACTTACTAATATCTCTTTGGTGACTAAGGAATGTTAACATCTCCTTTTCTCACACATTCTCTGCTAGCTGATAAGACATGGCTGTGAGAATCTGGGGGAGAGGCATTTTACATTGCTAATACAAGGTTACCCTACACCTCCTGAAGCAGAGAGATTTATTATGCATTCACAGAGAGAAGTGAGAGAGGGGAGGGGGAGAAGAAGAAAGGAAAAGTATGGATGAACCAGTACTTAGAAATAGCATGCTTGACACTCCACTCCCGAAGTCCCCACATATTTCTTGAATTAGACCTGGCGACCTTCGAAGGAAGTGATAGGGGCAGATGCAACTGGCAATTTGTTTTGAGGAACAGGGAACATGTTATAGGAACACAGATCTCCAAAGCTATCCTAAAACTACTTTCCACGTTGCCAAGCTGAATAAGCTACACTGAATAGGTCCGATTAGACTTGCTTTGGATTGCTTGGGGCCAGTTCCCTTCAGTCTGCCTCCATTGTCTTTCTTCTTCCCGGACCGTGGCATTTTCTGAAACGGCTGGGGGGTTCCCCTAGGAGTGCAACCCTCTGCGGAGTTACTCCAGAGCAATCCCACCGAGCTGCGTGTGTAGGGCACCTCCGACGCCAGCCTGGCTGAAGTTCAGTCCAGTTTGTCCGGGTCTGGGCACCGTTCCTCATGTTGCCTTTGCCTGCAGCACTGAAAGGGTTAAACAGCAGAGCTGGGGGCTAGAGAGGCCGAGCGAAGGACCGGGAGGGGGGAGAGGAGAGGCTCTTTTCCTGCGCGGGGGGGGGGGGGGAGCTTTGCCATTGAATCTCGGGAGAGAGCAGGGAGGACTTCAGGCATGCAGCAGAAGGCGGAGGCCTTGCAGCCGGGTCCCGGGAAGGTTGACTCACAAGTAAGTCATTGGGGGCGAGGGATAAGCTTTGCAATGGGAGAGACTGCTGCTATCCTGTCTGTTTTTGGCGGGGAGTTGGTATTAAATCATTTTTTAAAAGATAACAATCCGTTTCTAAGAAAACACATCCCTGCAGGGGGAAAAAAAAGGAGAAGCCAATGATCTCTGGGTCTCTCATCAGCCCTTTCAAGGTAAAGGAGTTGAAAGGGCATTAGCAGACCACATCTAAGACCTCTGGGATAACTCTATCTGTTTGTCTGTCATTAGCAGATCTCTGGAATAATTTATCTATCTGTCTGTCTGTCTATCATACTACTGCTAAGACAAGTCTCCCCCATCCTATAACCATGCATTGGATTTTTCCTACCTAAATGCAGAACTTTACATTTATCCCTGTTAAAATTCGTTTTATTTTTAGCCCAGCTTTCCAGCCTGTCAAGGTCATCCTGTATCCTGTTTCTGGCTTCTTCTGTGTTTGCAACCCCTCCCAATTTAGTATCATCTGCAAATTTAATAAGCATTCCCTCTATTCCTTCATCCAAATCATTGATAAAGATGTTGAACAAAACAGGTCCCAGGACGCATCCTTGAGGCACTCCACTTGTCACTCCTCTCCAAGAGGATGAGGAACCGTTCACAAGCACTCTTTGGGTGCGATCTGTCAGCCCGTTACAGGTCAGGTGAGCTCCTGCCCAAAACAAGGCCTGGGGATAACTAATCTAGTCTGTCTGTCTGTCTACCTACCTATCTATCATATGGCACACACAGGATGTATACCTTGATATAAAATATGAATTGCAGAATTGTAGATTTATACCCCACCCTTCTCTCTGAATCTGGGACTCATAAGAACATAAGAGAAGCCATGCTGGATCAGGCCAATGGCCCATCCAGTCCAACACTGTGTCACACAGTGGCCAAAAAAAAAGGGAGGTTCACAAGTGGGGCTAGAAGCCCTTCCCCCCCAAAAGCACCAAGAATACAGAGCACCACTGCCCCAAACAGTTCCAATAATATGCTGTGCCTAATAGCCATTGATGGATGTCTGCTCCATATTTTTATCCAAACCCCTCTTAAAGCTGGCTATGATTGTAGCTGCAACCACCTCCTGTGGCAGTGAATTCCACATGTTAATCACCCTTTGGGTGAAGAAGTACTACCTTTTATCCGTTCTAACCCTTTTGCTCAGCAATTTCATTGAATGCCCACGAGTTCTTGTATTGTGAGAAAGGGAGAAAAGTACTTCTTTCTCTACTTTCTCCATCCCATGCATAATCTTGTAAACCTCTATCATGTCACCCCGCGGTCGACGTTTCTCCAAGTTAAGAGCCCCAAGCATTTTAACTTTTCTTAATAGGGAAAGCGTTCCAAACCTTTAATCATTCTAGTTGCCCTTTTCTGCATTTTTTCTGCATTTCTGCATTTATCCTTTTTGAAGTGCGGTGACCAGAATTGCACACAGTATTCCAAATGAGACCGCACCATCGATTTATATAGGGGCATTATGATACTGGCTGATTTGTTTTCAGTTCCCTTCCTAATAATTCCCAGCATGGCGTTGGCCTTTATTGTTGCAATCGCACACTGTCTTGACATTTTCAGTGAGTTATCCACCACGACCCCAAGATCTCTCTCTTGGTCAGTCTCTGCCAGTTCACACCCCATCAACTTGTATTTGTAGCTGGGATTTTTTGGCCCCAATTGCATTACTTTGCACTAGGCCACATTGAACCTTATCAGCCACGCTGATGCCCACTCACCCAGCCTCAACAGATCCCTTTGGAGTGCCTCACAGTCCTCTCTGGTTCTCACCACCCTGAACAATTTAGTGTCATCTGCAAACTTAGCCACTTCATTGCTTACTCTCAACTCCAAATTATTAATGAACATGTTAAAGAGCATGGGACCCAGTACTGAGCCCTGCGGCACCCCACTGCTTACCGTTCTCCACTGTGAAGATTGCGCTTTATACTCACTCTCTGTTTCCTATTAATTAGCCAGTTTTTGATCCACAAGAGGACTTGTCCTTTTACTCCGTGACTCTCGAGCTTACTCAGGAGCCTTTGATGAGGAACTCAGAGCGGCTTACAATCTCCTATATCTTCTCCCCCCACAACAGACACCCTGTGAGGTGGGTGCGGCTGAGAAAGCTCTCACAGAAGCTGCCCTTTCAAGGACAACTCCTGCAATAGGCTATTGCAGGACAACTCCTGCAATAACCCAAGGCTATTCCAGCAGGTGCAAGTGGAGGAGTGGGGAATCAAACCCTGTTCTCCCAGAGAAGAGTCCGCACACTTAACCAACCAAGTTGACCCCTAGATCCTTTTCCGTCTCTTTTCTGACCAGCTTATGAGATGAAGAGGGCTCTGCTGGCTTTAGTTTAAGATATTGGATTGGATTTATATCCCGCCCTCCACTCCGAAGAGTCTCAGAGCGGCTCACAATCTCCTTTCCCTTCCTCCCCCACAACAGACACCCTGTGAGGTGGGTGGGGCTGGAGAGGGCTCTCACAGCACCTGCCCTTTCAAGGACAGTCTCAGAGCAGCCTACAATCTCCTTTCCCTTCCTCCCCCACAACAGACAGCCTGTGAGGTGGGTGGGGCTGGAGAGGGCTATCACAGTAGCTACCCTTTCAAGGACAGAGGCTCAGAGCGGCCTACCATCTCCTTTCCCTTCCTCCCCCACAACAGACACCCTGTGAGGTGGGTGGGGCTGAGAGGGCTCTCACAGCAGCTGCCCTTTCAAGGACAGAGGCTCAGAGCGGCCTACAATCTTCTTTCCCTTCCTCCCCCACAACAGACACCCTGTGAGGTGGGTGGGGCTGGAGAGGGCTCTCACAGCAGCTGCCCTTTCAAGGACAGAGGCTCAGAGCGGCCTACAATCTCCTTTCCCTTCCTCCCCCACAACAGACACCCTGTGAGGCGGGTGGGGCTGGAGAAGGCTCTCACAGCAGCTGCCTCTGTTTAGGCCTCTGTCAAAATGTTGATGTGACCTCAGCTTGTGGGTTCTGTGGGGCAGAACCTGGAATGAATCTTGCAATAATTTAAAGAGGATAAAACGTTTTCCCTTTTCACTTAAGATCATATTTCCTTCTTTGGCGGTTTCTAAACGGAGGCTGGATGCCCATCTGACAGCCATGCTGATTCTGTAAACTTAGGTTGATCATGAGAAGGAGGGTGGGAAAGGATTGCATCAGTGCCTCGTTCTTGTGGACTCCCTCTTACACGCCCAGGGAAATGCCGATTGTCACTTTGGGGCCAGTTTGGCAAGGGATCCCGGAGGGGTTCCCCCCTCCCCTGTCTTCTGACTCCGACCGAGATAAATAGAGGCAGGCATGTTTTTATTTGTGGTTCGTATTGGTGGTCCAAGACAGAACCTGATTAATGAATGAATAGACATTTAGCCATCTTAAATACATCATTTTAGCACCTATTTTTATATCTTATATGTTTATATGTTTTTATGTATTTTAAATAATTTATTGTAATTAATGTTTAAGTTGTTATGTTTTATGAATCACGGGACTCCCATGTCTATTATTGTTTAATGTGAATCATGAGACTCCCGTGTCTGTTAGCCGCCCTGAGCCCGCCTAGCGGGGAGGGCGGGATATAAAAATAAAATATTATTATTATTATTATTATTATTGGGGCAGAAAGATGGGATCTGAATTTTGTAAACGAAAAAAAATCTCAGCGTTGCTGGTTGTAGGGAGGCTGAGAAGGGGCTCCCAGGTGTGATCCACTGGGAGCAATCATCCAAGCTGATCAGCCGCCTCATCTGCCATGCATTTTTGATTGGTGCTTCCTTTCCCTGGGATGTTTTCATGGCATTACACAGCCTCCCCTTGCTCCTGTCAATCAAGGCAGCCTCTCGGTCCTGACTTGGAAAGGCTTGAAGGCCCTCTACCTTTTCCCCTCTGCTGGCTCTTTGGATAGAGCAGTTGCTTTATCCATATATGGAAGAGCCGATTTGGTGTAGTGGTTAAGTGCGCGGACTCTTATCTGGGAGAACCGGGTTTGGTTCGCCACTCCTCCACTTGCACCTGCTGGAATGGCCTTGGGTCAGCCATAGCTCTGGCAGAGGTTGTCCTTGAAAGGGCAGCTGCTGTGAGAGCCCTCTCCAGCCCCACCCACCTCACAGGGTGTCTGTTGTGGGGGAGGAAGGGAGAGGAGATTGTAGGCCGCTCTGAGCCTCTGTCCTCGAAAGGGCAGCTGCTGCGAGAGTCCTCTCAGCCCCACCCACCTCACAGGGTGTCTGTTGTGGGGGAAGAAGGTAAAGGAGATTGTCGGCCGCTCTGAGCCTCTGTCCTTGAAAGGGCAGCTGCTGTGAGAGCCCTCACAGCCCCACCCACCTCACAGGGTGTCTGTTGTGGGAGAGGAAGATAAAGGAGATTGTAGGCCACTCTGAGTCTCTATCCTTGAAAGGGCAGCTGCTGTGAGAGCCCTCTCCAGCCCCACCCACCTCACAGGGTGTCTGTTGTGGGAGAGGAAGATAAAGGAGATTGTAGGCCACTCTGAGCCTCTATCCTTGAAAGGGCAGCTGCTGTGAGAGCCCTCTCCAGCCCCACCCACCTCACAGGGTGTCTGTTGTGGGGGAGTAAGGGAAAGGAGATTGTAGGCCGCTCTGAGACTCTGTCCTTGAAAGGGCAGCTGCTGTGAGAGCCCTCTGCAGCGCCACCCACCTCACAGGGTGTCTGTTGTGGGGGTCGAAGATGTAGGAGATTGTAAGCTGCTCTGAGTCTCTGATTCAAGAGAGAAGGGCGGGGTATAAATCTGCTGTCTTCTTCTTCCTCTTCTTTTTCTTCTTCTGCTTCTTTGTATGTCCAGCCTACACAGGAGATACCTGCCATGGTTAAGCCATTACTAGCCACTTTGTCTCAGACTTCAGTTTAACCTGATATCCAGGGACAGATTGATCCCCAGAAATCAGAGGCCAAGTCCAAAACTTGCACAACGGATTTTTGTTGTGCAAAATCTGAAGGACCAAATAGGCATATCTAAAAGAGCCTGCTGTGTAGTGGGGTCTAAACAACATTAGTCCTGACCTGAAAACTACAACATGGACGCTGCTTTTGATCCGCCGGGGTAACCCTTAAGTGTCTCTTGACCAGGAACAGTAGCGCCATTCTCTTTTGATATCCTTCTGCCTTTTTGATTATTTATTTATTTATGATTTCCCCCTCCCTCTTTATAGTCACACAAGTAAGGGTATCTTTCCAGTGCTGGAGGTGACTCAAAAGAAGGAGAAGGAGATGGAAGAACAGGGCCCAGAAGAACCTGGAATTGGCAAGAGATCAAGGAAGGAGCTCCATCTCATCCAAGCAGGGAGTGCTGCTGAATACATTTGGGAAAGTGTTGTGCCAGAAATCTTGGCTCAGGAGACTCTGACCACGGGTATGCACAACCGATGCTTCCGACAGTTCCGCTACCATGAGGCCGAGGGGCCCCGAGAGGTTTGCAGCCAGCTCCATGGACTTTGCATCCAGTGGCTGAAGCCGGAGAGGTACTCCAAGAAGCAGATCCTGGACCAGGTGATCCTGGAGCAGTTCCTGGCCATCCTGCCCCAGGAAATGCAGTGCTGGGTCAGAGGATGTGAGCCGGAGACCAGTTCCCAGGCGGTGGCCCTGGCGGAAGGTTTCCTGCTGAGTCAGGCAGCGGAGAAGAAGCAGGCAGAGCAGGTGAGGGAATTTCCTTTGCTCGTTTCAGGCAACAACTGAAGTCTGCTTAGAGCACACGAAAGTTTACTTTCTGAATAAAACTTAGCTGGTCTTCAAGGTGCTTCTTGTCTACTGCTTTGTTCTATAACTTTATCCTAAGTCTTCCCTGCCAGATATTTCCACGTCTAAAGAGTTCTCTAGGCTGGGAAGAAAAGTCAACCCTAATTTTTGCCCCTCTGGTTGAAGCAGCTCTGCTGGTCGATGCAGGGAAGAAGAGTGTGGGAGGGGGACAAGATCCGTCTGCTGGGCCTGTTCCACGCCTTCTCTTACCCCTCTCCCTTGCTGCTCTTCCAGAGATGGGGGCCATCCATGAAGATGGAAACGACATTCCCTGAGGCAGAAGGAGCTCCATCCGAGGAAGGGCAGAGGGCTCTGGCCCAGGAGGGTGCCCAAGATGCCCTCTCATGCGGTAAGGCTGTTTTGTGGCTTGATGGGGTTGGGGCACACCATGAAGACCTTGGGTAGATAAGGGGAAATGGTTGTGTAACCAACTTAGATTAAATTTGTGGGACTCAGAACCATAGAATGTACCGATAGGCACTCCTTCTAAGGGGAATAAATTGATTCCTGGGTGGCAATTGCATTTGGTATAGTGGTTAAGAGCCCAAACGCAAACCTGGGAGAACCGGATCTGATTGCTCACTCCTCCACATGCACCTACTGGTGTGACCTTGGGTCAGTCATAAGTTCTTTCAGAGGTTTTCTCTCAAGATCAGTCCTTGAAAGAGCTCTCTCAGGCCTACTTACCTCACAGGGTGTCTGTTGTGGGGAGGAGAAGGAGATTGTAAACCGCTCTGAGACTGAGTGAAGGGCAGAATATAAATCCAGTTTCTTCTTTTCTCCTCCTCTTCCTCTTAAATTAAAATATTCACATCTCACCTTCTTTCTATTAGAGGGACTCCAGGCAGCAAACATATTTCTGCCTAAACATATTTCCCTGCGAGGAAGGGATGGTGGCTCAGTGGTAGAGCATCTGCTTGGGAAGCAGAAGGTGCCAGGTTCAATCCCTGACATCTCCAACTAAAAAGGGTCCAGGCAAAATAGGCGTGAAAAATCTCAGCTTGAGACCCTGGAGAGCCGCTGCCAGTCTGAGTAGACAATACTGACTTTGATGGACTGAGGATCTGATTCAGTATAAGGCAGTTTCATACGCTCATGTTCATAAAGTAATGGATATTGATTAAAAGTAACTTAAATAGGTATTTTTGAACATATTTCTATGAAATAGTTTGAATACTACAGATATTATATTCGATTCAGTAATGAAAAAAGATTCTCTTCCTTTTTTTTTCTTGACCACAATTCCAACTTGGTCCGGTATTGGTTAATTATTGCCTTCCTTCCTCCTTTGCAGTCGATGCACAGATGCTCTCAAGCTGTCATCTTTGCACAGATGTGGAAGCAGCTGCTGAACCTCTGGTCCAGGTAGGGGAGATGAGAGGGAGGGTGACCTGGGTTCCCCCTTCCTTCTCAGTGAAACTTTTGTTCCAGCACGTGCTGTTAAGGTACCTGGACAAGAGAGGCCCTAAACTCCACTCCCTTTACACCTGCCAAGCTCTCCATCCTGCACATACCCAGAATGCTGCTTTCCAGTGTGTACATTCTCTGCCTGGCATAATCTCTGACGCGGGAACCTGCTTTCTCTTTCAGTGTCCCTTTTCCTTCGAGGAGGTGGCCGTGTATTTCACGGAGGCCGAGTGGGCCTTGTTGGATCAGGACCAAAGAGCCCTCTACAAGGAGGTGATGCTGGAGAACTATGGGAGCGTGGCCTCTCTGGGTAAGGATCTTTCATAGGCGCCAAAGGTGCAAATTGCTGCCATTGGGATGATGCTGAAATCAAAATTTTGAACGATTATATCTTGTGTTGTGGCGGCAACTTGAGAATTTCTCAAGAGGAGATCAAGAGAGTATTTCTGGCTGCGAGTGGGTATCCTTCACGGTTATGTCAAGGGAATGGATGAGAAATAACCATGGATGGCTTAACAAAAGAAAACCATGTTGGATCAAGCCAGTTGTCCATCCAGTCCAACACTATAGGTCAAACAATGGCCCCAGAACAGGTACCATCAGGAGGTCCACCAGTGGGCCCAGTTTGTGTTTTTCATCCGTCATGACCCAGATGGGGGTAGCCAACTGACGCTGCCACTGCCCTGGAATTAGGGTCCCAGAGTACCCTCCCAAGCCCTTCAAATTTCCCTTGCTTTGGCCAAGAAATTAGGTTTATGAAAAGAAAATGCTTATTTTAAACAGGAAAATCAATAAGGGCAAGTGAACAGATAAATGCTTTGATACTATCTAGTAATGTGGGTGAAGGAAAATAAATATAATGTCCCTAATGCGACCAGACTTAACCAGGGCTTTTTTTGAGCAGGAACGCACAGGAACACAGTTCTGGCTAGCTTGGCATCAGGGGGTGTGGTCTAATATGCAAATGAGTTCCTGTGAAGCAATGGTGAAGTTATGGGTGTGGCCTGATATGCAAACGAGTTCCTGTTGGGCTTTTACTACCAAAAAAGCCCTGGACTTAACTATCCCTCATCTATTAGGCCACCAGGCCTCAGCCTGCTCACTCTCTCCCTCAGAGTGAGGGTCTTCCTCCTAAGCAACAGCCATCCTGCCTGCTTGGTCTCTCAGGAGGAAAGAACAGTATTTATCTCTTTAACAGTATTTATCTCTTGAGCTTTTAAGCCATTCTCCTCAGAGCCTACTTGGACGCCGATTGGCTAAAAGCAGCGCCAAGCATTCTGGGAATAGTAGGCTGTCTTTCCCTACTGTGACACAGGCCTCACTGGCTCCCTAGGCCTCTGTCTCACAGCACAGATCATGACACCATCTTAGAAAGTCTTGGTCTGGAAACTGTGTACTGAGGACGGCTGGCCTTCTGAGGCCTGAAATCTGGAAGACTGGGAAATCCCTTCTGGGACGGCTCAGCAGTGGCTCAATTTGGTGTAGCCGTTAAGTGCGCGGACTCTTACCTGGGAGAACCGGGTTTGATTCCCCACTCCTCCACTTGCACCTGCTGGAATGGCCTTGGGTCAGCCATAGCTATCGCAGCCTCTCAGCCTCACCCACCTCACAGGGTGTCTGTTGTGGGGGGAGAAGACATAGGAGATTGTAAGCCGCTCTGAGTCTCTGATTCAGGGAGAAGGGCGGGGTATAAATCTGCAATTCTTCTTCTTCTTGAGGGAAAGCAGCATCCTTAACTACTGGATGTTCCAGGTTAAGGGCCTCGTAGCTTGTGAAGAGCCCTGCTGGATATGGGCATTTCCCCAACTCCTGTTTCTTAGAATAGTCAGCTAGATGCCTCCTAGCCTCCCCTTCCCCCAACAGCTGGCATCTCGTTCAAAAACCATGGGGGTTCCCTTTGAAATGTTTGGTTTCATTTGGTGAGGCTGTGGGTTCTCCTCCCCCTCACCCCCAGAAACATATATTTTAGCGGGGCTTTTTCTGAAGCAGGAACTCTTTTGCATATTAGGCCACACACACACGATGTAGCCAATACTTCAAGAGCTTACAGGGCTTTTAGTACAGGGCCTACTGTAAGCTTCAGGAGGATTGGTGACATCAGGAGGGTGTGTGGCATATTATGCAAAGGAGTTCCTGCCACAAAAAAAGCCCTGTATTTTAGGAAGTTGTAAAACTAGCTTCTCTTTGTTCTTGTTACAATTAGAAGGAAACTCTGCGCAATCAGAGGACTGGATACTGTGATAACTTCTTGTAGGTAATCATCAAAAGACCTGTGTAATACCTGGGCCTTGATAGCCCACGAAAGCTCGATCTCATCAGATTTTGGAAGCTAAGCAGGATTGATTCTGGCAAGTACTTGGATGGGAGACCTCCTTGGAATACCAGAAGCGGGAGGCAGGAGCAGGCTTTATTCAGCCACCTCTCTGAATATCCTCCAGGCCCCCAGTAGGGGTCAATCATCAGAAGTTTCCATGACTTCCAGGTGCTCTATCTCTCTCTCTCTCTCTCACACACACACACTACTAAAATGCCAAAACAAGTAGAAAAAAAGACTTACATGGCAAGTCAAATGCAAAAGGTGGGAAAACCATTCATTGCTACTTTTTGCCTTCTAGTGCATATTGGGGAGTTTTAGGGAGGGGATGGATAGTCAGAATATAAAAACAGCACTGCTGAAGGGTCCTGCCAGATTGGAGCAAAACCACTGTGCAGACACAAAATAAATCAACAATATTAGAATAAAGAGTCCAAATAATGTATAAAGATTTAGTGAAATTGACTGTGATTGAATTTCCAGGGGAAGCCTTTGAATGGACCTTTTGCATTCTCCATGGAATCTTCTTGAAAATTATTGTGGAATCCATCCCCTCATGAAATATACTTCCTGTGTATTTGCTGGTACCTTTATATATTATTTGGACTCTTTATTCTAATATTGTTGATTTATTTTGTGTTCACACAGTGGTTTTGCTTGGATCTATTAACTGTGTAGCAACTTTGTTTTCTGTCCTTTTGAAGGATCCAGCCAGGGCAAAGTTGTGACCAGAAGTTCAGGATGAGTGGAAAGGGGAGAGAAGCTCTGACAGAAGAAACAAAATGCACACTATTTATCAAGAGTGAATGACTTGCAGCTTGAGTTCTTGTGTGAGTGCTGATTGGATCTCTCTCCTTATTCCAGCCAAAGACGTCAAGGAGACAGCTGAGGAATTCCAGGAGTTCTCATTGGAAAGAGATGAGAAAGAAGAGTCTGAATATAACTTCCGGGATCGAGATGGACCAGAGAGGCAGGAAGGAAGCCAGGGTGACAAGACAAGGGAAATACCCAATCCCTCCCGAGGAAGGAATTTCCATGGAATAAGTCACATGGTGGAAGAAACACACATATACTTGGACTGGGAACTGAATTGTTCAGATCAAACTCAGTATGATATTGATTTGCAAAAGCACCCTGCCCATAATTGTTTGCAGTGTGGAAAGAGCTTCCATTGTGGGGAGGAGCTCATTGCACACCAACGAATCCATATAGGAGAGAAACTGTATTGCTGCTCAGACTGCGATGAGAGTTTCTCAGAGAAATCGAGCCTTTTGCAACACCAGAGTTCCCACCATTCAGAAGGAGAGCCAATGATCTACGCAGAGAGTGGGAAGAGTTTATTGGATGGGAAGGTACATAAATGCTTTCTGTGTGGAAAGTGTTTCAAGTGCAGATCGCATCTCCTTTTGCATCAGACAACCCATGCGGAGGAGAAACCTTTTGAATGCTTAGAGTGTGGGAAGAGATTCCAACGCAGTGTTGATCTTCGAGGGCATCAGCGAATCCACACAGGGGAGAAGCCCTTTGAGTGCTCCGTGTGTGGAAAGAGATTCACTCAGAGTGGCAATCTTCAAAGGCATCGAAGAACTCACACAGGGCAGAAACCTTTCGAGTGCTCAGAGTGTGGAAAGAGCTTTAAATGGCAAGGCCATCTTCAGCGGCATCAGAGAACTCACGCAGGAGAGAAAACTTCTGAATTTTCAGATTGTGGAAAGAGCTTCAGCCGGAGTGGGGATCTTCAGCAGCATCCGAGAACCCACAGAGCTGAGAATCCTTTTGAATGCTTAGCGTGTGGAAAGACATTCACCTGTAAAGGCCAACTTCAGGAGCATCAAAGAATCCACACAGGGGAGAAGCCATTTGAATGCTCCGAGTGTGGAAAGAGATTCCGTTGGAGCGTCAATCTTCAGCAGCATCAAAGAATCCACACAGGGGAGCAGCCTTTTGAATGCTCCGTGTGTGGAAAGAGATTCAGTTGGCGTGGCAATCTTCAGCAACATCAAAAAATCCACACAGGGGAGAAACCTTTCGAATGCTCCAAGTGCGGAAAAAGATTCACACAGAAATCCCACCTTCAACAACATCAAAAAACTCATAAAAGGGGAAATCACGTAGCTCCTCAGACCTCTGACAAGACCTTCCTCGAGTTTCACACCGTAATACAACCACAGACTACACAGAGTTGAAACCTTTAAAACTATAGGAAAGAGTGCGCGTCTGCTCAGAAACTGTACTGAAATCATAGAAAAGAAACACAATTCAAACCCGGGAGCAGCGGTATAAATGCTCAGATTGTGGAAGGAGCTTTGGTCATGAATAAAGACTCTAGTGGGAAGGTGGCAAGGATGTGTTCTGGGGGGGGGGGGGACGACAGTGCGGTAGGATTATTATTAAAACACAAGTTTTATTAGTGATTCTGCATGGTTTCACAAGCTTGGCAGATTGTATCAGGTTCATCAGACAGTCAGTCATGCAACCGGCTAGATTCCCTCCTTGTCTTCCTGGTCACCAACCCTTCTCTGCAGCTCAGGAGCCCTTAAATCCTCTCCAGCCCCACCTGGAGAAGGGCTGGGCTTCAAACAGTCTCAGCCTCTTGGTGACCCTACAACTGATGCAGTTGCTCCTGAAGCCTCCTTAGTCCCACCTGGCAAAGGGCTTTGATCCAAGAAGGCTTGGCCCTTGGGTGAACTCTCACAAATGGAAACTGTCTTCACGTACCCCCTTCCCATGGCACCATAGAATCATAGAGTTGAAAGGGACCATACAGACCATCTAGTCCAGGGGTGGCCAAACTTGCTTAAATGTCAGATGTTTGAGAGCCACAAGACAAGGAAGGAAGGAAGGAAGGAAGGAAGGAAGGAAGGAAGGAAGGAAGGAAGGAAGGAAGATGGGGAGGGAGTGGTGGAAAGAAAGCAACTTTAAATGCATTCTCCAATGTGCTTGGATAAGCACTTTAAAGAGAAATGCCTTCTTCAAGCCAGTCAACGTGGTGGGGGCTTTGAGAGCCACACAATATGTGTGAAAGAGCCACAGTTTGGTCACCCATGATCTAGTCCAACCCCCTGCTCCATGCAAGAACCCCTTGCACCATAATAGTATTGGATATTGTAACTGTGCATGCAAGAGGATCTGGGAGGGAATAGATAAGAGAATTCTCTCACTCCTACACTTGGTGGTTGGCCCCACCATCTCCTCAGTTTGATGTTGAGCCCCTTTGGCCATTCCTTGCCGCCTCCTCCTCCTCCTCCTCCTTCTTCTTCTGTAGGACCTCTCTTCTCACTCTTAGCTGGGCTTGGAGCTGTAGAAAGATAACCTTTTTGAAGTTAATCTGTTCATGATAAGTTAGAGGCACCAATGTGTATATGTCATGCAAAATGTTCTTCTATTTATGTGAATAAAATTCCTTTCTCTTGTTACCATTGCCGTCAGGAGATCTTTGTAATTTGTTTGAACGGCATTTCCCCCCTTAACTGGGAAACATGGAGGATTGGGGAAACTGCATATAGGTTCTGTGCTTCCAAGTCAATTTTTTTTTTTACATTTAACCCAATAAATACTGTTTCTATCAAAGAGGGTTACATTTATTTCTTTAGTCCTTTTAAATGACCATCCTTCCTCCAAGGAACTCGAGGGGGTGTACGTTAGTTACCTCTCCCATTCTGCCCTCACATCGATAAACAGGGGCACAAACTCTCTCTAAACAAGGCAAGTGAAAAACAAGTTAGGTGAATGTGCTGGAAAATGAAAAATCTCCTAGACTTGCCAGAAACCCAAAAAAATCATTAGGGAAGGTAATTAGATGACTGGAAGACAGAAAGACTGATGAGCTCCATGCATTTTGTATGAACTTTGTTGCAGAAGATGTTTTTGTGCCATGTAAAGACTTCGGTTGGGTTGCCAATCCCCAGGTGCGCAAACCAAACAGGAAGCACACAGTATGGTTGGAAACCTAGAAAGAACCGTGTTCAAAAGAGTTATAAAGTATCTCAAAAAGTCTCTATGGACTAAGAAATAACTACAACAATTTTACAAGCTAAATGCCAAAATGCATTTACTCCAAGGCTAATTAATAAAGCTGTGAATACATTAAAGGCATTAAACCTAACCTTACATACTCTTAAAGTGATATTTGAACAATTACAAATCATACAAAAAAACACGTCACTTCAAAAGTCCATCCCAAAAAGGTTGCTGAAATGTAGCAGTGTTGACATGCAGACCTCTGTAAAAAACAAAGTTGTTGTTGAAGAACTCTCAAAACAACAATGTTGCAGTGTAGTGAAGACTCGAAGATGAATAAGAAGTATAATTGATAACGCGTTTCCCAGGTAAATTTACGTGTTTCGATGCCAACTTCCTCTGTTCCAAATACTTCAATAATCTGGAACCAATGCTCTGTAATCTATAACAATGTGCGCACCGTTAATCAATTACTCCAAACAGGCATTTGCGGTTCTTGAAATGTCTGTTTGGAGTAATTGACTAACTGCACACACATTGTTATAGAGCATTGGTTCCAGATGATTGCTCCTGACTCCACCGCCAAAGTCTCCTGGCTCCACCCCCAAAATTCCCAGATATTTCTTGAATTGGACTTGGCAACATTAGACTTGGTACTTAATGGATGGACTTCAGAAACCCAAGATGTGACTGTCACTGCTTGAAAGGACTTTGAAAGAGGTTTAGAGAAATGGCTGAGGGCAGGGCCGTCAGCAGCTATTAGAGATGATAGCTATCTAGAACATAAGAGAAGCCATGTTGGATCAGGCCAATGGCCCATCCAGTCCAACACTCTGAGTCATAGAAGAACATAAGAGAAGCCCTGTTGGATCAGGCCAATGGCCCATCCAGTCCAACACTCTGAGTCACATAAGAACATAAGAGAAGCCATGTTGGATCAGGCCAATGGCCCATCCAGTCCAACACTCTATGTCCCACATAACAATTGAGTTCAACACCCCTGCTTCAGTTAATTTTCTCTCTCTCTCTTCCCTTCTGCTCAAAGGTACCATTGTTTGTGATGGCTGAATGGCCTGGGATTATCCTAGGGTTGCCAATTCCGACGTGGGGGCAGGGGATTCCCCAGGTTGGAGGCCGTCTCCCCACGTTAGGGTCAACAGGAAGCCGGGGGGGGGGTGAGGGAAATGTCTGCTGGGCACTCCATTATTCCCTATGGCAGGGGCGGGGAACCTCCATCCCGAGGGCCGTATGTGGCCCTCGGGGATTGCTGGGTCGAACCAAGCCATGTGGCAGCCTCCCTGGGGCCTGGCTGGCCAGCGAGGATCATGGGGCCCAGTCGTGCTGTGCAGCAGCCTCCCCAGGGCCAGGCAAAGATCACAGGGCGCAGATGTACTGTGCAGCAGCCTCCCTGGGGCCTGGCTGGCCGGTCAGAATTGCTGCAGGGCCTGGAAAGTTACTGTCCCAGTTCAGTTTGCACTTGATTATCCCAGATGGGGTGGCCTAATGTGCTAATGAGTGTGTGACCTAATATGCTAATATTAGGGGATGTGGTCTAATATGCTACTGAGTTCCTGCTGGGCTTTTTCTACAAAAAAGCCCTGAACCTATGCATTTGCCTAGGGCGGCGGGCTGGGTGTGCGTGTGCCAGATTAGGCTCTCCCCACATGACTTCAAATAGAAAAACAATTCTTTGCATGAATTTTGCTGACCTGAATCATTCTCTCTCAGCGGAGCACAGTTTTTTAAGTTGATGATTTTTTATGGTCCGTGAATGATGTTATAAATATCCATATGGCCCTTGGCAGAAAAATGCTTCCCCACCCCTGCCCTATGGAGATCAATTTCCATAGGATACAATGGAGAATTGATCAGCGGGTATCTGGGGCTGGGAGGGAGACTGTTTTTTGAGGTAGAGGCACCGAATTTGCAGCATGGCATTCAGTGCCTCCCCCCAAAATACTACCCAAGTTTCAAAAGGATTGGAGCAGGGGGTCCAATTCTATGAGCCCCCAAAGAAGGTGCCCCTATCCTTCATTATTTCCATTGGAGGGAAGGCATTTAAAAGGTGTGCAGTCCTTTGAAATGTGATGGCCAGAACTCCCTTTGGAGTTCAATTCGGCTTGTCACAACCTTGCTCCTGGCTCCACCCCCAATGCCTCCTGGCTCCACCCCCAAAGTCCCCAGATATTTCTTGAATTGAACTTAGCAGCCCTACGTTTAGACGCGCTTCGGATTGCTTGGTGTGAGTCTGCTTTAGTTAATTTCCTCTCTTTTCTTCTTCTGCTGCTCAATTGGTACCATTGTTTGCAATGGCTGAATGGCCTGGAATTTCCCAGGAGAGCAAAACCGCTGAGCTGCATTATAGGACGTCGCTGAAGGCTAATCTATCAGGGTCCGGGCGCAGCTCTTGATGGGGGAGGGCGAGAAGCAATATTTTTTTCCATTTGCCTGCAGCTCTGAAAGGGTTAAACGGACCGAGCTGTCTGCTAGAGAGGCCGAACAAGGAGGGGGGCCGGAAAAGAGGAAAAGGCTCTTTTCCTGTGAAGGGGGGGGGGGTTGAGCTTTGCTATTCAATTGCCAAAGAGAAGGGGAAGGACTGCAGCCAGAGCCTATGAAAATTTACTCGCAAGTAAGTCAGGGAGGGGATAAGCTTCTCAAACTTGGAGAGCAATGCTGCTGCCCTGTGCATTATTGAGGGTGGATCTGGGTTTCAGAGAGCTTTGAAATTTGGTTTTCTTAAAGGTAAAAGTAAAGCCCTGTGCAAGCACCAGTCGTTTTCGACTCTGGGGTGACGTTGCTTTGACAACGTTTTCACGGCAGACTTTTTATGATTTGCCATTCATTGCCTTCCCCAGTCATCTACACTTTCCCCCCAGCAAGCTGGGTACTCATTTTACTGACCTCAGAAGGATGGAAGGCTGAGTCAGCCTTGAGCCGGCTACCTGGAATCAGCTTCCACTGGGATCGAACTCAGGTCGTGAGCAGAGGGCTCCGACTGCAGTACTGCAGCTTTACCACTCTGCGCCACGGGGCTCACATAAAGGTAAAGGTAGTCCCCTGTGCAAGCACCAGTCGTTTTCGACTCTGGGGTGACGTTGCTTTCACAACGTTTTCACGGCAGACTTTTTACGGAGTGGTTTGCCATTGCCTACCCCAGTCATCTACACTTCCCCCCCCCCCCCCAGCAAACTGGGAACTCATTTTACCGACCTCGGAAGGATGGAAGGCTGAGTCGACCTAGAGCCGGCTACCTGAACTAGCTTCCGCTGGGATCAAACTCAGGTCGTGAGCAGAGGGCTCTGACTGCAGTACTGCAGCTTTATCACTCTGCGCCACGGGGCTCATGTAAAGGTAGTCCCCTGTGCAAGCACCAGTCGTTTCCGACTCTGGGGTGACGCTGCTTTCACAACATTTTCACGGCAGACTTTTTACAGGGTGGTTTGCCACTGCCTTCCCCAGTCATCTACACTTTCCCCCCAGCAAGCTGGGGACTCATTTGACTGACCTCGGAAGGATGGAAGGCTGAGTTGACCTAGAGCCGGCTACCTGAACCCAGCTTCTGCCAGGATCGAACTCAGGTTGTGAGCAAAGCTTAGGACTGCAGTCCTGCAGCTTTACCACTCTGCGCCGTGTGGCTCCTTGGTTTTCTTAGGTATGTTAGCTGCCTTGTGGAGGAAGAGCTGCCAATCCCCAGGTGGGGGCAGGGACCCCCTGGCTTGCAGGCCCTCCCCCCCCCTTCAGGGTCATCAGAAAGTGGGGAGGGGGGAAGGGAAATGTCTGCTGGGCACTCCGTTATTCCCTATGGAGACTGATTCCCATAGGTTATGATACAAAATTGATCCATGGGTATCTGGGGCTCGGGGGGGGGGCTGTTTTGAGATAGAGGCACCCAATTTTCAGCATAGCATCTGACGCCTCTCCTTGAAAAAGCCCCCAAGTTTCAAATGGAGTGGACCAGGGGGTCTAATTCTATGAGCCCTCAAAGAAGGTGCCCTTGCCCTTCATTATTCCAAATGAAGGAATAATGAAGGGACGGTGGCTCAGTGGTAGAGCATCTGCTTGGGAAGCAGAAGGTCCCAGGTTCAATCCCCAGCATCTCCAAAAAAGGGTCCAGGCAAATAGGTGTGAAAAACCTCAGCTTGAGACCCTGGAGAGCCGCTGCCAGTCTGAGTAGACAATACTGACTTTGATGGACCAAGGGTCTGATTCAGTATAAGGCAGCTTCATATGTTCATTTGAAAGGAGTGTGGTCCCTTTAAATGTGGTGGCCAGAACTCCCTTGGGAGTTCAATTGTGCTTGTCACACCCTGGGCTCATTCCCAAAGTCCCCAGGTATTTCTTGAGTTGGACTTGGCAACTTATGTGGGGGCAGAAGGGCTGGCTTTGGAGAATAAGAATGAACATAAATAAATTTTCAGATACAGAGGTCGTAGGAGAAGAAGCTATTACATTTATATTCTGCCCTATACTCTGAATCTCAGTCTCAGAGCAGTCACAGTTCCCTTTACCTTCTTCCCCAACAACAGACACCCTGTGAGGTGGGTGGCACTGAGAGAGCTCTTACAGCAGCTGCCCTTTCAAGGACAACTCTGTGAGAGCTATGGCTGACCCAAGACCATTCCAGCAGCTGCAAGTGGAGGAGTGGGGAATCAAACCCGGTTTTCCTCGATAAGAGTCCGCACACTTAACCACTACACCAAACCGGCTCAGTAGCAAGGGCTCAGTCGGGAGTGTTAGACTTATTCCCAAGGGAGGAATCACTCACTCACCTCCCCAAGGGCTCTCCCCACCCCCCATCTGCAGATTCCCTGCCTTCTCCTGTTCATCCCAGCAGCCGCTGTGTTGTGACCTGCCGATGTGACACTCCCCTCTGCCCCTTCCCCTCTGCTGGCTGCTTGGACAGAGTTTTCGCCTAATGCTTCTGGTATAGTGGTCTGGTTCAGTGGTTAAATGTGTGGACTCTTATCTGGGAGAACCGGGTTCGATTCCCCACTCCTCCACTTGCAGCTTCTGGAATGGCCTTGGGTTGGCCATAGCTCTCGCAGAGTTGTCCTTGAAAGGGCAGCTGCTGTAAGAGCTCTCTCAGCCCCACCCACTTCACAGGGTGATTGCTGTGGGGGAGGAAAGTAAAGGAGATTGTGAGGCACTCTTAAGATTCAGAGTGGAGGGCAGGATATAAATCCAGTGTTGTAATCGTCGTCGTCTTCTGTTGAGGGGATGGAAAAGGTGTTACTAGTCTTTTTGTCCTGAGCTCTAGTTTACTTTGAGACTTAGCTCCCAGGATAGAAGATATTGAAGAAGATATTGGATTTATATCCCGCCCTCCACTCCGAAGAGTCTCAGAGCGGCTCACAATCTCCTTTACCTTCCTTTCCCACAACAAACACCCTGTGAGGTGGGTGGGGCTGGAGAGGACTCTCACAGCAGCTGCCCTTTCAAGGACAATCTCTGCCAGAGCTATGGCTGACCCAAGGCCATTCCGGCAGGTGCAAGTGGAGGAGTGGGGAATCAAACCCGGTTCTCCCAGATAAGAGTCCGCACACTTAACCACAACACCAAACTGGCTCTCCAGTTTGGATAGACTGATACCTAGTCATTGTCAATCATCAGTCAAACCTTTAATGTCATAATAATACCAGTCCAAAACAGTCCCAAAACTAGACACCTAAAATATAAAAGAAGGTCGCCACCAACCAGAGCCCACTGAAATTAAAAAGGCAAAGCGGGGAGGCAAAATAGAGCTACATATTGTATTTTCTAGCCCCTAACTTCCATACACGTGGCAAAAGCTCAGCCACCGATGCGGTGGTTTTGGGGGACTTGTCAGATAACAAGAAGGCTAAATCATTATTGGTCAGGGGTGGAGCTCCTTTGCATATTAGGCCACACACGCCGGATGTAGCCAATCCTCCATGAGCTTACAGGTCTCTTTTTTTGTAAGCTCTTGGAGGATTGGCTACGTTAGAGAGGTGTGGCCTAATACACAAAGGAGCTCCTGCTAGAATTCTACCCCTGTTATTGGTCATAGGTTTTGCAGAAGGGAGAAGAGGGTGAATCAAGAAGTGGTGCAGAGAAGAATAAGGGGAGCACCTAGCCACTGGAATAGATTGTTAAAGATTAAATAGAAAAAGTTTATTTTCCTAAATACATTGTTCCTACGGCACAATGACATTAATCCTGATGTACAAACTATCACAAGGACTCTCCTTCCAATCCTTTGAGGCAATTCTTAGAAGTCTCTTGACCAGGGTTGGTGATGTAGCTCTGTTCTATTGGTTTCTTTCTGCCCTTTTGATACCTTTTCCTCTCCGTCTTCATAGCCGAGTAAGAGTACCCGTTCCACAGTCAGAGGTGACCCAAGAGATGGGAAAGAAGTTGGAAGAAGAGGACCTGGAATAGGCAGGAGATCCAGGAAAGATTCTCATTCCATCTAAGCAGGGAGTGGTGCTGAATTTTGGGGGAAAGCTGCTCCAGAGATCATGGCTCAGGACACCATGACCGTAGATGTACACAGCTGGTGGTTCAAGCAGTTCCGTTACCATGAGGCTGATGGGCCCCGAGAGGTTTGCAGCCGGCTCCATGGACTTTGCAACCACTGGCTGAAGCCGGAAAAGAACTCCAAGAAGCAGATCCTGGACCTGGTGATCCTGGAGCAGTTCCTGGCTATCCTGCCTCAGGAAATGGAGTGCTGGGTCAGAGGATGCAGGCCGGAGACCAGTTCCCAGGCGGTGGCCCTGGCCGAAGGTTTCCTCCTGAGTCAGGCAGAGGAGAAGAGGCAGGCAGAACAGGTGAGGGTATTTCATTCATTCAATTCAAGCAACGACCTTTTATCCCAGGGGCAGCCAAAGTTACTTAACACATGAACACATGAAGCTGCCGTATACTGAATCAGACCCTCGGTCCATCACAGTCAGTATTGTCTACTCAGACTGGCAGCGGCTCTCCAGGGTCTCAAGCTGAGGTTTTTCACACCTATTTGCCTGGACCCTTTTTAGTTGGAGATGCCGGGGATTGAACTTAGGACCTTCTGCTTACCAAGAAGATGCTCTACCACTGAGCCACCGTCCCTCCCCTTAATGTAAGAGCCATATAGAATATTTTTGAGAGCTACCAAACATGGACATCAGATGTTTGAGAGCCGCCAGGCAGGCAAGCCGGTAAATAGATGGAGGAAGGGGGGGGGGGGAGAGAGGTGAAAATAAAGCAACTTTAACTGCTGGCTGATGGGGTGGTGTGGGCTTTGAGAGCCACACGATGTGTGTGAAAAAAAATAATTTGTGGGTCCCAAGCCACAGTTTGCCCACCCCTGTTTTATCCTAAGCCTTCCCAGCCAGATATTTTTTCACCAAATATTTCTGGCTGTAGATAAGTCACTTGGCTGAGTAGAAAACCCAATTCCTGATTCTTGTCCCTGTGGGTGAAACAGCTCTGCTAGTCAACGTAGGTGTGAGAAATCTGGGAATGGGGCAGGATTTGTCTCCTTAGCCTGTTCCATTCCTTCTCTTACTCAGTTTGGTGTAGTGGTTAAGTGCGCGGACTCTTATCTGGGAGAACCGGATTTGATTCCCCACTCCTCCACTTGCACCTGCTGGAATGGCCTTGGGTCAGCCATAGCTCTCGCGGGAGTTGTCCTTGAAAGGGCAGCTGCTGTGAGAGCCCTCTCCAGCCCCACCCACCTCACAGGGTGTCTGTTGTGGGGGAGGAAGGGAAAGGAGATTGCAGGCCGCTCTGAGCCTCTGTCCTTGAAAGGGCAGCTGCTGTGAGAGCCCTCTCAGCCCCACCCACCTCACAGGGTGTCTGTTGTGGGGGAGGAAGGGAAAGGAGATTGCAGGCCGCTCTGAGCCTCTGTCCTTGAAAGGGCAGCTGCTGTGAGAGCCCTCTCAGCCCCACCCACCTCACAGGGTGTCTGTTGTGGGGGAGGAAGGGAAAGGAGATTGCAGGCCGCTCTGAGCCTCTGTCCTTGAAAGGGCAGCTGCTGTGAGAGCCCTCTCCAGCCCCACCCACCTCACAGGGTGTCTGTTGTGGGGGAGGAAGGGAAAGGAGATTGCAGGACGCTCTGAGCCTCTGTCCTTGAAAGGGCAGCTGCTGTGAGAGCCCTCTCAGCCCCACCCACCTCACAGGGTGTCTCTTGTGGGGGAGGAAGGGAAAGGAGATTGTAGGCTGCTCTGAGCCTCTGTCCTTGAAAAGGCAGCTGCTGTGAGAGCCCTCTCAGCCCCACCCACCTCACAGGGTGTCTGTTCTGAGGGAGGAAGGGAAAGGAGATTGTAGGCCGCTCTGAGCCTCTGTCCTTGAAAGGGCAGCTGCTGTGAGAGCCCTCTCAGCCCCACCAACCTCACAGGGTGTCTGTTGTGGGGAGAGAAGATATGGGAGATTGTAAGCCGCTCTGAGTCTCTGATTCAGAGAGAAGGGCAGGGTATAAATCTGCAATTTTCTTCTACTTCTTACTCATCTCCTTTTCTGCTCTTTCAGATGTGGGCACCATCAATGACGATGGAAGCAAAGTTCTCTGAGGCAGAAGGAGCTCCACTGGAGGAAAGGCAGACAGAACAGGCCCAGGAGCACACCCAGAATACCTTTTCAGATGGTAAGGGTGCCTTGTGCCTGGGTGGGACATGTAGTGAAGTTGTTGGGTAGATGATTTGGGGCAGGAAAAAGGTGGAATTACTGCTGCACACAACACAGAGTATATTCCTGGGACCAGGACTGGCTCTAGGACGCATGCCGCACTAAGCGGACTCATGGACTGCCGCCCCCCCCCCTAGGGTTCCACCCCCCCCACCATGCCTCCTCCTCCCTCCTCTCCCCATCAGGTCTATTTCAGTGCCCAGGAATGGGAGGTCGAGCACCGTATTCTTGGGCTATCTAAAGGTCTCCCTTGCCAATCAGCTGATTGGTGGGTAAAACCTTGCCAGAGGCTCCCAGCTCCTATGGCAGCCCTCCCACACGTTCACTGTCAGTGCTGGGTTGAGGGGGCAGGCCAGCAGCAGCGGGAAGGACCAGTGAGGTGTTGAAAAAGCAGCTGCCGCTGCCTCCTCCCCACTTCCTTCCCAATCCAGGAAGGAAGTGGGGAGGAGGTGGTGTCGGCCGCCGCTTTTTCAGCGGCTCGCTAAAATGTGGGTACCTGAGGCTTCCATCCGCATCTTGGGGAGTTCACAAAAAATTCATTATGAGTTTTGTTGAGTGTAGTTAGAGCAAGGTTTCACAGCCTTGGGGACAAGGGTGCGTGAAACGGGACTCAGACAAGCAAATGAAAGAGGAAGTCTAGGCTAACGCTTTTCATTCCAATTATCTCCTTCTTGCAGGCAGCGGAGAGACGGCCAGCTGTCTTCTTTGCAAAGATTTGGAGATGGCTGCTGCGCCTTCAGTCCAGGTAGAGGAAATGAGTGGGGGACAGTCTGGGTCTCCTTTCCTTCCTCAGGAGGTTTTTTTGCTTCTGCAGTTGCCACTAAAGGTGTCCAAGGGAAAGAGGCTCTCAGCACCACTCCCTTTACCCGTGCCGATCTCTCCCTCCTTCATTCTCCCAGAATGCACTCTTCCAGTGTGCCTTCTCTGCCTGACATGATCTCTGAGAAGGGAATTTGCTTTTTCTTTCAGTCTCCATTTTCCTTTGAGGAGGTGTCAGTCTGTTTCACTGAGGCAGAATGGGCCCTGCTGGATCCCAGACAAAGAGCTCTCTACAGGGAAGTCATGCTGGCAAACTATAGGAGTGTGGCCTTTCTAGGTAAGGATCTTTCACAGGTGTCAAAGGTGCGAATTGCTGCCATTGGGATAAGGCATGAATCAAAATATTGAACATGAATACATCATTTTCAGGCCTGCCCCACTACTTGTCCCCTGTTGGGGGTCTTGAGGAGTCAGGGTGGCAGTGAAAGCGATGTTTGGCATGGTGTGTGAGAGTGACCCAAGCTACCTGGCTTGCCAGGAGCAACTGCAGCCAGTGTTGCAGCCATCATCTGAGCCAGAGAAGGTGTCTTGGCCTGAGGCAAAGCATTACAAGATGAAAAAAAGAGAAGAGGGTTAGCTATACAAAATATCAAACTATACTATCAAACTATCAAGGAGCTACAGTAGCTGGATTTCAGACTGGATTAAAAATCCAAATGGAAGGAATATTAAATTGGAAATAAAGGTAAAAGTAGTCCCCTGTGCAAGCACCAGTCATTTCCGACTCTGGGGTGACATTGCATCACGACGTTTTCATGACAGACTTTTAATGGGATGGTTTGCCATTGCCTTCCCCAATCATCTACACTTCCCCCCCAGCAAGCTGGGGACTCATTTTACTGACCTCGGAAGGATGGAAGGCTGAGTCAACTTTGAGCCAGCTACCTGAACCCAGCTTCTGCCGGGATCAAGCTCATGTTGTGAGCAGAGGGCTCCGACTACAGTACTGCAGCTTTACCACTCTGCGCCACTGAACTCCCTGTTTATGGTTAAAGTTTATGTTTAATTATTAATTATTATTTGATTGTAATATGTGAAGGTAGTTGATCATTGTAGATGGCTATATTTTATTTTATATTTATTTTATTTAGTTTCTATTTTATTTTTATGTTGTTAAAACTGAAAAAATACAAATAATTTTTTTAAAAAAGAAAGAAAGACACTGTGAGATCCCAGATCCTAATTCCCAATTGCCTACCTTTACAACGCACCTTCGCCCCTGAATGGTATTGTAGTCATCCGTTGTGACTGAGATCTAGAATGGATCTGTCCCCTTTTCGCTGGTTGAGATTGTGGGCTTTAATCTTGATCAAATGTCGACTGAGAGAAAAATCGACTGAGAGAAACATTGACTGAGAGAAATGTCAGCTGAGGGGTGACATGATACAAGATTATGCGTGGGATAGAGAAGATAGAGAAAGAAGTACTTTTCTCCCTTTCTCACAATATGAGAACTTGTGGATATTCAATAAAATTGCTGAGCAGTCGAGTTAGAGCTGATAAAAGGAAGTCCTTCACACAAAGGGTGATTAACATGTGGAATTCACTGCCACAGGAGGTGGTGGCGGCTACAAGCATAGACAGCTTCAAGAGGGGACTGGATAAGCACATGGAGCAAAGGTCCATCAGTGGCTATTATCCACAGTGTATTGTTGGAACTCTCTTTCTAGGGCAGTGATGCTCTGTATTCTTGGTGCTTGGGGGGGCACAGTGGGAGGGCTTCTAGTGTCCTGGCCCTACTGGTGGACATCCTGATGGCACTTGGGTTTTTTGGCCACTGTGTGACACAGAGTGTTGGACTGGATGGGCCACTGGCCTGATCCAACATGGCTTCTCTTATGTTCTTATGATCTTATCACATTTCCATCCTTCCAGAAGACTTGTTCCTGTCTCTTAGATTCCTTTCACCCCCCTCATAAGAATTATCCCTTTCTCTCTCTGTGCCAAAGAAGCCAGGAATGTAAGAAAGACTACAGTGGGGACAGACAAAACCCCAGCATCTGAAGAAAGGCTGGAGAGTTTCTCAAGAGGATCTCAAGAGAATATTTCCTTCCCAGATGAGCTGACTGAGAGTGAGTATCTTCATGGTTATGCCAAAGGAACAAGCAAGAAAACAGGAATGGAGAATTTCTGCTTCACTTCTTAGCAGCTCTTAGTTTGGTAGAGATTTCAGGGGCAGAATTCTAGCAGAAGCTCCTTTGCATATTAGGCCACACACCCCTGGTGTAGCCAATCCACCAAGAGCTTACAAGGCTCTTTTTTGTAAACTCTTGGGGGATTGGCTACACCAGGGCTGTGTGGCCTAATATGCAAAGGATCTCCTGCTAGAATTCCATCCCTGGGTGGAATTATCAAGCCTGCTGGGTGAGGAGGGAGGACGAATTTTTAGGACCTGGGATCTGGAAGCTCAGAAGCTCCTTCTGGGGGCTGAACTCAGCAGGGGCTTTTGAAGGGTTGCAGTATCCTTAAATACTGGCTATTCCAGGAAAGGGGCTGGTAACTTGCAAACACTCCTACTGGACAAGGGCAAAGCCCTATCTCCTGTTTCCAAGACCAGTCAGCTATATGATGCATCCTCAGACACTTTTTCTGATGCCCACCAAGCGTTTTTAGGAAGCTGGTGGGACCAAATAGGGCTTTCGCCCAGCAGGTCTTCTGATTGACTACTGAAAATCCGTCTGCTGCCACAGCACAAGGATCTAAGCTGTGTTACTGAAACTAAGCTTGGGCAGCCATTTTTGTGGCTAGCTAGCTCTGCTTCCTACGGCAGCCATTTTGTTCCAGCATCCACTGTGCAGTGTCAGAATTCCACACATGCCTGCAGGTTCAAAAAGTTCAGGGATTCCTGAGCAATGCTCCCTCTAAGCTGTGGAATCTAGTGTGTAAAAATTCTACTTGATAAGCTACTGGCAACTGCACAAATTAGTTTGCTCTGGGGCCGTTTTTCCCGAGCCAAGACAAAAATGTGTGACTTGGATGCTTTAAAAACAGTGAGCTTAAGGTGGGCTCAGGGCAGCTTACAACATTAAAACATTACAGGAGCAATAAATAAAACATATCCATGCTGGGAATTCTTCAGAAGGGAATTGAAAACAAATCAGCCAGTAACATAATGCCCCTGTATAAATCGATGGTGTGGTCTCATTTGGAATACTGTGTACAATTCTGGTCACCGCACCTCAAAAAGGATATTATAGCATTGGAAAAAGTGCAGAAAAGGGCAACTAGAATGATTAAAGGTTTGGAATGCTTTCCCTATGAAGAAAGGTTAAAACGCTTGGGGCTCTTTAGCTTGGAGAAATGTCGACTGCGGGGTGACATGATAGAGGTTTGCAAGATTATGCATGGGATGGAGAAAGTAGAGAAAGGGGTACTTTTCTCCCTTTCTCACAATACAAGAACTCGTGGGCATTCAATGAAATTGCTGAGCAGTCAGGTTAAAATGGATAGAAGGAAGTACTTCTTCACCCAAAGCGTGATTAATGTGCGGAATTCACTGCCATAGGAGGTGGTGGCGTCTACAAGCATAGCCAGCTTCAAGAGGGGGTTAGATAAAAATATGGAGCAGAGGTCCATCAGTGGCTATTAGCCATAGAGTGTGTGTGTGTGTGTGTGTGTGTGTGTATATATATATATATATATATATATATATATATATATATATATATATATATATATATATATATATATATTGGCCACTGTGTGACACAGAGTGTTGGCCTGGATGAGCCATTGGCCTGATCCAACATGGCTTCTCTTATGTTCTTATGATTGGATCTCTCTCCTTATTCTAGCCAAAGATGTCAAGGAGACGATTGAGGAATCTGAAGGGTTCTCACTGGAAAGAGATGAGGAAGAAGAGTCAGAATGTAACTTCCAGGATCGAGAGGAACCAGAGAGGCGGGAAGGAAGCCATGGGGAGGAGGTGAGGGAAATACCCATTCCTTGCCAAGAAGGGGATTTCCCTGAAGTAATATACAAGGTGGAAGAAACATACAAATGCTTGGACTGGGGACTGAATTTCTCAGATCACGACGACGGTTTGCAAAAGCGCCCTGTGAAGAAGACCCATAATTGCTTGCAGTGTGGAAAGAGCTTCCTTTGTGGAGAAGAGCTCATGAAACACCAAAGAATCCATATACAAGAGAAACTGTATAGCTGCTCAGACTGTGGCAAAAGGTTTTCAGAGAAATCGAGCCTCATTCAGCACCAGAGAGAGACTTCCCACCATTCAGCTGGAGAGTCATTTATCTGCTTAGAAAGTGGAAAGAAATTCTCTGATAGGAAGGCACATAACTGGTTTCCATGTGGCAAGTATTTCAACTGTAGATCGCAGCTCCTTTTGCACCAAAGAACTCACACAGGGGAGAAACCTTTTGAATGCTTAGAGTGTGGAAAGAGATTCAGTCAGAGTGTCAGTCTTCAACGGCATCAAATAATTCACACAGGGGAGAAACCTTTTGAGTGCTCAGAGTGTAAAAAGAAATTCAGTTGGAGCGGCAGTCTTCAGCGGCATCTAGGAACCCACACAGGGGAGAAACCTTTTGAGTGCCCTGAGTGTGGAAAGAGATTTCATTGTACTCTCGATCTTCATCGGCATCAAAGGACCCACACGGGGGAGAAACCTTTTGAATGCTCCAAGTGTGGAAAGAGATTCAGACAGAGTATCAGCCTTCAGCGGCATCTAAGAGGCCACACGGGTGAGAAACCTTTTGAATGCTCAGAGTGTGGGAAGAGATTCCAGTGCAAGGTCTATCTTCAGCGGCATCAAAAAACCCACACAGGGGAGAAACCTTTCAAATGCTCAGAGTGTGGAAAGAGCTTCAGCTGGCAGTGCCGTCTTCAACGGCATTTGAAAAGCCACACAGGAGAGAAACCTTTTAAGTGCTCAGAATGTGGAAAGAGATTTAGCGAAGGCCGCAGCCTTCAGCGGCATCTACGAACCCACACAGGGGAGAAGCCTTTTGAATGCTCCGAGTGTGGGAAGGGTTTCACCTGGAGTGGGTATCTTCAACAGCATCAAAGAACCCACACAGGTGTGAAAACCTTTGAATGCTCAGAGTGTGGAAAGAGATTCAGCGGGAAATGCCATCTTCAGCATCATCAAAGAACCCACACAGGTGAGAAGCCTTTTGAATGCATACAGTGTGGGAAGAAATTCAGTCAGAGTGGCCATCTTCAAAGGCATCTAAGAACCCATGCGAGGGAGTATCCAGTGACGCCCTTGGTCTCGGACTTGTCACCCATGATGGCCCAAGATCCAGCGGACTTACCCTTTGACACACTGCTAACAGAATCCGAGCCACCACTGGAGAGCCATGGGAAACAGGCGCAGACACCAGCACCACACTCCTCTACACTCTCAAAGAATCGTGCCACTCTGGGTTCAGTGCCACTGACCCCTGAGACAAACAGGCCAGTGTTGTGGGACCTGGAGTGGCAGATGCCCCCAAACCCAGAGGTGGCATCGGGCTCAAAGACAGAGGCAGGGTTGGGCAATGGGGAGACGCAGCCACCAGCATCTACATCCATGGAGGGATGCCAGCTGATGACATCAGCAAGCGGCCATGAATAGCAGGAAAGAGATGCCAGGGGAAAGAGAGGTGGGCCCCTCCTGGGCCAGAGAGGGTGGTGGCAGGAGCCAGGCCTAGGAATAGAAGGAGGGACTGGAATGTAGAAAGTGAGGGGCGCGGGGATCAATGTTTCCTCTAAGCTGCAGAGTCTTGTGAGCAAAAATTCTACTTGGTGAGCTACTGGCATTAAAGTTGTGAGCTACTGCATAACATTAGTGTGCTCTGGAGTCATCCTTCCTGAGCTAAGACAAAAATGTGTGAGCCACCGGTTAAAAATCTGTGAGCTAACTCATGCTAGCTCAGCTTAGACGGAACACTGGTGGGGAGTTACGAAGCCAACGTCAAGCTGAGGGCTCCAGGAAATTGAAGGCGGCGCTGGGGCAGCCAGCTTTGCGCTCCTTTTCGCCTTTCTGTGGGCGGCCAAGGTTGGGAGGAGGCAAGAAGAGAAAGGCCAAGAGCCTCCTGGAAACCCAGAGGGCACCCAGAGGGATAAGCCTTTTGAATGCTCAGAGGGTGGGGAAAGACTCACTCAGAAATCCAACCTTCAACATCAAAGAACCAAAGGAGAGCAAAATCATTTCATACCTTAAGGACAGCCACAGACAACTTAGAGAGTTAAGAAAAAGAAGACTGCAGATTTATACCCCGACTTTCTCCCTGAATCAGAGACTCAGAGCAGCTTGCAATCTCCTATATCTTCTCCCCCCCACAACAAACATCCTGTGAGGTGGGTGGGGCTGAGATAGCTCTTACAGCAGCTGCCCTTGCAAGGACAACTCCTACGAGAACTATGGCTAACCCCAGGCCATTCCAGCAGCTGCAGGTGGAGGAGTGGGGAATCGAACCTGGTTCTCCCAGATAAGAGTCTGTGCGTTTAACCACTACACCAAGCTGGCTCTCATATAAATCTCTCGGGGAAAGTTTGCGTCTGCTCAGAAAGCATCCTGTAACCACAGAAACAAAATAAAATTCAAACTTGGGAGAAATGCTATAAATGCTCAGATTGTGGAAAGAGACTGAGTCATGAATGATTCCTCAGATAAGCTCTCACTGAAGGCGACAAAGATTTGTTGGGAGAGGCAGCTTGATTAAATCACCCTAGTTTTCTTGCTGATCCTTCATGTAGTTTTAAGTTTGTATCAGGTACATCAGAGATGGTCAATCTGCATAAGGTTTTTCTTTTGGGGAGGGACGGTGGCTCAGTGGTAGAGCATCTGCTTGGGAAGCAGAAGGTCCCAGGTTCAATCCCTGGCACTCCAAAAAAGGGTCCAGGCAAATAGGTGTGTAAAACCTCAGCTTGAGACCCTGGAGAGCCGCTGCCAGTCTGAGAAGACAATACTGACTTGGATGGACCAAAGGTCTGATTCAATATAAGGCAGCTTCATATGTTCATATGTTTTGTCATGTACAGTCAATTAAAGCAGTAACAGAAATATTAAGATTTATTGCCTTTTAATTAAAAGCTTGTTAATCTTGCTTTAAAAGTTAACGAGCACTTATGAGGTGTATTTTTAGACACACCTGTCTGGTTATCTCACCAGTGGTTAAGAAGCAATCGTTTATCTAGATGATGATTACACGTTTCTGTTAGAAAGGTTTTGCTAAGATAAGGGTGCTGTTTTTCCTATGTAAACATGTTGATATGATGAGCAAATCAGATTTGTTTGGATGGAACTCTCAGAAGATATTATGTAAAACAGCTGTGTATGTCTGACTTGAGTTTATATGCGTAGATTTGAGTCCAGTGGCAACTTAGCGACCAGGGGTGGCCAAACTGAAGGTGAGGAGCCACATCTGGCTCTTTCGCAGATATTGTGTGGCTCTGGAAGCCTCCACCACCCCATCCAGCGGCTTGGAGAAGCCTCTTGTCTCTTTATATTGCTTCACCAAGGCTTGGAAAATGAATTGCAAGTTAAAGTTGCTTTCTTTCTGCCCCTCTCTCCCTTCCATGTTGCAGCTCTCAAACATCTGATGTTAATGTCCTGTGGCTCTCAAACATCTGGCATTCATTCTATGTGACTCTTACATTAAGTAAGTTTGGCCTCCCCTGATCTGTTGCTATCTGGTATCAGGTGGTCTTTGAAATCAAATCATGGAGCTCACTTAATGAACCCTCTAGAAGATTATGACTTCACTCTTGCCTCCTTACTCCCATCTTGTTATAAAACTGAATACAGTTTCATGAACACATGATGGCCCAATTGCCCCATTCTTGAATCCAGCCTTAAAAGAGATAAGGACGGTGTATTCATGCAGGCCGCATTATGGACTCCAGCAAGGTGGCCTGCCTTCCTTCCTTCCTTCCTTCCTTCCTTCCTTCCTTCCTTCCTTCCTTCCTTCCTTCCTTCCTTCCTTCCTTCCTTCCTTCCTTCCTTCCTTCCTTCCTTCCTTCCTTCCTCCCTCCCTCCCTCCCTCCCTCCCTTCCTTCCTTCCTTCCTTCCTTCCTTCCTTCCTTCCTTCCTTCCATGTTGCAGCTCTCAAACATCTGATGTTAATGCAATTTTGGGCTGCATCAACAGAAGTATAGAGTCCAGATCACATGATGTGATGGTATCGCTTTACTCTGCTCTGGTAAGACCTCACCTGGAGTCTTGTGTTCAGTTTTGGGCACCACATTTTAAGAAGGATAGAGACAAGCTGGAATGGGTCCAGAGGAGGACGACGAAGATGGTGAGGGGTCTGGAGACCAAGTCCTATGAAGAAAGGTTGAAAGAGCTGGGGATGTTTAGCCTGCAGAGGAGGCGGCTGAGAGGTGATATGATCACCATCTTCAAGTACTTGAAGGGCTGTCCTATAGAGGATGGTGTGGAATTGTTTTCTGTGGTCCCAGAAGGTCAGACCAGAACCTATGGGTTGAAATTAAAGCAAAAGAGTTTCCGGCTCAACATTAGGAGGAACTTCCTGACTGTTAGAGGGGTTCCTCAGTGGAACAGGCTTCCTCGGGAGGTGGTGGACTCTCTTTCCTTGGAGGTTTTTAAACAGAGGCTAGATGGCCATCTGATAGCGATGAAGATCCTGTGAATTTAGCGGGCTAGTCTAGATGACCCTGGAGGTACCTTCCAACTCTATGATTCTAACGTCTTGTGGCTCTCAAATATCTGACATTTATTCAGTGTGGCTCTTTCGTTAAGCAAGTTTGGCCACCCCCGTTAGAGACCAACAGGATTTTCAGAATACAAGCTTTCGAGACCCAGACCTGGATATCCCAGGCGAGCCTGATTCTGTCAGATCTCAGAAGCTAAACAGGGTTGGCCCCAGCTAGTATTTGGATGGGGAGGCATGCAAGGAGTACCAGAGTGTTGACACAGAGGCAGGCAACGGCAACCCACTTTTGAGCACTTGCCTGGCTTTGAACATCTTTTCCTTCAGAAGCCAGTGGGGGTTGCCATAAATCAGCTGGGACTTTACAGCGACAACAATAAAGCTTTCAAGGGTCAAAGGTCATAATCCGAAATCTGACTTCTTATAAACTTTATATATTCCAATCAGTGTTCCCGCTAAGCTGGAGGGTCTTGTGAGCAAAAATTCTACTTTGTGGGCTACTGGCATTAAAGTTGTGAGATAATGCATCCGTTAGTTTGCTCTGGGGCCATTTTTTCCTCAGCTAAGACAAAAATGTGTGAGCTGGAGGCTAAAAATTGCTGAGCTACCTGGTTCCAATATGTTTGAGAGACGCTACAAGATTTGATTTCATTAATGCGTGTTTTCGCAGCCACTATGGGGTTAACTTCCAACCGTTTGTAGATGACTTGCCTAATAAAGAAAACTTGGGGGGGAAATCCACCCAGATAAATCCTGGAGATATTTGGGGTTAAATGGTTTTGAGAGCAATTCTTAAAACAACTAATTTCTTAATTAATATTCTAATTCAATATGAGAGTTCCTTATCTTTTACAGGAGTTTCAGGATCAGTTAATCTCCTCTTGAACATCAAGGGATCCACACGGGGGAAGAACTTGGAAGTCGGACTGTGGTACTGTCGCATTAACCCAAAAAACTCATATTTGAAACACAACCGATCCAAAATGTATCATTTATGAAGGAAACCCTGAAATTTCTGCACCTAAGAAACACATTTCTTTCAAGAAAGGTGTATGTTTAATCCTTACAACCAGGGTTTTTTTTTGTAGCAGGAACTCCTTTGCATATTGGGCCACAACCCCTGATGTAGCCAATCCTCCAAGAGCTTACAGTAGGCCCTGTAATAAGCTCTTGGAGGATTGGCTACTTCAGGGGTGTGTGGCCTAATATGCAAAGGAGTTCCTGCTACAAAAAAGCCCTGCTTACAACTTAGCTTGCAAGGTATGTTGGTCTCAAACTGTGGTTGGCAGGTTATTCAGTGATCTTCCAAGCCCAAGTGTGGATTTGAGCCCAGATTTTCCAGGTCACAAACTAACACTCTGGCTCTTGGACATAATAGATACTCATCGTGAATGCAGGCAAATTGGGTCAGATTCATTCCAGGGGATCAGTCGTGGCACAAGGAGCCGGTCTCTAACATCAGTAAAAGATTCCTTGCAAACAGAGCACTTGTGTGAGTGCCTAGGTACAAGTGTTCCTTCTCAGTCTGTTTGTCAGGCAGGGTTTTGGAACAGCAACTGCATCAGTGGCCTTGAGTTAAAACCTAATCTAGGAAAGGGAGAGAGTGCCTCATTTGGAATACTGTGTACACTTCTGGTCACCGCACCTCAAAAAGAATGTTATAGCATTGGAAAAAGTGCAGAAAAGGGCAACTAGAATGATTAAAGGTTTGGAACACTTTCCCTAGAAAGAAAGGTTAAAACGCTCGGGGCTCTTTAGCTTGGAGAAATGTCGACTGCGGGGTGACATGATAGAGGTTTACAAGATTATGCATGGGATGGAGAAAGTAGAGAAAGAAGTCCTTTTCTCCCTTTCTCACAATACAAGAACTCGTGGGCATTCAATTAAATTGCGGCGCAGTCGGGTTAAAACGGATAAAAGGAAGTCCTTCACCCAAAGGGTGATAAACATGTGGAATTCACTGCCACAAGAGGTGGTGGTGGCTACAAGCATAGCCAGCTTTAAGAGGGGATTGGATAAAAATATGGAGCAGAGGTCCATCAGTGGCTGTTAGCCACAGTATTTATTTTATTTATTTATTTATATTAAGATTTATACCCCGCCCTTCTCACCTAGGTGTCTCAGGGCGGCTTACAACACAATAATTAAAACAATTTCAGTTTAAACAATTAAAATACCATTAAACCATAATTTAGTAAAAACAAGATAGAATAAAAACCGGCGGCCTATAGATACATTTTTTCATCCAGGATATTTTACATTGTCAGTTAATATCATAAGCCTGCCGGAAGAGGACTGTCTTACAGGCCCTGCGGAATTGCCCTAGATCCCGCAGGGCCCGCACCTCCTCCGGCAGCTGGTTCCACCAATAAGGTGCCGTTATTGAGTAGGCCCGATCCCTGGTGGATTTTAGGCGGGCCTCCTTTGGCCCGGGGACTACCAACAGGTTTTGTGAACCTGAACGTAGTACTCTCTGGGGAACATGTGGGAAGAGACGGTCCCTAAGGTAGGCAGGTCCTAGGCCATATAGGGCTTTAAAGGTCATAACCAACACCTTGTACCGGACTCGGAATATTACTGGCAGCCAGTGCAGACCCTGGAGCCCCGGTCGAATGTGCTCCCATCTTGGGAGCCCTAATAACAGCCGGGCAGCAGCGTTCTGCACCAACTGCAGTTTCCGGGTTCGGCACAGGGGTAGCCCCATGTAGAGGGCATTACAGTAGTCCAGCCTCGAGGTGACCGTAGCATGAATCACTGTTGCCAGGTCGTCACGTTCCAGGAAGGGGGCCAACTGCCTCGCCCGCCTAAGATGAAAAAAAGCGGACTTGGCAGTGGCCGCTATCTGAGCCTCCATCGTCAATGAAGGCTCCAACAGCACCCCCAGGCTCTTAACCCTGCCCGACGCTGTTAATGGAGCGCCGTCAAAAACTGGCAGGGGGAGTTCCCTTCCCGGGCCGCAGCGACCTAAGCAAAGGACCTCTGTCTTCGCCGGGTTCAGCTTCAGCCCACTCAGCCTAAGCCACCTAGCCACTGCCTGTAACGCCCGGTCCAGATTTTCTGGGGCGCAGGCGGGCCGGCCGTCCATAAGCAGATAGAGCTGGGTGTCATCAGCATATTGATGGCAACCCAGCCCATACCCTCGGGCCATCTGGGCAAGGGGGCGCATATAGATGTTAAATAACATCGGGGAAAGCACTGCCCCTTGAGGCACCCCACACTCAAGCGTGTGTCTCCGGGACAGTTCCTCCCCAATCGCCACCCTTTGTCCCCGACCGTCAAGGAAAGAGGAAAGCCATTGCAAGGCCAACCCCTGAATCCCTGCGTCGGCAAGGCGGCACGCCAGGAGCCGATGGTCGACCATATTGAACGCTGCCACTGTATGACACAGAGTGTTGGACGGGATGGGCCATTGGCCTGATCCAACATGGCTTCGCTTATGTTCTTATGTGTTGACTCTCCATTAATATAAATCAGGGGTGTCAAACTCATTTGTTACGAGAGTCATATCTGACTTAAATGAGACCATGTTGGACTGGAAATATGTAGCCACGGATCTGGCCTCTGGAATTACTATGTTGAAGGCCCTACACTAGGAAGTCCCTGCAGAGTTACTGAAGAAAACAGCTATGAGGAAGCTCTCACTTACCCCAGAGAAGAAATGCAAGATTCCCATCCTAGAAAAGACCTGAAACCTGTGAACTGAACATTTGCTGCTGACTTTCTAATTGAAGACGTGGAAGCTGTCAGAACTGATTTCAATACCTGATATCTGATTTATGAGTATAAAGTGGGGGTGGGTGGGTTATGTTCTTTCCTTGCCTTCTTTGCTGTGTGAATAGTGTTATAACTGCTGTTGGTTAGAGTAGGAATAAGTGTGGAACTAAAGTGAAGCTTAGTATAAGAACTTACCCGTTAAGATTTCAATAACAGGAATTAGATATTTTTGAAGTTAAATTTAGTAGTATAGACTTAGAGTTTTACATTGGGTATTTGGAAACATTTGGTACATTGGGAAAATCAATTTTTATATCCCAAACAGTTCAATGGATCATTGGATCAAAATGAGATTGAGAGCTCTTTTAGTATAAACAAAACATAAGTTTATTTCTATAGGGATGGGGAACTGGGAAGAGAATAAGAAACACGATCAGCTACATCTTATCACTAAGGAAGACACATTGCTAATAGAGACTCTTCTCCTTCTTCTTGACCTCCCTCTACCTAGACATAGGAAGTCACCTGACTAACTGACTAATAGCATAAACAAACAAGCAGTCCTTTCACAGGCTTTCACAGTCCTTTCACAGGCTTTCACAGTCCTTTCACAGGCTTTTTCTTCATTGGCAGACAGCCAAGTTCCTCTTCCTAGGTCAGGCAGACAACAGATAACAGGTAAACATTTTAACCCTATAATGACTGAAACTTAGATCATGCAGGATAGGTACAGAATTCCAACAACCCCCCATCCCCCATGAAAAACGGCTTCTGGAAGTGAGAAACTAGATTTAAGAAGTGGTGTAGTTCAGATTTCTGAAGATCAGGGCTTTTTTGTAGAAAAAGCCCAGCAGGAACTCATTTGCATATTAGGCCACACCCCCGACACCAAGCCAGACAGAAGTGCGTTCCTGTGCATTCCTGCTAAAAAAAAAAAAAAAAAGCCCTGCTGAAGGTGATAGTGAGCTGGATGAGGATCATTATGCTGACAGTCCGCAAAGAACAATTCTGCACCGAATCAGGGATTGGGGAGTCATCTTGCTGAAGATGCAGCTGCGCTTCTCTTAAAAGAACAACTTCACAGTCTGGTGGTGCTACTCGAGTTGTGTTTAGAACAGCCTTCTTGTAGCATGTCATGTGTTTGATCATCTTCAGGTTTTTTTACTCAACTTCCTGGTTGAAAAAGATGATTTTGGTGTAATTATTTATGCTCTAATTGCATCCTAGATTAGGTTAATATGATCCATTCTGCATGGGGCTGTCTTTGAAGACAACTTGGAAGCTTCAACTAGTTGAAAACACAGGAGCAAGATTACTGTCCGGTGAAAATTACAGAGCAGGTATTTCCCATGCCCTAAAGGATTTAGATTGGTTACCAAATCATTTCTGGGCTCAGTTTAAAGTTCCAATTATGAACTGTAAAGCCATTTGCTTTCTGGAACCAGAGTTATTTGAAGGACCCTGAACTCCCTTATGAACCTGCGTAGACACTGAACCTCGGGTAACTGAGCAGTCGGGTTAGAACGGATAAAAGGAGGTACTTCTTCACCCAAAGGGTGATTAACATGTGGAATTCACTGCCACAGGAGGTGGTGGCAGCTACAAGCATAGCCAGTTTCAAGAGGGGGTTAGATAAAAATATGGAGCAGAAGTCCATCAGTGGCTATTAGCCACAATGTACGTATGTATGTGTGTGTGTGTATATATATGTAAAAATTATTGGCCACTGTGTGATACAGAGTGTTGGACTGGATGGGCCGTTGGCCTGATCCAACATGGCTTCTCTTATGTTCTTATGTTCTTATTTGGTGACCTTAATACTTATAGGATACGATAGCACATTTCTAGAATTTTGTGACTAGATTATTAGCATATTTAGAGTGTTTAACTTGCAAAACGAATCCTTTAAAAGTTATGACTTATAATGCACGTGGCTTAAACAACTAAATCAAACCAAAACATGTACTCTCTCAGATTATGACAGATAAGCCTGACATTTTGTTCCTACAGGAGACACATCTGAAATCTAAAGATTACCCAGTCTTGAAATCCCCCTGATTTGCTACTCAACTCCTTGCCCCTGGGAACTCAAAATCGAGGGGAGTAGCCATTTTACTTGCCAAGCACATCCGCTTTGAACGACAAGACACCATCTCTGATCCTCAAGGTAGATTCCTTTTTGTAAAAGGCAGTTTGGAAGGTTTTCCTCTAACACTAGCAACCTTATATGCTCCAAATATGAATCAGTTAGAATTTCTAAACCAGTCACTATTGCAGCTACAAGCCTTCCAAAGTGATGTTATACTAGGAGGGGACTTTAATCTGATAGCCAATAAGGATTTAGAGAGAACACATAAGCAGCCCAACCCTTGAAACTTAGGTAACACAGATACAGGTTTATCTTCCCTTCTTGAAAGCTATGGTCTATGATGTATGGCATCATTCCCACCAAAATGAGAGAGATTATACATATTACTCAGCAAGACATAACATTTATACACAAATTGATTACATAATTCTTTCCCAATCTTTAATGACATTTTTATCAGACATACAAATTGGCATTAATATTTGGTCAGACCATACACCGATCCTTTGTATATTAAAACCATTTAGACAAATACAAACAGAAAGGCACTAGAAATTTGAGAAAAAATTTTTATTGGATGACACCATGAAAGAACAAATTGGCCAAGGCATAAAAAACTATTTAAAAGAAAATAACACAGATGATATCTCATTAAATACATTATGGGATGCATTTAAAGCAGTTGTTAGAGGCTTGGTATCTTCTATGGCAATACGCCTGATAAAAAAGAAAATAAACAATTCATATTGGAAACGCAAGAAAAAATTAAACATTTGGAACTACTCCTTAAACAAACTGGTAACTCACATATTTATAGGAAATTAGAGGCAGAACGGAAACTCCTACAGGATAAGGAAACTTACTGAAACAATTCAGAGACAGCTGATGTATATTAAAAACAGGTACTGGAAAAAATCCCCGAGATCAATCAAATACCTAGTGTGGAAGGTTAAACAGAAGCGCCAAGCCTCTCACATATACTCACTTCTGGACAAGGAAGGATCCAAACAAGTAGTAACTCAAAAAATTGCCAAAATTATGGCTGATTTCTACACATAGGTATATTCCACCACAAAACCTGAGACACCTAAAATAAAAGCTTTCTTAAGTAAGCAAGGGTTGCTGATTAAGCTAACTTCTACCCATGTTCACTTGCTGGAAAAAAAAATATTACAACAATTGAAGTCATTGAATCTATTCAACAGCTGAAACCAAATACCGCACCCGGTAGGGAAGGCCTCCCTCCCGAGTATTATAAATTTTTTAAAGCACAGATAGTTGGTCCCCTAACAACTCTATGCAACAATATTCTAGAGTCCGGATCCGTGCCAAACACTTGGTCAGAAGCCAATATCATTGCAATTCCAAAACCGAATAAAGACCGTCAAGACCCGGCTTCATACCGCCCAATTTCGCTCCTTAACAAACAAATACCATGTCGCTCCTTAAATCAGGGAGTAAAAATTGTTGGAGGAAATGTGGAGAAATTGGAACTTTCAGTCACATGTGGTGGGATTGTCCCTTAGTGAAAAAATTCTGGTTGCAGGTTGGCATAGAGATGACAAAGATTATGGGATGGAAAATAAGTATATCTAAAGCAATGGCAATTATTAATTTGGATGGTGTGGGATTAAGATCAAAAGAGGATAGTAAATTGATTAATTTGATGTTAGTAGCAGCAAGACAAGTGATAGCAAGGAATTGGAAAGAAGCTGAGGAATTGACAATTAATCACTAGAGGGATAAAATAAATAATTAATTATTTTGGAGTATTTAACGATGAAGATACGAAGAATGAACGGATTAAAGGTTAGGGAACAGGAGGAGGGGTGGTTTAGGAAGATGGTGAGATATTTGGAAAAGTTTAAACAATTTAAGACGATTGGTTGGTTAATAAGAAAATGAATGGATAAGATGTTTAAATAGAGTGATGGAGTTGTATTTGGATGAAATGTTAATAGTTATAAATTTATGGAATATTATAATGTATCTATGGCCTGGGACTCTCACAGAGGTGGAGTGGTGTTGGAATATATAACAATAAAATTTTTAAAAAATTTAAAAAAAAAAACAATGCAATCCACGCTTTATATGAGGAGTCCTCAGCTAAGCTATTAATAAACGGCTATTTTACTGAATCGATCTCATTGTGAAGAGGTCTCTCGGCTTGGCTTCGCGAACGAAGATTTAAGAAGGGTGCAATAGTCCACGTCTGCTGCAGGCTCGCTGGTGGCTGACAAGACCAATGTGGCACAGGCAGGTCTGGCCACAGTGGCTGCAGGGAAAGGTCTGATTTAGGGTTGGTCCTGTAGCAGTGCGATTCTTCCTCAATCTCCTTTTGTCCTCAAGACCAGCTATGCGTGCGTTCTCAAAGGAAGAGACAGCCTGGTGGATGGTGTGCCTCCATGCTTTGCGATCTGAGGCTAGGTCAGACCACTGGTGATGGTTGATGCGACAGGTGCCAAGGGATTTCTTCAAGGAGTCCTTGTACCTCTTCTTTGGTGCCCCTCTATTTCGATGGCCGGTGGAGAGTTCGCCATACAGGGCAATCTTGGGAAGGCGGTGGTTTTCTACCCTAAAAATATGCCCTGCCCAGCGCAGCTGCGTCTTCAGCAGCAGTGCCTCGATGCTGGTAACCTCCGCCCGCTTGAGGACTTCAGTGTTGGTCACAAAGTCACTCCAGTGGATGTTGAGGATGGTGCGAAGGCAGCGCTGATGAAAGCGCTCAAGGAGTCACAGGTGATGACGGTATAAAACCCACGATTTGGAGCCGTAGATGAGGGTTGTCATCACAACCGCTTTGTAAACATTGATCTTTGTGCCTTTTTTCAGATGCTTGTTGCTCCACACTCTTTTGTGCAGTCGGCCAAATGCATGGTTTGCCTTTGCCAGCCTGTTGTCAATCTCCTTGTCGATCTTGGCATCTGAGGAGATGATGCACCCCAGGTAGCTGAACTGCTGGACTGTCTTCAGAACTGATTCACCCACAGTGATGCAGGGAGGGTGATAATCTTCCTGGGGTGCAGGCTGGTGGAGAACATCTGTCTTCTTCAGACTAACTTCTAGGCCGAATAGCTTGGCAGCCTCTGCAAAGCAGGACGTCATATGCTGCAGAGTTGATACCGAGTGGGAGACGAGTGCAGCATCATCAGCAAACAGTAGCTCTCGGATGAGTTTTTCCATTGTCTTGGAGTGGGCCTTTAGTCGCCTCAGGTTGAACAGGCTGCCATCGGTGCGATAGCAGATGTAGACACCATCGTCTTCATCGAGATCTACTGCGGCTCTTTGAAGCATCATGCTAAAGAAGATTGTAAAGAGAGTTGGCGCGAGAACGCAGCCTTGCTTTACACCTGTGCCTATTGGGAAGGGCTCCGAGAGGTCGTTGCAGTGTCTGACTTGGCCTCGCTGGTCTTCATGTAGCTGGATGATCATGCTGAGGAACCTTGGGGGACATCCTAAACGTTCCAAGATTTGCCACAGGCCTTTCCTGCTAATGATATCGAAAGCTTTGGTAAGGTCGACAAAAGTCACGTACAGAGCCTTGTTCTGTTCCCTGCATTTCTCTTGGAGCTGCCTGAGAACAAATACCATGTCGGTGGTGCTCCTGTTAGCTCTGAAGCCGCACTGGCTCTCTGGGAGGAGTTCTTCTGCAATGGTGGGCACCAGTCTGTTCAGGAGTATTCTGGCAAGGATTTTGCCTGCGATGGAGAGCAGGGTTATCCCCCGGTAGTTGGAGCAGTCTGACTTTTCCCCTTTGTTCTTGTATAGGGTGATGATGATTGCATCGCGAAAGTCCTGTGGTAATTTGCCTTGTTCCCAGCAGGTGACAAGTACTTTGTGAAGTGAGCTATGTAGTACTGTGCCCCCATGCTTCCAGATCTCTGGTGGAATTCCATCAGCTCCCGCTGCCTTGCCACTTTTCAGTTGCTTGATGGCTTTAACAGTCTCTTCTAGGGTGGGGATCTCATCCAACTCTGTTTTCGCTGGTTGAAGTGGGGTGAGGTGGATTGCTGAATCTTGAACTACGCGGTTGGCACTGAAGAGAACCTGAAAATACTCCGACCACCGGTTCAGTATGGATGCCTTGTCTGTGAGGAGCACTTGGCCGTCTGCACTACGCAAGGGACTCTGAGCCTGATATGATGGACCATATACTGCCTTCAGGGCTTCGTAGAACCATCTTAAATCACCAGTGTCTGCACACAGCTGGGTTCTCTCTGCAAGCTTGGTCCACCACTCGTTCTGAATGTCTCGAAGCTTGTGCTGGAGGTTGCTACATGCAGCGCGAAAGGTTGCTTTTTTCCCGGGACAGGAGGGCTGAGCAAGATGTGCTTGGTAGGCAGATCTCTTTTTCGCCAGTAAATCTTGGATCTCTTGATTGTTCTCATCAAACCAGTCCTTGTTCTTCCTTGTGGAGAACCCGAGGACTTCTTCAGAGATCTGCAGGACAGTAGTTTTTAGGTGTTCCCAGAGTGCTTCTGGAGAAGGGTCTGTGGGGCAACTGGGGTCCTCAATTCTTGACTGGAGTTTTGCCTGGAAGGCAGCTTTAACTTCAGCTGACTGGAGACTGCCCACCTGAAACTTCCTCCGAGGGATACCTCCTCTCCTGGGTGTGGGTTTAAAGTGAAGACGGAGATTGCAGCGTACAAGACGATGATCCGTATGACATTCTGCACTGGGCATTACTCGGGTGTGTAAGACATCTCGAAGGTCTCTCTGACGCACCAGAATGTAGTCGATAAGGTGCCAGTGCTTGGACCGTGGGTGCATCCAGGTTGTCTTCAGACTGTTCTTCTGCTGGAAGATAGTGTTGGTGATGGTGAGCTGGTGCTCCATGCAGAATTCTAGCAGGAGGCGCCCGTTGTCATTGCAGTTGCCAATGCCGTGTTTGCCAAGTACTCCTTTCCAGGCTTCCGAGTCTTTACCTACTCTGGCATTGAAGTCGCCAAGGATGATCACCTTGTCCTCTGTAGGGGTCTTCCGTACGAGGTTGTGTAGATCAGCATAGAACTTGTTCTTTTCTGCAGGATCTGCTTGAAGGGTTGGGGCATAAACACTGAAGAGTGTTGCATGCTGCTTGTTTTGAAGTGGGAGGCGCATGGACATGATGCGATCTGAGTGACCTGTTGGCAGGTTTTCGAGTTTGGAGGCAATGGAGTTCCTGACCATGAAGCCAACGCCAGAAAGGCGGCTCTCAGCCTTTGACTTACCCGACCAGTAGAGGGTATAGCCAGCACCGTGTTCTTGAAGACTATCTTCCTCAGGGAAACGGACCTCACTGAGAGCTGCTATGTCGATATTCAACCTGAGAAGTTCGTGGGCAACTAGAGCAGAGCGTCGTTCAGGGCGACCACTGTCTACTGTGTCAAGCATGGTTCTGATGTTTCAACACGCAAGCTTTAGTCTTTGCACACTTTGTGAGGCAGGTGCATGCCTTTTGTTTGTTGTTATTTTTTGACCGCAAGTAAGGATGCCCATTAACCGCGGCTAGCCAACTGGGGGGAGGAGACGAGCTTTGTTTAGGCCACCTTTTCTAGGCCCCTCTCCGTGTGGAGCAAGCAGTGCTGTCCCTAGATAAGGCTGCTTGGTCGTTCAGGGTGCTGCCGAAAAATGCTTTCGTCTCCAGGTTAGCATCAGGCGACCAGTACCCTGAACCGCCTACATGCAGGATCGGGACTGCGGCTTCCAGTGGCACCTTCCACCTGCCGTTTCGCCCCTTGCCCATCGCTGCAGGACTTGATGCGTTGTGGGTTGTGTATGTGGATATGCCCTTCAGGCCTGCGCAGAGGAATTTTTTAGGTGAAGCGCAGTGTGCGCGGTACTGGCTCCACCCTTTCACCTGGGGGTCATCTGCCATGGCCCAGTAAGCCGGGACGCCGGCAGCGAGTCCTCCAGGTGGTAGGTGTTACATTAACGAGCTCTATCTGCCCGGGTTTGATGTTAGAGTTTTCCTTCTCTTAGGCTGGCGAGGTTGGTGGGCCCAGCCTGCCCATCCGGTTATACCGCCAGACAGTTCGGTCGCACCATGGCGTAGCAAACTCTGTGAAAAATGGGGGGGGGGGACCAGCGAGAAGGTGTTGCTACGGATGTTGCGAAGAGGTATGAGGCAAGGATGTCCCCTATCCCCGCTCCTCTTTGAAATAGCCGTAGAACCTTTGGCTGAGACAATTCGTACAAACCCTCTAATTAAAAGAATAGACATAGGTGTTACTTCTCATAAAATATCCTTATATGCTGATGATATTGTCTTACGTCTCTCCAAACCCTCCGATTCTTTGCCGGAACTACAATCGATATTACATAATTTTAGCCTAGTCTCTGGACTGTCTTTTAGTCAAAGAAAATCAGACATATATCCAATTAATATGTCAAACTTTAATATCCAAAATAATAAACAATTTTCCTCTTACAATTGGATTTCAAAAAATTACAGGTACAAAAAATTACTGTACCTGTAAACCTGTCGCAGTTATTTTCTGCCAATTTCGGCACCTTGGAGACAGAAATTAGAAATTCAATTAAAAACTGGAATGCTATGTCTCTATATTGGATGGATAGAATAGATCTTATCAGACACTTTTATCCTCCCCAAATTTCTTTACTTTTTTTGGACCATCCCAATTGAGATCCCCAGGAAATGCCTATACCTTTGGCAAAAAGAACTTTTACAATTTTTATGGGCAAAAAAAAGGACCACGCACTAACCAAAAGACTCTTTACAGATCAATACAGTATGGAGGTCTTGAAATACCAAATCTTGCACAGTACTATGAGTCATCCAATTTAGCCTCCTTATTGAGAGCTTTAGCATCTCCCACCTTAGCTTGGGTACAAATAGAAACACATGATATTCGGCTTCTAAATTTGTTTGACTATATATGGAACCTTCCTGCAAACAAGTTGAAACCAAAAGCTTCTTACAAAAAGCTACTTATTTATTTATTTATTTATTTATATTAAGATTTATACCCCGCCCTTCTCACCTAAGTGTCTCAGGGCGGCTTACAACATAATAATTAAAACAACTTCAGTTTAAAACATTTAAAAATACAATTAAACCATAAATTAGTAAAAAAACAAGATAGAATAAAACCGGCGGCCTATAGATACATTTTGTTCCATCCAAGATGTTTTACATTGTCAGCTAATGTCATAGGCCTGCCGGAAGAGGACTGTCTTGCAGGCCCTGCGGAATTGCCCTAGATCCCGCAGGGCCCGCACCTCTTCCGGCAGCTGGTTCCACCAATAAGGTGCCGTTATTGAGTAGGCCCGATCCCTGGTGGATTTTAGACGGGCCTCCTTTGGCCCGGGGACTACCAACAGGTTTTATGAACCTGAGCGTAGTACTCTCTGGGGAACGTGTGGGGAGAGACGGTCCCTAAGGTAGGCAGGTCCTAGGCCATATAGGGCTTTAAAGGTAATAACCAGCACCTTGTACCGGACTCGGAATATTACCGGCAGCCAGTGCAGACCCTGGAGCCCCGGCCGAATGTGCTCCCATCTTGGGAGCCCTAATATCAGCCGGGCAGCAGCGTTCTGCACTAACTGCAGTTTCCGGGTCCGGCACAAGGGTAGCCCCATGTAGAGGGCATTACAGTAGTCCAGCCTCGAGGTGACCGTAGCATGAATCACTGTTGCCAGGTCGTCACGTTCCAGGAAGGGGGCCAACTGCCTCGCCCGCCTAAGATGAAAAAAAACGGACTTGGCAGTGGCCGCTATCTGAGCCTCCATCGTCAATGAAGGCTCCAACAGCACCCCCAGGCTCTTAACCCTGCCCGACGCTGTTAATGAAGCGCCGTCAAAAACTGGCAGGGGGAGTTCCCTTCCTGGGCCGCAGCGACCCAAGCAAAGGACCTCTGTCTTCGCCGGGTTCAGCTTCAGCCCACTCAGCCTAAGCCACCTAGCCACTGCCTGTAACGCCCGGTCCAGATTTTCTGGGGCGCAGGCGGGCCGGCCGTCCATAAGCAGATAGAGCTGGGTGTCATCAGCATATTGATGGCAACCCAGCCCATACCCTCGGGCCATCTGGGCAAGGGGGCGCATATAGATGTTAAATAACATCGGGGAAAGCACCGCCCCTTGAGGCACCCCACAATCAAGCGTGTGTCTCCAGGACAGTTCCTCCCCAATCGCCACCCTTTGTCCCCGACCGTCAAGGAAGGAGGAAAGCCATTGCAAGGCCAACCCCTGAATCCCTGCGTCGGCAAGGCGGCACGCCAGAAGCCAATGGTCGACCATATCGAACGCTGCCGATAGGTCCAGCAACATCAGCACCGCCGAGCCGCCTTGATCCAGATGTCGCCGAAGGTCATCTACCAGGGCGACCAGCACTGCCTCCGTCCCGTGGCCCGGGCGGAAACCAGACTGGTAGGGGTCAAGGACAGAAGCATCCTCCAGGAAGCTCTGTAGCTGCAACGCCGCTGCCCTCTCTACTGCCATTAAAATATGGAACATATATAGAAATAGAATCACCCCTTTTCTATCCATTCAATCCTCATACTTCAACCAAGAATGGTCACCCCACACATACTGCAGATATTCTGATATCTTGCTATAAAGCTGGACTTACACGAATTATAGACTTCTTCAGCAAAGGAAAGGTTTTAAAAAAGAACAGAACAAAAAACTGGCCTTAAGTTATTTTGGCTACATTATTTTCAAATCAGAAAGTTTTTTCTCCCTACCACTACTACAGAATGCCCTAGCCAGACCTCAAACAGAGTTTGAAAATATATTGCATACACTAGCTACTGACGAGTCTAAACTTGTATACAGATTGCATAAAGTTTTGCTCAACTTAGACCGTACCCCATCCTTAAAATATCAAAGATTATGGCAAACGGATTGTAACACTGTAATGTACTGGGGTCGGCACAGTAAGAGACCAGAGTCGGAGAGTGATTTCAGCAAGCTTTACTTCAGGAACACACACAACACACTGAGCTCTGTTCAAACTTCCCGCTCCTTTATACAATTCTTGCCCCCTTCTGATTGGTCCTTAACTATCTACATGGATTGGCTATTTACAGGGCCCTAAGGGCCTATCAGGGTACAGTATGAGCCTGGATGTTGATTGGCTACTTATGTTTCAATCCTTCCCCTGATTGGGCACGCTTAGGCCTTCTCTGGAACTCTGGTGTGGAGTTCAAGCTCTGGCTTGTTCGGCTTCCCTCCAAAAGTAACAGTTCTCCCATTTGAGCCTAGGACACAACAAACACAAAATTTTCTGACGACGTCTGGAAAGAAATATGGTCTTCCCCATCTTAGGGTGCGGTCAGACGTCCAAAAAACCCCGCTACGGGCATGAGTTGAGCCCGCAAGCATGTCGGATTTTACCCGGACGTTCCCACGTCCGCATCTGTGAAGCGTGCTTAGCCCGTGCCCGTCCCACGCTGATGCGCCTTGCTCGCGGATTAATTTGCTACCGCTTTTAATCCGGAACAAGACGCTTCCTGAGCGCTTCCTGAGCGCTCTGGAGCATCTGAACGGGCAATCGTTGCTCAGTCGCAACAGCGCTTCCCGCTTCCAGCTTCCCGCCACAAACAAAATGCATATCACTGCGCCATCGAAGGAAGGAACTCGAAAAAATTGCTTATTAGCGTGCGTGCCCGGCCTTTTTTTTTTAAATATTTTAGTTTATTGCGTAATAGCGATATATCGAAATCTCAATATGTGAGTATCGAGATTTCCAGTATGTGAGGCGATCTTTTCCGAAAAGTAGTGCAAACGGAGAAACACATCTGTAACACATCTGTGTGAATCGGCACATTTAAAAGCGATGCGTGCATCGCGATCCTCAGCAACGAGGGGACATGGCTGCTGCACGAGGTCTTTCGTGGAGGAGGCATGAGACGCTGGATCTGCTTGCCATCTGGGGCGAGCGAAGGATCCAGATAGCCTTAAGGCAGTCTCACAGAAACATCAATCTGTACGAGGAGATTGCTTCCGAGATGCGTTCCCGCGGTCACAATAGGACCGCGCAGGAGTGCCGTAACAAGACGAAATCCCTTCGTCTTGAATACAAGAAGGTGGTCGGGCTCAATGCTAAGTCAGGGCAAGATACCGCGCTCAATGCTAAGTCAGGGCATTTGATACCGCGCACGCTAATGTGACAAGGCCATCAAATTCCATTTCGACACAACGATATATCGATAGAGCTGCCGGGGAAACAAAAAAAAAAGGTTTAAATAGCCGGAAACCCCGCTACTAACCCTCCTGTTAGCGCCCAGCACTGCGCCTGCGCTAATGCGGATTGCCGCCATCTGAAAGAAGTTCCGGGAGGGCGCTGTGTGATCGAGCAGGGGACGGGATCAACACGGCATGCCATCGGAACAGCATCTGTCTGATCGGGAAACAGGATGCGGCGGATTATCTGACATACGAAATAACGGCGCTTTAAAGATGGGTTGCTGATGGATTTAATGTAAGTGTGACCTCACCCTTATACTTCTAAACTTTCCACCATTAGGCTACAACCCTATAAACTGCTAATGCGTCAGTACTTACCTCCAAAAATACTTCACCACATGCGCAATAGCATAAGTTCAAACTGTATAAAAGAGTGGGGGGAAATAGGCAACTATTTTCATTGCTGGCGGTCATGCAAGCACATACAGAACTTCTGGGAAAACGTCATTCAACGGATAGCACTTATTGCAAGTACAAACTTACCTTTAAAATCTGAAGTCTTCCTTCTTGGCAAATGGACTGACCCTGGAAAAAATAAGACAAATTCAGAAAGAGTACATATATAGTAATATCTGCTGCACGCAGCTCCCTGGATTGATAAAAATCCCCCATCTATCCTAGCTTGGCAACAAAGACTGTGGAAATATTTCATAATGTCTAAGATTTCTGTTCAGACTCAAACCCCTTTGACGGAAAACTGTGAAACATTTTTTATTGCTGTATGGTACCCAGTGATAACTTACTTATCTGAACAAAACATTTTGCCACATCGAACGCTGTATCGAAAGATGTTATATTTTTAGTCCTGTTAAGTGTAAACTCTTTTACTTTAGCTATTCTGGAAAGGTTAAAACAAAAAATAATATAGATGATAATAATGGAAATACTCATTGTGCTTTAGTTTTAATTGTTGACAGCAATCATTGTTCTTCCCCCCACCCCCACCTTGTTTTGTTTTTATTTCTGAAAGGATTATGTAATTATAACTGTAACAAGAATTGTAGCTATTTCTGCTATGATTATTAGCTTTGAATATTGTAACCAAACTTTAAAGTTAAAATAAAGTTTATGCTGTTTTGGGGAGGGGGGGAAGCAATGATCGACACAACAGCATCTTCACAGAGGGAGGGGAGGGGGAAAGGTGCAACTTCACTCCTGTTTTGTTCAACTGTTTCAGACCAACACGCCTGCCCATTTGGATGAATAAAGTACTGTGGTCTATTCTACTGTGTACAGTATATCACAGATTCTACGGTAGAAATCACCACCGTTTTCAAACGCGATCCTGCAGTGCCATCTACTGGCAGAACAGAAGATGTCTGTCTTGATAACTTTCTCTAATTTTACACTCTTACAACATTTGCTTTAAAAAAAAAATACTGAAGAACGAAGCAAAGCTTTTTGAGCCTGAAATACTTTGGGGGAAAGCTCTGAAAGTGTAGGCTTTCACAGCAACAACAAAAAAACACACCAGTTCTTATGGTATTTGCATCGCTTGCACAAATATGTTCTTGACAGAAAAGCTGGACGGTTGATTGGAATCTAGCCCTGTGGTATGAAGGTTGTCCTGACCAAACAGTGAGCCAAAAAGAGTCCAATTCCTACAGAACTGGAAAGGATCCACACAGAATCCAGGGAGCAGGCAGACTCCTGCACTTCTGCCGGCCACGAAGTCCACAGAAGAGGGCTCAGTTTGATCTTGACCTTCTGCAGCCAGCGTCTCCATCAATAACCCTAACCTAACCTGGCCTAGCCTAGCCTAGCCTAAAGCTGTGTCCTATGCATAAGGGGAACCCCTTATGTGTGTGGGTTTTTTCCCTTTAAAAATGGGGAGGGGAACCCCTAAAACCGGAGGGAGGGGGAGGTTGTTTTTTTTTTTTAAATGTAAGTGTTCATGAAGTTGCACTGCTTTCCACCAATTCCCCCTAAGGGAACTTGCCACCCGCTCCCCCCAGGTGCTAACTGTGAGCCCTGCCACCAAAAAACCACCTAAATCTGCCTGCAAGTATAAACAGTGATCGGTGACACCTTTAAGATCAACAAAGTTTTATTTCGTGTGCGAGCACACTTTGTCAGGCAATGCAATGGAATTCGAAATAGCAGTCGTGCATATATAGAGGGGTGGGCAGAAAAATTTGCATGCAATTCCAAAGAAAACTTTGTCGGTCTTCAAAGTGCCACCGGACTTTTAACGTTGTTCTAGATTGCTTCAGACCAACACAGCTGCCCGCCCAGATCTATAAGCAATGATGTGTAGGGTGCCCTGCCTTAGCCCCTCCCCCTCCCCTGAAAATAGTAATGTTTCGAGAAACTGGGAAGATGTTGCAAGAACACTCCGATTTCCAAGGCAATCCAAAAACCACCTTCCTGGAGGGAGCAAGCCCGATTACTTGGCATGAACTCGCTTTAGTATTTTTGTGAAACGGCTCAAAAGCCTTGGATTCCTCAGGAGCGTAGCCCGTGCAGAGTTACTCCAGGTCGGTGTGACCAAACTGTGTGGATTGGCAGACACACATGGCTCTTTCACCAGGGCTTTTTTTCTGGCAAGGACTCCTTTGCATATTAGGCCACACCCCCTGATGTAGCCAATCCTCCAAGATCTTACAGGGGCTCTTCTTACAGGGCCTCCTGTAAGCTCCAGGAGGATTGGCTACATCAGGGGGGCGTAGCCTAATATGCAAAGGAACTCCTGCTACAAAAAAGCCTTGTGACCTTCACACATATTGTGTGGCTCTTGAAGCCCCCACCACCCCATCGGCCAGCTTGGAGAAGGCATTTGTATCTTTAAATCAGGGGTCCCTAACCCCCAGGCCGTGGATCAATACCGTCGTCTGGCTGTTAGCAACCGGGCCATGAGTTGTATAATTATTCATTATATGTTACTATGTAAGAAGAAGACGACAACATTGGATTTATATCCTGTCCTCCACTCAAATTTCAGAGCGGCTTACAATCTTTATCTTCCTTCCCACAACAGACACCCTGTGAGGTAGGTGGGGCTGAGAGAGCTCTCTCAGAAGCTGCCCCCCTTTCAAGGACAGCTCTGTGAGAGCTATGGCTAACCAAGGCTATTCCAGCAACTGCAAGTGAAGGAGTGGGGAATCAAACCCGGTTCTCCCAGATAAGAGTCCACATACTTAATCACTACACCAAACTAATAAATGCACAATTGTATCATGCTGAAACCATCGTGCGTGCCCTGCCTTGGTCCGTGAAAAATTGTCTCCCACAAAACCGGTCCCTGGTGCCAAAAAGGTTGGGGACCACGGCTTTAAATCACTTCTCCGAGCCAAGCCAGCAGGCAGCTTGGAAAACACATTTAAAGTTAAAGTTGCTTTCTTTCCACCTCTCTCTCCACCATCTATTTTCCTTCCTTCCCTTTCTTCCTTCCTGCTCTCAAACATCTGATGTTCATGTCTTGCGGCTCTCAAACATCTGACATTTATGCTGTGTGGCTCTTATGTTAAGCAAGTTTGGCCACCCCTGCTCCAAAACAATCCTGCAGAGCTGCATTAGAAGGCGTCGTTGACAGCAGCTTGGCTGAAGTCCATTCCAGCTGGGTCTGGGATAGGGTTGCCAAGTCCATTCAAGAAATATCTGGGGACTTTGGGGGTGAAGCCAGGAGCAAGGGTGTGGCAAGCATAATTGAACTCCAAAGGGAGTTCTGGCCATCACATTTAAAGGGACCACACACCTTTTAAAATGCCTTCCTTCCATTGGAAAGAATGGATAGGGGCAAAGTCTTTTTGGGCTCATAGAATTGGACCCCCTGGTTCAATCTTTTTGAAACTTGGAGGGTGTTTTGGGGAGAGGCACTGGATGCTATGCTGAAAATTTCGTGCCACTGCCTCAAAAAACAGCCCCCCCAGATACCCGTGGATCAACTCTCCATTATTTCCTATGGGACTAAGTCTAAAAAGGGAATAATGGAGTGCTCAGCAGTCATTTCCTGCCCCTCCTGCTGTTTTATGATGACCCTGAAGCGGGGGGGGGGCCTCGAAACGGGGGATCCCCTGCCCCAACCTGGGGATTGGCAGCCCAGGTGGGCAGCTGCTGGTTAAGGCAGGAAGCATTTCCCTCCAATCGTCTGCAGCACCGAAAGGGTTCATACAAAAGAGCAGCTTGCTAGAGAGGTCGAGCAAGGTGTGGGTGGGGCTGAAAAGAGGAAAGGCTCTTTCTTGGGGGGGGGGGCGAGAAAGAGAAGGGGAAGGGCTTCAAACATGCAACAGGGGAGGGTGGAAGAACCTTACAGATGGATCCTTGGAAGTTTACTCTCAAGTATGTAATTTGAGTCTTGGAAGGCACAGATCCTGCTAGCTTATGTTTTTTTTACTGGGGGGAAGGGGTTAAATAGTTTTAAAATGTGATTTTTCTTATGCCTGTATTTATGGTAAATTGTAAGCCCTTCCCCCCTTCTGTGGAACCATCTGCCTGCAGAGGGGGCCTGCCTTGGAGCAGGGAGGGGGGCACCCTTGGGTCTGCTGCAAGACGGCTCTTTTGCAGGAGGGGACTCATCCAGGCAGCTGATAAATAATACCTGTGCCGAGGTCAGTTGAATGCATGCATCCTACTAGATAGATTTTAGCCGGGGCAGACTGTTAAATTGTTTTCAATTTTAACGTTTCTTTATTGTACCTTTTGTACTGTATTAACTGGTATATTTTCGATGTTGTGAGCTGCCTCGAGTCCCACCACGGGAGGGGTATATAGAGCTTGGAAGGGACCTCCAGGGTCATCTAGTCCGACCCCCTGCACGGAAACTCACAAATGCCTCCAGAGTGGTAAAGCTGCAGTACTGCAGTCGGATGCCTCTGCTCACGACCTGAGTTTGATCCCAGCGGAAGCTGATTCAGGTAGCCGGCTCCAGGTTGATTCAGCCTTCCATCCTTCCGAGGTCGGTAAAAGGAGTACCCAGCTTGCTGGGGGAAAAGTGTAGATGACTGGGGAAGATAATGGCAAACCACCCCATAAAAAGTCTGCCGTGAAAACGTTGTGAAAGCAACGTCACCCCAGAGTCAAAAATGACTGGCGCTTGCACAGTGTACTACTTTTACCTTTTCTAAATTCACAGGATCTTCATTGCTGTCAGATGGCCATCTAGCCTCTGTTTAAAAACCTACAAGGAAGGGGAGCCCACCACCTCCAGAGGAAGCCTGTTCCACTGAAGAACCACTCTAACGGTCAGGAAGTTCTTCCTAATGTGGAGCCAGAAACTCCTTTGATTTAATTTCAACCCATTGGTTGTGGTCCTATCTTCTGGGGCCACAGAAAACAATTCCACCCTATTCTCTATAGGACAGCCCTCCAGGTACTTGAAGATGGTGATCATATCACCTCTCAGCTGCCTCCTCTCCAGGCTAAACATGCCCTTATCTTGATTAAATAAATGAATAGCTCCCACGGTGCAGGGGCTGAAAGGCAAGATCTGAATTTTGTAAATCAAAACAAATTCTGAACCCTGGGGCTCAGGGGGAGGATGGGAAAGAAGTCCCTAGCATAACACATAGGAGGAATTATTTGTGCCTATTGGCTGCACTCAGGGTTTGGTTTTGTTTTTTTAGCAGGAATTCCTTTGCATATTAGGCCACATACCCCTGATGTAGCCAATCCTCTAAGAGCTTACAAGGCTCTTCTTGCAGGGCCTACTGCAAGCTTTTGGAGGATTGGCTACATCAGGGGTGTGTGGCCTAATATGCAAAGGAGCTACAAAAAATGCCCTCCCCCCCAATACCACAGGTTTTGGCCGGTGCTCCCCTATTTGTGGTTTCTGGGATTGTGGTGGTGATTTATGCTATTCTAGTGATTGATTCACATAGTTTATAGGCCACCATTTAGTGGGCCACGATGACACAAAGTGACTCAACATAATCAATATGGTACCATTCAATGAACTATGAAATGGAATTTGGGTCGTACAACCAACTAGAACTCTGGAGAGCACTACTGAAGGAAAGCATAAGTGTTAATACGATCCACTAAATGATTCAGATTTACATAGTAGAATCCAACTTACAGCCAAGTATACCTAGTAGTATAGACCACAGTTCCCAATAATTTTATCTCAGTAACTGTGAATCCTTTTGTATATTGCTAGCCTATAAAAGCAGCCCCGTGGCACAGAGTGGTAAAGCTGCAGTGCTACAGTCCGAGCTCTCTGCTTATGACCTGAGTTCGATCCCAGCGGAAGCTGGGTTCAGGTAGCCAGCTCGAGGTTGACTCAGCCTTCCATCCTTCCGAGGTCGGTCAAATGAGTCCCCAGCTTGCTGGTAGGGAAATGTAGATGACTCGGGAAGGCAATGGCAAACCACCCTGTAAAAAGTCTGTCATGAAAACATTGTGATGTAACATCGCCCCAGAGTCGGAAACGACTGGTGCTTGCACAGGGGACTACCTTTACCTTTAGCCTATAAAAAGGTAGATGTAGTCCCCTGTACAAGCACCAGTCGTTTCTGACTCGGGTGACGTTTTCACAGCAAACTTTTTTTATAGGGTGGTTTGCCCTTGCCTTCCCCAGTCTTTTACACTTTCCCCCCAGCAAGCTGGGTACTCATTTTACTGACCTCGGAAGGATGGAAGGCTGAGTCAACCTTGAGCCGGCTACCTGAACCCACCTTGCCAGGATCGAACTCAGGTTGTGAGCAGACCTTGGACTGCGGCGTTGCAGTTTACCACCCTGCACCGATTTGCTAGCTTATAGGTTGCACATAAAGACCCTCTTGAATAATTCAGTTTTGCTTCGTTTGTGAGAAGCCAAGAGAGTGGGTACTTTCCTGACCATCTCAGGCAGACTATTGGTAGGGCCATAACAGAGAAACCACATGTACAGGCCAGCCATTGGAGTAACTGCAGAATGATAGCTCCCAATAATAGCCAAGTTGCTGCATTCTGCACCAGTTGGAGTTTCCAAGTTGATTTTCTGGGGAGACCAGCATACGATGCATTACACTAGTCTCATATCAGTATCACCATGGCATAGTTCCTGGTAGCCGTACCAGCTGTGAAAAGGGAAGGGGCCATTCTTCAAGCTAGGCTGAGTTGGAAGAAAGCATTTGTTTTGCATCACTGCCTGCTGTTCACCCAGCAGCCCCTGCGCCCTCTGCCTCTTCCCTTCTGCCAGCCGCTTGGACAGAGATATTGCTTAATGCTTATGGCCTCTCGAGCAGATATCTGCAGCGGTAAAGCTGTTATCTGTCATTTTCTTCTGGGCTGCAACTTACTTTGAGAGGTACCCGCTAGACAGACTGATCCCCACAAATCGGAGGCCAAGCTCATTAACCTGCTTTTCTGATAAACTAAACAGACTTATTTAAAAAGTCTGATAAGTAATGCAGCACAATGGCATTAATCCTGATCCACAAACTACAACGCTTCTTCTGGTCCACTGAGCCAATCTTTAGATCAGGAGTGGGGAACCTTTTTTTCTATCAAGGGCCATTTGGATATTTATATCATCATTCACGGGCTATACAAAATTATCAATTTAAAATACAGCCGAGGGAGAACGATTCAGGCCAGCAAAATTAAAGTCTGGGGTGGTTTGCCATTGCCTTCCCCAGTCATCTACACTTTCCCTCCCAGCAAGCTGGGGACTCATTTGACCGACCTTGGAAGGATGGAAGGCTGAGTCAACCTTGAGCTGGCTACCTGAACCCAGCTTCCGCCGGGATCGAACTCAGGTCATAAGCAGAGGGCTCGGACTGTAGCACTGCAGCTTTTCCACTCTGTGCCACGGGGCTACTTTTATAGGCTAGCAATATACAAAAGGCTTCACAGTCACTGAGATAAATTATTGGGAACTGTGGTCTATACTACTATGTATGACTTCTATTTGAAGTCATGTGGGGAGAGCCTAATCTGGCACACACACCCTGGCCTGCCACCCTAGGCAAATGCCCCCAATGCTTTTTTTAAAGAAAAAGCCCAGCAGGAACTCATTAGCATATTAGACCACATCCCCTAATATTAGCATGTCAGGTCACACACTCATTAGCATATTAGGGCACACCATCTGGGATAATCAAGTGCAAATTAAACTGGTGGTAGCTGGCTCCACCTCTGCCACCCTTCTCTGCCTTCCTTCTTGTGGAAACTGCTCCCAGAAGACCTTTAAAGGCACCCACATACCCCAGCAGCAGTCCTTCGCAATGTCCACCACTCAGGCTCCACAGAGAGGGGGGGGGAAGGGAAGGAAGGAAAAGAAATGGGGGGGGGGAGAAAGGGAAAGAAAGAAATGGGGAGAAAGGGAAATAAATGGAAATTAAAGAAAGGAAATGGGGGAAGAATGGGGGGAGTAAAGAGGGGGGGGAGTAAAGGGAAATAAAGAAATGGGGAGAAGGAATGGAAAGAAAGGGAAATAAAGAAATGGGGGGAAGAAAGGGGAATTAAGGGAAACAAAGAAATGGGGACAGGGAGAAATAGAAAGAAAGGAAAATAAAGAAATGAGAGGGAAACTTACCTGAACTGTGACAGTGATTTTACCAGGCCCTGCAGCAGCGGTAAAGCTGTTATCTGTCATTTTCTTTTGGACTCCAACTTACTTTGAGAGGTGCCCACTAAATAGACTGATCCCCACAAATCAGAGGCCAGCCAGGCCCCAGGGAGGCCGCTGTACGGCATGGCTGGGCCCCACAATCCTCATCGGCCAGCTGGGCCCCAGGGAGGCGACCATGCGGCTTGACTCAGCCCAGCAATTCCCAAGGGCCAGACCAAGTAATCTCGAGGCTGTAAATGGCCCTTGGGCCTGACGTTCCCCACCCCTGCTTTAGATGTCTCTTGATCATGGCCGGTAATGTAGCTCCATTGTCTTTTGATTTATTTCTGCCTTTTTGATATCTTTTCCTTTTCCTCTTCAATCTTTCCATGATCAGTTGAAACCTGAGAAAAGGGGAAGGAGATGGAAAAGCAGGACCTAGAAAGGCTTGGAATTGACAAGAGATCAAGGAAAGGCCCCCTTCCCACCCAGGCTGGGAGTGGTGTTGAATTCTGGGAAAGAGCTTTGCCAGAGATCCTAGATCAGGATATGATGACTGCAGATGTGCGTAGCCAATGCTTTCGACAGTTCTGTTACCATGAGGCCAATGGGCCCCGAAAGGTTTGCAGCCAGCTTCATGGACTTTGCAACCACTGGCTGAAGCCAGAGAAGAACTCCAAGAAGCAGATCCTGGACCTGGTGATTCTGGAGCAATTCTTGGCCATTCTGCCACAGGAAATGCAGTTCTGGGTCAGAGGATGTGGGCCGGAAACCAGTTCTCAGGCAGTGGCCCTGGCCGAAGGTTTCCTCCTGAGTCAAGCAGAAGAGAAGAAGCAGGGAGAACAGGTGAGAGGGTTTCCTTCACTCAGTTCAAGCAATGGGCTCCCTGGCCAGATATTTCTGTATGTGTATGTATGTTAAGTGCTTCTGAGTTAACAGCAACTCCATGAATTAATGTTCTCCAAAATGTCCTGTCATTAACAGGCTTTCTCAGGTAAGAACATAAGAGAAACCATGTTGGATCAAGCCAGTGGCCCATCCAGTCCAATGCTCTGTGTCACACAGTGGCCAAAAAACCCCAAGTGCCATCAGAAGGTCCACCAGTGGGGCCAGGACACTAGAAGCCCTCCCACTGTGCACCCCCAAACAACAAGAATACAGTGCATCACTTGCCCCAGACAGAGAGTTCCAATGAGATTTCTGAGCAGTCAGGTTAGAACAGATAAAAGGAAGTCCTTCTTCACCCAAAGGGTGATTAACACATGGAATTCAACATGGCTGCTCTTATGTTCTTATGACACCTCTGCCAATTGGAAACCATTTTGTTCCTCCACATTCTGTCCCAACAGTAGCCTCTTGTCCAGAGTACAGCTTGTGCATCAAAGCAATCAGATATTGTCGCACACCCATTTCTTTTCAAACCAACCATAGCTTTTCTGGTTCCACACAGTCAAAAGCTTTGCTGTAATCTGTAGATCACAAACTGATTTTTCTTTTGAAATCCTCCTGTAAATTTGCGATATGATCTCTAGTGCCTTGTCCTTTTCGGAATCCAGCTTGAATATCTGGCATTTCTCTTTCCATATGTAGTAACAGTCTTTGTTGCAAGAATTTCAGCATCACTTTACTCCCTTGAGAAATTAATGCAGTGGTCTTGTGGTTGCTGCAGTCTTTGATGCTCCTTTTTTTGGAACTGGACCGTAAAGTGAGCATTTCCAGTCTGTGGGGCGTTGTTTCGTATTCCGTATTTGTTGGCATAGTCTTAAGATTTTGACAGACTCCATTTCTGTGCCTTGAAATAGTTCTATTGATATCATATCTACTCCTGGTCATTTGTTTCTCCCAGTCGCTCTCAGTGCAGCTTTCACTTCACTTTCTAAAACTGCAGGTTCTTCTTCAAAAGATTCTTCATGGAAGGCATCTGTCATCCTTTCATCTCTTTTGTATAGGTCTTCAGAGTACTGCTCTCATATTTTCTTAGTATTTCTACCTCTAGATTATTTGCTACGCTGGGAAGAAAACCCAACCCAACCCTGAGTTGATGGAATTCTCTGTCTGGGGCAGTGAAGCTCTGTTTTCTTGGTGCTTGGTGGGGGACAACAGTGGGAGGCCTTCTAGTGTCCTGGGCCCACTAGTGGACCTCCTGATAGAATCATAGATTTGGAAGGGATCTCTAGGGTTATCTAGTCCAACCCCCTGCACAATGCAGGAAACTCACAAACACTTCCCCCTAAATTCACAGGATCTTCATTGCTGTCAGATGGCCATCTAGCCTCTGTTGAAAAACCTCCAAGGAAGGAGAGCCCACCACCTCCCGCGGAAGCCTGTTCCACTGAGGAATCGCTCTAATCGTCAGGAAGTTCTTCCTAATGTTGAGCTGGAAACTCTTTTGATTTAATTTCAACCCGCTGGTTCTGGTCCTACCTTCCGGGGCCACAGAAAACAATTCCACACCATCCTCTATATGACAGCCCTTTAGGTACTTGAAGATGGTGATCATATCACCTCTCAGCCGCCTCCTCTCCAGGCTAAACATCCCCAGTGCCTTCAACCTTTCCTCATAGGACTTGGTCTCCAGACCCCTTAACATCTTCGTTGCCCTCCTCTCCTGATGGCAGAGTGTTGGACTGGATGGGCCATTGGCCTGATCCAACATGGCTTCTCTTATGTTCTTATGTGACACAGAGTGCTGGACTGGATGGGCCATTGGCCTGATCCAACATGGCTTCTCTTATGTGACACAGAGTATTGGACTGGATGGGCCATTGGCCTGATCAAACATGGTTTCTCTTATGTGACACAGAGTGTTGGACTGGATGGGCCATTGGCTTGATCCAGCATGGCTTCTCTAATGTTCTTATGTTCAAGGATGAGGAGTCAGGGAGTGGGACAGGATCCATCTCCTCAGCTTGTTTCATTCCTTCTCTTACCTGTGTCCCTTGCTGTTCTTTCAGATGTGGGGACGAGCTGTGAAGACAGAATTGATGTTTTCTGAGGCAAAAGGAGCTCCATCACAGGAAAGTCAGAGGGCGCAGACCCAGGAGTGTGTCCGGGATGTCCTTGTAAATGGTAAGTTGCTTTGTGCCCAGATGGGATTGGGGCAGCTAGTCAGGTTGTTGGGTAGAAGGTTTGGGAAGGGAGACAAAGGAAATACTTCTGCTCACTGCACAGAGTGGACTTCCAGGACTTAATGCTGTAGTGGTTAAGTGCGCAGACTGTTATCTGGGAGAACTGGGTTTGATTCCCCACTCCTCCACATACACTTGCTGGTGTGACCTTGGGTCAGCTGCAAGTTCTCAAAGAGCTGTTCTGCTCAAGGGCAGTTCTGGGGAAGCTCTCTCTTCCCCACCTCCCTCACAGGGTGTCTGTTCATAGAATCATAGAGTTGGAAGGGACCTCTAGGGTCATCTAGTCCAGCTCCCTGCACAATGCAGAAAATTCACAAACACTAAATTCACAAACACAGGATCTTCATTGCTGTCAGATGGCCATTTAGCCTCTATTTAAAAACCTCCAAGGAAGGAGAGCCCACCACCTCCCAAGGAGGAAGCCTGTTCCCCCGAGGAACCGCTCTAACCATCACAAAGTTCTTCCTAATGTTTAGCTGGAAACTCTTTTGATTTAATTTCAACCCATTGGTTCTGGTCCTACCTTCTGGGGCCACAGCAAACAATTCCACACCATCCTCTATAGGATAGCCCTTCAAGTACTTGAAGATGGTGATCATATCACCTCTCAGCCGCCTCTTCTCCAGGCTAAACATCCCCAGCTCCTTCAACCTTTCCTCATAGGACTTGGTCTCCAGACCACTCACCATCTTTGTCTCCAGACCCCTCTCCATGTTGTGAGGAGGGGAAGGGAAAGGAGTTTGTAAGCTGCTCTCCTTTGGTAGTGAAGGGGGGGGTGTATAAATCCACTCTCTTCTTCCTCTTCTCTAAAATGTAGTTATGGTGGCCACTCACTTGAAGGGGGAGTAGACAGATTCATGGAAGACAATTTCACTCTTATTTACATTGACTGAAATATTCATATCTCACTTTTTCTTCCATTAGAAGGATTCAGGGTGGCTCAAAAAAGGAAAAGAAGGCAAATCTGGGAGCAGCTATTAGCCATGGTGGATAAATTGAACCTCCATGTTCCCCTGACCTGGAAGGCCCAGGCTAGCCTAATCTCATTGGACCTCAGAAACTAAGCAGGGTCAGCCCTGGTTCATACGTGGATGGGAGACCACCAGAGAATTCCAGGGTTGCTGTGCAGAGGCAGGCAATGGCAAACCACCCCTGAACGTTTCTTGCCTGAAGTAACTATGGGATCACCATAGGTCATAGAATCATAGGGTTGGAAGGGACCTCTAGGGTCGTCTAGTCCAACCCCCTGCACAAGGCAGGAAACCCACAAACACCTCCCCCCCAGGTTGGCTGCGACGACAGCACTTTGCAAACAAAGAAACGCACCCCATTTTCTTGTGCAGCATATCATAAGAGCATAAAAGAAGCCATGTTGGATCAGGCCAGTGGCCCATCCAGTCCAATACTCTGTGTCGCATAAGAACATAAGAGAAGCCCTGTTGGATCAGGCCAATGGCCCATCCAGTCCAACACTCTGTGTCACAGAAGAACATAAGAGAAGCCCTGTTGGATCAGGCTAGTGGCCCATCCAGTCCAACACTCTGTGTCGCATAAGAACATAAGAGAAGCTATTTTGGATCAGGCCAATGGCCCATCCAGCCCAACACTCTGCGTCGCATAAGAACATAAGAGCAGCCATGTTGGATCAGGCTAGTGGCCCATCCAGTCCAACACTCTGTGTCACATAAGAACATAAGAGAAGCCATGTTGGATCAGGCCAATGGCCCATCTACTCGACATAAGAGAAGCTTCTAAGCTGTTGTAGTCTTGTGAGCAAAAGATTCTACTTCATGAAGAAGATTAAGAAGGTATTGGATTTATACCCTGCCCTACACTCTGAGTTTCAGAGCGGCTTACAATCTCCTTTACTTCCCCCCACAACAGACACCTTGTGAGGTGGGTGGGGCTGAGAGAGCTCTCCCAGAAGCTGCCCTTTCAAGGACAGCTCTGCGAGAGCTATGGCTGACTCAAGGCCATTCCAGCAGCTGCAAGTGGAGGAGTGGGGAATCAAAACCGGTTCTTCCAGATAAGAGTCCTTGCACTTAACCACTACACTAATCTGGCTTTAAAGCTGTTGAGCTACTGCATACATTAGCTTGCTCCGGGGCCATTTTTCCTGAGCTAAGACAAAAATGTGAGCCAGAGGCTAAAAAACTGAGAGCTAGCTCACACTAACTCAGCTTAGGGAAAACACTGACTGGTATTATACTAGAGTTTCCAGAGTGTGAGCTTATTTGCTTAAACCATGTTTAGAATTTGGGCTGGATTGATGCTGATGTGTCATGCGATGTGATATCTGGTCCCCTGGTTTTCTCTGGCCAGCCCGGTTTCCATAATCGATAAGAGGGCCCAGCATGCAGAAATATGACATTCTTGAGCTTTTGGTCTGATTCAATAGGAATGCTGTGACCTTTTGAGCTCTAGAATTCACAGAGCACATTTCAAATCTCACAGAAGTCTGAAGTCTGTAGTAAGCATTTATAACTCCCCCGAGGCTTGTTGGTACCTGATGCTTCTCTTCCATCTCTCCCACAGTTTATTAAAAATCATTACAAGTTTTCTTGAATGTACATAGGATAAGGTTTCGCAAGCTGGAAACGGGGATACGTGAAGCAGAATCAAACAGGCAAACAAAATACAGAGCCTAAAATTCATCCTTGGTTTTAATGATTGTAAATTGTACTGGTTGATTTTATTGTGTAATCTGTTGTGAGGGACTCAGAAACTTAGCCTGGGGAACAGGCTTGCAGGCATTGGCTGGAACATTGCCCTAGCAACGAAAAAGTAACAATATGAGGTTTGCTTGGCACCTCAGGTTTTGAGTTTTAGCTGAGGAGTCTTCGTGTTAGGTCTTCAGAGAAGGGGTCTGAAGAGAAGACTGTGGGCTTAGGCTGGTCATTTGTAAAGGGGCTGAGAGCAGCCAGAGAGGCTGGGCTCCTTGTGGGAGACAAAGCTAGGTAGTCTCTGTCTGAAAGAGAGAGTTTTCAGGCAGTTTAAAACTCTCTGAGGGAGATTTTGCCAGCACATCAGGCAATCTCCGTTTACAAACTAGATCACACAAAGACACACTGATGGGAGAACTGGATTCTGGTGGTCAGCAGGGTTACCCAAGACTCAGGCCAGAAGACTAGCTGTGGGGCTGAGACGCATCTGTATTGAGGGGTGCAAATCCTGAAAGTTAGCTAGTGGAGTGAGGGAGAATATACTGGCACCAGTCAGGAGTTCTATATGTGTGGGTGATGAGTGATTGTAGTTTGTTATTTTTATGATTTAAGTAGCCAGAGAACAGGGCTATTACAACTGAACTAACAACATTCTGAGTGCCCAGAAGCCTGCCTGTAGAATCTAGTAGGATTCTGAAGCCTGCCTGTTTTATGTTAAAGATCTTCTGCCAAAGTTATTGTTATGTTTTACCTCAGCCTGCCCAATCTCTGTGAAGTGATATTTGATAATTCTGCCATCCATCTGCTTGCCAACTGATTCTTTGTTATTGATTAGTTATAATCAATATTATTTTTGATCCCTCTCCCTTGCCTTTTGTTATCTAATAAATATTTTTGTGAGTTTTGAATTTAAAAACCGTCTGGTGCCTATTTATTTTTAGTGGTCTGACGGGCTTCTGTGAGTGTGACTGAGGGAAGGTGACTGGGGAGAAATTTAAAGCGGTCACCCTCCCAAGTAGGCTGTGACCGGCTCCCTCACATCTGTTTTTAATGTTTTATGTGGTTTAATTTGCTGTTGTTAGCTGACCTGAGCCCGTCAGGGGACGGTGGAATATAAATTCGATTAAAAAAAATTAATTTTGTCTCCCTTGCAGGCAGTGAAGAGATGTTGTTGAGCCTTTGTCTTTGCAGAGGAGCGGAAACATCTATTCCATTTCTGGTGCAGGTAGGTGGGGATGAATGGGGGACAGTTGCTCCCCCCCCCCTTTCTCAGGGAGGCTTTTTTTCCCGCTGTCTGAGCAAGAGAGGCTCTGAACCCCACTCTCTTCATGCATACCAAACGCTACATCCTGCACTTTCCTAGATTGCCCCTGTCAAGAGTAGTCTCTGCCTGGCATTATTTATGACAAGAAAATCTGCATTTTCTTTCAGTCATCATTTTCCTTTGAGGAGGTGGCTGTGTATTTCACCGAGGCTGAGTGGGTCTTGCTGGATTTGGGCCAACGAGCTCTCTACAGGGAAGTCATGCTGGAGAACTATGGGAGCGTGGCCTCCCTGGGTAAGAATCTTTTATAGATGCCAAATGTCAAGAAAAAGTTTCATGCCAATGATTTCATGTCAGCCAGTCTCATGCTAAGATACACAGTAGGCTACACAGAGGAATGACGTTACAACCAAATAAATCAAAACCACTGTGTGAAGAATAATATTACAAAATGTAATTCATACAAGGAAAAAAGTGCATTTCAGCAACCTCATCATTTTCCATACCGCATATGCATATTTATGCATATATATACAACAGTGTGCAAGTAATCCAGATCATAAATAAGTCCGAAAAGAGCTCCAACGGACTGCCAGCAAAGTAAAGCCTGTTTCGGATGACCAGGTCCTTCCTCCTGGGAGCATCTTACAAAACTTACGGTATATGTGTAGAAAATATTCACAGTGTTCAAATCTTTCACAAATTCATGCACAAAATTGGAACACTGCTGCCTCCATCTGGTCAGCAAGTTAATTGCATCCCCCACAACAGACACCCTGTGAGGTAGATGCGGCTGTCCCAGAAGCTGCCCTTTCAAGGACAGCTCTGCAAGAGCTATGGCTGACCCAAGGCCATTCTAGCAGCTGCAAGTGGAGGAGTGGGGAATCAAACCCATTTCTCCCAGACAAGAGTCCATGCACTTAACCACTACACCAAAGTGACAAACTCCTTCCAAAAGGCTAAATCCCTTCCACCACTTTGAGGCAAGAAAGCATCTGCCACAGAAACACAAACACACACACCCACAAAAGTAAGGTATACCTGTCCACTCAGGCACCTCAATGCCTGGATTTCTCCAGGGCTGGCCAGCACCACCACCTCCCCACACTTTCATGACATCACCTTGGTCATGCTGAACATGTGTGTATCTGCATGCCCATTCATGTTCCTTGTATGTTTCAAGTGTTTTGGGGCGATGGAACAGGACAGATTCTTCCGGGGTCTTATCTGGACTTCTTGATACTGCGTGTTTTTTCTGGACCAGGCTTCCAGAGGGCTTTACTGTACAGTAACAAGCTAATGACATTGAGGACCAATAAGCCAGTCTTCTGCTATCTCTTGCTAACAATAAGATACACTTCTTTCTGGAGAGGCAGCCTGACTCTGTGCTGATTCTGTGTGGAAAGGTGGAAATGACTGCATGATTGAGACATGGCTGCACATTAGACAGAATTTTTTAAGAAGGATACAGACAAGCTGGAACGGGTCCAGAAGAGAGTGACGAAGATGGTGAAGGGTCTGGAGGTGGCTGTTGCAAAGACCTTCAGTCCTACAAGGAAAGGTTGAAGAAGCTGGGGATGTTTAGCCAGGAGAGGAGGTGGCTGAGAAGTGATAGGATCACCATCTTCAAGTACTTGAAGGGCTGTCATCTAGAGGATGGTGTGGAATTGTTTTTGTGGCCCCAGAAGGTAGGACCAGAACCAATGGGTTGAAATTAAATCGAAAGAGTTTCCAGCTCAACATTAAGAAGAACTTCCAGACTGTTGGAGCAGTTCCTCAGTGGAACAGGCTTCCTCGTGAGGTGGTGGGCTCTCCTTCCTTGGAGTTTTTTTAAACAGAAGCTAGATGGCCATCTGAGAACAATGAAGATCCTGTGAATTTAGGTGGAGGTATTTGTGAGTTTCCTGCGTTGTGCAGGGGGTTGGGCTAGATGACCCTGGAGGTCCCTTCCAACTCTTATGATTCTAAATGGGTCTGATTAAGGCCCAGAGATTGGCTGAAAAATAGCTCTGAGCTTGAGAAAGATGGTGGTAAGCTTCAGGTTTGCTTTTATCCCCAGTCATTATCTGCACCTCTAACAAATGGCACCTTTTCAGAAAAAAACATGAAGGTCCCCGTTTGAATTGTGGCATTAACTTGATTGAGGTCCTGCCTTCTCCCCTCCCCCCGAACAAATATGTATTTTGGGGGATAAGGTGTGATTAGTGGCTCAGTTTGGGAAGGAAGAAAGATCTGATAACAAAAATACACACCCAGTTATGAAGAGTGCCTGACTGGCGCCTTGGCTGATTGAAACTTTTTCTTTATTTCAGCAGTAGATGTAGAAGAGACAACTGGGGAATTCCAGGAGTTTTCTTTGGAAGAAGCCAAGAATGAAGATGCAGGACACTTTGGAGATGGAGATGGACCACAGAGACAAGAGGGAAGCCATGCAGATAAACCCATTCTTTGGCAAGGAGGTGGCTTTTGTGAGCTCCCAGTCCAAAAAGAAAGGCCAGTCAAAAAGAGAAGGAATGCAGGCTTGCGTGCTAACCAGAGAATCCACTCCAGGGAAAACGAAAATGAAAGTGTGGCCTTTGCAAAGACCTTCAGTCAGAGAATGAGCGTCGTGTCACGGACACAAATTCCCTCAGAAGAAAAACTATATAATTGCTTGAAGTGTGGAAAGATCTTTGGTCGGAAAACAGCCCTTACTTCACATCAAAGAAGCCACACAGGTGGGGAGCCATATAAATAATCAGAGTTTAAACCAAGCATCTCTGTTGCAGGAGGTACTTTTAAGGGCATATTATTGAGTACACGTCAATGTCTAGCAGGAAGAAGCCATTGCAGTAGTTTGAATGTAGGCGGAACTTCTGGTGCAGATCAGACTTCTTTCTTACATGGGTTCTAACACGCTGGCTTGGGAACCACATGCAGCTTTTTCACACATATTGTGCAACTCCCTGAAGTCAAAGATGGAGCCTTACTCTTAACGTAGTCTTACTCTCAAGTAAGCTTGCTTAGCATTGGGACTTCAGTCAGCCTCCAAACACTGACTCATAGGTAGGCAACTATTTCCACCATGTGTGAAGCAGGGAAGGAGAGGGGAATGAGGAGGCTTATATGCTCTTCTCCTCCACCTCAGAGGTTGCTCAGAGACCTAGAGCACTGAAAGAGATCACAAGAGCCAAGGGAGCCACTGGAAGGAGGGATAGAATTAAAGAGGGCCATGCAGGGTTCCCCCTTTAGTTTCATAGCTCTTGTAGGAGCTGTATTTACTAACCTTGATGTCAAGGCAAAGAGAGTTGAATAATGATGCAGACAGTGGTCAGTGATTTATATGGTTAGCTGTGAATTTCTTTCTCTAACCTTTTCCTTTACTGGTCTTATGGGGACTGTTATTCCCAGCTTCTGTTTTTTAAAAAGTCTCCTAGCATGATGTTGTCAAATGCATACATATGTATTTTATCTTTCTGTGCAAAGAAAGTATTAAGAGTGTTAAGAAAGACGTGTGCAATATTTGTTCATGTCTTGTGGCTCTCAAACATCTAACGTTTATTTTATGTGGCTCTTACATTAAGCACGTTTGGCCATCCCTGCCTGGGTTCTAACAGGCGCTCTCTCTCTTTTTCCAGCAGGGGATGATCAGAGGAATGAGGAGGGTGAGGAACTACATCATCGAGTTCCAGACAAAGTCAAGAATGAAGACTTGAGAAGAAACTTAAGGAATCAAGGTGGACCTAAGAGGAAAGGAAGCCACGCAGCTGAGAAGTGGGATAAACCCATTGCTTGCCAAAGGGGGTATTTCCAAGAAGGAATTCACATAGTGAGGAAAACATGCAAGTGCTTGGATTGTGGAATGAATTTCTCAGATCAAACCCAATATAACATTCATTTACTAATGCACAATGGAAAGGAGACCAATCAATGCCTTGAATGTGGAAATAGCTTCCTTAGTACAGCAGAATTAATTAGACATCAAGGAACACATACAGGAGAGAAACCCAATAGCTGCTCAGACTCTAGTAAGAGCTTGTCTGAGAAATCAGACCTTGCACAACACCAAAGGATTCATTCAGAAGAGAAACCATTTATCTTCTCAGAGAGTGAAATGATGGTCCCTGATGGAAGAAAAGGTAGTACATATTTTCCAAAACTCAGTATAATGAAGGCATATAAATGTTTTCGCTGTGAAAAATACTTCAGATACAGATCACAGTTCCTTGTGCACCAAAGAATCCATAGAGGAAAGAAAACTTCTGAATTCTCAGATTGTGGAAAGAAAATCAGTAAAAGTGGTAGTCTCCACCAGCCTCTACAAACTCACAAAGGGGAGAAACCATTTGAATGCTCAGAGTGTGGAAAGAGATTCAGTCGAAGTGGCCATCTTCTAGAGCATCTTAGGACCCACACAGGGGAGAAACCATTTGGATGCTCAGAGTGTGGAAAGAATTTCAATTCAAGTGGCACTCTTCAAAATCATCTAAGAACTCATACAGGCGAGAAGCCTTTTGAATGCTTTGAGTGCGGAAAGAGATTCAGTCAGTGCGGCGCTCTTCAGCAGCATCTAAGAACCCACACAGGGGAGAAACCGTTTGAATGCTCAGAGTGTACAATGAAATTCAGTCAGAGTGGCCATCTTCAGCGGCATCAGAGAACCCACAAAAGGGAGAAACCTTTGGAATGCTCAGAGTGTGGAAAGAAAATCAGGAGTGGCAACCTTCACCAGCATCTAAAAATACACACAGGGGAGAAACCTTTTGAATGCTCAGAGTGTGGAATGAAATTCGGCTGGAGTGGCAATCTTTACCAGCATGTTAGAACCCACAATGGGGAGAAACCTTTTGAATGTTCCGAATGCGGAAAGAAATTCAGTCGGAGTGGCAATCTTCAACAGCACCTTCGAACCCACACAGGAGAAAAACCCTTTGAATGTTCAGAGTGTGGAAAGAGATTCGGTCAGAGTGGCACTCTTCAACAGCATCTAAGAACCCACACAGGGGAGAAACCTTTTGAATGCTCAGAGTGTGGAATGAAATTCAGTCGGAGTGGCATTCTTCAACAGCATCTAAGAACCCACACAAAGGACAAACCTTTTGAATGCTTAGAGTGTGGAAAGAGATTCAGTCAGAGTGGCACTCTTCAACAGCATCAAAGAACTCACACAAAGGAGAAACCTTTTGAATGCTCAGAGTGTAGAAAGACATTCAGTCACAGGTGCAATCTTCACCGGCATCTAAGAACCCACACAGGGGAGAAACCTTTTGAGTGATCAGTGTATTGAAATAGATTCTTTTGGAGTAACTCTTCAAACTCACCTAAGAACTTTTACAAGGGAGAAGGCTTCTGCACGCTCAGAGTATGGCACAAGATTCAGTTGGAGTGGTGCTCTTCTAGACCACCTAAGAACCCACATGAGGAGAAACCATGTAACTGCTTAGCCTGTGAAAAGAGCTTTTCTCGTCTTGCATACCGAAAAGAAAATCGCAAACCACAGAACAAGTTGACACCATGCCAACTCTTATAAAGTGTTTGCATAAGCACAGAAACCTTTCCCTAACCTGGAAGAAATATAAATAAATTGCAGAAAGATCTTTAACCATGATTGAAGTCTCAAATAAATCTCAAAGGGAAGAAAGCAAGGAGGGGTTCTGAGGGTGGAAGGAGATTGAAGACCAGCTGATATCTCCTTAAGGATTAAAAGTCCACACGGGAGGAATCTTATCTGTGGTCAATGTGTGGCAAGAGCCAGAGGTAGAGATCAAACTTCCTATTCCTCAGAGAATCTACATGAGGGTGAAATTTTCCTGCAGTTGGTTCTGATGAGGCTCTTCTTTGAACACCCAAGTGTTGGAGATTCAGAAAGGCTTAGAAAGTAGGAGTTTTTTTGGTTGCTATCTCTGGGCAACTCAATAATTCAGAATATTTGCCAAGCCAGATTGGTGTGGTGGGGAAGTGTGCGGACTGTTATCTGGCAGAACCAAGTTTGATTCCCCACTCCTCCACTTGCAGTTGCTGGAATGGCCTTGGGTTAGCCATAGCTCTCACAGAGCTGTCCTTGAAAGGGCAGTGTCTGTGAGAGCTCTCTCAGCCCCACCCCTCTCATGGGGTGTCTGTTGTGGGGGGAAAAGAAAGGAGATTGTAAACCACTTTGAGACTCTGATTCAGAGAGAAGGGTAAGGTATAAATCTACCGTCTTCTTCTATCTGACATCTTCCAAACTGGCAGTTTTGTCAGGAAAGCACCAGAAGGAAGAGGAGCGCTCCAAGTCTACTACAAAGGCTTGCCAACCTCCAGGTGGAACCTGGAGATTCCACGCTATTAAAGTTGATCTTCAGATGACCAATATTAATTCCCCCGGAGAAAATGGTGTGGAGAAAATGGACAGGAAAGCTTGACTGAGGGAACAGCTGATTTCTTTTCGAGCACGTGATAGGCCCAACCAGGGACAAATTGTATACTTTTAACTTCCCATTTAAGAGTCCCGTGGTGCAGAGTGGTAAAGCTGCAGTACTGCAGTCGGAGCCCTCTGCTCACGACCTGAGTTCGATCCCAGTGGAGGATGGTTCAGGTAGCCAGCTCCAGGTTGACTCAGCCTTCCATCCTTCTGAGGTCGGTAAAATGAGTCCCCAGCTTGCTGGGAGGAAAGTGTAGATGACTGGGGAAGGCAATGGCAAACCACCCTGTAAAAAGTTTGCTGTGAAAACGTTGTGAAAGCAATGTCACCCCAGAGTCGGAAACTACCTTTACCTTTTTTATCTATCTGTCTATCTATCCATCCATCCATCTTTTCTAGTCTATCTATCTAGTCATCTCTCTCTCTCTCTCTCCATCCATCCATCCCAGGAGTGACCAATTGGGAGCTATCATAGAAGCTGATTGACCACCCCATCTGCCATGCATTTTTGATTGGTGCTTCCTCCTTATGGCGCAGAGTGTTAAAGCTGCAGTACTGCAGTCCTAAGCTCTGCTCATGACCTGAGTTCAATCCCCGGCGGAAGCTGGGTTTTCAGGTTGCCGGCTCCAGGTTGACTCAGCCTTCCATCCTTCCAAGTGAGGAGGACCTAAAGTCATCTGCATATCTGAGGTTGTTGATGTTTCCCCCCCACCCCCCGCAATCTTAATTCCGGCTTGTGCTTCATCCAGACCAGCATTCCGCAATGATGTACTCTGCATATAAATTAAATAAGCAGGGTGACAATATAAATTAAAGAAGCATGTCAATTAAATAAGCATATAAATTAAACAAGCAGGGTATTACCTACTTAACTGCCTGGTCATTTGAACTGAAAAATGGTGTTCCCAAGAATGGAATTGGGGGGGATTAGTGGGAGTGGCAGAACGTCTGCTCAACACGCAGAAGGTCCCAGGTTTAGAGCTGCAGCGTGTCTGAATAGACAAAACTGACCTTGATATGAAGGTTGCCAGTTGATCTGAAGAAAAAAATCCTGTCCTTTTCATAGAAGCTTAGTGTGTGGAAATGGGCTGGGCAATCTTTTTAATGGCATGGAGATAACATCCCCTAAAGTAAACTTCTATCAAAAGGTCAGGGCCAGATTGGTGTGAATCAAATGACCAAATGTCAACTAAAGAAAAATCGCCCCAGGCGAGAAGCTGGGTTGGGAAAACCTGAAATCTTAAAATGATATTTTGTTTCCCCACTTCCACAAACTATGCAAAATTGCATTATTCCAAGGGCATAATTGTGGCACTCGGGTCATTTTGTGAAAAAATAGGTGGTGGAGCTCATTAGCATAACTCATTAACATATGCCAACCCCCCCCCCCCCGCCCAGCCAAATGCAACCTGATGCAAGGAAGGAGAGCCCTGGCGAGCAAGGCCTGCTTGGGCTGGCTACAGATCCAGTCAGCTCAAGCAGGCCTTGCTCTCCTGGGGCTATCCTTGGCTGCCCCTTCCTCCAGTCAAAAGGCCAGCAAGCCACCCGCCACCCATAATCATATAAGAAGAGGAGAAAGGGTGGCGTGAGCTTCTCCAGGGGTTAATGAGGGCTGCTGGGGTGTGTGGCAAAGCCCCTGGTGGCTGGCTGGCTGCCCGCTCTCCTAATCCAGGGATTGTTATGCAGCTGCGCCTACTATTCAGTAGACAAGGTAGGTAGGTGGGGACGAAGAGGGGGAACTGTCAGAAAGGTTCAGGAGCTGCACTCCTGTGAGCTCCTGCTGAATCTGAGGCCTGGTTACCCTGTACTAAATGATTCACAAAGATAAATTATAAGCAGCTGAGGTCTATACTACTGGGAGAAGAAACAGTATACTTTTTTTAAAAAAAGCAATCCTCTAGTGCAGGGGTGGCCAACGGTAGCTCTCCAGATGTTTTTTGCCTACAACTCCCATCAGCCCCAGTCATTGGCCATGCTGGTTGGGGCTGATGGGAGTTGTAGGCAAAAAACATCTGGAGAGCTACCGTTGGCCACCCCTGCTAGTGCCATCTACTGACAGAAGATGTTTCCTGAAACTTTTCTTTAATTTTACAATCTACATACAACATTTGCAAAAAAAAAACACCCAAAAAACTACTGAAGAGAAGAATGAAATGAAGCTTTTTCAGTCTGAAAGAGCTTGGGGAAAAAAATCTGAAAGTATGGATTGTCATAGCAATGACAAAGAAGTACTATTTCTTATCGTACTTGCATCGCTTCCACAAATATGTTCCTGACAGAAAAGCTGGACCATGGACTGGAAATCTAGCTCAGTGGTACAAAAGTTGTCCTAGCTGAACAGTGAGCCAAGAGACTGCAATTCCCCCAGAAAAGAGTCTCACCAGCTGTCTCTCAACTGAGTGTCGCTGGCATCCCGCTCCTGTGGAAGGATCCACAGAGAATCCAGTGAGCAAGCAGATTCCTGCACTTTTGCCAGGCCACTTCCACAGAAGAGGGTTCAGTTTGATCCTGGCCCTCTGCAGCCAGCATCTCCATCAATCAAAACAGAAGGAGGAGAAAAAGAAGATGATGATGATGTTGGATTTATACCTGCCCTCCACTCCGAATCTCAGAGTCTCAGAGTGGCTCACAATTGCCTTTCCCTTCCTCCCCCACAACAGACACCCTGTGAGATGGCTGGGACTGAGAGAGCTCTGACAGAAGCTGCCCTTTCAAGGACAACTCTGCAAGAGCTATGGCTGACCTGACTCAAAGCCATTCCAGCAGCTGCAAGTGGACTCCCCCACTTCAGGAATGCGATCCCCTGCAGCGTTACTCCAGAGCAGCCCATGAATAGCCACAGGGGGGCCTGTGGGGGCACTGCTCCCTGACTTCCAGGTAGGGTACCCTGAGTTCCAGGAGAGGGGGGCAGCTCTGAGGTGCTGTCTGCTTTTTTCATTTTCTTTTTCCCATGGCTGAGCCGGCAAAACATCAGCGGCAGCCAGAGCCAGGAGAGTGAGCTGGGCATAAGAACATAAGAGAAGCCATGTTGGATCAGGCCAATGGCCCATCCAGTCCAACACTCTGTGTCACATAAGAACATAAGAGAAGCCATGTTGGATTAGGCCAATGGCCCATCCAGTCCAACACTCTGTGTCACATAAGAACATAAGAGAAGCCATGTTGGATCAGGCCAATGGCCCATCCGGTCCAACACTCTGTGTCACATAAGAACATAAGAGAAGCCATGCTGGATCAGGCCAGTGGCCCATCCAGTCCAACACTCTGTGTCACAGAAGAACATAAGAGAAGCTATGTTGGATCAGGCCAATGGTCCATCCAGTCGCAACACTCTGTGTCACATAAGAGAAGCCATGTTGGATCAGGCCAATGGCCCATCCAGTCCAACACTCTGTGCCACAGTGGCAAAAAAGAGAGAGGAGATTTCCACTTTGCCCCTCCACCCCCACCCAAGCACCAAGAATACAGAGCATCACTGCCCCAGACAGTTCCAATAATATGCTGTGGCTAACAGCCACTGATGGACCTCTGCTCCATATTTTTATCCAATCCCCTCTCAAAGCTGGCTATGCTTGCAGCCGCCACCACCTCCTGTGGCAGTGAATTCCACGTGTTAATCACCCTTTGAGTGAAGAAGGACTTCCTTTTATTCGTTCTAATCCGACTGCTCAGCAATTTCATTGAATGCCCACGAGTTCTTGTGAGAAAGGGAGAAAAGTCCTTCTTTCTCTACTTTCTCCATCCCGTGCATCACCTTGTAAACCTCTATCATGGCACAGTGCACTGCAACAGCAAAAGCAACAGTTGGAGAGGAGGGAGGTGTAGGAGTGGGAGGCATGGCAGAAGCCAAGTGGAATGGCCTGGAGAGAGGGGGGGATGGGTGGAGCTGCTGGCTGCAAAGTGGGGGAGAGGCAGGTGGAAGAAAACACCCCCTACTTGCAGGCAAGGTGCGGTCCCTTCTTCACTCCAACGTTTTAGGAATAGTTGCTTCGACTTGGCCATTTTCATGGCCTCCAGCTTTTGCCCTACCCCAGCAAGCTTCTGAGAAGTGACAAGTCCTGCAGTGGATGGGAAAGGGTGCCCCTTTAAAAAGCCCCCCCCCCCTTTTAAAATCCAGGCTACAGCGCTGGAGCAGCCCACTTAGCTGCATTGGGCGTCGTGGCAAAGCCTGGCTGAAACACCTTCCCAGCCTGGAAAGGGCGGGGAAGCGTTTCCAGTTGGTCTGCAGCACCGATGGAAAGGAAAGGAAAGGTCCCCTGTGCAAGCACCAGTCGTTTCCAACTCTGGGGTGACATTGCTTTCACAACGTTTTCACAGCAGATTTTTGACGGGGTGGTTTTGCCATTGCCTTTCCCAGTCTTTTGCACTTTCTTCGCAGCAAGCTGAGGACTCATTTGACCGACCTCGGAAGGATGGCAGGCTGAGTCAACCTGGAGCCATCTACCTGAATCCAGCTTCCGCTGGGATCGAACTCAGGTCGTGAGCAGAGAGTTCAGAACACAGTACTGCTGCTTTACCGCTCTGCGCCACGGGGCTCTTCCTATAAGGGTAAAGGTAGTCCCCTGTGCAAGCACCAGTCCTTTCCGACTCTGGAGTGAAGTTGCTTTCGCAACGTTTTCACAGCAGACTTTTGAGGGAGTGGTTTTGCCATTGCCTTCCCCAGTCTTTTACACTTTCTTCGCAGCAAGCTGGGGACTCATTTGACCGACCTCGGAAGGATGGCAGGCTGAGTCAACCTGGAGCCGGCTACCTGAATCCAGCTTCCGCTGGGATCGAACTCAGGTCGTGAGCAGAGTTCAGACCACAGTACTGCTGCTTTACCACTCTGCGCCACGGGGCCGCTTGCAGCACCGAAAGGGTTAAACAAATCCATTGCTGCTTGCTAGAGAGACCGAGTAAGGGGAGGGGGGGGGGAGAGTTGCTGCGAAAGGGAAGGGGGAGGGCTTCAGACTAGCAACTCGGGGGGGGGGGGGGGGGAGAAATCATTGCAGCCGGATCCAGGAAGGCTGACTCATAAGTAAGTGCGGCGGTGGGGCTGGAGATAAGCTTTTGCATTCCCGCAAGAGAGGAATACGAATATAGTGCGTCCCTGGCGGGGGTGTGTGTTTGTGTGTGTGTGTGTTGGGGGAGTCAATAGTCTTAAAATGCAGTTTTTAAAAACAGATGTTTTAATTTGCTAGCTGCTTTGGTGGCTGCTGTGGGGGCCAGAGAGATGGGATCCGATCTCGTTGCAAATAAAAATAAAGTCTTTGCTATATGGGGGGAAGGTCGGCAGGAGGCCCAGAAAAAAGTCCTCCGGTGTGAGCAGGAGGGGAGGAGTCGTTCAAACCCATCGGCAGCTTAACTTGTTTTAGCCAGGGTCTCTCTCTCTCTCCCCGCCCCCCCCCCGCCGTCCCTTTCCCCCAAATCTGCCATTTCCCTGGGGTTTCACTGCCTCCCCCCCCCCCTCCCGCTCTTGCCCATACAAGAGAGAAGTTTAGGGGAGATATGAAAACAAGAGGACTGACTCACTCACTCTCCCTCCCTCCTTCTTTACTCACTCTCCCTCCCTCCTTCCCTCCTTCCTCACTCACTCACTCTCCCTCCCACCTTCTTTCCTCACTCACTCTCTCCTTCCCTCCTTCCTCACTCACTCACTCTCCCTCCCTCCTTCCCTCCTTCCCACCCTCCTCACTCACTCTCCCTCCCTCCTTCCCTTCCTCACTCACTCTCCCTCCTTCCTTCCTTGGAGGTTTTTAAACAGAGGCTAGATGGCCATCTGACAGCAATGAGGATCCTGTGAATTTAGGGGGAGGGATTTGTGAGTTTCCTGCATGGTGCAGGGGGTTGGACTAGATGACCCTGGAGGTCCCTTTGCACTCTCTGAGTCTAAGCAATTAATGAAACCCCAATTTATATGTTGTTTCACAAAGCAGGAGTCAAGTGGCACCTTTAAGACCAACCCATTTTTATTTTGAATGTAAGCTTTCGTGTGCTCTTAAGCACACTTCATCAGGCGAGAAATCCAGTGCAGTGAGCAAAGCCATTCATCGTCTGATGAAGTGTGCTTAAGAGCACACGAAAGCTTACGTTCTAAATAAAAATTGGTTGGTCTTAAAGATGCAACTTGACTCCTGCTTTGTTCAACTGCTTCAGACTGACACGGCTGCCCGCTTGGATCTATTTATATGTTGGTTGTAATGAAAATCGGGCATTATGAATTAAGACAGTCAACAGGCCTCAGATTCAGCAGGAGCTCACAGGAGCACAGCTCCTGAACCTTTCTGAGGGTTCCCCCTCCTCCTCCCCTCCTATCTTGCCCATTGAATAGGAGGTGCAGCTGCATAACAATCCCTGGATTAGGAGAGCGGGCGGCTACGCTCATTAACCCCTGGAGAAACCGACGCTGCCCTTTCTGCACTCCTTATGTGATTTTGGGCAGCGGATGGCTTACTGGCCTTTTGACTGGGAGGGGGCAGCACAGGAGAGCCCCAGGCAAGTGAGGCCTGCTTGGGCTGGCTGGATCTCTAGCCAGTCCAAGCAGGCCTCACTTGCCTGGGGCTCTCCTTTCTTGCCTCTGGTTGCTTTTGGTTGGGGGGGCATATGCTAATGAGTTGCGCTAATGAGCTCCGTACCTATTTTTTCTACAAAACTACCCGATAGTCATAATAGGGGTAAAATTCTAGCAGGAGCTCCTTTACATATTAGGCCACTCCCCCCTGATGTAGCCAAACCTTTTTAAAAAAAATTTTAAGGTTTTTAATTTTTTTTTTGAAAAGAATTGTGAGATTAAGCATTAAAAATTGTGAGACTATTACTTGATCCTTTTAGATGGAAGTGCCAGGGACAAGACCTTCACATGACCATTTCTACTTTTTTAAAAAAATAAAATTAATTATTATTTCAAGTACAGTCAATCTGAACAGTTACAACAATAATGATGCATCACATCCATATAATAAGCACCTTTCAACAAAACTGTTACCATAGACCTAAATCATTTACTTGTTTAGGAATGTCTCTGACTTCAATTAGATATTCTAAGCCAGGTAACCACACTGAAGTGAAATTGGTTTGAACATTGCAGTTTTCTAAATATTTGATGTTATCAGTAACTTTAGCTAGCATGTACACATCCCACAATTTCCCATGCCACAGTGCTAGCGTTAGTGGTGTTTTATTCTTCCAATGTTTAGCACTATTGCACCCTTCTTAAATCTTCGTTCGCGAAGCCAAGCCGAGAGAGAGAGAGTTTAGCAATTATAAATTTTGCTGCATAAAGTAATTCAGAGCCTCTTTCTATTGTTGCGGTAGTATATTGATGAGATGCCCATTGATGCAAGAAAAGATGGTCTGGTGTTAATGTCATATGTATTTGGGTAATTGCTTTAATTTGTGTCGCAACCAGAGTCCAGAAGTCTTTAATAACTGGGCAAGACAACCAACAATGCATATAATCTCCCACTAATCCGCATCGTCTCCAGCATGTGGAAGAGGACGACTTGGTTATTCTTGCCAGTTTTAAAGGCATAAGGTGCCAGGCTCTTTTTTGTAAGCTTTTGGAGGATTGGCTACATCTGAGGGGTGTGGGCTAATATGCAAAGGAGCTCCTGCTAGATTTCCACCCCTGGTCATAATTATAAAGGGATATGTAAAATACAATAAATAACAATCAACTGGTGTAATAAGGCTGCCACTGAAAGTCCTGTATGAAATCGTGCAATTTTCCAAGTCGTAAATGGTTTCCGTGTCGATGCTTCGAAAGACTCACATAAATTTCACACTAGACCTTTAATCCTGGTTTAGCCCTGTCCCTAAGGCTGACATTGTACACTAAAAGGGGGGAACTATCCCAGAGGTGCTCACTTAACTGTGGGGTGCCCCAGGGAGCGGTTCTCTCCCCGATGTTATTTATGCGGCCTCTTGCCCAGATTGCCCGAAGGTATGGGCTGGGGTGCCACCAGTATGCTGATGACACCCAGCTCTATCTACTCATGGACGGCCGACCGGTCTGCGCCCCAGATAACCTAGATCGGGCATTACAGGCCGTGGCTGAGTGGCTCAGACTGAGTGGACTGACACTGAATCCTGCGAAGACAGAGGTCCTTTGTTTGGGCCGTCGGGGGCCGGGGGGGGGGAAATCCCCCTGCCAGCTTTTGGCAGTGTTCCGCTGAGGCCGGCGGACAGGGTCAAGAGCTTGGGGGTGCTACTGGAGCCGTCCCTAAATATGGAGGCTCAGATAGCGACCACTGCCAAGTCCGCGTTTTTTCATCTTAGACGGGCAAGGCAGTTGGCCCCCTTCCTGGACCCCGACGACCTAGCAACAGTGATCCATGCTACGGTCACCTCGAGGTTGGATTACTGCAATGCCCTCTACATGGGGCTGCCCCTGTGCCGGACCCAGAAATTGCAGCTGGTGCAGAATGCCGCGGCCCGGTTGCTATTGGGCCTCCCAAGGTGGGGGCACATCCGGCCGGGTCTTCGGGCTCTGCACTGGCTCCCAATAACATACCGACTTTGGTACAAGGTGCTGGTCATTATCTTTAAAGCCCTATATGGTCTGGGACCTGCCTACCTGAGGGACCGTCTCTCCCCACACGTTCCCCAGAGAGTACTGAGGTCTGGGACTCAAAATCTTCTCACCATCCCCGGGCCCAAGGAAGTGCGTCTCAAAACAACTAGAGACAGGGCCTTTTCCACAATGGCCCCTATGTGGTGGAACCAGCTACCGGAAGAGGTGAGGGCCCTGCGGGATCTTACTCAGTTCCGCAGGGCCTGTAAGACGACCCTCTTCCGGTTAGCCTACGCCTGATTGGACAAATGTAGCTTTCTAGATTTTTTGTGATTATACTGTATAGTTTCAATGTAAAAATTTTAAGGTTTTTAGGTTTTAAATGCTTGATTTTAAATGTAATAACTTTGTTTCCGATTTTATTGTTTTATTGTTTGTTGTAAGCCGTCCTGAGCCACTTGTGGGAAGGGCGGGATATAAGTTATGGAATAAATAAATAAAAGTTGGTTTCTCTGATTCTAGAGTAGAATGTCAGTTTGGACTGAGCTATCACCTCCACAACACTCTGCTTGTACAATTAAGTCCCCATTTTACTACTCCTTTCCATTACGTCTGTACAGTTTACAACAGACGATTCCCTTAACTGTATAATGGTTATTCTGGTGGTTATTCCAGTGAATGCCCAGAAATTTCACCCAGGGGTGGGCTGTGAGCAGAGGATCTATGTGTTTGGACCTGAGGAGAGCTGGGAATGTTGTGGACATGCCTTAGAACCCCTCCAGGGTCATCTAGTCCAACCCCTGCACAATACAAGAAACTCACAAATACCTCCCTCTAAATTCACAAAGACCTTCCCCCTAAATTCACAGGATCAGCATTGCTGTCAGATGGCCATCTAGCCTCTGCTGAAAAACTTGCAAGGAAGGAGAGCCCACCACCTCCCGAGAAAGCCTGTTCCACTGAGGAACCGCTCTGACGGTCAGGAAGTTCTTAAGAACATAAGAGAAGCCATGTTGGATCAGGCCAACGGCCCATCCAGTCCAACACTCTGTGTCACACAGTGGCAAAAAAAATTATATATACACACACACTGTGGCTAATAGCCACTGATGGACCTGTGCTCCATATTTTTATCTAAACCCCTCTTGAAGGTGGCTATACTTGTGGCTGCCACCACCTCCTGTGGCAGTGAATTCCACATGTTAATCACCCTTTGGGTGAAGAAGTACTTCCTTTTATCCGTTTTAACCTGTCTGCTCAGCAATTTCATTGAATGCCCACGAGTTCTTGTATTGTGAGAAAGGGAGAAAAGTACTTCTTTCTCTACTTTCTCCATCCCATGCATTATCTTGTAAACCTCTATCATGTCACCCCGCAGTCGACGTTTCTCCAAGCTAAAGAGTCCCAAGCGTTTCAACCTTTCTTCATAGGGAAAGTGTTCCAGACCTTTAATCATTCTAGTTGCCCTTTTCTGGACTTTCTCCAATGCTATAATATCCTTTTTGAGGTGCGGCGACCAGAACTGCACACAGTACTCCAAATGAGACCGCACCATCGATTTATACAGGGGCATTATGATACTGGCTGATTTGTTTTCAATTCCCTTCCTAATAATACCCAGCATGGCGTTGGCCTTTTTTATTGCAAATGCACACTGTCTTGACATTTTCAGTGAGTTATCTACCACGACCCCAAGATCTCTCTCTTGGTCAGTCTCTGCCAGTTCACACCCCATCAACTTGTATTTGTAGCTGGGATTCTTGGCCCCAATATGCATTACTTTGCACTTGGCCACATTGAACCGCATCTGCCACGTTGACGCCCACTCACCCAGCCTCAACAGATCCCTTTGGAGTGCCTCACAATCCTCTCTGGTTCTCACCACCCTGAACAATTTAGTGTCATCCGCAAACTTGGCCACTTCACTGCTCACTCCGAACTCTAAATCATTTATGAACAAGTTAAAGAGCATGGGACCCAGTACCGAGCCCTGCGGCACCCCACTGCTTACCGTCCTCCACTGCGAAGACTGCCCATTTATACTCACTCTCTGCTTCCTATTACTCAGCCAGTTCTTGATCCACAAGAGGACCTGTCCTTTTACTCCATGACTCTCAAGCTTTCTAAGGAGCCTTTGATGAGGAACTTTATCAAAAGCTTTCTGGAAGTCAAGGTAAACAACATCTATTGGGTCTCCTTTGTCCACATGTTTGTTCACCCCCTCAAAGAAATGTAACAGGTTAGTGAGGCAAGATCTTCCCTTGCAGAACCCATGCTGAGTCTTCCTCAATAACCCGTGTTCATCAATGTGCCTACTCATTCTGTCCTTGATAATGGTTTCTACCAACTTTCCCGGTATTGAAGTCAGACTGACTGGCCTGTAATTTCCCGGATCTCCTCTGGAACCCTTTTTAAAGATGGGGGTGACATTTGCTACCTTCCAGTCCTCAGGAACGGAGGCAGATTTCAATGAAAGATTACAGATTTTTGTTAGAAGATCCACAAGTTCAACTTTGAGTTCTTTCAGAACTCTTGGATGTATGCCATCTGGACCCGGTGACTTATTAGTTTTTAATTTGTCTATCAGTTGTAGGACCTCCTCTTTTGTCACCTCAATCTGACTCAGGTCTTTCAACACCCCTTCCAAAATTAGTGGTTCTGGGGCAGGCAAAAGTTCTCGTCTTCCACAGTGAAGACAGAGGCAAAAAATTCTTCCTAATGTTGAGCCGGAAACTCTTTTGATTTTATTTTTAACCCGTTGGTTCTGGCCCTACCTTTTGGGGCCACAAAAAACAATTCCACACCCTCCTCTAGATGACAGCCCTTCAAGTACCTTGTCGGGTTCTAGTGTTTGCCAGGCGGTGCCTGCCAAAGTGTCATGGGAGGGGCTTTTTTTGTAGCAGGAACTCCTTTGCATATTAGGCCGCACACCCCTGATGTATCCAATCCTCCTGGAGCTTATAGTAGGCCCTGAAATAAGAGCTCTGTAAGCTCTTGGAGGATTAGCTACACCAGGGTGTGTGACCTAATATGCAAAGGAGTTCCTGATACAAAAAAAGGCCTGGTTGTGTGGTTATGTTGGGGAGCCCCTGTTGGAACTCTAAAGATGTCTGCTTTTTCTGTAATTCAGAAAACTGCCTTTGGCGTATTGAGGGTGGTCTGGCCAGCTTAACGTGTGTTTCCAATTTCCTGCAGAATAAAAATATACACATATAAAATAAAATACAAAATATTCATAAAATAACACATACACATAATATATATATATATATAAAACACATATATGGATAAACATATGGAGCAGAGGTCCATCAGTGGCTATTAGCAACAGTGTATTGTTGGAACTCTGTGCCTGGTGCAGTGATGCTCTGGATTCTTGGTGTTTGGGGGGGGCACAGTGGGAGGGCTTCTAGTTTCCTGGCCCCACTGATGGACCTCCTGATGGCACCTGGGGTTTTTTTGGCCACTGTGTGACACAGAGTGTTGGTCTGTATGGGCCATTGGCCTGATCCAACATGGCCAGTTTAGTGTAGTGGTTAAGTTTGCAGACTCTTATCTGGGAGAACCGGGTTTGATTCCCCACTCCTCCACTTGGACCTGCTGGAATGGGCTCAGGTTAGCCGTAGCTCTTGTAGGAGTTGTCCTTAAAAGGGCAGCTGCTGTGAGAGTCCTCTCAGCCCCACCCACCTCACAGGGTGTCTGTTGCAGGTGGAGAAGATATAGGAGATTGTAAGCCCCACCCACCTCACAGGGTGTCTGTTGTGGGGGGAGAAGACATAGGAGATTGTAAGCCCCACCCACCTCACAGGGTGTCTGTTGTGGGGGGAGAAGACATAGGAGATTGTAAGCCCCACCCACCTCACAGGGTGTCTGTTGTCGGGGGAGAAGACATAGGAGATTGTAAGCCCCACCCACCTCACAGGGTGTCTGTTGTGGGAGAAGATATAGGAGATTGTAAGCCCCACTCACCGCACAGGGTGTCTGTTGTCGGGGGGGGAAGACATAGGAGATTGTAAGCCCCACTCACCTCACAGGGTGTCTGTTGTGGGGGGAGAAGACATAGGAGATTGTAAGCCCCACTCACCTCACAGGGTGTCTGTTGTGGGGGGAGAAGACATAGGAGATTGTAAGCCCCACCCACCTCACAGGGTGTCTGTTGTGGGGGGAGAAGACATAGGAGATTGTAAGCCCCACCCACCTCACAGGGTGTCTGTTGTGGGGGGAGAAGACATAGGCGATTGTAAGCCGCTCTGAGTCTCTGATTCAGAGAGAAGGGTGGGTTATAAATCTGCAGTCTTCTTCTCTTACGTTCTTATGTATACCCTGATTGATGGGAGTGCTCTGGACTTCTGTGTTTCACTCCTGGGGGGTTTAGAACTGTGAGGGTTGTGGGCTCGCTTCCCTTCTTGCCAGTTGTGGCTTGGGTTGCCCCCCAAACTGTTGTGGGATTACTTTGGGGAGCCCCTGTGGGGTCTCTTGTCACGGCTGCCTTTCTGCTGTTCAAAATCTGCCTTTGGAGAATTCGGGGTTGCCCAGTCAGCTCAACAAGGGTGGTTTTGTTCCCCTCTTCAGAGCAGAAGAATTCACTGAGTGCTTCATATATGCTGGACCTTCATGTTTCACCCAGGGTGTTTGTGAAAGAGTTGTGAGCATGGGGTGGGGGCAGGATGCCTGACTTGTTTTGAGTGACTCCACTGAGGTGAAGTTTCCTTTTGAGTTTGGGGTGACTGGCTTGCTCCTGAGCTGTTCCATAGACTCTTGCAACTAAAACTGCGGCTGTCTTTTCCAGAGAGAGCGCACTGGGGGATACCTTTTAGAGTGGGGTCCGTAACTGGGACCCCAGAAATATAAGCAACCCCCAGCTTGGAGAGATTGTAGAGGAGCGGGTGATAGGACAAAGTTCCCTGTGCGCATGGTGCATGTAGCCTGCAGGTGGTCCATTCTATAGACTTTTGAACCTGCACCTGACATTTTTCTTGAGCGCATCTTCTTTGAGGGACTATAACTCAGACCTTGAAAGTTCAATCTGCACATAACTTGGAGGGCATACAGAGCAGCGCCTGGGGGAGGTTCCTTGCGAATTTGATGTCTCTAGCTTGCACAGGGTCTATTCTGTATGCTCCCAAACCTCCTGAGCTTGTGCTTGACATTTCCTCAGAAAGCACTTTCCAGGGGGCACATTTTTTGGGGGGTGGGGGGCTGTAACTTTGACCCCGTAAATCCAATCTTCACTAAATTTGGCGGGCTGGTAGAAGACAGTTAGCCAGAGATCCTCTGTGAGTTTGGTATCTCTAGCATACCAGAGGAGGGGGCATTCTACCACATAATGAACCAAACCAAGCATAGACAGCTTCAAGAGGGGATTGGATAAAAATATGGAGCAGAGGTCCATCAGTGGTTATTAGCCACAGTATATAATTGGAACAGTCTGGGGCAGTGACGCTCTGTATTCTTGGTGCTGGGGGGGCAAAGAAGAAGAACTCCTAGCCCCACTTGTGAACCTTCTGATGGCACTTGTTTGGGGGTTTTTTGGCCACTGTGTGACACAGAGTGTTGGACCGGATGGGCCATTGGCCTGATCCAACATGGCTTCTCTTATGTTTTTATGTGACATAGTGTGTTGGACTGGATGGGCCATTGGCCTGATCCAACATGACTTCTCTTACGTTCTTATGTGACACAGAGTGTTGGACCGGATGGGCCATTGGCCTGATCCAACATGGCTTCTCTTATGTTCTTATGTGACACAGAATGTTGCACTGGATGGGCCATTGGCCTGATCCAACATGGCTTCTCTTATGTTCTTATGTGACACAGTGTGTTGGACTGGATGGGCCATTGGCCTGATCCAACATGGCTTCTCTTATGTTCTTATGTGACACAGAGTGTTGGACCGGATGGACCATTGGCCTAATCCAACAGGGCTTCTCTTATGTTCTTATACATTCATTTATTTATTTATTACTTTAAATTTCTATCCCGCCCTCTCCGCAAGCGGACTCAGGGCGGCTAACAACATACATTTTTACAATTTAACCAATAAAAAACTGCAATTTAAAATTATTTAAAACACTTAAACATTTAAAACATTCCATTGCATTTTTGGTGCTGTATCACTATAATATAATTTAACGTAGATATAAATGTAAATGGTGATCATGGTACTCTGTAACGGTGTAAAGTGGCAGCTCTCTCCCAAATTAGGTTAGGTCTCAAAGGCCTGTCGAAACAGTTCGGTCTTACAGGCCCTGCGGAAAGTAGAAAGATCCCGCAGGGCCCTTATGGCCTCTGGGAGAGTATTCCACAATTCTGGCGCTGCCACCGAGAAGGCCCTAGCTCGTGTCTGCCACAACCTAGCCTCCCTTGGTCCAGGGACAGACAACAGATTTTTTGTCCCTGAACGCAGTGCTCTCCGGGGAACGTGTGGGGAAAGGCGGTCCTGCAGATAGACAGGCTCCTGACCATAGAGGGCTTTAAAGGTCAATACCAACACCTTGAAACGGACTCGGAACACAATAGGTAGTCAGTGCAGCTCTCTCAGCACTGGCCAAATGTGCTCCCACCGGGGGAGCACCATTAGCAGCCACGCTGCAGTGTTCTGCACTAGCTGTAGTTTCCGGGTCAGCGCCAAGGGTAGCCCCATGTAGAGAGCATTACAGTGATCTATTCTTGAGTTGACCGTAGCATGGATCACCAGTGGTAAGTCGTTGTGCTCCAGGAAGGGGGCAAACTGCCGTACCCACCGAAGATGAAAAAGGGTGGATCTAGTAGTGGCTGCTACCTGGGCCTCCATTGTAAGAGAGGACTCCAGGAGCGCACCCAAGCTCTTGACCTTGGGGGCTGGGATTAGTGACACCCCATCAAGAGCCGGCAGAGGGATCTCCCCCCCTGGACCACCCCGGCTCAGATAGACACAGAGTGTTGGACCAGATGGGCCATTGGCCTGATCCAACATGGCTTCTCTTGTGTTCTTATGTGACACAGAGTGTTGGACTGGATGGGCCACTGGTCTGATCCAACATGGCTTCTCTTATGTTCTTATGTGACACAGAGTGTTAGACTGGATGGGCCATTGGCCTGATCCAACAGGGCTTCTCTTATGTCCTTATGTGACTCAGAGTGTTGGACTGGATGGGCCACTGGCCTGATCTAACATGGCTTCTCTTCTGTTCTTATGTGACACAGAGTGTTGGACTGGATGGGCCATTGGCTTGATCCAACATGGCTTCTCTTATGTTCTTAAGAGAAGAGCCAGTTTGGTGTAGTGGTTAAGTGTGCGGATTCTTATCTGGGAGAACCGGGTTTGATTCCCCACTCCTCCATTTGCACCTGCTAGCATGGCCTTGGGTCAGCCATAGCTCTGGCAGAGGTTGTCCTTGAAAGGGCAGCTGCTGTGAGAGCCCTCTCCAGCCCCACCCACCTCACAGGGTGTCTGTTGTGGGGGAGGAAGGTAAAGGAGATTGTGAGCCGCTCTGAGACTCTTCGGAGTGGAGGGCGGGATATAAATCCAATATCTTCTTCTTCATCTTCTTAAACCAGTTTGTTTAGCCCCAAAAAGTCTGACTGTTCTTAGTTCACAAACCGGGCGTGCCCCGAACTGAACTTCATTTTCCCAGTTCATGCCCATCCATACTAACACCCATGCTTCCTCCTTTCATTCTCTCTCTCTCTCTCTCTCTCTCTCTCTCTCTCTTTCTCTCTCTCTCTCACTCTCAGGGTGTGAAGAAGCAGTGTTCAGCCATCAGTTTTGCAGAAGAAGGGAAACAGCTGCTGCACCTCTAGTCCAGGTAGGGAAAATCAGTGGGGGCAGCCTGGGCACCCCTTCTTTCTGAGGGGTAGTTTGTTCCTGCAGTTGCTCTTAAGGTGTCAGAGGTTCTAAACGCCATGCCTCGAACGCAGCGACTTGGCGACAGTGATCCACGCCATGGTCACCTCACGATTGGATTACTGCAATGCCCTCTACATGGCGCTGCCCTTGGCTCAAACCCGGAAGCTTCAACTGGTGCAGATCGCAGCTGCCAGGTTGTTAATGGGCCTTCTTATACGGGAACACATTCAACCTGTACTGAAAGCGCTGCACTGGTTGCCTATCACATTCCGGGTTCGTTTCAAGGTGTTGGTGCTCTGGCAGAGGTTGTCCTTGAAAGAGCAGCTGCTGTGAGAGCCCTCTCCAGACCCATCCACCTCACAGGGTGTCTTTCGTGGGGGAGGAAGGGAAAGGAGATGATAGGCCACTCTGAGCCTCTGTCCTTGAAAGGGCAGCTGCTGTGAGAGCCCTCTCCAGCCCCACCCACCTCACAGGGTGTCTGTTGTGGGGGAGGAAGGGAAAGGAGATTGTAGGCCGCTCTGAGTCTCTGTCCTTGAAAGGGCAGCTGCTGTGAGAGCCCTCTCAGCCCCACCCACCTCACAGGGTGTCTGTTGTGGGGGAGGAAGGGAAAGGAGATGATAGGCCACTCTGAGCCTCTGTCCTTGAAAGGGCAACTGCTGTGAGAGCCCTCTGCAGCCCCACCCACCTCACAGGATGTCTGCTGTGGGGGAGGAAGGGAAAGTAGATTGTGAGCCACTCTGAGACTCTGTCCTTGAAAGGTCAGCTGCTGTGAGAGCCCTCTCCAGCCCCACCCACCTCACAGGGTGTCTGTTGTGGGGGAGGAAGGTAAAGAAGATTGTGAGCCGCTCTGAGACTCTTCGGAACGGAGGGTGGGATATAAATCTAATATCATCTTCTTCTTACCTTTAAAGTCCTATATGGCCAGGGGCATGCATACCTGAGGGACCGCCTTTCCCCACATGTTCTCTGGAGAGCACTTCGGTCCGGATCACAAAATCTACTTACAATCCCCAACCCTAAGGAGCCAGTTTGGTGTAGTGGTTAAGTGTGTGGACTCTTATCTGGGAGAACCGGGTTTGATTCCCCACTCCTCCACTTGCACCTGCTGGAATGGCCTTGAGTCAGCCATAGCTCTGGCAGAAGTTGTCCTTGAAAGGGCAGCTGCTGTGAGAGCCCTCTCCAGCCCCACCCACCTCACAGGGTGTCTGTTGTGGGGGAGGAAGGTAAAGGAGATTGTGAGCCGCTCTGAGACTCTTCGGAGTGGAGGGCGGGATATAAATCCAATATCTTCTTCTTCTTCCAATATCATCTTCTTCTTCTTCTAAGGAGGCCAGGCTCATGTCAACTAGAGCCAGAGCCTTCTCTGTACTGGCCCCATGCTGGTGGAATGAGGTCAGGGCCCTGCAAGAGCTCATACAGTTCCACAGGGCCTGTAAGACAGCACTCTTCCATCAGGCATTTGTGAACTAGGCTGTTGGCCACTACAGTTGATAGTAACATGTGAACCACCAACAACAATCTGCTGCATAGCAGTTGCAGAGAGGATAACTTAAGATCTGCTCTACAGAGAATTATAAAATTGGACAATGTGAGATCATGGCACCGAAACATTTTTTTAACGTATTTTATGTCTATTTTACTCTTAAGTTTTATGGTTTTATTGCTGTACTATTACGTTGAATCATGCACATGCATGTCTGTGTGAGCTGCCCTGAGCCCGCCTCGGCGAGGAGGGCGGGATATAAGTGGAATAAAATAAATAAATATGATCAAAATATTTTTACTTTTGTTTCCAAAGCCCACTGGTAGAATAGATAGCAAGAGGATTTCTGGCTTGACAAGAACCATGTCTCCTGTTGTTGTAAAAATATGCTGTAAGATCAACTGCCAAAATGTGTAGATGCGAGGACAATATATATTTTCTGTCTGGCAAGATCTTTGATGAGAGAATCTGCTTTTTCTTCTATCATCCCCTTTCCTTTGAGGAGATGTCCGTGTATTTCAACAAGGCGGAGTGGGCCCTGTTGGATCCTAGTCAAAGAGCTCGCAACACGGAAGTCGTGCTGGAGAACCACGGGACTGTGGCCTCTCTGGGTAAGGATCTTTCATAGGTGCCCTACATGGCCTGGGACCTGCCTACCTTCAGGACCACCTCTCCCCATATGTGCCCCAGAGAGCACTGTGTTCAGGATCCCAAAATCTCCTCAAGATCTCCAGACCAAAAGATTTTAGATTGCCTACCACCAGAGCCAAAGCGTTCTTAGTAATAGCCCCCGCTCTGTGGAATGCCCTCCCATAAAACATCAGGACCCCGTGGGACCTGCCACAGTTTCACAGGGCTTGTAAGTTCGAACTGTTCAAACTTGCTTTCAACAGTTAAGGGGAGGCGGCTATTATTCCACAGCACCGACAATCTCACGGATATTATAGCATTAGGAAAAGTGCAGAAAAGGACAACTAGAATGATTACAGGCTTGGAACACTTTTCCTATGAAGAAACGCTTGGGGCTCTTTAGCTTGGAGAAATGTCGACTGCGGGGTGACATGATAGAGGTTTACAAGATTATGCATGGGATGGAGAGGGTAGAGAAAGAAGTACTTTTCTCCCTTTCTCACAATACAAGAACTCGTGGGCATTCAATGAAATTGCTGAGCAGTCGGGTTAGAACGGATAAAAGGAGGTACTTCTTCACCCAAAGGGTGATTAACATGTGGAATTCACTGCCACAGGAGGTGGTGGCGGCTACAGGCATAGCCAGCTTCAAGAGGGGGTTAGATAAAAATATGGAGCAGGGGTCCATCAGTGGCTATTAGCCACAGTGTGTATATATATGTATATATATATGTAAATTATTGGCCACTGTGTGATACAGAGTGTTGGACTGGATGGGCCATTGGCCTGATCCAACATGGCTTCTCTTATGTTCTTCTGTGACACAGAGTGTTGGGCTGGATGGGCCATTGGCCTGATCCAGCATGGCTTCTCTTATGTTCTTCTGTGACACAGAGTGTTGGACTGGATGGGCCACTGGCCTGATCCAACATGGCTTCTCTTATGTTCTTATGTGACACAGAGTGTTAGACTGGATGGGCCATTGGCCTGATCCAACATGGCTTCTCTTATGTTCTTCTGTGACACAGAGTGTTGGACTGGATGGGCCATTGGCCTGATCCAACAGGGCTTCTCTTATGTTCTTCTGTGACACAGAGTGTTGGACTGGATGGGCCATTGGCCTGATCCAACATGGCTTCTCTTATGTTCTTCTGTGACACAGAGTGTTGGGCTGGATGGGCCATTGGCCTGATCCAGCATGGCTTCTCTTATGTTCTTCTGTGACACAGAGTGTTGGACTGGATGGGCCATTGGCCTGATCCAACATGGCTTCTCTTATGTTCTTACGTGACTCAGAGTGTTGGACTGGATCGGCCATTGGCCTGATCCAACATGGCTTCTCTTATGTTCTTCTGTGACACAGAGTGTTGGACTGGATGGGCCATTGGCCTGATCCAACATGGCTTCTCTTATGTTCTTAACCAATATAATTGAAACTAGAACATCAGAATAACCAGAACGTCAACGTGCATCTTGAACGTTTAATGATTGTAAAATGGAAGGAAATTATTTTATTGCATATTCTGTTTTTTTAACATTTGATGTTGCTTTTAACTGTTGTTAGCCGCCCTAAGCCCATCAGGGGAGGGCGGGATATACATTTGTTAAAATAAATAAAGATGCAAACTGCTGCCACGGGGATGATGAATAGATCAAAATATTGAACAGTGAAATGTTGCATTGATGCCTACCCAGCTACCTGCCTCCTACTGGTGGCCCAGTATACCCAGTGATGTTCAGTATGACTAGGAGACAGACGCAAGGCAACTGACCAAGGGGCATCACCCAAACTAGCGAGGGTGACCTGGCCTGAGGCCAAGGCAGGGATGAGAGACCCTTAGAAAGATTCTGGAAGGGGCCGGATTCTAATTGTTCTATAGCCAGTCTTTACAACATATCCTTAAGAACAGATGAACATAAGCAGAGCCCCCGGTGGATCAGACCAGTGGTCCATCTAGTCCATCCCATCTCACAAAATGGCCAGTCAGTTCCTCTGGAGGGCCAACAACAGGGCACAGCTGAGGTCTTCATAAGAACATTGAAGAGCCCTGCTGGGTCAGACCAGTAGACCATCTAGACCAGCCTCCTGTCTCACACAATGGACAACTATTTCTGAGTGCCAACAACAGGGCAGAGAGGCTGAGGCCTTCATAAGAATATCGGAAGAGCCCTGCTGGATCAGACCAGTAGTCCATCTAGACCAGCCTCCTGTCTCACACAATGGACAACTAGTTCCAAATGCCAACAACAGGGCAGAGAGGCTGAGGCCTTCATAAGAATATCGGAAGATCCCTGCTGGATCAGACCAGTAGTCCCATCTAGTCCTGCATCCTGTCTCACAAAGTGGCCAACTAGCTCCTCTGGAGGTTTTGTGTATTTTTCATGTGTTCGAGTAATTAAGTACATTGTTTTCATTGGGCAAGGGAGATATCTGGTCTTAATTCACAGAATGAGCATTGCTGTCTGATGGCCATCTAGCCTCTGTTTAAAAACCTCCAAGGAAGGAGAGCCCACCACCTCCCAAGGAGGAAGCCTGTTCCACTGAGGAACCGCTCTAACAGTCAGGAAGTTCTTCCTAATGTTGAGCTGGCAACTCTTGATTTAATTGCAACACATTGGTTCTGGTCTGAACTTTACTCTCGTTCTGTTATGTTCCTGTCCGTATTACCCTGAGTGTTTCTGCAGTCATGCCTTTGGACTGTCTTGTCTGAACTGGAGGCTCTTCATTTTCTGGGATTAATTTATTAGCTGTTCTTCCACTTCTTTTATATGAATCACCAGCAGCCTGTTTCTCTTTTGGTTCAAGTGAAGCCTGCTTCTTTTGTATAGGTTTGGCTTGTCCCAGAAAAGGGGTGTCAAACATGCGGCCCGGGGGCCGTATCAGGCCCCCAGAGGGCTCCTATCAGGCCCCTGAGCAACTGGCTGTCATCTGCTTCCTTCTCCCTATATCTTGCTTCCTTCTACATAAGAGTTTGCTTTGCAAGGCTTGCAAAGGAGCTACAGAGCAAAACCTCTATTTTCTCCATTGGCTGAGGCTCCTCCCTTGGGAAGCAAAAGGGGGGGGGAGGCAGAGCTTGTTTTTCCAGGCTTTCTCAATTGCGCAGCAGAGCTACTAAACCAAGCCACTCTTCCTTCTATTGGCTGAGGCTCCTCTCCCCACCCCAGTCTCCTGGGGAAGGAAGGAAAGAGCCAGAGCTTCCTTTGCCCAGTTCCCTGAATCCCATGGGAGAAATACAAAGAAAGCTCCTTTAAGACTGAATGTTTAAGTTTAATATATGTTTTAACTTATATATATGTTGTCTTTATAAAGTTTATATCTTTGCTACCTAAACTTAAATAGGTACACACATGGCTCGGCCCAACATGGCTCAGCCCAACCCGACATGGCCCGGCCCAACAAGGTCTCATTTATGTCAGATCCAGCCCTCATAACAAATGAGTTCGACACCCCTGTCCCAGAAAATTCCCTAGTGCCTAACAGATCTAAACCCACCCCCCAGCAGCACTTCCCACAGATGGAATTACTGTAACCTGCTCTGGGTGTGATCTGGAATGGATCCGTCCCCCTTGCATATAGTGTGATTATGGGCCTTGGTGTTGATCAGGTTTCTATCCTGTCTTGGGATTTCTTTCTTTCTTTCTCCAGAGCCAGTTTGGTGTAGTGGTGAAGTGTGTGGACTCTTATCTGGGAGAACAGGGTTTGATTCCCCACTCCTCCACTTGCAGCTGCTGGAATGGCCTTGGGTCAGCCATAGCTCTGGCAGAGGTTGTCCTTGAAAGAGGAGGAGAAGGAGCTTTAGAAAGAGGAGGAGGAGAAGGAGCTTAGATTTATACCCTTACCCTTCATGTGGGAGTCTCACAGAGCCCTCTCAGCCCCACCCACCTCACAGGATGTCTGTTGTGGGGAGAGAAGATATTATAGGAGATTGTAGGACGCTCTGAGCCTCTGTCCTTGAAAGCGCAGCTGCTGTGAGAGCCCTCTCAGCCCCACCCACCTCACAGGATGTCTGTTGTGGGGGGAGAAGATATTATAGGAGATTGTAGGCCGCTCTGAGCCTCTGTCCTTGAAAGGGCAGCTGCTGTGAGAGCCCTCTCAGCCCCACCCACCTCACAGGGTGTCTGTTGTGGGGGGAGAAGATATTATAGGAGATTGTAAGCCACTCTGAGCCTCTGTCCTTGAAAGGGCAGCTGCTGTGAGAGCCCTCTCAGCCCCACCCACCTCACAGGATGTCTGTTGTGGGGAGAGAAGATATTATAGCAGATTGTAAGCCGCTCTGAGCCAATGTCCTTGAAAGGGCAGCTGCTGTGAGAGCCCTCTCAGCCCCACCCACCTCACAGGGTGTCTGTTGTGGGGGAGGAAGGTAAAGGAGATTGTGAGCCGCTCTGAAACTCTTCGGAGTGGAGGGCAGGATATAAATCCAATATCTTCTTCTTCATATGAGAATGATCACTTTCTCTCTCTCTTTCTGCCAAAGAACCAGGGAATGTAAGAGAGAGTTTGGTGGAGACAGACAAAGATCTCACATCCAAGGGAAGGCCGGAAAGTTTCTCAAGAGGATCTCCAAAGAGTATTTCCTTCACAAGTGAACTGACTGCAAGTGAGTATCCGTCATGATTATGTCAAAAGAACGAGCAAGGAAGACGCATGGAGGATTTCTGCTTCACTTCTTAGCAATTCTTGGTTGGGTAGAATTGTGAAGCCTGTTGGGAAAGGAGGGAAGGAGGCCTTCTGGGGTAAAATATCTGGGAGACTCAGTTCATTCTGAAGCTTAGCTCAGGTGTGGCTCTTGAGGGGTTGTGGGATCCTTAAATATTGGATATTCCAGGAAAGGTGGGTGGTTGTTTAAGAACAGCCAAGTTGGATGAGGTTGGAGGAGGAAGAGGACGAAGATGATGATATTGAGTTCATATCCCGCCTTCTACTCCAAATCTCAGAGTCTCAGAGCGGCTTACAATCTCCTTTACCTTCTTTCCCCACAACAGCCACCCTGTGAGGTGGGTGGGGCTGAGAGAGCTCTCCCAGAAGCTGCCCTTTCAAGGACAGAGTCTCAGAGCGACTTACAATCTCCTTTACCTTCTTTCCCCACAACAGCCACCCTGTGAGGTGGGTGGGGCTGAGAGAGCTCTCCCAGAAGCTGCCCTTTCAAGGACAGAGGCTCAGAGCGGCCTACAATCTCCTTTTCCTTCCTCCCCCACGACAGACACCCTGTGAGGTGGGTGGGGCTGAGAGGGCTCTCACAGCAGCTGCCCTTTCAAGGACAGAGGCTCAGAGCGGCCTATAATCTCCTTTTTCTTCCTCCCCCACAACAGACACCCTGTGAGGTGGGTGGGGCTGGAGAGGGCTCTCACAGCAGCTGCCCTTTCAAGGACAGAGGCTCAGAGCGGCCTACAATCTCCTTTCTCTTCCTCCCCCACAACAGACACCCTGTGAGGTGGGTGGGGCTGAGAGGACTCTCACAGCAGCTGCCCTTTCAAGGACAGAGGCTCAGAGCGGCCTACAATCTCCTTTCCCTTCCTCCCCCACAACAGCCACCCTGTGAGGTGGGTGGGTCTGGAGAGGGCTCTCACAGCAGCTGCCCTTTCAAGGACAGAGGCTCAGAGCGGCCTACAATCTCCTTTCCCTTCCTCCCCCTCAACAGCCACCCTGTGAGGTGGGTAGGGCTGAGAGGTCTCTCACAGCAGCTGCCCTTTCAAGGGCAACTCTGCAAAAGCTATGGCTGACCCAAGGCCATTCCAGCAGCTGCAAGTAGAGGAGTGAGGAATCAAACCCGGTTCTCCCAGATTAGAGTCCGCACACTTAACCACTACGCCAAACTGGCAAAGGGCAAATCAACCCTTTTCGCAACCATCACCTGGATGCCTTTGGGTCTTACCAGTACCCCCAGAAATGAGCATTGCTTCCAAAAACCATGGGGGTTCCCTTTCAACTGTGGGGTTCACTTGGTGAGCTCCTGGCTTCTCCCCTCCCCCCATAGCAAAAGTATTTCTGGGAGACTGAATACCAGCTCCTTCTTGGCTCTCATCACAACTAGAATGAAACTCTCCATGTAGTTGCAGGACTGGAAAGGTTGATAACTTCTTGGATTTAACTGCCAATAGCAGACGATTAAAGTTCTCAAAATGAACGGCAGGGGAACAATGCTTTGCCACATTTCCCTTAATATACCTACAGAGGGGAGTGGGGAGGGGTGGGATAGGCAGAAGATAAAAAGTGCCCTACAGAAGGGCCTGGAAGGGATACAACATGACCAGCAGCTCAGCTCAGAGATAAGATTCATCCAGCAGCTCAAAACCTACTTTTGTCTTACTGACATTCATTACAGAACTCTCATAGCCAATGCTGTGAGATGAAGACCCAGAGGAAAATATGAAATAACTGGGCATTGCAAGCTTTGTACTTAAGTTGCTTCACGTTTGGAGCTGGGGATGTTTAGCCTAGAGAGGAGGCAGCTGAGAGGTGTTATGATCACCATCTTCAAGTAATTGAAGGGCTGTCCTATAGAGGATGGTGTGGAATTGTGTTCTGTGGCCCCGGAAGGTAGGACCAGAACCAATGGGTTGAAATTAAATCAGAAGAGTTTCCGGCTCAACATTAGGAAGAACTTCCTGACTGTTAGAGCAGTTCCTCAGTGGAACAGGCTTCCTCCTTGGGAGGTGGTAGGCTTTCCTTTCTTGGAGGTTTTTAAGCAGAGGCTAGATGGCCATCTGACAGCAATGAAGATCTTGTGAATTTAGGGGGAGGTGTTTGTGAGTTTCCTGCATTGTGCAGAGGGTTGGACTAGATGACCCTGGAGGTCCCTCCAACTCTAGGATTCTATGAAAGTGGGCTCTCCTTCCTTGGAGGTTTTGAAACAGAGGCTAGATGGCCATCTGACAGCAATGAGAATCCTGGGAATTTAGAGGGAGGGATTTGTGAGTTTCCTGCATTGTGCAGGAGGTTGGACTAGATGACCCTGGAGGTCCCTCCAACTCTAGGATTCTATGAAATTGGGCTCTCCTTCCTTGGAGGTTTTGAAACAGAGGCTAGATGGCCATCTGACAGCAATGAGAATCCTGGGAATTTAGAGGGAGGTATTTGTGAGTTTCCTGCATTGTGCAGGGGGTTGGATTAGATGACCCTAGATGTCCCTTCCAACTCTATGATTCTATGTGCTGGTCAGCCAATTTCAGAAAATAGGAAAGACAATCTGATAAAAGAAATGCAGCCCCATTCCTGAGCAGTGCCTGACTGGTGCCTTGACTTCATGCATGGGTGCTGACTGAAACGTTTTCTTTATTCCAGCAGTGGATATAGAGGAGACATTTGGGGAACAGAAGGGTTATTCTTTGGAAAGAGTCAAAAATGAAGATGCCAAAGGAAGCTTCAGAGATGGAGGTGAACCACAGAGGCAAAAGGGAAGCCACAAAGTGAAGAGGAGAGATCAGTCCATTCTTTGCCGAATAGGGGGCTTCCGTGAAATCCCAGTCCATGAAGAAAGGTCAATCAACAAAAGAAAGGATAAAGGCCTTCGTGCAAATGAGAGAATCCATTGCAGGGGAAAAGGCAACGAGGCCTTTGAAAAGACCTTCAGCCAGAGAGTGAATGTCATTTTGCAGACACAAATCCCCTCCAGAGAGAAACTGTATAATAGCTTGGAGTGCGGAAGGAATTTCTGTCAGAAAACAGCCCTTACTTCACATCGAAGAAGTCACACAGGTGGGAGACGATCCATTTCCAAACCAAGCCATCTCTGAATGCAGGAGGCTTAATAGACTTTCAAAGTGTATATTTAATTTTTAATTTAATTTAATTTTTGGATTTATATCCAGTTTGGTGTAGTGGTTAAGTGTGCGGACCCTTACCTGGGAGAATCGGGCTTGATTCCCCAACCCTCCACTTGCAGCTGCTGGAATGGCCTTGGGTCAGCCATAGCTCTGGCAGAGGTTGTCCTTGAAAGGGCGGCTGCTGTGAGAGCCCTCTCCAGCCCCACCCACCTCACAGGGTGTCTGTTGTGGGGGAGGAAGGGAAAGGAGATTGTAGGCTGCTCTGAGCCTCTGTCCTTGAAAGGGCAGCTGCTGTGAGAGCCCTCTCCAGCCCCACCCATCTCACAGGGTGTCTGTTGTGGGGGAGGAAGGGAAAGGAGATTGTAGGCCGCTCTGAGCCTCTGTCTTTGAAAGGGCAGCTGCTGTGAGAGCCCTCTCCAGCCCCACCCATCTCACAGGGTGTCCGTTGTGGGGGAGGAAGATAAAGGAGATTGTGAGCTGCTCTGAGACTCTTTGGAGTGGAGGGCGGGATATAAATCCAATATCATCTTCTTCTTCATCATCCCGTCCTATCCCACAAGTGGGCTCAGGGCAGCTTACAGCAATAAAATCTACGTCTCAGAATTCAAATAACATCATAAAAAACAGTACTGCAGAATCTGAAACCGATTCCTCACTAGCCTTATGCTGCTCTCACTCTCCTCTTCTCTGCTGGGCTTCCGTTGGATTTCGCACTGTCTGCCCTGGGGTTGCAACTCGCTCTGCCTCTTTCACACGGCAAACAAGATCCTTGAAAAAACAGTTTCTGTTTGCTGAGTGAAGAAGGTGAAGCTAGTTGCAGCCCCGGGGAAATCCGATGGAAGCCCCGCAGAGAAGGGGAGAGAGAGAGCTGCATAAGGCTAGTGGGCAATCGGTCAGAGACAACACACAGTAAACAACAATTAAAGCATAGGTGGCAAAACCACGCAACAGCATGTAAGCTGAGGACTGTCGACATAACACAAGCAACCAGGGTGGTAAGGTGCTGGGGGAAGCTATAGCTTTCAGAGGATGCCCTCTGGATCAGCGCTCCGTCTTGCAGGCCCCGTGAAACCTGGTTAAGTCCCACAGGGCCTGGATCTCCTGCAGGAGCTCATTCCCCCTGGTAGGTGCTCAGACCGAGAAGGCCCTGGCCCTCGTTGAAACCAATCAGGCGTCTTTAGGGCCAGGGTTTGCAAGATGATGTGTAGCAGACCTCAGAACCTGGGGTGGGGCGGCTCATACGGGGAGAGGTGGTCCCAGAGATATTACTGCATACTTCAGTGTACATCAGGAAGAACACTGAAATATTTAGAGCTGGGGTGTCATAGAATCCTAGAGTTGGAAGGGACTTCCAGGGTCATCTAGCCCAACCACCTGCACAATTCAGTAAACTCACAAATACTTCCTCCTAAATTCAGTATTGAACTCACTTGTTATGAGGGCCGGATCTGACATAAATGAGACCTTGTTGGGCCGGGCCATGTGTGTAAAATGTAATGCCAGGTAAACTTTAAACTTTATGAAGGACACAAAGATTTTATAAAAGTTAAAAACATGCTTAAAAGATTAGCACTCTTGAAATATTTTGTTTGTCTCTGATAACTGACACCACTTGGTCTGAGTTACTGCATCAAATCTGGAGACAATGTCTGTGCTGTAGCAATTTTGAGTATGCTGTTCAGGTATGTATCTGTAAGTTGCAAACCTGCTTTTGCTTTACTGACATTCATTACAGAAATCTCATGGGGCGTTTTCGCACTTACCTTTTACTGGCTCGACCACCCTCCTCACGCCGGCGGATCTGCAGGGATTTCGCACCAGAAGCGCCGGCGCAGCCAAAAGAGCTGGCAACTTCCGTCGCGGAGCCAGCTCAAACGTTTTCCTGCTTCTTGGCGGTTTCCGTTTGAGCTGGCTCCGCGACGGAAGTTGCCGGCTCTTTTGGCTGCGCCGGCGCTTCTGGTGCGAAATCCCTGCAGATCCGCCGGCGTGAGGAGGGTGGTCGAGCCAGTAAAAGGTAAGTGCGAAAACGCCCATGGTCAATGCTTTGATCCTAAGACCCAGAGGAAAATATGAAAGAAGTACTTTTCTCCCTTTCTCACAATACCAGAACTCATGAGCATTCAATGACATTGCTGAATTGTCAGGTAAAACGGATAAAAGGAAGTCCTTCACCCAAAGGGTGATTCACATGTGGAATTCACTGCCACAGGAGGTGGTGGTGGCTACAAGCATAGCCAGCTTCAAGAGGGGATTGGATAAAAATATGGAGCAGAGGTCCATCAGTGGCTATTAGCCACAGTATGTGTGTGTATATGTGTGTATATATATATGTGTGTGTGTGTATGTATATATGTGTTTATGTGTATATATATATGTGTGTGTGTGCGCACACATATATTGGCCACTGCGTGGCACAGAGTGTTGGACTGGATGGGCCATTGGCCTGATCCAACATGGCTTCTCTTATGTTCTTATGTGACTCAGAGTGTTGGACTGGATGGGCCATTGGCTTGATCCAACATGGCTTCTCTTATGTTCTTATGGCTCTCTCTCTTTATTCCAGCAGGGGATGAGGAGAAGAATGAGGACAAGGATGAATTGCATCATCTATTGCCAGATGAAGTCAAGAATGAAGATGTGAGAGGAGACTTTAGGAATCAAGGCAGACCTAAGAGGCAGAAAGAAAGTCACATGGTTGAAAAGAGGGATAAAAATAGAGAGGATTTCCAGGAAGTAATTCACATGGTGGGGGAAACATACAAGTGTTTGGAGTGTGGAATGAACTTATCAGATGAAATCCAATATAATTTCCATTTACAAGTGCACAGTGGAAAGACAACCCGCCAGTGCCTGGAGTGTGGAAAGAGCTTCCATGGTACAGCAGGACTAATTAGACATCTGAGAACACATTCAGAAAAGAAACCTTATAGCTGCTCAGACTATGGCAAGAGCTTGTCAGAAAAATCAGATCTTGGTCAGCACCAAAGCATTCATCCAGGAGAGAATCCATTTATCTGCTCAGAGGGTGCAATGATGTTGTCTGACGCAAGAAAGGGCAATATATATTTTCCAAAACACAGCATAATGAAGGCATATAAATGCTTCCGTTGTGGAAAGTATTTCAAATACAGATCACAGCTCTTCGTACACCAAAGAATCCATAGAGGAGAGAAATCTTCAGAATTCTCAGAGAGTGGGAAAAGGTTGAGTCAGAGTGGCTGTCTTCAGCAGCTTCAACGAATGCACAGAGGGGAGAAACCTTTTGAATTCTCAGAAGATGGAGAGAAATTTGGTCAAATAACCAATGCAAAGGAGAAACCTTTTGAATGCTCAGAATGTGGAAAGAGATTCAGTAGGAGTGGCCATCTTCTAGAGCATCTGAGAATCCACACAGGGGAGAAGCCTTTTAAATGCTCAGAATGTGGGAAGCGATTCAATAGGAGTGGCCATCTTCAGCGGCATCAAGTAACCCACAGAGGGGAGAAACCTTTTGAGTGTGCACAGTGTGGAAAGAAATACAGTAGAAGCAGCCATCTTCAGCAACACCAAAGAACCCACACAGGTCAAAAACCTTTTGAATGTTCAGAGTGTGGAAAGAAATTCAGTAGGAGTGACTATCTTCAACAGCATCAAAGAACCCACACCGGTCAGAAACCTTTTGAATGCTCAGAGTGTGGAAAGGGGTTCAGTCAAAGTGGCAATCTTCAACAGCATCTAAGAATCCACACAGGAGAGAAACCTTTTGAATGCTTAGAGTGTGGGAAGAGATTCACCTGGAGAGACCAACTTCAACAGCATCAAATAACCCACACAGGGCAAAAACCTTTTGAATGCTTCGAGTGTGGAAAGAAATTCACTTTGAATGCCAATCTTCTACAGCATCAAAGAACCCACACAGGGGAAAAACCTTTTGAATGCTCAGAGTGTGGAAAGAGGTTTGGTCACAGTGCCAGTCTTCAGCAGCATCGAAGAACCCACACAGGGGAGAAACCTTTTGAATGCTCTGAGTGTGGAAAGAGATTCACTCAGAGTGGCAATCTTCTACAGCATCAAAGAACCCACACAGGGGAGAAACCTTTTGAATGCTCAGAGTGTGGGAAGAGATTCAGTCAGCGTGGCACTCTTCAAAATCATCTAAGAACTCACACAAGGAGAAACCATGTAACTGCTTAGCCCGTGAAAAGAGCTTTTCTCATAGTTCACACCTAAAAGAGAACCACAAATCATATAAAGTGTTGAAATGCTCTCAGGGCCATCCCTATGGCACTTCACTCTTTAAATCATTGGATTTATATTCCGCCCTCCATACAAGAGTCTCAGAGCGGCTCACAGTCTCCTTTATCTTCCTCCCCCACAACAAACACCCTGTGTGGTGGGTAGAGCTGAGAGAGCTCTCCCAGAAGCTGCCCTTTCAAGGACAATCTCTGTGATAACTATGGCTGATCTAAGGCCATTCCAGCAGGTACAAGTGGAGGAGTGGGGAATCAAACTAGGTTCTTCTAGATAAGAGTCCACACACTTAAGCACTACACCAAACTGGCTCTCGAATTGTGAAAAGAGCTTTAGAAATGTCTTGGGCTATGCACACAGCTGTCTTCTGCAGTCCATTTAAACTTTAAAAGGACTGAAGAAGACAGCCTGAAAGATAGCAGCCAGCAAAACGGGGGAATCTCCTGGAAAGGTACTTCTCTTCCACATTTTTGCTGGCTCCAGCAAGCTACTGCCAGCAGATAGGAGGGAAAGAAGATGTCCTGGGAAAAAAAATCTTCCCTCCATTCCTTTCTGCTGGCCATGGGGAGCTACTACCATCAGAATTGAGGGAGAAAAGATCTCCTGGGAAGGAATGTCATCCCTTCCATTTAAACCCATTTTCTGTTTCCCGCAGAAAACTGAAGGGAACAGAAAGACTTTTAATGACTCCGAGACATTTAAACTAAGGAGCTGAGTGGTAATTCTCCAAGCTGCCCGCTGGCTTGGCTCAGAGATTTTGTCATCGTCGTCGTCTTCTTCTCCTGCTCCTCCTCCCAAATTGTGTGAGAAATACACAGGTTGAGAGTAACAGATATCGGGCTTTTTTGAGCAGGAACACACAGGAACGCAGTTCTGGCTGGCTAGGTGTCAGGGGTGTGGCCTAATATGCAAATGAGCTCTAGCTAGGCTTTTTCTACTAAAAAACTCTATGCGACTCCTTCTACTCCAGGAGTTGGAAAATATGGATATTAAAATGAACTGGTGATTGAGAATGCAAGTTGAATCTAGGTATGTCAAAGATAAGATGACAGGTTTCAATACAGAACAATACCCATTTGATAAAATACTTTTAGGTCCACAGGAAAAGCTAATCTCTAAACTTCTCTTATGTTCTTATATGCGTATCTACTGCAGATGAAGACGCAAGATGAAGTTGTAAAAGATTGTATGGTTCAATGGGCAAAAAATTTTGATCACAATATTACATTAGAAGAATGGGAGAGATTGTGGAAGTTCAATGTTAAATTAACTAGGTCAGTAAATTTTAAAGAAAATTTGTATAAGATGTTTTTTAGATGGTACTTGACTCCACAGAAATTGTGCAAGATCTATACTAATATGTCTAACAAATGTTGGAAATGTACTAAACAGGTTGGTTCCTTTTATCATATGTGGCAGACATGTGAGATGGTGAAGAACTATTGGAAAATGGTTCATGAACTACTACAGAAGATTATGAAGACACAGATTCAATTCAGACCAGAATTGTTTTTATTGCATATATTCCCTGAGGACTATTCCAAAGAAATGAGACATTTGTTGGCACATTTCAATACAGCAGCTAGGATTCTCTTGGCTCAGAAATGGAAATCTCAGGAAATTCCCACGAGAACGGACTTGGTGGGAAAAATTCTGGAACAGCAAAGCTGGACTTCTTGTCCCAGCTGTTGGCTGGGAAATCTAAGGAAGAAGCAAGAAAATATTGGATGAAATTTTATGCCTGGCTGGATACTCAAGACTCTTAAGATTCTCTGGTGTGAACTTATATCTCCTTTTTCCCTGTATTTTGTATTATAAGATTGCCTTTACTGGAATTGTCAAAACTTATAGATATCTTAAGAAAAAGATTCATAATATAAAATATTAAGATGCTGATGATGTTTAGCATAGAGATAATAATATGTAACAACTTATGTATTTTAAGAAAGTATTGCAGATGTAGGCTTGTATTCTTTGAAAGTATTTTTATGCAAAATAAGATTAATATGTATTTTGTTTTCTATTCTCTCTATTCCCTACCCCTACTTTTCTGAAACTAATAAAACTTTTTGAAATGGTAAAAAAACTCTATGTGAAACAATGGTGATGTCAGGGGTGTGGCCTAATATGCAAATGAGTCCCTGCTGGGCTTTTGCTACACAAAAAGCCTTGCAGATATCTATAGCCTTTCTGCCACTAGCATAAACATAGTGTGACCAGCTGGCATCCTTAATTCCCAGACATTGGTCTCACCACTTTGAAGTCCAAAGCATCCTGGCAGTAGAATTAATTTGGGTTGGACGGGAGAAGTTGTTTCCCCCAACCCAACAAGTCAGTAAGTTCTAAGAGGTCAGACCTCCCAAACAACAGCCAGTATTGTGGAAACAGACCAATGTGGGCAGGTGAACCTTGTGGGATACAAATTCTCCAATCCTAGTTGTCCTCTCCATCCACCACCAGATTTGCCCAGAGAGAATCAGAAAAGAGACCACCTCTGACCACCCCTCCTCCCAGTTCCAGAAGCTGGAAATGTCTGGAGTAAGTCCTGGGCCAAGGCTTACACCCTTCTCTGATTCCTCAGGACCCCCCTTTAATTTTTTTTTTTTGTTGAGATTGTGCCTTTATGGCACAGACTTGAGAAAATTCTCTTTCCATCTCCCTACTTTAATTTGGAAAGATGTCCGCATTAGGGTTGCCAGCAGGCCTGAGGGAGAGGGAAAACAAAATTTGCCTCTTTCCCAGAGGTTTAGTGTGTGGAAATGGGCATCTGAATAACATCCGTAATGCCTCTGTTAAAGGGCTAGAACACTGTTTTATTCCAGGCAACCCTAGATTAAGTGTTTCTTAATCAATCGGAGAAAACAAACTCAGCTAAGGAAGGGTCATAACTTATTAAAGAGACTATTATTTGTGTGGGGTGTGAAACTTAGGCACCCTCATTCCATCAGGAGGGTTAATGTGAATTTTGTCAGGCCTAGTTTGAGCTTACAGATGTGTGATTTCAGAGCTCTTGCCACCACCTGGCTGGACAATGGAATGTGGTAACTGGGTACATCAAGGGAGCAGAAATGAGCATCTTCTGGAACAAGCAAAGACTGTCATTCTCTGGAAGATTCCTGAGAAGACCTTTGGTTGGCCAAGAGAAACCACCTGACTCCATGAGGCAGAAGGCTATAATTGGGGCTACAGGCTCTTAATGGATATGTTTTGCTATGGATGACTGCTAGGAATAGAATACTACGATGCTAGCAATTGATTGATTGATTGATTGATTGATTCAATTTTTAGCCCGCCTTTCCTACAAACGGGTTCAGGGTGTGGTACAACACAGCCATAAGAAGACATATTGGATTTAAGACAAATTAAAACTATCAACATTTAAAACTATAACCTAATGTACAGCTATAATAGACAAAGATGACAACCAGAAAATATTTGATGTGCTTAAATCAACCCAGTAGACATAGTTAATCCGTGCACTTTATCGCTTGGATTTTTATGCAGCATTATCTTCCAGTGCTCTTCAGCAGACTTGACATCTGCAACACAGGTATGAAATGCACTAGGTAGGCGGCTTTGTTATTTTCTTCTTACTCAGACCTGATAAGACTGTACTTGATAGTTGATTAATCTCACTTCATTTAATAAACCTTTAATTACTCTTACAAAGTCTGGTTTATTGTGTGTAATCCCACCTTGAAAACTCACAGGTAAAATAGATTTTGGGGAGTTGTTAAAAGGTTCCATGTGTCAGAAGTTAGAGTGGCATGTTGTAATGATTTGAACCAATGTTCTCTCTAAGCTGCAGAGTCTTGTGAGCAAAAATTCTACCTTGTGAGCTACTGGCATTAACGTTGTGAGCTCCTGCATAAATGCCCTGGGGCCATTTTTCCAGAGCTAAGACAAAAGTGTGGAGGCTAAAAAAATCTGTGAGCTAGCTCACACTAACTCAGCTTAGAGGGAACACTGATTTGAACTTATATTTGTGTGTTCCTTTAATTGTTGGTAAGTTGCAGTAGAGAAAGGGGGGATGGGTGTGGAACCAAAACATATAAAGCAAGACGGATGGAAATCTCCCTCATGCCACTGTGGCCACATAGGAGAAAGTAATTTTAAAAGTATGAGAGTAAGGTTTTATGATGACCATTCTAATTCAAGAAACATTTTAAGGTAGATGCTGAGCTGATGTAATTTAGTACACCTGGTGATGTCAGGGGTGTATGGCATACGCAAATGAGTTAATGAGCATCTCTTTTTCTACAAAATGGCCCCTGATTTTGGAGAAGTAGGGAGAGCGGTGAGAGGAAAGAGAGAGCACACACACACACAAACAAGAAAAGAGCCCCATTGAACTTTCGAGACCACCAAAGTTTTATTCCAGATATAAGCTCTCCTTCATGTGCACACTTCTTCTGACAAGCCTTACTCTGCTGTTTCCTTTGAGTCCTGATCGCACATGCACACATCTTTTAAAAAGGGGTGGGGGGTGGGGTAGGAAAGAGATGCGTCTAGGACAGGGGTGGCCAACAGTAGCTCTCCAGATGTTTTTTTTGCCTACAACTCCCATCAGCCCCAGCCATTGGCCATGCTGGCTGGGGCTGATGGGAGTTGTAGGCAAAAAAAAAAATGGAGAGCTACCATTGGCCACCCCTGATCTAGGATAAGGGGACATAAAGGGGAATTATTTTGGCTTATTCTGAATTTTTTTTTAAAAAAAAAAATAGATTTCTTTATGCGTATCTGGGATCTTATTTTCATTCAAAAAGACCTTGTTTAGAAATTAGAACACTTGGATAGGATTCCATGATTTAATGACTGGAAATAGATGGATAGTATTTTTTAAGAATACATTTATGGTTCAATATATTCCAATTCAACAGATGGTTTCTTTCTTTCCCCTCCTATCTCACTGGCTGCTTGTCTTCACATTAATCCCCCTCCCCTTTTAAACTTTATTATCACTAGAAGTGAGTGGATTTTGTCCAGTCTGGAAGCAACACATTATTTCAGTTGGAGAGAGCCCCCTTTCCAGTTCTAACAGGTAATAATAAAAGAAACCTAACAGCTTGCAATCTTTATTAGCAGAAGAGAGCAAGAGTCCATTAGCACCTTAATGACTAACAGCATATGTGGTAGGGCATGAGCATTCGTGAGTCGCTGCTCACTTCTTCAGATAGAGCCAGAATGTGATTCCATCTATCTTTATTTGGCAAAGATGCCAAATAACAATAGCAGCCATCGGTAAGGAGAGAAGAACCCTGGGTCTCAATTCAGCCCAGGAGGATGTAATAAGCTTCATTATCAGTTGCAATTGAGCAGTCTCTCTAATCTCCCTCTGAAATTCTTTTGTAAGAGAACAGCTACTCTTAGGTCAGCAACTGAATGTCCTGAAAGGTTAAAATGTCCCCCCACTGGTTTTTGAATGTTGTGGATTCTTACAGCTGTAGAAAGAGTAAGAGTCTAGTAGCACTTTGAAGACTGGCCCAATTTGCGGCAGGGTATGAGCTTTCGCTTCTTCGGACTTATGTCCATTTATTCTTTGCATCCTCCTGCACCAAACTGAGACCTAGGTTTCCTGTCTCATTACCAATGATGACATTTCCATGCCTACTACCGCTCAGCATATCACACCTAATCCAATCAAGCCTATTGCTATCAAAGATTTCAGGTTTTCATGGCTGGTAACATCATTAGGGTTTGTAGAATCTTTCGGGATCAAGTGCCGTGTTCTACTGGAGAAAGTTTTCTCCAGTAGAAATGTCTGGAAGGAAAACTTTCTCCAGTAGAACATGGCACTTGATCCCGAAAGATTCTACAAACCCAAAAGCCTATTGCTATTTGGCATCTGAAATCATCTTTATAAAGTTTATATCTCCGGTATCTTGTGTTACCTTTTATGACACACACGATCCGGCCCAACAAAGTGACATTTATGCCAGAGATGGCTCTCATAACAAACGAGTTTGACGCCTCTGATTTCATGTTTCACGTTGACTTCTGCTTTCTATCAGTCGTGTTCTTAGGTATCGAATTTACTGCTTCTTGGTAGCTTCGTGGTCATCCGGGCAACTGTGGGAAATGCTGGTAGATTGGAACTCGGAGCAGCAGCCGATGAGTGGTCATGGCGTGAAACTTGACTGCTGTAATTTAGTATGGGAATTTTTTTGGGCGGGGGGGGGAGGTGTTTCCATTGCATGAATATAAGCGGGGTCTCGTCCGCACCGTTTTGGCTTTTTAGTATGTAGTAGCAATACAGCATGTTCTATGTAGAACTCTGCTGCATTGCACTATTTAACACCTGTTTTCAGATTTCTGGTTAGTTCTGCACTCCTAATCTTACTGTGTTGTTTATTTGAATGCCCCATCTTGTTGATTTTATGTACTTATTTTATTTCATTCAATTCATAGCCCACCCTCCCCTGTACAATAGGGCTCAGAGCAGATTGCAGCATGCTTAAAAACATTCCATACAATTAAAACATGAAATAATTCTATGACGCAATAAACACAATAACATAACAACAACCAACGCAGCTAATAGAAGAAGAAGATGATGATATTGGATTTATATCCCGCCCTAAACTCCGAAGAGTCTCAGAACGGCTCACAATCTCCTTTATGTTCCTCCCCCACAACAGACACTCTGTGAGGTGGGTGGGGCTGGAGAGGGCTCTCACAGCAGCTGCCCTTTCAAGGACAGTCTCAGAGTGGCCTACAATCTCCTTTCCCTTCCTCCCCCACAACAGACACCCTGTGAGGTGGGTGGGGCTGGAGAGGGCTCTCCCAGCAGCTGCCCTTTCAAGGACAGTCTCAGAGTGGCCTACAATCTCCTTTCCCTTCCTCCCCCACAACAGACACCCTGTGAGGTGGGTGGGGCTGGAGAGGGCTCTCCCAGCAGCTGCCCTTTCAAGGACAGAGGCTCAGAGCGGCCTACAATCTCCTTTCCCTTCCTCCCCGACAACAGACACCCTGTGAGGTGGGTGGGGCTGAGAGGGCTCTCCCGGCAGCTGCGCTTTCAAGGACAGAGGCTCAGAGTGGCCTACAATCTCCTTTCCCTTCCTCCCCCACAACAGATGCCCTGTGAGGTGGGAGGGGCTGGAGAGGGCTCTCACAGCAGCTGCCCTTTCAAGGACAACCTCTGCCAGAGCTATGGCTGATCCAAGACCATTCCAGCAGGTGTAAGTGGAGGAGTGGGGAATCCCAGATAAGAGTTTGCACACTTAACCACTACACCAAACTGGCTCTCTAACAGATGACTTAAATATCCTGAGAGGAAGACGACCATCCTAAAATCTGCCTAATATGTAAGAAGGTGGAGGGGAAAGAAGGGAGGCCAACCAAGATGGAAGAACCATCACCGGCCTCAGGCTGCATTCTGGACCAGTTCTAGTTTCTGGGTCAGTCTCAAAGCCCTGCATAGAGTTGCAGTATCCTAACCTGGTGATGGCCATTGCAGGGTTCACTGTGGCTAAGCCTGGAGAGAACAGGAAGGGGACCAATTACTTAACCTAGCATAAGAACATAAGAGAAGCCATGTTGGATCAGGCCAATGGCCTATCCAGTCCAACACTCTGTGCCACACAATGGCCAAAAAAACCAGATGCCATCAGGAGGCCCATCAGTGGGGCCAGGACACTAGAAGCCCTCCCACTGTGCTTCCCCCAAGCACCAAGAATACAGAGCATCACTTGCCCCAGACAGTTCCATCAATATGCTGTGCTAATAGCCACTGATGGACCTCTGCTCCATATGTTGATTGAATCCCCTCTGAAAGCTGTCTTGAAGCTGGCCACAGGTGATAGAACATCAGTTTAGCTACATTTGTGACCTGGGTCACCATTGAAAGGGAGGTATCCAGAATTGCACCCAGACTCTTGACGACCAGCTCTGGTGTTAAAGGCACACCATCAAGATCCAAGAGTTGGCACATGAATCCTGTGCCCCCCGCCCCAGCCCAGCCACAGGACCTCCATGTTAACTGGATTTAGTTGGCTCTGTTTTAGCCAACTAATCATAGCCTCCAATCTTCTGGCCAACGTATCTGGGGTGACATTCAACTGGCTTCTCATCAAAAGATAAATCTACTAGGTGTCATTTGCATACTGGTGGTACTCTGACCCAAAGCTCCACACCAGCTGGGCAAGGGTGCATATAAATATGTTAAATAACGTTTGGGAGAGTGTTGCAGCATTTTGGCTTGGGTCTCTTATGAAAAGCGGCCCCGTGGCACAGAGTGGTAAAGCAGCAGTACTGCAGTACTGTGATCTGAACTCTCTGCTCGCGACCTGAGTTCTGTCCCAGCGAAGGTTGACTCAGCCTTCCATCCTTCTGAGGTTGGTCAAAGGAGTCCCCAGCTTCCTGGGGGAAAAGTGTAAAAGACTGGGGAAGGCAATGGCAAACCACCCCATAAAAAAGTCTGCCGTGAAAACGTTTTGAAAGCAACGTCACCCCAGAGTCGGAAACGACTGGTCCTTTTTCCCTCTTATGAAATGGGCACTGAGCTCTTCAAGCTCTTTATGGTCTTAAACAGACTCTTTATGAAATTGGCTACAAGAACTCTTTCTGAAAGTAGCCATGCTCTTACAAAATGAGCACTAAGCCTGTCAAACACCTTAGAAGCCTCTATATTTCTCTTATGATTTTTGGCTGCAGTTATGAACTTGGCCACCAGTGTTCTTAAGCATTCATATTGCTCTCAACAGCAATGTAATCACTCTCAACCATAAGCTGAGAATCTGGGTCAATGTGTGAAGGTTGAAGCTCCCTCCCTAAGACAGGAAGACCATATTTGGTATTGCAGGAAGTCGCCATTTGCAAAGACCCAGAAAGTAGGTGAAAGGGAAGAGTGAACTGGGGACAATCTTGGCCGTAACGTTTTGAGTTGGCAAGTATTATTGTTGACATCAGGTGCACAGCTGTGTCCCAGTAGATCTTATGTATTTATTTATTACATTAAATTTCTATCCCGCCCTCTCTGCAAGCGGACTGATAAGTGATGTCAGTGTTCCGGGGGAAAAGGTTTATAAACCCTACACTTTTGACTGTATGAGAGGGACTTCTCTGTCAGTCCAGCCTTGTTAATTTCTGTTTGGGGCCTCAAACATGCTCAAACTTAGAATCTAGAGCATAGCTCAAACAAATGGGACTTAGATTTTACAAGGGAAAATGTAACCAATAGAGAGAAGTCCCTGTTGAGACTTATATTTTTCAGTATGCTCTCTGCTTTATTGCATTTTATTATTTATGCTTGATTGAATTCTAACTGTGTAACTGTTCTCTGTTTTGCTTTTCTCTCTCTAAAGGCGAAACTGAAATGTATTAAGTTTATCTAACTGTGTTGTTTTCTATCCATTGGAAGCCTTCTGTCTAGAGAAGAAGCTTGGAGTCTAATAAACCGTTTGCTTTTCTAAACATGGAGTCTAATAGAATTTATCTATGAGGTCTTAAAACTTATTAGAAGAAGAAGAAGAAGATATTGGATTTATATCCCGCCCTCCACTCCGGAGTCTCAGAGCGGGTCACAATCTCCTTTACCTCCCTCCCTCACAACAGACACCCTGTGAGGTGGGGAGAAATGTGATGCTATATGGAAGAAGACACTTTGTGAAGTTGACATTAGAAATTTTACCAGTTTTTGGGTCCAAATTGCCTCCGACAAGGATTTTGCTTCTAAAATTCTGTCTATGTTTGGAGACAAGGTATGTCTGTGAACAGGTCTTTTCCGTAATAAATGTCAATAAATCAAAAATACACCTTCAGTTTACAGATACGCACCTAAACAGCATGCTCAAAATTGTTACAGCACATATGTCGACTCCAGAATTTGATGCAATAATTCAGAGCAAGAAATGATGGTTATAAAAGACTTAAAAAAAACTGAAGTACTGTAAGGCTGTTAATGTTTTAAGCATGTTTGTATTTTGAGTGAAAAATAATACTTAATTGGGTTTGCCTGTGTCCTTTATTTTATTTTATTTTTTTAGTTTTACAGTATTATTTTATTAAGTGTGCATATATCGACTTGTTTATACATCACAAATAAATACATTTCATTTTTTGCTTATTACCTTCTACAAATCAAACTGAATACTAACAACAAATAAATAAACCTCTTCCTCTTTATCTCATTTCCTTTCTTTACCCGATTTCACCTGATCCCCATACCACTTTTCCTCATTCTTATTCTAATCACAATTATATTCTTTGTTTTGTTTCCAAAACTTCTTTACTTCTTCACGGACTTCCATCTTTTCATACTTAATTTTTGAAACTTTAACTACGGTATCTTTTCTCATGCCTGCAAAAGAAAGCTGGACAGGGTTACCTCCAGAACTGGATGCCGTAGAAAAATCTCTACAGTTGGAGGTCTGGGGGGGGGGGCACACCTACCACCTCCTTGCTACTCCATGAGCTTTAACAATTCATTTCCCATTTCCGTTTATCATATCTTTATCCTATCTTCTAATTATATACATATTTCCCTATTAATACTCCTCAAGAAAACATAATTTCCCGATTCAAAACATACTTTCCAAATTCAAACTCTTCCAGACTTTAGTTTAATTACACTGTCTATTAGTTCCTTGCCAGATGCCTCATTATATGCAGTAAAAGTTTGATTTTCCATATTGACCACTAGATGACCTAGTGGTAACCATCTATACAGAATTCCTTTGTCACGAAGAATCTTTGTTGTTCCTCTCAATCTCCTCCTTGCATTAATTACTTCAGCTGGGATATCAGGAAATAAAAAAAAAACCCTGTTTGTCTTCAAGGCATAGTTCTTGTTTTTCCCTGGCGATTTTAAAAAGCTTGTTCTTCATCTGTAGTTGTTTAAATTCCACAACAATGTCCAGGGAAATGTTATCAGGAGCCTTTTTGGAAATATTTAATCAGAAGGCAGAGGTGACAATCTCTTGGGAAGGCTCTGCTTCCCCTTTTGTGAGAAGAATCTGACTCAGCCATCTATTTAAAGCTGTAGTAAGGTTTTCCGTCTCTCCAAAATTTACAGATATTCCACGGAGTTTGGCCTTTCTTTCTCTTAATTTTAACTCCTGGAGTATAATCTTATTTTTGGCCCAAAGATACAAAGTTCTTAAAGTTTTTCAAATCCTCTGCTGCCCTTTTTGCCGTCTGATATGCAGCTTCAGCTTTCTTATCTGTTATTTTCAGCGCTGCAGTGAGTCCATCCAATTTCTTATTAATTGGTTTGACTGATTGTTTGAGAAGTCCAAGTTCCTTTTTTAATTGTCCAATCTCTCCACTAAGAGACCTTAAATCACTCTTAATTTCATGCTTTATCTCTGTAAGTGCATGCAATATCTCAGCCTGTTCACTTTGGGGAGGATTACTCCCTTCAGCCACCATTTCCTCTAACAGAGAAGTCTCCAAGTCAAAATCTTCAGATTCTAAGTCAGTTTTACCCTTTCTGGGAGGTCTGTAAGGAGGGTCTTTAGTACCTTTTTTTGCTCTAGTCCTTCCCATGCTTGACTTTGATGTTCTTTCCAAAATTGGCTGTGTTTTCTGGGAGTAGTCGTTAATCTTCTGCAGGAATAGCGGGAGCGTAGGAGGGATGCAACCAGCCTGAAGCTCAGTCATCACCACCACCACCCTTCCATGTCCTTTATAAAGATTTTATCTCTGGCATTACATTTCATAGCACACATGACCCAGCCCCACAAATTGACATTTATATCCAATACAGGCCTCATAAGAAATTATTTCAACACCTCTGGGCTATGCAGTTACATGGCTTCTCTTTGTGTGGATTATTAGATGCTTTTGAAGATGGCTACTCTGACTGAATTTTTTCTCACATTCTGAGCATTCAAAAGGCTTCTCCCCTGTGTGGGTTCTTAGATGTTTGTGAAGAGTACTACTGTGACTGAATCTCTTCCCACATTCTGAGCATTCAAAAGGCTTCTCTCCTGTGTGGGTTCTTTGATGATTCTGAAGATCACAACAGTGACTGAATTTCTTTCTACACTCTGAGCATTCAAAAGGTTTCTCCTTTGTGTGGGTTCTCTGATGCTGTTGAAGATGGCCACTGAGACTGAATCTCTTCCCACAATCTGAGCATTGAAAGGGCTTCTCCCCTGTATGGGTTCTTTGATGCTGCTGAAGAGTGCCACTCTGACTGAATCTCTTCCCACACTCAGGACATTCAAAAGGCTTCTCCCCTGTGTGGGTTCTTAGATGATTTTGAAGAGCATCTCGTCGACTGAATCGCTTTGTACACTCAGAGCATTCAAAAGGCTTCTCCCCTGTGTGGGTTCTTTGATGCTGCTGAAGATTGCCACTTCGACTGAATCTCTTCCCACATTCAGAACATTCAAAAGCCTTCTCCCCTTTGTGGTTTCTTTGATGCTGTCGAAGATGGCCATGCTGACTGAATCTCTTTCCACAATCGGAGCATTCAAAAGGCTTCTCACCTGTATGGGTTCTTAGATGCTTTTGAAAATCACTACTTGAACTGAATCGTTTCCCACACTCTGAGCATTCATAAGGTTTCTCCCCTGTGTGGATTCTTCGATGCTGTTGAAGGGTGCCACTCCGACTAAATTTCTTTCCACACTGCATGCATTCAAAAGGTTTGTCCCCTGTGTGAGTTGTTTGATGCTCTAGAAGAGAGCCACTTAGACTGAATCTCTTCCCGCACTCTGAGCATTCAAAAGGCTTCTCCCCTGTATGGGTTCTTTGATGCTGGTGGAGATTGTCACTCCTACTGAATTTCATTCCACACTCGGAGCATTCAAAAGGTTTTTCCCCTGTGTGGATCCTTTGGTGGGCAAAGAGATGTGATCTGTATCTGAAGGACTTTCCACACTGAAAGCATTTATGAGCCTTCCCTGTACTATGCTTTGGGAAGTGTACATAATGCTTTCTTCCATCAGAGAATGCCATTTCATTCTCTGAGCAGATGAATAACTTCTCTGAGTGAATCCTTTGGTGCTGAACAAGGTCTTCACAAAAATTCCCCCCTTGGCAAAGAATGGGTTCATTCCTCTTCTTGACTATGTGGCTGCCTTTCTGCCACAGAGGTCTGCCTTCATTCCTGAAGTCTCCTCTCACATCTTCATTCTCGACTTCGTTTGATAATAGATGATGCAGTTCCTCATCTTCCTCTCTCCTCTGATCATCCTCTGCTGGCACAAAGAGAGAGACCCTGTTAGGACTCAGGCAAGGAGATCTGATCTGCCGCTGAATTTACATCTTTAAAGATCCCAGCGTATTTTTCCTGATGTACACTGAAATGTACAATAATTTACACTTTAAAAGTAGATTAAGCCTCCTGCAGCAAAGACATCAAGCCTCCTACATCTGTGCCCAGGCTGCCATAATCAATTACTGGAGAAAGTTAAAGAATTCTCCTTCTAAGCAGAGTTTTATACAGCTCCAGAAAGACACCTCTTGGGTTACAGAATCATAGAGTTGGAAGGGGCTTTCAGGGTCATCTAGTCCAACCCCCTGCACAACGCGGGAAACTCACAAATACCTCCCCCTAAATTCACAGGATCTTCATCACTGTCAGATGGTCATGAAGCCTCTGTTTAAAAGCCTCCAAGGAAGGAGAGCCCACCACCTCCCAAGGAAGCCTCTTCCACTGAGGAATCGCTCTAACGGTCAGGAAACTCTTCTGATTTAATTTCAACCCATTGGTTCTGGTTCTACTTTCTGGGGCCACAGAAAACAATTCCACACCATCCTCTATATGACAGCCCTTCAAGTACTTGAAGATGGTGATCATATCACCTCTCAGCCACCTCCTCTCCAAACAAAACATGCCCAGCTCCTTCAACCTTTCCTCATAAGTCTTGGTCTCCAGACCCCTCACCATCTTCGTCACCCTCCTCTGGACCTGTTCCAGTTTGTCTATATCCTTCTTAAAATGTGGTGCCCAAAACTGAACACAGTACTCCAGGTGAGGTCTTCCCAGAGCAGAGTAAAGCAATACCATCACTTCAAGTGATCTGGACACTATACTTCTGTTGATACAGCCCAAAATTGCATTTGCCTTTTTAGCCACCGCATCACACTGTTGACTCATGTTTAGCATATGGTCCACTAAGACCCCTAGATCCTTTTCGCACATACTACTGCTAAGACAAGTCTCTCCCATCCTATAACCATGCATTGGATTTTGCCTGCCTAAGTGCAGAACTTTACATTTATCCTTGTTAAAATTTATAGGTTGCTACCTATCTCAGGCTCTTCTGCCATTACCTAATACCTATTGACACTCAGGGCCTCCCTCTGGATGGGTTCAAAACCCAAGATCTGATATTCATTATAGATGCTGCCTTAGATAGGGGGAAATCAGTCCGTATCATAATGCCCCTGTATAAATCCATGGTGTGGCCTCATTTGGAATACTGTATATAGTTCTGGTCACCACACTTCAAACAAAGCATGGAGGCACACCATCCACCAGGCTGTCTCTTCCTTTGAGAATGCACGCATAGCTGGTCTTGAGGACAAAAGGAGATTGAGGAAGAATCGCACTGCTACAGCACCAACCCCAAATCAGACTTTTCCCTGCAGCCACTGTGGCCGGATCTGCCTGTCCCGCATTGGTCTTGTCAGCCACCAGCGAGCCTGCAGCAGACGTGGACTACTGCACCCTTCTTAAATCTTCGTTCGCGAAGTCAAGCCGAGAGAGAGAGAGATATATAGTTCTGGTCACCACACTTCAAAGAGCAGGGGTGCCCATCGGTAGCTCTCCAGATTTTTTTTTGCCTACAACTCCCATCAACCCCAGCCAGCATGGCCAATGGCTGGGCCTGATGGGAGTTGTAGGCAAAAAACATCTGGAGAGCTACCGTTGGCCACCCCTAGCTCTAGAGGTCCTCACAGTCCTCCCTCATTCTCATCCCCTGAGCAACTTAAGTTTCACCAGCAAATTTAGCCATCTCGTGGCTTAACTCCAAAAATCTCTTCAGCAGTGCACAATTCCACCCTCTTGGGGTGAAGAACTATCGCCCTCACCATGACAAAGGGCGGTGTGTGGTTTGGCTTAAGTGACTTCCTTTTGGGTTGTGGTGTTCACTGGCAAAATCATCTGCTACAGGCCACCCCTGCAAGGTAAAACATCACCAAAGAATGCGCTCAGACCCATCTCTACCTATGGTCCGAAGGCATCCAGGAGACCACTGTAGGAAAAGGGTTGGAAGGATTGAGGTGCCTTTGGCACCCACCCTACTCTCCTTTGAATGTCCGAAATTTAAGGATAGTGTAGCCACTCAAGAGCTTGGCTCCAAAAAGAACTTCTGAGTGTCCGAATTCCAGGCCCCAGAAGGCCTCCCTCCCTCCTCACCCAGTGGGTTTGATAATTCCACCAAACCAAGACTTGTTTAGAAGGGAAGGGGAAAGGCCCCCTGGGTATTCATAGAATCATAGCGTTGGAAGGGACCTCCAGGGTCATCTAGTCCAACCCCCTGCACAATGCAGGAAACTCACAAACACCTCCCCCTAAATTCACAGGATCTTCATTGCTGTCAGAGGGCCATCTAGCCTCTGTTGAAAAACCTCCAAGGAACCTCTGTTTAAAAACCTCCTTGCCTGTTCCTTTGATATAACTACGAAAGATACTCACTTGCAGCCAGTTCATTTGGAGAGGGTGTAGTCTCTTGAGACCTTCCGGAGAAACTCTCCACCCAGTCTTCAGACACAAGGCCTTTGTCTGTCTCCGTTGTAGTCTCTCTGACATTCCTGGCATCTTTGGTAGAGAGAGAGAGCGTGATCATTCATATATATATGGAAGGAAAGAAATTCAAGGAAGACGAAAAATTCTTCTGGAGGGACAGTGCCATGGTCAGGATCAAGGCCTACAATCTGAACCGGTACAAGGGGGACAGATCCACACTAGATCACAGTCGGTGTTGATGCTGTATTCCCATCTGGGGGGGAAGAATGTATTATGGAGGTTGGCAGCTGAGAAATTGGAATCTGGCTCCTTCTCAGAGTCTTTCTGAGGGCCTCAGGCCAGAACACCCTCTCTGGCTTTGGGTGATGGCCACAACACTGGCCATGCTGAACATCACTTTCATTGCCACTCCACCTCCTTGAGGCCCCCAGTAGGGAGCCAGTAGCTGGCCAGGCCTCACAACTACAAGTTGCTTTTCAATATTTTGAGACATGAATAATCCCAAAGGCAGCAATTCACACTTCGGTCATCCTTGAAAGATCCTTACCCAGAGAGGCCACATTCCCATAGTTCTCCAGCATGACTTCCCTGTAAAGAGCTCTTTGGTCTGGATCCAGCAGGGCCCACTCGGCCTCAGTGAAATATACGGCCACCTCCTCAAGGGAAAATGGAGACTGAAAGGAAAAACAGATTATTTTGTGACAGTTTGTGTCAGGTAGAGATGACTATGCTATCAACAGGGGCATTCAGGGAGTAGGAAGAGGAGGAGGATGAAGGAGGGAGGAGGAGAAGAAGAAGAAGAAATTGGATTTATATCCCACCTTTCGCTACCCAAAGGAGTCTCAAAGCAGCTTACAATCTCCTTTCCCTTCCCCTGCCCACAACAGACACCCTGTGAGGTGGGTGAGGCTAAAAGAGCTCTGACAGAAGCTGCCCTTTCAAGGACAACCTCTGCCAGAGTTATGGCTGACCCAAGGCTGTTCCAGCAGGTGCAAGTGGAGGAGTGGGGAATCAAACCCGTTTCTTCCAGATAAGAGTCTGCACACTTAATCACTACACCAATTTGGAGCGTGCAGGATGAGAACTTGGCATGTGGAAAGGCAGTACAGTTCAGAGCCCCCTCTCTCCTCGGTCAGCAGGACCAAAAGCCTCCTTGAGAAAGGAGGGGGGAACTGACTATCTCCCATTCATCCCCCCTACCTGGACCAGAGGTGGAGCAGCCGTTTCCACTTCTCTGCAAAGCCCACAGCTCAACAACATCTCTTCACTGCCTGCACGGGAGACAAAATTGGAAGGATGGATGTCAACCTCAAGTTCCTTGTTTTTTTTTATGCTTCTTTGAATTTTACCTCACACATTCCATGGCCTTGGGTCAGTCATAGCTCTCGCAGGAGTTGTCCTTGGAAGGGCAGCTTCTGAGAGAGTTCTTTCAGCCCCACCCACCTCACGGGGTGTCTGTTGTGGGGGAGGAAGTTAAAGGAGATTGTAAGCCGCTCTGAGACTCTGATTCAGAGAAGGGTGGGATATAAATCTACGGTCTTCTTCTTCACACACAAGAACATTTGTAATAACTTGCAGTAAACTGTGGAAGAGCTGCTTCAGTCACCGGGGCTAGAATCAGAGTGGAGTTCTCTTTCCAGCTGATGAAAGAAGGACAGATTCCTTTCAAGAAGACTCTTTTGAAGGAGGAGGAAGAGCTTTAGGAACTAAAGCTGCACTTCTCACAACTGAGGGAAGCAAATCACTAGGAGTAGATGGGGTATCAGTAGAGCTATTCGAAGCCACAGACACCCACGAGCCTCGGGGGATATAAATGTTGACAACAGGTGGCAAGAGTTCTGTGAGACTTGAAATGTGCCTTGTGAACCCTGGAGCTGAAAGGGTTACATCATCCCTGCTGGATCAGTCCAAATGCTCAGACATGCCAATCTCCCACCTGCTGGGCTCTCCCACCCATCCTGGAGTGTGGATGGGCAGGAGAAAATGAGGGGACCGGGAATCACATTGCATGACACTGTCATGGCATCCAGCCAGTAACCCAGACATGACTTTAGTGCATCACCCCCACACTCTGGAAACTCTTCTAGGGCGCTACCAATAGTTTTTCAGAGTACCTCCTGATGCTCTGACTTCACATCCAGATACCTACATAACATCATGCCCACCCAGTGCTTCAACCTCAAACCTCATGGGAGTGCCGTCTTTCTGACTGTGGCAAATCTGATGTCCCTGGAAGGTCTTAAAGCAGGGGCACAGAAACCCAAATTATTGGCAACAGGTTTTCAGAGGTATGTTGCCCCAGAATATTGGATGTTTGTAAGGAAAGTTCTGTCAGGACATAGTGTTTACTTCAGTTATTAAAAGCAAGAAACATTTGGAGGTAGTATGGTATTGCTTGCCTCTGTATAGCAACCCTGGACTTCTTTTGTGGTCTCCTATCTTTCTATCCAAGCCCTATGAGGAAAGGTTGAAGGAGCTGGGCATGTTTAGCCTGGAGAGGCGGCGGCTGAGAAGTGATATGATCACCATCTTCAAGTACTTGAAGGGCTGTCATCTAGAGGATAGTGCAGAATTGTTTTCTGTTGCCCCAGAAGGTAGGACCAGAACCAATGGGTTGAAATTAAATCAAAGGAGTTTCCAGCTCAACATTAGGAAGAACTTCCTGACCGTTAGAGCAGTTCCTCAGTGGAACAGGCTTCCTCCTTGGGAGGTGGTGGGCTCTCCTTCCTTGGAGGTTTTTAAGCAGAGGCTAGATGGCCATCTGACAGCAATGAAGATCCTGTGAATTTAGGGGGAGGTGTTTGTGAGTTTCCTGCATTGTGCAGGGGCTTGGACTAGATGACCCTGGAGGTCCCTTCCAACTCTAGGCTTCTATGAAACTGGGCTCTCCTTCCTTGGAGGTTTTTAAACAGAGGCTAGATGGCCATCTGACATCAATGAAGATCCTGTGAATTTAGGGGGAGGTGTTTGTGAGTTCCCTGCATTGTGCAGGGGGTTGGGCTAGATGACCCTGGGCATCCCTTCCAACTCTATGATTCTAACTAACCAGGGCTGACCCTCTTAGCTTCCAAGATCTGATGAGATTGGACAAATCTGGGTCATCCTAGTCAGGGGAATGTGGATGTCCCATTTATTCACCAAGACTAGTACCTCCACCAGGATTTGCTTTTGTTTCCTTTTTAGGGCTGCCTTGACTCCCTCTAACCATGGAAGGAGAGTGGGATATGCATATCGAAATTAATGTAAATAAGAATAGAATAGCCCTCCATGAATCCGTCTACTCCCCTTTTCAAGTGTCCCAGAACACCATTCTATGCAGTCTGCAAAAGCAGGGCTTTTTCTTTGTAGCAGGAACTCCTTTGCATATTAGGCCACGCCCCCCTGATGTAGCCAGTCCTGGAGCTTAGAGCAGACCCTGTGCAAAGAGCCCTCTAAGCTCTTGGAGGATTGGCTACATCAGGGGGGTGTGGCCTAATACGCAAAGGAGTTCCTACTACAAAAAAAGCCCTGTGCAAAAGTATTTCCCATTTTTCCTGTACTGAAACTTCAGCCCAATGATTTTACAAGGAACCCAGCCCCATCTGGGCACGGGACACCCTCACCCCTTGACAGGGCTTCTTGGGCATCCTCCTGGGCGGTCGCCCTCTGACTTTCCTCTGATGGGTCTCCTTCTGACTCAGAGAACTCGGCTTCCATCTTCACGGATCGTCCCCACATCTGAAACGACAGCAACGGGTAAGTAAGATAAGGAACAGAATTGGCTGAAGAGATGGATCCTGACCTGCTCTCAAGACTCCTCATCCCTGAATCCACCATCAGATCTGTTTCAGCCAAAGGGCAAGAATTAGGGTTGGGTTTTCTTCCCAGCTGATAAAAGGACAGATTTCATTCAAGAAGAAGATGGTGATGATATGGAATTCATACCCTGCCCTTCACTCTGAATCAGTCTCAGAGCGGCTTACAATCTCCTTTACCTTCTTTCCCCACAACAGACACTCTGAGATGGGTGGGACTGAGAGAGCTCTCACAGAACCTGCCCTTTCAAGGACAGCTCTGTGAGAGCTATGGTTGACCCAAGGCCATTCCAACAGCTGCAAGTGCAGGAGTGGGGAATCAAACCCGGTTCTTCCAGGTAAGAGTCCGCGCACTTAACCACGACACCAAACTGGCTCTCCACGCCAAACTGGCTCTCCTCTTCAAAAGAGAAGACTCTTTTGAAGAAGGAAGAATTTTAGAAACTAAAGCTGCACTGAGAACAATGGGGAGAAGCAAACCAACAGAGTAGATGGGAGATCAGTAGAGCGATTCCAAGCCACAGAAAAGGAATCCACCTTAGCACGAATATGCTAACAAACAGGAGTGGAATTCTAGCAGGACTCCACTGCATATTAGGCCACACCCACTGATGCAGCCTATCCTCCAAGAGCTTACAAGGTTCTTTTTTGTAAGCTCTTGGAGGATTGGCTACATCAGGGGCAGAATTCTAGCAGGAGCTCCTCTGCATATTAGGCCACACACCCCTGATGTAGCCAATCCTCCAAGAGCTTACAAGGCTCTTTTTTGTAAGCTCTTGGAGGATTGGCTACATCAGGGGTGTGTGACCTAATATGCAGAGGAGCTCCTGCTAGAATTCCACCCCTGCTAACGAAGATGGAAAACAAAATAATGGCCCACAAACTGGAAACGCTCAGTTTATCTTCCAATTCCAAAAAAAAATGGGGACATCAAAGTTGTAGCCACTATCAGACCGTTGTGTCCATTTCTCACGCAAGTAATGCTCAACACTTTCCAAGGAATGTTACCATATGTCGAAAGAGAAATTCCAGATGTTCCAGGCGGAGTCAGAAAAGGAAGGGATCCTTAGAGATTTTGTTGTAATTTTATGTTGGTTAATGGAGCATAGAAAGGATTTCGGAAGAAAATGAGCTTGCGATTCATAGATCACAGCAAAGTTTTTGACTGTGGGGATCCAGAAAAGCGATGGTTGGTTTTAGAGCACTGGGAATGCCACAACATCTGATTGCTTTGATGAACAACCTGTACTCCTCCACTTGCACCTGCTGGAATGGCCTTGGGTCAGCCATCGCTCTCGTAGGAGTTGTCCTTGAAAGGGCAGCTGCTGGGAGAGCTCTCTCAGCCCCACCCACCTCACAGGGTGTCTGTTGTGGGGAAAAGAGATTAAGGAGATTTTAAGCAGCTCTGAGACTCTGATTCAGAGAGAAGGGCAGGGTATAAATCTGCAATCTTCTTCTTCTTCTCTTGTCAAGAAGCCACTGTTAGGACAGAATTTGGAGAAACAGAATGGTTTCCAAATTGGCAAAGGTGTCATATGAACATATGAAGCTGCTTTATACTGAATCAGACCCTCGGTCCATCAAAGTCAGTATTGTCTTCTCAGACTGGCAGTGGCTCTCCAGGGTCTCAAGCTGAGGTTTTTCACACCTATTTGCCTGGACCCTTTTTGGAGATGCCGGGGATTGAACCTGGGACCTTCTGCTTCCCATTAATGGGAACCAACTGAGGGCTGTTTGTCTTCCTCACAAGTTTAGTCTTCCCATTAACAATAGGATATTCACAGGGTTGCCGTAAGTCGGAGTGACTTGAGGCAGTTTAAGACACACACAGAAATATCAGGCAGGGAAGCCTTAGAATAAGGGCATCGCTTGAACTGAGTAAATGAAAACCCCTCACCTGTTCTGCCTGCCTCTTCTCCTCTGCCTGACTCAGAAGGAAGCCTTCGGCCAGGGCCACTGCCTGGGAACTGGTCTCCGGCCCACATCCTCTGACCCAGCACTGCATTTCCTGGGGCAGGACAGTCAGGAACTGCTCCAGGATCACCAGGTCCAGGATCTGCTTCTTGGAGTTCTTCTCTGGCTTCAGCCAGTGGTTGCAAAGTCCATGGAGCTGGCTGCAAACCTCTCGGGGCCCAACGGCCTCATGGTAGCGCAACAGCCAGAAGTGTCGGCTGCGTACATCTGGGGTCATGGTGTCTTGAACCAATATCTTTGGCACAGCTCTTTCCCGAAATTCAGCAGCACTCCCTGCTTGGATGGGATGTGGACCTTTCCTTGATGTCTTGTCGATTCCGGGGCCTTCTGGATCCTTCTCTTCCATCTCCTTTCTCTTTCTTTTGGGTTGCCTTTGCCTCAGGAATGACACTCTTATTCACTTGGCTGTGAAGAAGGAGAGGGAAAGAGATAAAAAGGCGGAAAGAAAACAAAAGAGAACGGAGTTACATCACGAACCCTAGTGAAGACACCTAAGGATTACCCCAGTGGATCAGTTTTTGTAGTTTGTGGATTAAAATTAATTTCACTGTACTATATTACGTATCAAAGAATGAGTTAGAGCCTTGTGAGGAAGAGACAGGATTTTTGGGTTCCACTTATTTATTTATTTTGGTTTAGTATATTCCGCTCATTCCCCGTGGGGCTCAGGATGGAGTACAACACATAATAAAACAATAAAAAACATTATTTTGAACAGACAACTCAACAGCACTCAGAAAATTTCCATATCATCACATATTGCCTAACCTGGCCGTATCACATCATGACAAGACGTTATCCCATAAAAATGGCAGATATTATTGCATTTTATAGCACAGATGACAATGCCAACAGGGGAGGCCAACCAGATCAAGAAAAAGACGCCCACAGCCTCAACTAAAAGCCTGGCGGAACAGCTCCATTTTACAGGCCCTAAAAGGTAAGGGTAGTCCCCTGTGCAAGCACCAGTCCTTTCCGACTCTGGGGTGACATTGCTTTCACGTTTTCACAGCAGACTTTTTACAGGGTGGTTTGCCATTGCCTTCCCCAGTCATCTACACTCCCCCCCCCCACCCCAGCAAGCTGAGTACTCATTCTACCGACCTCGGAAGGATGGAAGGCTGAGTCAAAATGGAGCCGGCTACCTGAAAACCCAGCTTCCGCTGGGGATCGAACTCAGGTTGTGAGCAGAGGGCTCCAACTGCAGTACCGCAGCTTTATCACTCTGCGCCACGGGACTCTTACAGGCCCTTACAGGCCCTAAGCCATCAGTCTTGAAAAAGGCAATGAAATGTTTGACACCGGCTGACATGGACTGGCTTTATGCGGATGAACCTTCTTCTTTATCCTAACACCTCACCGAAACAATAGTGTACTGAACGTGCAAGGCTATGAAGTGGGATAACTTGTTTGACAGAGTGCCTGCATGCATTCTGGATGACAGAATTCATTGCAGACTGTTTTCTTAATATTTTGGTTTACGAGTCACGTGCAGGCTCTTAACCTTTAAAAAGTGCCTGCGTGCACTTTAAAAGTGCCAGCGTGCACTCTGATTTATTTTCCTGCAGACTGTTTGGATTCATTTTAGTGCAGCCTGTTTGGGAAAAGAGGTTATGTTAAAGTGCCTGCGTGCACTCTTGTGTTCTTCTATTGCAGTCTGTTAAAAGGTCGAGGCTTTGGAATATTAAAGTGCCTGTGTGCACACTTATATTTTTTAACAATGACTGATTAGAAGTAGAGTCTACTTAGAAGTAGAGGCCACAAGGTTCTCCCAATTAGCCATTTTTCTTTCTTGTAATAAATGTTTCGATAGTATAGTTTCACCCTGACGTTTCTTCTAGTATAATTTTGCTTATACTCAGGAAGCCCCTTTTTTCTACAGGCAGCTTGAAGTGTGCATTTAAAATCGCTTTCTTTCGACCGCTCCCTCCCCCCTCCCATCTATTTGCTCTCTTTCCACTTTTCCATCCTTCCTTCCTTGCGGTTCTCAGACATCTGCCGTTAGTGTCTTGTGGCTCTCAAACATCTGACGTGTATTCTATGTGGCTCTTATGTTAAGCAAGTTTGGCCACCCTGTTTAAGACCAACAAGGTTTTATTCAAGGTGCAAGCTTTTGACTCAGCCTTCCATCCTTCCCAGGTTGGTCAAATGAGTACCCAGCTTGCTGGGGGGAAAGTGTAGATGACTGGGGAAGGCAATGGCAAACCACCCCGTAAAAGGTCTGCCGTGAAAACGTTGTGAGAGCAACGTCACCCCAGAGTCGGAAACGACTGGTGCTTGCACAGGGGACCTTTCTTTTCATGCACAAGCATGATGCTGATCACCACTTGGGGGTCAGGATGAAAGCAATTTTATCCAGGCCAGTTTGGCCAGGGTTCCTGGAGATTTTTTTCCGCCATCTTTTGGGCATGGTTCAGGGCAGGGGTGGCCAAACTTGCTTAATGCAAGAGCCGCGTAGAATAAATGTCAGATGTTTGAGAGCCACAAGACATGAACATCAGATGTTTGAGAGCCACAAGGGAGGGAGGAAGAGAGGAAGGGAGATGTGGAAAGAAAGCAACTTTAAATGCATTCTCCAAGCTGCTAGTGATATATAGAGAGAAATGCCTTCTCCAAGCCAGCCAATGGGGCAATGGGGGCTTTGAGAGCCACCTAATATATGTGAGAGAACCACATGTGGCTCCTGAGCTGTAGTTTGGCCACGCCTGGTTCAGGGGTCACTGAAGGTGTGTGTGTGTGGGGGGGGGATTTGTGAATTTCCTGCATTGTGCAGGGAACTGGACTAGAAGACCCTGGAGTAGGATTGCCAAGTCTGTGCTGGAAAATACCTGGAGACTTTTGGGGGTGGATCTGGGAGAGGGTGGGTAGAGGCCTCAGCATAGACCTATACCATAAAATCCACCCTTCAAAGCAGACATTTTCTCCTAGGGAGCTGATCTCCGCCAGTTGGAAAAAAGGGAGACCTCCAGGCCCTGCCTGGAGGCTGGCATCTTTACCCTGGAGGTCTTTTGACTCTGTGATTCTGTGATCCCCCCAGAGTCTGTGGACCCGAAAGGCAGGCTTCTCAGGACCCGGGCTAACAAATGAAAACACACATCAGAAAATTCACATTTTAAAAGGACTTCAACACCAAACACGCGATTGCAGAATTTCTGTCTTGCAAGCTAGGGTTGCTGAGTCCAATCCGAGAACTATCTGGGGGGCTTTGGGGGTGGAGCCAGGAGCAAGGGTGTGACAAGCATAATTGCACTTCAAGGGGATTTCTGGCTATCACATTTAACAGGACTGCACACCTCTTAAATGCCTTCCCTCCCTTGGAAATAATGGAGGATTGGGGCACCTTCTTTGGAGGTTCACAGAATTGGACCCCCTGGTCCAATCCTTTTGTAACTTGGTGGGTATTTTGGGGAGAGGCACTGGATGCAATGCTGAAAAAAACAAAAAACAGCCTCCCATTCTCCCCAGCCCCAGATACCCACAGATCAATTCTCCATTATATCCTATGGGAACCGGTCTTCATAGGGAATAATGGAGTGCCCAGCAGACATCCCCTCCCAGGCTTTCTGATGACCCTGAAGGAAGGGGGGAGAATCCCCTGGGCCCCCCTGGGGATTGGGAACCCTATGCAAGACTGAAATGACTTACTTGAGAATCAACCTCTGCTAGATCAGGCTGCAAAGCTTTTCTGCGCTTTTGCGTGCCTGAAGCCCTTCCTCTTCTCTGCCCCTCTCCGCCCCTCCGGAAAAGATTCTGCTCCTTCCCCCCCCCCCCCACGCTCGGCCTCTCTTGCAAACAGCTTGGCTGCTTTAACCCTTTCGGTTAACAGGAGAGAGACAGGATTTTTGAAGAATTCAAGTCCAGGGGTTATCCCAGCAGGATTTTAACCAAGGCAGTTTCAAGGATTAATCAGACACATAGGTCTGGACTTTTAGATGGCTCCCGGAGAACACGGGAGAGAAATGTGGGTAGTAACAATATAACCTGTGCTATGCAGTTTTCCCCTCTGAGTCAGTCCATTTATAATATTATTAAGAAATATTGGTTTCTGGTGAGAGATTTACCAGGATGTCAGGAAATACCCAGTTTACCCCCCATTCACAATGTGGGTTAGTCACGTTCAAGAGCCAGAATGTTGGGTTACAACTTGATGGATCTGGGTTCAAATCCACAGCAGCCCTGGATGCCCTTTACCCAGTCACATTTTCAGACTAACAGACCCCGCAAAATAGTTTTACAGATTAAATTATTTCTGTGGGAGATAAGAAGCTTCTTCAAAGAAATGTGTTTGATAGATGTGGAAATCTCACAAATTCTGTTCATTTATTTGCCAAGTGGAAACCTGCAATGACTTTTGGGATGCATCTCATTTTCCCTTCCCCCACTATTTCATATTTCCCTTTCCTGGAAGTAGGGTTGCCAAGTCCAATTCAAGAAATATCTGGGGAGTTTGGGGGTGGAGCCAGGAGACTTTGGGGGAGGAGCCAGGAGACATTAGGGGTGGAGCCAAGATCAAGGCTGTGACAAGCATAACTGAACTCCAAAGGGAGTTCTGGCCATCACATTTAAAGGGACGGCACACCTTTTCAATTCCTTCCTTCCATAGGAAATCATGAAGGATAGGGGCACCTTCTTTTGGGGCTCATAGAATTGGACCCCCTAGTCCAATCTTTTTGAAACTTGGGGGATATTTTGGGGAGAGGCACTAGATGCTATACAGAAAATTTGGTGCCTCTACCCCCAAAAACAGCTCCCCCCAGAGCCCCAGATACCCGCAGATCAATTCTCCATGATTTTCTATGGGAATAAATCTCCATAGGGAATAATAGAGTTCCCAGCAGACATTTCCCTCCCCTCCCCCCCCCCCGCTTTCTGACGACCCTGAAGCGGGGGGAGGGCCTCCAAACCGGGGGATCCCCTGCCCCCACCTGGGGATTGGCAACCCTACCTGAAAGTCCCCATAGCCTTTACACTTTGTATGCTTCCTTCTCTCCTCTCACCCCACAGCCGACCTATATTTCTCTGCCCATCTGTCTTCAGTCTTCCTCCCCACCCCCTCCAGCATCCTCTGCCTAGGAGAACAATAGCCCAGTGGCGCGAAGCCGGCCACTGTGCCAGGCCACCCAGCATGGTATGGAACCCTCAAGGACCTGGGGGCACCTCACTTTTCTCTTTGCCCCCCCCCCTCCCCACTATTTCATTTTCCCTTTCCTAGCCTCATTCTCTCCTTCTCAGCGGTTTACCAACCCACATTTTATTTGTTCTCATCTTCAGCTATATTTATACACTGGCGCAGAGTGTTAGAGCTGCGTACTGCAGTCCTAAGCTCTGCTCACGACCTGAATTTGATCCCCGGCGGAAGCTGGGTTTTCAGGTAGCCGACTCAAGGTTGACTCAGCCTTCCATCCTTCCGAGGTTGGTCAAATGAGTACCCAGTTTGCTGGGGGGGGGGGGGGGAAGTGTAGATGACTGGGGAAGGCAATGGCAAACCACCCCATAAAAAGTCTGCCGTGAAAACGTGGTGAAAGCAACCTGACCCCAGAGTCGGAAGCAACTGGTGCTTGCACAGGGAACCTTTCCTTTCCTTTTCTTTGTTCACAGAAGGAGCCCCATGGCGCAGAGTGGTAAAGCTGCAGTACTGCAGTCCGAACTCTCTGCTCGCAACCTGAGTTCGATTCCAGCGGAAGCTGGGTTCAGGTAGCCGGCTCAAGGTTGACTCAGCCTTCCATCCTTCTGAAGTTGGTAAAATGAGTACCCAGCTTGCTGAGGGGAAGCATAGATGACTGGGGAAGGCAATGGCAAACCACCCTGTAAAAAATCTGCCGTGAAAATGTCGTGATGTGACATCACCCCAGAGTCGGAAATGATTGGTGCTTGCACAGGGGACAACCTTCACCTTTTGTTGTTGTTCACGGGGGTGGGGGGGGCAAAGGAACTTGATTCCTTCTTCCCTGCTCCTTTTTATCCTCACAAGAATCCTGTGAGGTAGGTTACTCTGAAAGCACGTGAGCGATCCACAATTAGCCAGGGAGCTTCCACAGTGAGATGGGAACGAAAATCTGGGTCTCTGAGACCATAGCCTGAAACTCTTAACCAATACTCCATACCCACTTTCATAGCGTTGCTGCTGTTCAACAGGATCCAGGGGTGGAATTCTAACAGGAGCTCCTTTGCATATTAGGCCACACCTCCCTGATGTAGCCAATCCTCCAAGAGCTTACAGGCCTCAGCTCTGCTCACCCCCCCTAGGATTCTGACCTGAAGGAGCCATGCCACTTCACTGCCTCAGGATATTTCCGTCACCACTGTCCCTGTATTGGGCTCTGGTTAGGCGGGATAACCTCCTTCTGATGTCACTAGGAGCCCACCTCAGGGCTTCCCAGGGATCTTTGGGGCTCCCCTGGAGAGTCAAAAACTAGCCATTTTACCACTTTTCTTATGTAAGGCAGGCACCTTTCTAAGTTATTCTGGGATAAGCTGGTCAAACATTCTCCCCAGAAATGTTCCTGTTATTCAGGAAGGTCTTTACAAACTTAGGAGAGAGGTTTGTTGGCATTCTCTGCTTAAAGAAAGCTTCTGGATCTCAAAGACACATTATTATTATTATTATCTTTATATTTATATAACAGCCTTCGCTGAAGGGCTCAGGGCGGTGTACAACAGAATCAGGCATAAGCAAGTTAAAAAACAATAAATAGGAAATTGTTAATAATAGATAAAACCAGGGCTTTTTTTGTAGCAGGAACTCCTTCGCATATTAGGCCACACCTGTGTGATGTAGTCAATCATCCTGGAGCTTACAGTAGGCCATGTAAACTCTCAGAGGATTGGCTACATTAGGGGGGTGTAGTTTAATATGCAAAGGAGTTCCCACTACAAAAAAAGCTCTGGATAAAACAGTATACATCCTTTGAATGATCAATGGTGTGCATATAACTTCACGCCCTCCATAGGATGGATCATAGACCGGGATTGGTAAAGGCCATAATGAAGGCCATGGTAAGGAACCGTTGTCCTCAACTGTAGGCCAGGAACATCTCCATTTTTACCCACCAAGGTCCTGCAGGGCACAGATGTTACTAGGTAGGGAGTTCTACCAGGCTGAGGAAGTTCGTGAAGGAAGGAACATTCATACAAGTTCCAGTTTCCTTTCTTACCCTCTTGATGTGTGTGCTAAGCGCCATCAGGTTGCTTCTGACATGGCGACCCTTTGAATTAACATTCTCCAGACTATTCAATCATTAGCAGCCATCCTCAGATCTTGCAGACTGTGGGCCATGGCTTCTTTTATTGAGTCAATCCGTCTCAAGTTTGGTCTTCCCCTTTTCCTGCTGCCTTCCATTTTTCCTAGCGTTACTGTCGCACAAATCTGCACATCTGAACGTCCTTAGCCAATAAAAGACATACAGCCGGAGTCCAGATGAAGAAAGAAGGAAAAAACTGTTTATCGCAATAACCAGAGAGCAGAGCCTACTTGCCAAATCGCTCTGAAATCTTTCAAAATGGTTGCAATCTTATATTCCCTCGATGACACATTAATGACACACTGACACGTTATCATCTATATGTACTAATCGGCTACAACCTCATGCCTAATTTCACAATAAGACCCAATATACAAGTGTCTACCTTGGCCAGATAAATCCAGTTTGGGCTAAGAACCCCCTACTTCTCTATTGTTACCTAGAAACACAGTGGAAATGAAGAAAAAGGAGGAGGAGATGATGATGATATTGGATTTATATCCCACCCTAGATTCTGAATCTCAGTCTCAGAGTGGTCACAATCTCCTTTACCTTCTCCCCCCCCCCCACAACAGACACCCTGTGAGGTAGGTGGAGCTAAGAGAGCTCTTACTGCAGCTGCCCTTTTAAGGATAACTCCTTAATGACCCAAGGCCATCCCAGGAGGTGCAAGTGGAGGAGTGGGGAATCAAACCTGGTTTTCCCTGATAAGAGTCGCACACTTAACCACTACACCAAACTGAGGAAAAAAGCATGGCGGAGGAGTCCATGGGACCTGTCTTTGGCAGAGGGTGGTGAAATAAGAACATGAGAAGCCATGTTGGATCAGGCCAATGGCCCATCCAGTCCAACACTCTGTGTCACACAGTTGCCAAAAAAACCAAAAACCAAACCTCAAGTGCCATCAGGAGGTTCACAAGTGGGGCTAGAGGCCATTCCGCTTTGCACCGCCCCCCCCCCCAAACCCGCAAGCACCAAGAATACAGAGGATCACTGCCCCAGACAGTTCCAATAATATACTTTGGCTAATAGCCACTGCTATACCTGTAGCCACCACTACCTCCTGTGGCAGTGAATTCCATGTTAATCACCCTTTGGGTGAAGAAATACTTCCTTTTATCTGTTTTAACCTGACTGCCCAGCAATTTCATTGAATGCCCATGAGTTCTTGTATTGTGAGAAAGGGAGAAAAGTACTTCTTTCTCTACTTTCTCCATCCCATGCGCAAACTTGTAAAGCTCTATCATGTCACCCCGCAGTCGACGTTTCTCCAAGCTAAAGAGCCCCAAGCGTTTTAACCTTTCTTCATAGGGAAAGTGTTCCAGCCCTTTAATCATTCTAGTTGCCCTTTTCTGGACTTTCTCCAATGCTATATCCTTTTTGAGGTGCGGTGACCAGAACTGCACACAGTACTCAAAATGAGACCGCACCATTGGTTTATACAGGGGCATTATGATACTGGCTGATTTGTTTTCAATTCCCTTCCTAATAATTCCCAGCATGGCGTTGGCCTTTTTTATTGCAAACGCACACTGTCTTGACATTTTCAGTGAGTTATCTACCACGACCCCAAGATCTCTCTCTTGGTCAGTCTCTGCCAGTTCACACCCCATCAACGTATTTGTAGCTGGGATTCTTGGCCCCAATGTGCATTACTTTGCACTTGGCCACACTGAACCTCATCTGCCACGTTGACATCCACTCACCCAGCCTCAACAGATCCCTTTGGAGTGCCTCACAGTCCTCTCTGGTTCTCACCACCCTGAACAATTTAGTGTCATCTGCAAACCTGGCTACTTCACTGCTTACTCACAACTCCAAATCATTAATGCATATGGATGTGCCTAATGATGTTTTAGGAGCCCTGTGGTGCAGAGTAGTTAAGCTGCAGTACTGCAGTCCAAGCTCTGCTCACGACCTGAGTTCAATCCCCAAGGACTAAGAAAGGGCTGCAAAGCTACTATTGCCTCACAAAAGGCCTCCCAGTATACACAGCTTCCAAAGGCCACAGAAATAGCCAGGGAGGCCCGGCCCCACTGGGAGTGTTTCTTTAGAGGCCATGGCTGCCACCTGGGAAGTGCTAACTAGAGGCTGCAGCTAGGCAACCCAGGCTGTTTTTGTCAGGAAAGGGAGATGCCTCAAGTGAATAGAATGCCATCGAGTCCACTCCCCAAAGCAGTTCTTTTCCCCAAGGGGAGAGAGATCTGTTGTGATCCCAGGAGATCTTCAGGCTCCACCTTGGGGTTGGTTACCAGCAGCAGCAGCTTCCCATGACAGCCAGTGTGGCATGGAAGTTAGGGCTTCAGAGTGAGGTCTGCCAGATCCAGGTTCTTGCTGTGGAAGCTGACTGGGTGATTTCAGACCAGTCACAGACTTTCAGCCTAACCTACCTCACAGGGTTGTTGTGCAGATCAAAGAGGGGAGAGGAGAATGATGTCAGCTGCTTTGGTTCAGCCCCCCCACCACTGTGGAGAAAGACTTTCTTTTTCCTATGCAGAGGCTGCAGGGAGAGGGAAGGCGATGGAAAGCTGAAGGCAGAGGTGCAGATAAAGGGAAGGAGATAAGGTTGCCATCTCTAGGTTAAGAAATTCCTGAAGATTTAAGGGGTGGAGCTGCAGAGTGTGGGGTTTGAGGAGGGATGGGACCTCAAACAGATACAACGCCATTTCCTCCTGGGGAATCACTGTTGCCAATTTCCAGGTGAAAACTGGAGATCACTCAGAATTACAACTGCTCTCCAGATGGCAGAGATCAGCTCCCCTTGAGGTGGGGGGGGGGGGGAGTGAATGCCTTAACTTGGGTGGGTGGGGAGACAGCAAGGGGGGGCACTCACCCAGAGCCTCTTTCTAGAGCCCATTGTATTTTGCACAACAGACCTTATTACTAGTAAATGTCCATAAATTTAAAGTTCATTTTCAGATTACAGATACACACCTAAACATTATACTCAAGATTGGTACAGCACAGACATTGATTTCAGATTTTGATGCAATAATTTAGAGTAAGAGGTGTCAATTATCTAAGACTGTTAAATAAAGGAAATACTGTTAACATTTTAAGCATATTTGCATTTTGAGTAAAAAATAATGTCATTAATTGGGTTTGAGATATAAAGACCATGAATTGCAACAGTTTATATCTCTGGTCAGCATCAGGTTATATCTCTGATGCTTGTTTATATCAGTTTATATCTCTGGGGCTTGGTGTTACATTTGATGACACACATGGCCTGGCCCAACAAAGTGACATTAATGTTAGATCCAGCCCTTACAACAAATGAGCTTAGATCCAAATAGACAGCCGTGTAGGTCTGAAGTAGCAGAACAAAGTCGGAGTCAATTGCACCTTTAAGACCAACTTAGTTTTATTCAGAATGTAAGCTTTCGTGTACATGCACACTTCTTCAGCTGAGGAATGAGTAGAAGTGTGAATGCACATGAAAGCTTACATTCTGAATAAAACTAAGTTGGTCTTAAAGGTGAAATTGATTCCTATTTTGTTCTAACAAATGAGTTTGACACTCCTGGGCTAAGAAGTTACATGACTTCTTCTTGTGTGGGTTTTTAGGTGCTGTTGAAGATGCCCACGCTGGCTGAATCGCTTTCTACACTCTGAACATTCAAAAGGTTTCTCCCCTCTGTGGATTTTTTTATGCTGTCGAAGATGGCCACTCTGACTGAATCTCTTCCCACACTCTGAGCATTCAAAAGGCTTCTCCCCAGTATGGGTTCTTAGATGACTTTGAAGAACGTCACTCCGACTGAATCGCTTCATACACTCCGAGCATTCAAAAGGCTTCTCCCCTTTGTGGTTTCTTTGATGCTTTTGAAGATGGCCATGCTGACTGAATCTCTTTCCACACTCGGAGCATTCAAAAGGCTTCTCTCCTGTGTGGATTCTTTGATGTTGTCGAACAGCACCACTCTGACTGAATTTCTTTCCACATTCTAAGCATTCAAAAGGTTTCTCCCCTGTGTGAATTCTTTGATGCTGCTGAAGATTGCCAAGCTGACTGAATCTCTTCCCACATTCTGAGCATTCTAAAGGCTTCTCTCCTGTGTGGGTTCTTAGATGTTTTTGAAGAGTGCTACTGTTATTGAATCTCTTCCCACATTCTGAGCATTCAAAGGGCTTCTCTCCTGTGTGAGTTGTTAGGTGATTCTGGAGAGCAGCACTGTGACTGAATCTCTTCCCACACTCTGAACATTCAAAAGGCTTCTCCCCTGTGTGGCCCCTCAGATGATTTTGAAGAGCATCAATCCGACTGAATCTCTTTGCACACTCAGAGCATTCAAAAGGTTTCTCCCCTGTGTGGGTTCTTTGATGCTGTTGAAGATGGCCACTGTGACTGAATCTCTTCCCACACTCTGAGCATCCAAAGGGTTTTTCCCCTGTGTGAGTTCTTAGGTGTTGTTGAAGAGCGCCAATCTGACCAAATCTCTTCCCACACTCTGAGCATTCAAAAGGCTTCTCCCCTGTGTGGGTTCTTAGATGATTCTGAAGAGCATCACTCCGACTGAATTTCCTTGCACACTCAGAGCATTCAAAAGGTTTTTCCCCTTTGTGGTGTTTTTGATGCTGTTGAAGATTGCTACGCTGACTGAATCTCTTACCGCACTCTGAGCATTCAAAAGGCTTCTCCCCTGTATGGATTCTTTGATGCTGTCGAAGATGCGTGCTCCTACTGAATTTCATTCCACACTCTGAGCATTCAAAAGGCTTCTCCCCTCTGTGGTTTCTCTGATGCTGTTGTAGATGGCCAAGTTGACTGAATTTCATTCCACACTCTGAGCATTCAAAAGGTTTCTCTCCTCTGTGGATCCTTTGGTGCACAAGGAGCTGTGATCTGTATCTGAAGTACTTTCCACACTGAAAGCATTTCTGTGTCTTCGTGTGCTTTGGTAAATGGATATTACCTTTTCCTCCATCAGAGAACACCATTCCAGTCTCTGAGCAGATGAATAGCTTCTCTCCTGAGTGAATCCTTTGGTGCTGAGCAAGGTCTGATTTCTTGGAGAAGCTCTTGCCACTGTCTGAGCAGCTATAAAGTTTCTCTCCTGAATGTGTTCTCTGATGTCTAAGGAGCTCTGCTCCGCAATTCATGGTCTTTCCACACTCCAGGCATTGATGGGTCTCCTTTCCACTGTGCATTTGTAAGTGGACATTATGTTGGGTTTTGTCTAAGAAGTTCATTCCACACTCCAAGCACTTGTATGTTTCCTCCATCGTGTGAACTACTTCATGGAAATTCCCCCCTTGGCAAAGAACGGGTTTATCCCTCTTCTTGACCAGGTGGTTGCCTTTCTCTCTTTTAGGTCCAACTTGATTGTTGAAGTTTCCCCTCATGTCTTCATTCTTGACTTCATCTGGTGATTGATGATGCACTTCCTCATTCTCCTCATTCCTCTGATAGTCTCCTGCTGGAATAAAGAAAGAGATCCTGTTAGAATCCACTGAAAAGGGTCTGACCTGCACCTGAAGTTCTATCCATACCACAACTATTTCATTGGCTTCTTCCTGCTGTACACTGTACACTTTCAAAGTACATTAAGCCTCCTGCGTCAGAGATGCTTGGTTTGGACTCTGACCATTTCTATGGCTCCCCACCTGTGTGACTTTTTTGATGTGAAGCTAAGGGCTCTTTTCCTATGGAGGCTCTTTCTGCACTCCAAGCAATTATGTCTGCCACAGGAGCTGGTGGCGGCTACAAGCATAACCAGCTTCAAAAGGAGATTGGATATGGAGCAGAGGTCCATCAGTGGCTATTAGCCACAGCTTACTGTTGGAACTCTCTGTGTGGGGCAAGGATGCTCTGTATTCTTGGTGTTTGAGGGGGGAACACAGTGAGAGGGCTTCTAGTGTCCTGGCCCCACTGGTGGACTTCCTGATGGCACTTGGGTTTTTTGCCCACTGTGTGACACAGAGTGTTGGACTGGATGGGCCACTGGCCTGATCCAACATGGCTTCTCTTATGTTCTTATATCATTTCTCTGTCTGCAAAATGACATGCATTCTCTGACTGAAGGCCTTTACTCTAAAATGGAGTCTCTGGTTTGGATGGAGGCCTTTGTTCCTTCTCTTTTTGACTGACCTTTCTTCTAGGGCTGGGATTTCATGGTAACTCTCTCCTTGGCAAGGAATGGGCTTCTCCCTCCTCTTACCTGTGCAGCTTCGCTCCTGCATCTGTGGTCCATCTCCATCTCTGAAGTGTCCTTTGGCATTTTCATTCTTGGCTTTTTCCAAAGATAACCCCTGGAATTCCCCAGCTGTGTCCTCTACATCTGCTACTGGAATAAAGAAAGAGTTTCAGTCAGCACCCATGCAAGAAGCCAAGGCACCAGTCAGGCACACCTCATAATTGGATGTGCATTTGTGCTAGCAGATCTTCCCTCCTCCCAAACTGAACTACCGGTCACACCTTATTCCTTCCAAGCCCTCTCGTACAGCTGTTTTAATATTCTGCCTATCCCTTCCTCTCCCCAAACTTCCCTTATGTACTTTAAGGGTAAAAATGGCAAATAATGGACCCCCTACCCCTGAACCCATTTAATTTGCCATGTGGCTCTTTTGATTATCTCGATGATTAAAACCAAGAAGTTACCAAGATATCCAAGTCCTGCAACTGCACTGAGAGTTTCATTCCAGTTGTGAAGAGAGCCACGAGGAGATGATTTTCAGCCTCCCCCAAACATGTTTGCTATGGCACAGTGAGAAGCCAGATTCTCAAAAAGTGAACCTCACTGTTCAAAGGGGACTCCACGGGTTTTGGAAGAGGTTGTATTTGTTGGGGGGGGGGGGCAGGTAATGACCGATGATAAAAGCAACCCTGCAATGTAGTGTTAAATGTAAAGTTCTGCTTTTAGGTAGGAAAAAACAAACGCACAATTATAGGATCGGGGAGACCTGTCATGTCAGCAGTATATGTGAAAAGGATCTAGGGGTCTTAGTGGACCACACACTGAACATGAGTCAGCAATGTGATGTGGTGACTAAAAAGGCAAATCAATTTTGGGCTGTATCAACAGAAGTATAGTGTCCAGATCATGAGAAGTAATGGTACCACTTTACTCTTCTCTGGTTAGACCTTACCTAGAGTATTGTGTTCAGTTTTGGGCACCACATTTTAAGACGGATATACACAAGCTGGAACATATCGAGGGCAACAAAGATGGCGAGGGGTCTGGAGACCAAGTCCTTTGAGGAAAGGTTGAAGGAGCTGGGGATGTTTAGCTGGGAGAGGAGACAACTGAGAGGTGATCTGATCATCATCTTCAAGTACTTGAAGGGCTGTCATATAGAGGATGGTGCAGAATTGTTTTCTGTTGCCCCAGAGGGTTGGACCAGAACCAACTGGTTGAAATTAAACCAAATTAGTTTCTGGCTCAACATTAGGAAGAACTTCCTGACCATTACAGCGGTTCCTCAGTGGAACAGGCTTCCTCAGGAGGTGGTGAGTTCTCCTTCCTTGAAGGTTTTTAAACAGAGGCTAGATGGCTGACAGCAATGCTGATTCTGTGAATTAGTAAGATCAGGAGAAGGAGGGCAGGAAGGGCTACATCAGTGTTTAGTTCTCATAGCTTTTTCTTACACGCCCAGGGAAATGCTGATTGACACTTTGGGGTCAGTCAGCAGATTTTCTCCAGGCCAGTTTTCCGTGGAATCCTGGAGGACTGTGGGGTTTTTGGCCATCTTCTGGGCATGGAGCTGGAGTCACTGGGGATATATGTGTGTGGGAGAGGTATTTGTGAAATTCCTGCATTATAAAGGGGGTTGGACTAGATGACCCTGGAGGTCCCTTCCAACTCTATGGGTGTTTTCGCACTCACCTTCAAGTGGTGCAACCACCCTCCTCACGCCGGCGGATCTGCAGGGATTTCGCACCAGAAGCGCCGGCGCACCCAAAAGAGCCGGCGACTTCCGTCGCGAAACCAGCTCAAACGTTTTCCTGCTTCTTGGCGGTTTCCGTTTGAGCTGGTTTCGCGACGGAAGTCGCCGGCTCTTTTGGGTGCGCCAGCGCTTCTGGTGCGAAATCCCTGCAGATCCGCCGGCGTGAGGAGGGTGGTCGCACCACTTGAAGGTCAGTGCGAAAACGCCCTATGATTCTATCTTTTTCAAGCTCAGAGCCATTTCCTTGCTATTTCCGCAGGGCCTGCAAGACCTTCCTCTTTAGGATGGCCTTTACCTGAATGAATGACTGATGGACTCGTCTGAAGTGATTCCGCCATCATACATACTCGCATCTAACAGAATAGCACCAGAAATGTTAATTTTAAATTGGAATGTTTTAAGTTGAATGTTGATTTTAAAATTTGTTGTATAACTCATCGTACAGACTGATTATGTTGTTAGCCGCCCTGAGCCTGCTTCGGCGGGGAGGGCGGGATATAAATAAAATGTTGTTGTTGTTATTATTATTTCTGAGCCAATCTCTGGGCCTTAGCCAGGTCTGTCTATTGTCTTAATGATCAGGCAAGTCTGAATCATTCAGGCATTTCTGCCTTGCCTAGAAGCACAAAGTCAGCCTGCCTCTCTGGAAAGAAGTGTTTCTTATTGTAAGAGAGAGATAGTCAGATGAATGGCTTATCGGGCATCAAGTTCACGAACATTACAGTAGAGTAAGACCCTCTGGAAGCCCATCCCAGAGGAACATGTAGTGCCAAAAAGTCGAGACAAGACCCCAGAAGGGTCTGTCCTGTTCCATCCTCCCAAAACAATTGCAGCACACAATTCACATACAGAAATGTATGTGTGGGGTAGTTAGTGTGGCAGACCCTTAGAGCAACACATGGCTGCCATTGTTGTCAAACCCAGGGCTTTTTTTGTAGCAGGAACTCCTTTGGTGTAGTGGTGAAGTGCACGGACTCTTATCTGGGAGAACGGGATGTGATTCCCCACTCCTCCACTTGCAGCTGCTGGAATGGTCTTGGGTCAGCCATAGCTCTCGTAGGAGTTGTCCTTGAAAGGGCAGCTGCTGCAAGAGTGCTCTTAGCCCCACTTACCTCACAGGGTGTCTGTTGTGTGTGTGTGTGGGGGGAGAGATAAAGGAGATTGTAACCGTTCTGAGATTCAGAGTATAGGGCAAGATATAAATCCAATATCTTCTTAAATCCAATATCTTCTTTCCATATTAGGCCACACACCCCTGATGTAGCCAATCCTCCAAGAGCCCACAAGGCTCTTAATACAGGGCCTACTGTAAGCTCTTGGATGATTGGCTACATCAGGGGTGCGTGGCCTAATATGCAAAGGAGCTCCTGCTAGAATTCCATCCCTGGGGCCACTAGTTGGGCAGGCCTCACAACCACATGATGCTTTCCAATATTTTGATTCATGTGTCACCCCAGTGGCAGCGATTCACACCTTTGGCACCTATGAAAGATCCTTACCCAGAGAGGCCACGCTTCCATAGTTCTCCAGCATGACTTCCCTGTAGAGAGCTCTTTGGACTGTATCCAGCAAGACCCACTCAGCCTCGGTAAAATACACAGCCACCTCCTCAAAGGATAATGGAGACTGAAAGGAAAAACAGATCCCCTCATTAGAGAGCATGTCAGGCAGAGGCTACACTCTTGACAGGGGCATTGTGGGAAGCTGCAGTATGGTAGAGTTTAGTATGTGGAAAGAGAGGGGATTCAGACCTTTTCTTGCTCGGATAGCTGGACCAAAAGCCTCCTTAGAATCATAAAGTTGGAAGGGACCTCCAGGGTCATCTAGTCCAACCCCCTGCGCAATGCAGGAAACTCACAAATACCTCCCCCTAAATTCACAGGATCTTCATTGCTGTCAGATGGCCATCTAGTCTCTGCTTAAAAACCTCCAAGGAAGGAGAGCCCACCACCTCCCAGGGAGGAAACCTGTTCCACTGTCAGGAAGTTCTTCTTAATGTTGAGCCGGAAACTCTTTTGATTTAATTTCATTTCAACCCATTGGTTCTGGTTCTACCTTCTGGGGCTGCGGAAAACAATTCCACACTGTCCTCTATATGACAGCCCTTCAAGTACTTGAAGATGGTGATCCTATCACCTCTCAGCCGCCTCCTCTCCAGGCTAAACATCCCCAGCTCCTTCAACCTTTCCTCATAGGACTTGGTCTCCAGACCTCTCACCATCTTCATCGCTCTCCTCTGGACCCGTTCCAGCTTGCCAATATCCTTCTTATATCCAACTTGTCTATATCCTTGAGAAAGGTGAGGGCCCTGACTATCTCCCATTGAACCCTCCTACCTGGAACAGAGATGGAGTGGCCGTTTCCACTTCTCTGCAAAGGTGACGGCTTGAATATATCTCCTCGCTGCCTGCAAAGAGTACAAAATCAGAAGGATGAACTTTCATTTCCTTTATTTATTTCATTTGATTTCTAACCCACTTGACCCCAAACCAGCTTTTCAACTCAAGTTTCTAATTTGTTTGCTTCTTTGAATTCTGCTTCACGCATCCCATTCCCAGGGATGTAAGAGCAGGGCTTTGGATTTTTTGTAGCAGGAACTCCTTTGCATATTAGGCCGCACCCCCCTGATGTAGCCAATCCTCCTGGAGCTTACAGTAGGCCCTGTAAGAAGAGCTCTTGGAGGATTGGCCACATAAATGGGGTGTGGCCTAATATGCAAATGAGCTTCTGCTACAAAAAAGCCCTGTGTAAAACCTTCTCTTCTTTACACTCAAGAAAATTTGTAATGACTTTTAGTATAGTGGGAGAGAGGTGGAAGAGAAGCACCAGGTACCCATGAGCCAGTGTGGGAGGGGGGGAGGTATAAAGGCTTGTTCTAGTTGGGGCCGTTCAGGTCAGGAGATTCCTGACATGAAACTTCCATTTATTCACCGTGGCTAATAGCTCAACCCAGATTGGTCTTCCTGTCCGTTTTTGAGCCAGACTGAGCCCTTCTAGTGGAGGAAAGGTGAGCGACACATATTTTAATTAATGTATCTAAGGATGGAATTGCCTTCCAGGATTCTGTCTGCTCCCCCTTAAAATGGAGTGGTCATCGCTATATCTTATGGCACTCTGTCCCAGAATTCCATTCTGTGTAGTGTGCAAAAGTATTTCCCCTTTTTCCTGCCTTGAATCTTCTGCCTAACAACTTTAGGTATCCCAATTCCATCCGGGCATGAGATGCTCTTACCACTTGATACGGCTTCTTGGGCGTGCTCCTGGGTCTGCTCCTTCTGACTTTCTTCTGATGGAGTCCCTTCTGTTTCAGAGAGCTTTGCTTCCATCTTCACAAATCGTTCCCACATCTGAAATAACAGCAAGGGAGAAAGGTAAGCGATGCAGGCTGAGGTGATGGATCTTGACCCATTCCCTGTCTCATAAGAACATGAGAAACCATGTTGGATCAGGCCAATGGCCCATCCCATCCAACACTCTGTGTCACACAGTGGCCAAAAAACCCAGGTGCCATCAAGAGGTCCACTAGTGGGAAAAGGACACCAGAAGCCCTCCCACTGTGTCCCCTCCCCAAGCACCAAGAATACAGAGCATCACTGCCCCAGACAGAGAGTGGCTAGTGGCTATTAGCCACAGTGTGTGTGTGTGTGTGTATTTGGCTGCTGTGTGACACAGAATGTTGGACTGGATGGGCCATTGGCCTAATCTAACATGGCTTCTCTTATGTTCTTATGTTCCATCTATACCTTGTAGCTAAGAGCCACTGATAGGACCTCTGCTCCATATGTTTATCCAATCCCCTCTTGAAGCTGTCTATGCTTGTAGCCGCCACCACCTCTTGTGGCAGTGAATTCCATGTGCTAATCACCCTATGGGTGAAGAAGTATTTCCTTTTATCCATTCTAACCTAACTACTCAGCAATTTCATTGAATTCTCAATGCACAGCAGCCAAAAAGGTCAGAGCGCCTGCTCCGGCTGCAATGCCACTGAGGATGTTCTCCGCAGCTGAGAACGAAACGTCTGGAAGAAAAACTTTCTCCAGTAGAACACGGCACTTGAGCCCGAAAGATTCTACAAACCCTAATTTCATTGAATGCCCACGAGTTCTTCTATTGTGAGAAACGGAGAAAAGTACTTCTTTCTCTATCCCATGCATAATCTGGTAAACCTCTATCATGTCACCCCTCAGTCGACATTTCTTCAAGCTGAAGAGACCTAAGTGTTTTAAACTTTCTTCATAGGGAAAGTGTTCCAACCGTTTAATCATTCTAGTTGCCCCTTTCTGCACTTTTTCCAATGCTATAATATCTTTTTTGAGGTGTGGTGACCAGAACTGTGCACAGTCTCCTTGTCCTTGCAGCCACCATCAGAGCTGCTTCAACCCCAAGGGCAAGAATCAGGGTCTAGTTTTCGTTCCATCTTGATGTAGAAATATCTAAGAAAAGATGGGAACAATGCACTGAAGAAAGAGAAGAAAGGGTGACAGATTCCTTTCAAGAAAAATCTTTTGAAGAAGAAGAAAAAGAAGATATTGGATTGATATCCTGCCCTATACTCTGAATCTCAGAGTCTCAGAGGGGTCACAATCTCCTTTACCTTCCCCCCCCCAAAAAAACCAGACATCCTGTGAGGTGGGTGGGGCTGAGAGAGCTCTTACAGCAGCAGCCCTTTCAAGGACAACTCCCACAAGAGCTATGGCTGACCCAAGGCCATTCCAGCAGGTGCAAGTGGAGGAGTGGGGAATCAAACCGGTTCTTCCAGGTAAGAGTCCGCACACTTAACCACTAAGGAAAACCAACATTTTTAGAAAATGAAGGGAAAGCTGCACTGAAAGCAACTGGGAGAAACAAATCACCAGGACTGAATGAGGCATCAATAAAACTATTCCAAGGCATAGAAAAGGAGTTCATCAAAATCTTAACCAGAATATGCTGAGGAAAATGAAAACAAAGCCATGGCCCGTGGACTGAGAACGCTCTACTTACACTCCAGTTCTGACAAAAGGAGACATCAAAGAATGGACCATTGCATTGATTTCTTATGGCAGTAAAGGGATGCTCAAAATCTTACAATAAGGACTGTAATCATATATGGAATGAGAAATGCCGGATGTTTAAACAGGATTCAGAAAGGGACAAGACACTTGAGATAGGATTGCAAGTTCACGTTGTTTTTTTGGAGCACAGGAGCGAATTTCAGAAGAAAATCAGCTTGTGTTTCGTAGATTATAGCAAAGCTTTTGACTGTGTGGATCATGAAAAACTATGGATGGTTTTAAAAGATAAAGAATATGCCACAACATCTTTGATACGTAAGAAATATTTGGATGGGGAGCCGCGTTGGTCTGAAGCAGCAGAACAAGGTTAGAGTCCAGTGACACCTTTAAGACCAACAAAGTTTTATTCAAGGTATAACATTTCATGCGCATGCAAGTTCTTCAGCTACAAGAAGCATCTGTTGGGACAGAATGTGGAGAATGATTTCCAATTGCCAAAGGTGTCAGACAATAATGCATATTATCCCTCTGTTTCTTCAATCTGCATGTAGAACATAGCATAAGGAAAGCTGAATTAGATTTAGATTAAGGTAGAGTGAAAATTGATGGAAGGAACATTAACCATCTGAGATATTCAGATCATAGAGTTGGAAGGGACCTCCAGGGTCATCTAGTCCAACCCCCTGCACAATGCAGGAAATTCACAAATACCTCCCCCTAAATTCACAGGATCCTCATTGCTGTCAGATGGCCATCTAGCCTCTGTTTAAAAACCTCCAAGGAAGGAAAGCCCACCACCTCCTGAGGAAGCCTGTTCCACTGAGGAACCGCTCTAACGGTCAGGAAGTTCTTTCTAATGTTGAGCCGGAAACTCTTTTGGTTTAATTTCATCCTGTTGGTTCTGGTCCTATCTTCTGAGGCCACAGAAAACAATTCCACACTGTCCTCTCTATGACAGTCCTTCAAGTACTTGAAGATAGTGATCATATCACCTCTCAGCCACCTCCTCTCCAAGCTAAATGTGCCCAGCTCCTTCAACAATTCTTCAGAGGACTTGGTCTCCAGACCCCTGATGATACTACATTACCGGTAGAAAACAGCGAAGACATGAAACAACTACTAATGAAGGTTAAAAGCAGGAAACTCCAAAGCAGGATTACGGCTGAACATCAAGAAGACAAAAATAATAAGTGCTGGGGAGTTACACAATTTTCGGGCTGACGATGAAGGAATTGAAGTTGTTCGAGATTGTCTACTCCTTGGTTCCATCACGAACCAAAAGGGAGACAGCAAACATGAAATCAGAAGGAGGCCAAGGCTAGGAAGGGCAGTACAAAAAGAAGCTAGAAGAAGATTCTTATGTCACTAGTGACTAAGATGAAGTCAATTCATACCACAGTATTCTCCATTACCAGGGCTTTTTTCGTAGCAGGAACTCCTTTGCCTATTAGGCCACACACCCCTGATGTAGCCAGTCCTCCACGACCTTACAGGAGGCCCTGTGCTAAGAGCCCTGTAAGCTCTTGGAGGATGGGTTACATCAGGGGGCGTGGTCTAATATGCAAAGGAGTTCCTGCTACAAAAAGCCATACCCGTTACTATTGCTTGGGTGTGAACGTTGGACAATGAAGAAAGCTGACAGGAAGAAAGTTGATTCTTTTGAAATGTGGTGTTGGAGGAAAGTTTTCACAGATCCTGTGGAATGCCAAAAAGACGAATCAAGTGGGTTCTAGAGCAAATCAAACCTCAACTCTCCCTGGAAGCTAAAATGGGGCTGTCATACTTTGGTCATATTATTGGAAGTCAAGAGTCACTGGAAAAGACAATAAGAACATAAGAGAAGCCATGTTGGATCAGGCCAGTGGCCCATCCGGTCTAACACTCTGTGTCACATAAGAACATAAGAGAAGCCATGTCGGATCAGACCAGTGGCCCATCCGGTCCAACACTCTGTGTCACATAAGAACATAAGAGAAGTCATGTTGGATCAGGCCAGTGGCCCATCTGGTCCGACACTCTGTGTCACAGAAGAACATAAGAGAAGCCATGTTGGATCAGGCCAATGGCCCATCCGGTCCAACACTCTGTGTCACATAAGAACATAAGAGAAGCCATGTTGGATCAGGCCAGAGGCCCATCCAGCCCAACACTCTGTGTCACATAAGAACATAAGAGAAGCCATGCTGGATCAGGCCAGTGGCCCATCCAGCCCAACACTCTGTGTCACATAAGAACATAAGAGAAGCCATGTTGGATCAGGCCAGAGGCCCATCCGGTCCAACACTCTGTGTCACATAAGAACATGGTTCAGTTCCGCAGGGCCTGTAAGACGACCCTCTTCCGGCTAGCTTACACCTAGCTAGGATGAAAACTTGATGTAACTTGGCCAGCCATCTGTTTATATGTAATTGAAATGTTATTGGTTTTTAAGGTTTTAATTGTTTAAATATTTAATTGTTTTTATACTTAAAATTGTTTAATTTTCATGTTTGATCAATTTTGGAAGCCGCCCTGAGCCACTTGTGAGAAGGGCGGGATATAAATCTCGAATAAGTAAGTAAATAAATAAATAAATAAATAAATAAATAAATAAATAAATAAATAAATAAATAAACAAACATAAGAGAAGCCATGTCGGATCAGGCCAATGGCCCATCCGGTCCAACACTCTGTGTCACATAAGAACATAAGAAAAGCCATGTTGGATAAGGCCAATGGCCCATCCGGTCCAACACTCTGTGTCACATAAGAACATAAGAGAAGCCATGTTGGATAAGGCCAATGGCCCATCCAGTCCAACACTCTGTGTCACACAGTGGCCAAAAAAATTATATATATATATATATATATATATATATGTGTGTGTGTGTGTGTGTGTGTGTGTGTGTGTATGTATGTATGTATGTATATATACATACTGTGGCTGATAGCCACTGATGGACCTCTGCTCCATATTTTTATCTAACCACCTCTTGAAGGTGGCTATGCTTGTAGCTGCCACCACCTCCTGTAGCAGTGAATTCCACATGTTAATCACCCTTTGGGTGAAGAAGGACTTCCTTTTATCCGTTTTAACCCAACTGCTTAGCAATTTCCACGAGCTCTTGTATTGTGAGAAAGGGAGAAAAGCATTTCTTTCTCTACCTTCTCTATCCCATGCATAATCTTGTAAACCTCTATCATGTCACCCTGCAGTCGACGTTTTTGCAAGCTAAAGAGCCCCAAGCATTTTAACCTTTCTTCATAGGGAAAGTGTTCCAAACCTTTAATCATTCTAGTTGCCCTTTTCTGCACTTTTTGCAGCGCTATATCCTTTTTGAGGTGTGGTGACCAGAACTGCACACAGTATTCCAAGTGAGACCGCACCATCGATTTATACAGGGGCATTATGATACTGGCTGATTTGTTTTCAATTCCCTTCCTAATAATTCCCAGCATGGCGTTGGCCTTTTTTATTGCAATCGCACACTGTCTTGACATTTTCAGTGAGTTATCTACCACCACCCCAAGATCTCTCTCTTGGTCAGTCTCTGCCATTTCACAACCCAACAACTTGTATTTGTAGCTGGGATTCTTGACCCCAAAGTGCATTACTTTGCACTTGGCCACAATGAACCTCATCTGCCACGTTGACGCCCACTCACCCAGCCTCAACAGATCCTTTTGGAGTGCCTCACAATCCTCTCTGGTTCTCACCACCCTGAACAATTTAGTGTCATCTGCAAACTTGGCCACTTCACTGCTTACTCCCAACTCCAAGTCATTTATGAACAAGTTAAAGAGCATGGGACCCAGTACCGAGCCCTGCAGCAATAATGCTAGGAAAAGTTCAAGGCAGCAGGAAAATAGGAAGACCAAACTTGGGAAATCCCCTCACCTGTTCTGCCTGCCTCTTTTCCTCTGCTTGACTCAGGAGGAAACCTTCGGCCAAGGCCACCGCCTGGGAACTGGTCTCCGGCTCACATCCTCTGACCCAGCACTGCATTTCCTGGGGCAGGATGGTCAGGAACTGCTCCAGGATCACCAGGTCCAGGATCTGCTTCTTGGTGTGCCTCTCTGGCTGTAACCAGTGGTTGCAAAGTCCATGGAGCTGGCTGCAAACCTCTCGGGGTCCATCATGCTCATGGTAACGGAACTGCCGGAAGAGTCGACAATAGTCATCTGAGTTCATAGTGTCCTGATCCAGAATCTCTGGTAGACCTCTTTCCCAGAATTCAATGCCACTCCCAGCCTGGGTGGGAAGGTTGCCTTTCCTTGATTTCTTGCCAATTCCAGGTCCTTCTTGGTCTTGCTCTTCCATCTCCTTGAGTCATCCTTTGGTAGCATCCGACAGTGGAAGGATATCCTTACTCATGTGGCTATGAAGAAGGAAAGGAAAAGTTATCAAAAGAGCAGAAAGAAACCCAAAGAGAATGGAGCTAGATCACCGACTGCAGTCAAGAGGCACCTAAGGAACAGAAGGAGCGTCCTTGTTGTAGTTTGTGATCAGGATACCTGTCACTGTGCTGATGTCTATAATGCTATGATATATGCTAAAAAAAAAATTAGTTTTTAAAAAGTTTTATTAGTTTCAGAAAAAAAAAAAGATGGGGGTAGGGAATAGGGGGAATAGAAAACAGAATACATATTAGCCTTGTTCTGCGCAAAGTTATTTTCAAAGAGTACAAGCCTACGGCTGCAATACTTTCTTAAAATACATAAATTGTCACATATTATTCATTCTCTCTAAGCTAAACATCATCAACATTTTAATATTTCATATTATGAATCTTTTAGTTAAGATATCTTAACTAAAGCCGCCCTGAGCCTGCCTTGGCAGGGAGGGCGGGGTATAAATAAAAAATTTACTTTTACTTTACTATCTATTAAGTTGGACAATTCCAGTAAAGGCAATTTTGTAATATGAAATATAGGGAAAAAGGAGAAATAAATTCACACCAAAGAATCTTAAAAGATTCTTGAGTGTCTAACCAGGCATAGAATTTCATCCAATATTTTCTTGCTTCATCCTTAGATTTCCCAGCCAACAGCTGGGACAAATAATCCAGCTCTGCTGTTTCCAGAATTTTTCCCACCAAGTCCGTTTTCATAGGAGTTTCCTGCAATTTCCATCCCTGCGCCAAGAGAATCCTGGCTAAAAAGAAAATTAGGCGGGCAGAAACACCTCTTTAAAAAAGATGTTCTCAGCTGAACCTATGCTTGAGGAGAAATAGAGCACTTAACAGACTCTTCATTTATTGCCTTGGGCAATAAATATATATACATACACACATACATATATACACAAACTGTGGCTAATAGCCACAGATGGACCTCTGCTCCATATTTTTATCTAACCCCCTCTTGAAGCTGGCTATGCTTGTAGCCGCAACCACCTCTTGTGGCAGTGAATTCCACACGTTAATCACCCTTTGGGTGAAGAAGGACTTCCTTTTATCCGTTTTAACCCGACTGCTTAGCAATTTCATCGAATGCCCATGAGTTCTTGTATTGTGAGAAAGGGAGAAAAGTACTTCTCTACTTTCTCCATCCCATGCATAATCTTGTAAACCTCTATCATGTCACCCCGCAGTCGACATTTCTCCAAGCTAAAGAGCCCCAAGCGTTTTAACCTTTCTTCATAGGGAAGTGTTCCAAACCTTTAATCATTCTAGTTGCCCTTTTCTGGACTTTTTCCAATGCTATAATATTCTTTTTGAGGTGCGGTGACCAGAATTGTACACAGTATTCCAAATGAGACCGCACCATCAATTTATACAGGGGCATTATGATACTGGCTGATTTGTTTTCAATGCCCTCCCTAATAATTCCCAGCATGGCGTTGGCCATTTTTATTGCAATCGCACACTGTCTTGACATTTTCAGTGACATACTCAAGTAGGGATATTGGCTGTTTATCTCATTACATATACTAAACCCATCTTCCACTATATTTTAATGTATTTTTCTTCTAATGGCAAACTATGTGTATATTACATGTTAAAAGGTAAATTAGTTGGATGGGAAAAACTTCTGAGAAAGAAATGCCCTCATTTTGGCTCAGGGTTACAAACAATAGTGTGATTAACAGACATTCCCACATTTTGACATGTTACTGTTTTATTGGTTTCTCATGCTCATGCTGCCCAGATCAAAGGTTTGCTCGATTTGTTAATTTTACTATTCCGTCACTGGATTTTAAATTTGTGCCATTTTGCATTCTAAAAAAACTGCCTACCGGCTACATGTAGCTCCGCTCACTGTACCTGATTCCTTGTCTGATGAAGTGCGCTTAGAGCACACGAAAGCTTCTGTTCTGAATAAAACTTGGTTGGTCTTAAAGGTGCCTCTCGACTCCTACTTTGTTCTACATCTTGAAGGAAAGTAAACCGTTTCTGTTCGGCTTTCTCAAAATCTGTTGCCGATATCATGACCTGGACCTAAAATCTGTTGCAGATGTTATGACAGGGCATGAGCAGTCTGTCCCAGGGGCTACATCTACACATCAGTTGGAACACGGGACAAAATGATTCTGAAGGGCTTAACCATTTCAGATATCTTCTCCACAGGCCAAACATATTAGACGATAGCTCTGTCCCTGCAGCTAGCAGAGGGGAGGGGACAGAGGGGCACCCAGCCACTCCCGGTTAGAGAAGGGGGGCTGCCTGGATGGACACAAGTAGGGGAAGACAGTGAATCCCCAGGAAGATGGCAGATGGCAGAGGGGTGGGGAAACACTGGCTAAACTGCATGGCATGTTAGGGCAGGAGATTTAGCCTGAATGACTCCTCCCTTCCTGATCACAAATGGATCTCCTTTCTGGGCCTCCATATGACTCAATGATATTCCTGAGCAGTCTGGTTAGTATAGATAAAAGGAAGTCCTTCTTCACCCAAAGGGTGATTAACACGTGAAATTCACGGCCACCGGAGAGGGTGGTGGCTAAAGGCATAGCCAGCTTCAAGCGGGGATTGGATAAAAATATGGAGCAGAGGTCCATCAGTGGATATTAGCCACAGCATATTGTTGGAACTCTCTGTTTGGGACAGTGATGCTCTGTATTCTTGCTGCTTGTGGGGGGGGGGGCAACAGTGGGAGGGCTTCTAGTATCCTGGCCCCACCGATGGACCTCCTGGTGGCACCTGGGGTTTTTGACCACTGTGTGACACAGAGTGTTGGACTGGATGGGTCATTGGCCTGATCCGACATGGCTTCTCTTATGTTCTTAGGTGACACAGAGTGTTGGAATGAAGGGCCATTGGCCTGATCCAACATGGCTTCTCTTATGTTCTTATTCTCACTGGGGCTCAGAATTTATTTCTATCTGCAAAATTCAGATTCTACCTCTCTGCCTCTCCCACCCCCCAAGGGGCCACCAAAACACCTAACAATGTAAAACTTATTTAACCAGGGGTCATTATGTAGAAAAAGAGGTGCCAGAACTCATTAGCATAACTAATTTGCATCTGCCACACACCCCTGACATCACTGGAAGGTGTATTCAATTATATCAGCTCAGCATCTACCTTAAAATGCTTCTTGATTTAGAATTGTCCTAACAAAACCTGACTCCCACCATACTTTTAAAATCGCTTTCACCTATGTGGCTCTAGTGTCATGAGAAAGATTTCCATCTCTCTGCTTTAGATGGTTTGGTTGTTTTCCCATTTTGATGGAGGAAAACATTAGAGTTCAGCAAAATTATCACAGAGGGTTTGTATAATATAGTGGGTTCAAAGCATTGCAGAGACGAGATCATAGTGAGGACAGCTCTTTATTAAGGAAAGCATGGTGAAGGCTGCACCCAACAAAGGTTGACTAATGGCCTGTGGGCCAAACCTATATGCAACTCTACTCTCCCGCGCTAGCCTGCCATTGGTTCATTCAAACAGGATACAGGACGACCTTGACAGGCTGGAAAACTGGGCTAAAATCAATAAAATGTATTTTAACGGGGATAAATGTAAAGTTCTGCATTTAGGTAGGAAAAATCCCACGCATGGTTATAGGATGGGGGAGACTTGTCTTAGCAGTAGTATGTGCAAAAAGGATCTAGGGGTCTTAGTGGATCATACGCCAAACATGAGTCAACAGTGTGATGCGGTGGCTAAAAAGGCAAATGCAATTTTGGACTGTATCATCAGAAGTATGGTGTCCAGTTCACTTGAAGTGATGGTATCGCTTTACTCTGCTCTGGTAAGGCTTCACCTGGAGTCTTGTGTTCAGTTTTGGGCACCACATTTTAAGAAGGATATAGACAAGCTGGAATGGGTTCAGAGGAGGGAGACGAAGATGGTGAGGGGTCTGGAGACCAAGTCCTATGAGGAAAGGTTGAAGGAGCTGGGGATGTTTAGCCTGGAGAGGAGGTGGCTGAGAGGTGATATGATCACCATCTTCAAGTGCTTGAAGGGCTGTCATATAGAGGATGGTGTGGAATTGTTTTCTGTGGCCCCAGAAGGTAGGACCAGAACCAAGGGGTTGAAATTAAATCAAAAGAGTTTCCGGCTCAACATTAGGAAGAACATCCTGACCGTTAGAGCAATTCCTCAGTGGAACAGGCTTCTGAGTTGGTGGGCTCTCCTTCCTTGGAGGTTTTTCAACAGAGGCTAGATGGCCATCTGACAGCAATGAAGATCCTGTGAATTTAGGGGGAAGGTGTTTGTGAGTTTCCTGCATTGTGCAGGGGGTCGGACTAGATGACCCTAGGGGTCCCTTCCAACTCTATGATTCTATGATTCTAAACAGGCAGGAGTCTGCGATGAAGTGCAGAGTGGCAGGTATTTGGATCCCACTGCCTGTTGTTATACAGTCCCCAAGCTCGGCTTTCCTGGCTCCCATGAGCTGGCAGGAAGTACATACTTTAAGGCACATAGATAACAGTTTGAACAATGGAACCCAGAAACAAAATAATGGGGGGGATGGTGACGGTAAGAAAGAACACAATAAAATGTAGAGGTTCCAGAGCTCCGCTCCTGTGAGCTCCTGCCCAAAATGAGGCCTTTTAAAGAAAAGGCCTATTTAAGAAGAAAAAAAATTGCACCTTGAAAAGCCCCCGCCCAGTTTTAAAAGCACAGGAGAGCAGCATCCCACTCATCCATTTAAGATCTTCCCCCTCTCCTAGGGTCCCCAGGTCCCCATAGTCGCTGGCACGGAATTGGGGGTGGGGTGAGATTGCTCAATTCCAGGTTGAGAAAGTCTTAAGAACATAAGAGAAGCCATGTTGGATCGGGCCAATGGCCCATCCAGTCCCAACACTCTGTCTCACATAAGAACATAATAGAAGCCCTGTTGGATCAGGCCAATGGCCCATCCAGTCCAACACTCTGTGTCACAGAAGAACATAAGAGAAGCCATGTTGGATCAGGCCAGTGGCCCATCCAGTCTAACACTCTGTCTCACATAAGAACATAATAGAAGCCCTGTTGGATCAGGCCAATGGCCCGTCCAGTCCAACACTCTGTGTCACAGAAGAACATAAGAGAAGCCATGTTGGATCAGACCAATGGCCCATACAGTCCAACACTCTGTGTCACATAAGAACATAAGAGAAACCATGTTGGATCAGGCCAATGGCCCATCCAATCCAACACTCTGTGTCACATAAGAGAAGCCCTGTTGGATCAGGCCAATGGCCCATCCAGTCCAATACTCTGGGCGTTTTCGCACTGACCTTCAAGTGGCGCGAGCACCCTCTTCACACCGGAGGATCTGCGCGGATTTCGCACAAGAAGCGCCGGAGCACCCAAAACAGCCGGCGACTTCCGTCGCGAAACCCGCTCAAACGTTTTCCTGCTTCTTGGCGGTTTCCGTCCAACACTCTGTGTCACAGAAGAACATAAGAGAAGCCATGTTGGATCAGACCAATGGCCCATACAGTCCAACACTCTGTGTCACATAAGAACATAAGAGAAACCATGTTGGATCAGGCCAATGGCCCATCCAATCCAACACTCTGTGTCACATAAGAAAAGCCCTGATGGATCAGGCCAATGGCCCATCCAGTCCAACACTCTGTGTCACATAAGAACATAAGAGAAGCCGTGTTGGATCAGGCCAATGGCCCATCCAGTCCAACACTCCGTGTCACATAAGAACATAAGAGAAGCCGTGTTGGATCAGGCCAGTGGTCCATCCAGTCCAACACTCTGTGTCACATAAGAACATAAGAGAAGCCGTGTTGGATCAGGCCAATGGCCCATCCAGTCCAACACTCTGTGTCACATAAGAGAAGCCCTGTTGGATCACGCCAAAGTCCCTTCAGTCCAACACTCTGTGTCACATAAGAACATAAGAGAAGCCATGTTGGATCAGGCCAATGCCCCATACAGTCACAACACTCTGTGTCACGTAAGAACATAAGAGAAGCCATGTTGGATCAGGCCAATGCCCCATCCATTCCAACACACTGTGTCACACAGTGGCTAATATATGTGTGTGTGTGTGTATACACACACACACATACATACACACCTATACACACACTCATATATATACTGGACCTCTGCTCCATATTTTTATCCAATCCCCTCTTCAAGCTGGCTATGCTTGTAGCCGCCGCCACCTCCTGTGGCAGTGAATTCCACGTGTTCATCACCCTTTGGGTGAAGAAGGACTTCCTTTAAGTCTTGGAGATTTTAAAGTCGAGAGGCAGGGACCTCCCATACAGCCCACCCTCCAAAACATCCATTTTCTTTTTCTCCAGGGGGAACGAATCTCTGCAGTCTGGAGATCAGCTGTCATTCCAGGAGATCCCCAGGTCCCACCTGGAAGCTGGCATCCCGCCTCCCGAGTCCCGCCCCGTGGCTTACTTCAAAGCAAACCTTCCCGGGATCCGGCTGAAGGGCTTTTCCCTGCTGTTGCATCTATGGGAAATCCCGTCCTGTTCTCTTTCGCCATTCAGAATCAAATCTCTCTCTCCGCCCCGCCCCCCCCAATGGAAAGGAGGCTTTCCTCTTCCGCTGCAGACCTCCCCGCTCCTCCTCTCTAGCAGTGTAACCCCTTGAGTGCTGCAGCCAAATGAAAAATGCGTCCTGTTGTCTCCAGTGGAGGTGCTTCGAGCGCAGCTGCCGTCTGCGTCGCGCTAGGCAGCTCCATGGGGCTGCTCTGGAGTAACTGCACGTGGTTGTGTGGTTCCTAGGCGGTTCAGTCAAACAGCTGCGGGAGAAATTGAGGCGGTGAACCAGGCCTGTAGCTACAAAGGGGCCTGTGGGGAGCTTGCCCTCCTGACTTCCTTTTGGGTGCCCTGGCCACCTCTCCCTCCACCTCCAAGGGTAAAAACTGAGAGGCTGGTGGTCACCCCCTACAATTTAAATTGCACAGGAGACCTACCCAGGAGCCGGCACTGCCCCTCCTATGCCATTTAAAGAGTCCTCAATTGGAGGTAGCAGGAGGAAAGGTCAGGCACCCTGAGTCAGAGAATGGGAGAAACCAACTCGTGGGATTCTGTGATTTTAGTATGGGATATCAACGTGGGGACAGGGCTAAACCAGGATTAAAGGTCTAGTGCGACATTGGTCAAGGAAATGAAGGCGAACTAGCAAAAAGCTCCAGCCAAGCGTTCCAAAGCAGGGCTTCCCATAATGCTCCTATTCAATTAGGCTGCCTTCTAGCCCACTGGTGGACCTCTTGATGGCACCTGGGTTTTTTGGCACTGTGTGACACAGAATGTCGGACTGGATGGGCCACTGGCCTGATCCAACATGGCTTCTCTTATGTTCTTATGTTACACAGAGTGTTGGACTGGATGGGCCACTGGCCTGATCCAACAGGGCTTCTTTTATGTTCTTATGTGACACAGAGTGTTGGACTGGATGGGCCATTGGCCTGATCCAACAGGGCTTCTCTTATGTGACACAGAGTGTTGGACTGGATGGGATATTGGCCTGATCCAACAGGGCTTCTCTTATGTTCTTATGTGACACAGAGTGTTGGACTGGATGGGCCATTGGCCTGATCCAACATGGCTTCTCTTATGTGACACAGAGCGTTGGACTGGATGGGCCATTGGCCTGATCCAACAGGGCTTCTCTTATGTGACACAGAGTGTTGGACTGGATGGGCCATTGGCCAATAAAAGGTGCCTAAAAGGCGAAGGGACTACCCTCTCGGCTTGGCTTCGCGAACGAAGATTTAAGAAGGGTGCAATAGTCCACGTCTGCTGCAGGCTCGCTGGTGGCTGACAAGACCAATGCGGGACAGGCAGGTCCGGCCACAGTGGCTCCAGGGAAAAGTCTGATTTAGGGTTGGTGCTGTAGCAGTGCGATTCTTCCTCAATCTCCTTTTGTCCTCAAGACCAGCTGTGCGTGCGTTCTCAAAAGAAGAGACAGCCTGGTGGATGGTGTGCCTCCATGCTTTGCGATCTGAGGCTAGGTCAGACCGCTGGTGATGGCTGATGCGACAGGTGCCAAGGGATTTCTTCAAGGAGTCCTTGTACCTCTTCTTTGGTGCACCTCTATTTCGATGGCCGGTGGAGAGTTCGCCATACAGGGCAGTCTTGGGAAGGTGGTGGTTTTCCATCCTAGAAATATGCCCTGCCCAGCGCAGCTGCGTCTTCAACAGCAGTGCCTCGATGCTGGTAACCTCCGCCCGCTTGAGAACTTCAGTGTTGGTCACAAAGTCACTCCAGTGGATGTTGAGGATGGTGCGAAGGCAGCGCTGATGAAAGCGCTCAAGGAGTTGCAGGTGATGACGGTATAAAACCCACGATTCGGAGCCGTAGATGAGGGTTGTCATCACAACCGCTTTGTAAACACCAGTGACTGGGATATTCACGGCAACCCAGTAGTACGGAGAGAAAATTTAGATGCATCGCAAGCAAAAAACCCGAAAATAGTATTCAAACAGCCGAAACAGACATTAAAGCATTTGAACCTATTGTGATTTGGCCTTCCTCCTTTCCTTCTGCCTGTTCCTATAAAAATTATATTCTGTAAATTATTCTAAGCATGAAGCAATTTCCTGTTAGAACATCAGGATTCCAGTTTGGTGTAGTGGTTAAGTGTGCGGACTCTTATCTGGGAGAACCAGCTTTGATTCCCTGCTCCTCCACTTGCACCTGCTTGGAATGACCTTGGGTCAGCCATAGCTCTGGCAGAGGTTATGCTTGAAAGGGCAGCTGCTGTGAGAGCCCTCTCAGCCCCACCCACCTCACAGGGTGTCTGTTGTGGGGGAGGAAGGGAAAGGAGATTGTAGGCAGCTCTGAGCCTCTGTCCTTGAAAGGGCAGCTGCTGTGATAGCTCTCTCCAGCCCCACCCACCTCACAGGGTGTCTGTTGTGGGGGAGGAAGGGAAAGGAGATCGTAGGCCGCTCTGAGCCTCTATCCTTGAAAGGGCAGCTACTATGAGAGCCCTCTCCAGCCCCACCCACCTCACAGGATGTCTGTTGTGGGGGAGGAAGGGAAAGGAGATTGTAGGCCGCTCTGAGCCTCTGTCCTTGAAAGGGTAGCTACTGTGATAGCCCTCTCCAGCCCCACCCACCTCACAGGGTGTCTGTTGTGGGGGAGGAAGGGAAAGGAGATTGTAGGCTGCTCTGAGACTGTCCTTGAAAGGGCAGGTGCTGTGAGAGCCCTCTCCAGCCCCACCCACCTCACAGGGTGTCTGTTGTGGGGGAGGAAGGGAAAGGAGATTGTGAGCCGCTCTGAGACTCTTCGGAGTGGAGGGTGGGATATAAATCCAATATCTTCTTCTTCTACTTTATGGTGTATTTATTTTTGTTATTTCTCTGTCGTCCTCACCCAGCATTTTTCAGGGACCCCAGCAAACTGCTCCGCGTCTCTCAGTTGTTTAAAGAGGCTATGGATAGAATCAGGGGTCGTTTTGCAGAAAAATAGGTGGTGGAGCTCATCCAGGGATTGTTATGCAGCTGCACCTGCTTTTCAATGGACACGGCGGGAGGAGGAGGGGGAACCCTCAGAAAGGTTCAGGAGCTGCACTTCTGTAAACTCCTGCTGAATCCCAGGCTTGGATAGAATGCTGCTGTGCTTTTATGCCTTATTGCTTGGACTTCTAATGTCTTCTAATGATAATAAGAGAATTGCCATCTGTAACACACGTATGAAGTGTAATAGAGCATTAGCGTTGTTATTTTCTTGTTATCTAGACCTGATGAGACAGTACTTAATAAGAAAGGTTGGAAAAGTCCCCTGTGCAAGCACCAGTCGTTTTCGACTCTGGGGTGACGTCACATCATGACGTTTTCACGGCAGACTTTTTTACGGGGTGGTTTGCCATTGCCTTCCCCAGTCATGTAATCTTTCCCTCCAGCAAGCTGGGGACTCATTTTACCGACCTCGGAAGGATGGAAGGCTGAGTCAGCCTGGAGCTGGCTACTTGAACCCAGCTTCCGCCGGGATCGAACTCAGGTCGTGAGCAGAGCTTAGGACTGCAGTACTGCAGCTTTACCACTCTGCACCGCAGGGCTCTTGAGACAGTACTCAATAGCTGATTATTTTTAGTTCATTGAATAAACCTTTAATTCATTTATTGTCTGCAGGGCCACCTTGAGAAAATGGTAAAGCTGGACTGGACAGTTGTTCAGCAGTTCAAGGAGGGCGAGCCAGGAAAAACAAGCTTGTGGGAATGGCAGGTATTCCTGACATAGTGGCAGCTCAAGGGGATCGAGGCCTCTTGCTCACAAGTATACCTATTGGCAGTACACTGTCTAAGGCTGGATTATGGGGTTGTTATTATGTGCAGTCAGGATGAACAGAATTATAGAGTCGGAAGGGACCTCTAAGGTCCTCTAATCCTACCCCCTGCACAATGCAGGAAATTCACAAATACCTCCCCAACACACACATATCCCCAGAGACCCTTGCTCCATGTGCAGAAGATACAAACAAAAAAAACACAAGGCACCAAGGCACTGTAAAAAAGGTAAAGGTAGTCCCCTGTGCAAGCACCAGTCATTTCCGACTCTGGGGCGATGTTGCTTTCACAACGTTTTCACGGCAGACTTTTCATGGGGTGGTTTGCCATTGCCTTCTCCAGTCATCTACACTTTCCCCCCCCAGCAACCTGGGTACTCATTTTACTGACCTTGGAAGGATGTAAAGCTGAGTCAACCTGGAGCCGGCTACTTGAACCAGCTTCCGCTGGGATTGAACTCAGGTCATGAGCAGAGGGCTCTGACTTCAGTACTGCAGCTTTACCACTCTGCGCCACAGGGCTCTTAAAAAATGGGTAGTCCCCTGTGCAAGCACTAGTCGTTTCGGACTCTAGGGTGACGTTGCTTTCACAATGTTTTCACGGCAGACTTTTTAATGGGGTGGTTTGCCATTGCCTTCCCCAGTCATCTACATGTTCCCCCCAGCAAGCTGGGTCCTCATTTGACCGACCTCGGAAGGATGGAAGGCAGAATCAACCTGGAGCCGGCTACCTGAACCAGCTTCCGCTGGGATTGAACTCAGGACACGGGGCTCAAGACTGTACAACACAACGAAATAGACCATACAAATTCCAACAAAGAATAACATATATTTTCTAACCTACAAGGTAATGTCACAATATTAACACGGTCCATGAACGGTGAGATACAATTTCAGTTCAATATAATATTCTACAGTCCCAGGAACCTAAAAGAGTAAAAAAAGAAGCCCTGCGCAATTCTTTACGTGTTCTTCTACAGGTGCCGCAGGAGCTTCTTTTGAACACGAGAAAAGCCTTCGCTGTGGAGAGCAGGTCCCCAAGCCCAACTCGCTATTCAAATGCAAGCAGTTTTGCATCTTCTTCAAGAGCTACGTTCTTTCTCTTAGGGTGAAAACAGATGGGCATTTTGGGGTGGATGGGAGGTGTACCAAGTTGGGACAGCTCAAAAAGAGCCGTCCTGAAGCCTCCACATGCTCCCCCGCAAGCCGTCCCCATCCTGTCAATGGGGCAACACCGGTGTATTCAGACAGCTGTTGCGCACCATTCCCATCAGCTTGGGTTTCCCCCCATACATTTTGGTAGTCATGCACACGCATATGTGCACACATGCACTCATGCATACCGAGGAGTTTTTATTTTTTTAAAAAAGCCGATGCAACTTGGTGGTTTTACACCACCAAGGTGCCTCGCTTGCACCCTTCCACTTCCTTCCAGACGCTAAGGAGGCGACTGGGATGCGGCTCAAAAATTTGCTACTACTTCGGAAGTGGTAGCTTTTTGAGTCGCACTGTGGAGGCCGGAGGACGGGGTGAGTGCCGGACAAGGATGGGCAGCAGATGTTTGTGTGTGGAAGGATTTTTTGGGTCAATTTCAAAAGCGTCTCTGAGTCAGCCCAAAGTGCCGGTCTGTAATCACCCTTTGGCCTTGGTCACGCAGCGTGCTGAGTTCGTGTTAACCTGACCCAGTTCTTTCCCAGCTATCTTTGTTCCCGATTTTAGTGATCAGACCACCATACCACAATTTGCATCACTCCAGGGTAAAATCGTCCTCTGTCTTCTACAGGATGGCACCGTACAGTTCTTCTCCCCCCCTCCCCAGTATTATGTGCATAAGCACATAAACGCTACCGCCGCATATGCGCATAGGGCAGGAAACATTTTATATGCAATTGTGCGCTTATGCACATATTGCTAACAAGTAAAAAAAATGGCAACCATAAACCGGATGTCCGAGGCTCCATTTGCTGTGGGACGGCCTTCAGACATCCATAAGTTGGTTAATATCACAGCAGAACTATCCAGGCAGAGAAAACTACGAGGTGAAACCGGACAACTTAGAAAACGCTGCATAGGAGCAGGTAACAAAACAATCTGGTTCAGAGAAGGATTTGGGGGGTGGGGGAACAACGATTGACTACCGGTAGGCAGATGTTGCCGTCTGATCATCCACTTTTAATCCGATGGGAAACAGCAGCGACATCTGATTAAACTGTGCCTCTGAATAGTCTCCCCAAAAAAAAGTCTTCTAGTGGAACGTCATATCCTCCAAAACTCACACAGAGCACATGCTTCACCAGTATCACTAGGACGTGGTGGTGACTACAAGCATAGACAGCTTCAAGAGGGGTTTGGATAAAAATATGGAGCAGAGGTCCATCAGTGGCTATTAGCCACAGCATATTATTGGAACTGTCTGTGGCAGTGATGCTCTGTATTCTTGGTGCTTGGGGGGGGGCAAAGTGGAAGGGCTTCTAGCCCCACTTGTGAACCTCTTGATGGCACTTGGATTTTTTTTTTTTGGCCACTGTGTGACACAGAATGTTGGACTGGATGGGCCATTGGCCTGATCCAACACGGCTTCTCTTATGTTCTTATTGGCCTCAAGAGAACAACCATGTCCCCTCTCAGCTTCCTCTTCTCCAGGTTGAACAGTCCCAAGACCCTTAGCTTTTCCTCATAGGGCTTGACTTCCAGCTTATCATAGAATGTTCAGAAGGGTTTGACCCAAACATGAAGAGTCTTATGAAGTCTTCCTGGGCAAGCTAGTTAATTTATTAGATGAGTGAGTCCAAGCAACACAGGACTATAGTAAAGCACCATCATAAAGGGGAAAAAAATATCATGCTAGATGACATTTCTAATGTTGGGACGACATCTAGTGGTCAAATAACAGTGCAGCAGAGTATTATTCCTGATGATGAAGTGGCCATTTAACGGTGGAGCGGCAAAGGAGATTTCTTTCAAAGAAGCGATAAGTGAACCATAAAAAGAATAACTGGGACATTTTTAAAAGGATTCTGTTGTTATTACAAGATACATTTTAACCTGCATTTTTGGACATGGGTTCAGACTTAGGTTCTGTGCCAGAAACTGCCTTGAAAAAGGCCCTCAGATGGATTGGAAGATTCCCCAAGTGGAATGTAAAATTTGGGGGTCGTTGATCAACCTATAGCCACAGCTCGTGTAAGATTCAAAGACTAGACTGAAGAAATGGCAGCACTTTTTTACTCTTATCGAAACAAAAGTTTCTGATTGGCAGAGATTTCTTGTACAGAAATGTTCAATGGTCACCAGGAGCCAACTTTAAAAGAAAGCTACCAGAAAGCTAATGATCCCCCCACCAGAGTTGAATGAGCACTGTTGTATAGAAAACTTTTTTATTGATTGTACTGATTCTTAGGCTTTCCCCCTATGTTTTCTCTGTCATCTCTTCCCCTCACCCCTTCCTAATTTTCCCTCCTTCCCCAGGAGCTGTATTATGCAACGCCTGGGACAGCTTGCATCGTCCGTTAGCTGTAGCATATAACTGACTGCAATATAGCAAATGTGTAACTCTTGCTTGATATCACACATATCCAGGGACTTGGGAAATTTCTTACCAAGTCAGTTCCCACATTTAATTATTTTCAGTTTTAAATGTTTATGTGCATACTGACACACTGATACATGTTAGCTGACATGTAATTTTAATTTATTGAAGATTTTGGTGTGTGTGTGCAGTCAACATGAGAAGTTAGCCATGGCCTCTATTTTTTCCACTGGCTGAGACTCCTCCCTTGGGAGGCGCTTGTTTCCCCAGGCTCTCTCAATCACACAGCAGAACTACTGAGCCAAGCTTCTCTTCCTTCTATTGGCTGAGGCTCCTCCCCTGGAGAAGGAAAGGACACAGCTTTCTTTGCCCAGTTCCCTGGATCCCGTGAGAGAAATACAAAGAAAGCACCTTTAAGACCAAAGAGTCCTAATGTTCTAAGCATGGTTTAAGTTTTTAAATATATATATATTTACTTGTGTTTGTCTGTATCCTTTATAAAGTTTATGCCTCTGCTACCTAATCTTAAATAGGTACACACATGGCCCAGCCCAACCCAACATGGTCTGGCCCAATGAGATCTCATTTATGTCAGATCTGGCCCTCATAACAAATGAGTTCGACACCCCTAGTGTACACCATAATTAATTATATTTTGATAATATTTATCTTTAAATTAGCTTGACTCGTTGAACAGTGCTCAGGTTTAAGGTTTGTCATCATGTATGTGAAGGAACTTTTCATCAGTAGGGTGCCAGAGAGTTTACTTGTGAGGCGACTTTACTACTGACACTACGTTAGTATTGCAAAAAAAAATGACAAATCAAATCTCAATTTTACGATTCACCATTAGATGCTCCTTGGTATTCAGATCAGGCCTCAGTATGATAATGTAGCATTTGGGGATGAAGATGCAGCCCAGTAATCCAGCGCTGGAGGCCAAGATGGAGAAGACCTGCACGGCTACCATGTATTTCCCCTTCGTGCTCAGGTAGGTGGGCACAAAGGACACCCACACACTACTAAAGACCAGCATGCTGAAGGTGATCAGCTTGGCCTCATTGAAGGCCCCAGGCAGCTTCCTGGCTAGGAAGGCCACCGTGAAAGAGATGGCCGCCAGGAAGCCCAGGTAGCCCAGGACACCATAAAACATGGCAACAGACCCTTCGTTGCATTGCAGTATGATCTGTCCATGAAGGGAGTTCATGTCAGACTCTGGGAAGGGGGGGAAGATGCCCAGCCAGACGACACAAAGGCCAGTTTGAATAGCAGAACACAAAATGGTGATAGAATTCGCCAGATTCTTCCCCAGCCATTTCCTCATCTTGTTTCCTGGCTTGGTGGCCATGAAGGCCACCACCACTGTGATGGTTTTGGCCAGCACAGAAGAGACGGCCACCGAGAAGATGATGCTGAAGGTGGTTTGTCGGAGAAGGCAGGTCACCTTCCTTGGCTGGCCAATGAATAGAAGGGAGGACAGAAAGGAAAGCAGGAGGGAGACGAGGAGAATGTAGGTGAGGTCACGATTGTTGGCTTTCACTATTGGAGTATGAAAGCATTTAACGAAGATGCCTAAAATTAGAATTGTGACTATGGATAAGAAGAGGACCAAGAATATGAGCACAATCCCCAAAGGCTCCTCATAAGATAGGAAAGTAATATGTTTGCGGATGCACAGAGTCTGGCCCATGTTGGGATGCTGATCTCCTGGGCACTTGGTACAACTTTCAGCATCTGGAAAGAAGAAGAGTCACGTCAGCATTAAGAACATCTCCTTCCTATCATAATGAATACATCATAACATCCCACAAACTGTGTTTACCAGGATGAGAAATTACAAGACAAAAAAACAAACAAACCCAGTACATTAATTAGACAAAAGTAAAGGACGGCAAGGAAGAACACCTAGTTTTGAAACAAAGTAAGAACAGAAGAAGAAGAAGAAGATGATGATATTGGATTTATATCCCGCCCTCCACTCCGAAGAGTCTCAGAGCGGCTCACAATCTCCTTTACCTTCCTCCCCCACAACAGACACCTTGTGAGGTGGGTGGGGCTGCAGAGGGCTCTCACAGCAGCTGCCCTTTCAAGGACAACCTTTGCCAGAGCTATGGCTGACCCAAAGCCATGCTAGCAGGTGCAAGTGGAGGAGTGGGGAATCAAACCCAGTTCTCCCAGATAAGAGTCCGCACACTTAACCACTACACCAAACATGCTCTCCATAACATAAGAGAAGAACATAAGAGAAGCCATGTTGGATCAGGCAAATGGCCCATCCAGTCCAACACTCTGTGTCACACAGTGGCCAAATATATATATATTAAAGATTTCAGGTTTTCACGGCTGGTAACATCATTAGGGTTTGTAGAATCTTTCGGGCTCAAGTGCCGTGTTCTACTGGAGAAAGTTTTTCTTCCAGACATTTCATTCTCAGCTGCGGAGAACATCCTCAGTGGCGTTGCCGCCGGAGCAGGCGCTCTGACCTTCTTGGCTGCTGTGCATTGAGTGAGGCCAGGGCTGCTGGAGAGCTGCTATTTCTAGGATGGAGGGGGTGTGGTGAAAGGGCAATTGGTTTGTGAATGTGCCCATTGTTTGGTGGGGCTTCCTGGAAGGGTAGTGATAAGGAAACTGGCTGTTGAATGTGACCATTGTTCTGTGTTAATTGCTGGGAGGGTTGGAAGGGGTGTGAAGATAAGGAAGATGGTTGTTGACAGTGCTGATTGTTCTGTGGAATGTGTTGGTTGTTCTGTGACTTTCTGCAATTTATAGTCTGTAGGGTGGATCCACCAATCTTGGTACCCAGCTCTGCAAAGTGTGTGGACTCTTATCTGGGAGAACCGGGTTTGATTCCCCACTCCTCCACTTGCACCTGCTGAAATGGCCTTGGGTCAGCCATAGCTCTGGCAGAGGTTGTCCTTGAAAGGGCAGCTGCTGTGAGAGCCCTCTCCAGCCCCACCCACCTCACAGGGTGTCTGTTGTGGGGGAGGAAGGGAAAGGAGATTGTAGGCTGCTCTGAGCTTCTGTCCTTGAAAAAGCAGCTGCTGTGAGAGCCCTCTCCAGCCCCACCCACCTCACAGGGTGTCTGTTGTGGGGGAGGAAGGGAAAGGAGATTGTGAGCCGCTCTGAGACTCTTCGGAGTGGAGAGCGGGATATAAACCCAATATCTTCTTCTTTCCTTCTTGCTGTTTTATTGTGGTCTTTCTTTCTTTCTTTCTGTTTCATTGTAAACTGTGAGACACCCTGAGCCTGCTTCAGCAGGAGGGGCAGGATATAAATCAAATAAACCTAATCTAATCTTTCTTAAGAGCCCCGTGGCGCAGAGTGGTAAAGCTGCAGTACTGCAGTTGGAGGCCTCTGCTCATGACCTGAGTTCGATCCCAGCGGAAGCTGGTTCAGGTAGCCGACTCCAGGTTGACTCAGCCTTCCATGGTCAGTAAAATGAGTCCCCAGCTTGCTGGGGGGAAAGCGTAAATGACTGGGGAAGGCAATGACAAACCACCCAGTAAAAAGTCTGCCGTGAAAATGTTGTAAAAGCAACGTCACCCCAGAGTCGAAAACGACTGGTGCTTGCACAGGGGTCTACCTTTACCTTTTTAACCTTCCTTACTCCCTCCCCTCAAAAAAAATACTTGTTTCTGGGCTTTATTGTTCAAGTCCCCTGTGAGAATTTTGCTGAACTCTTAAGATATGACAAACTTTCTAAAATTTCTCCCCACAAAAAATGGGAAAATAACTAAAATATATAAAGCAGACAGATGGAAATCTTCATCATGCCACTGTGGCCATATAGGAGAAAGTCATTTAAAACATATGCCGGGAGCAGTGTCCCCTCTAAGCTGAGTTAGCGTGAGCTAGCTCACAGATTTTGAGCCTCCAGCTCACACATTTTGGTCTTAGCTCAGGAAGGAGGACCCCAGGGCACACTCATTGATGCAGCAGCTCACCACTTTAATGCCAGTAACTCACACTTTTAATGCCAGTAGCTCACAAAGTACAATTTATGCTCACAAGACTTTGCAGCTTAGAGGGAACACTGGCTGGGAGTAAGGTTTTATTACGACAGTTATAATTCAAGAAGCATTTTAAGGTGGATGCTGAGCTGATATATTTTGGTACACCATCCGGTGACGTCAGGGGTGGGTGGCATATGCAAATGAGTTGTGCTAATGAGCGGTGGCACTTCTTTGTCTGCCAAATGACCCCTGATCATTCCTCCCCCCTTCTCTCCTTCGACTCAAAACTAGCGACAAGGCGTTAAGTTGCAAGAACACACACACACAAAAATCATAGCATTGAAAGGTGCCATAGAGGTCATCTAGTCCAACCCCCTGCTCAAGGCAGGATCAGCCCTAGAGCATCCCTGACAAGTGTTTGTCCAGCTGCTGCTTAAAGGCTGCTCGTGAGGATTGTGCTAACACTTGTGAGTGCACTGAGAGCATTTACAAGAAGAAGATATTGGATTTATATCCCGCCCTCCACTCCGAAGAGTCTCAGAGCGGCTCACAATCTCCTTTACCTTCCTCCCCCACAACAGACACCCTGTGAGGTGGGTGGGGCTGGAGAGGGCTCTCACAGCACCTGCCCTTTCAAGGACAGTCTCAGAGCAGCCTACAATCTCCTTTCCCTTCCTCCCCCACAACAGACACCCTGTGAGGTGGGTGGGGCTGCAGAGGGCTCTCACAGCAGCTGCCCTTTCAAGGACAACCCCTGCCAGAGCTATGGCTGACCTAAGGCCATCTCAGCAGGTACAAGTGGAGGAGTGGGGAATCAAACCCGGTTCTCCCAGATAAGAGTCCGCACACTTAACCACTACACCAAACTGGCTCTCCAAGGTTTTTGATGCTGAATTCTTCTCCACACTAACTACGATTTACCCAGTATTCTCTCCTTGCGAGGTCTTTCCTTTTAAAAGGAAGGAAGGAAGGAAGGAGAGGAGGAGGAGGAGAAAAAGATGATGATACTGGATTTATATCCCGCCCTATACTCTAAATCTCAGAGTGGCCCACAATCTCTTTTATCTTCCTCCCCCACAAAAGACACCCTGTGAGGTTGGTGGGCCTGAGAGGGCTCTTGCAGCAGCTGCTCTTCCTATGAGAAGAATCCAAGCTTCTGTATTTCTAACAGAAATACATCAATACATCAAGCCAGAAAACATCAAACTGATTCGTTGCTCTGTACCCTAGGGCCTAAGGGGTGTTCGTTTCTCCAGTCACTCACCTCCCTGAGTGGAGATAGTTCCTTCCGCACACAGTGAACATTCATAGCAGCAAATAGGTTTTCCTTCCAGGACCACTTTCACATGTCCAGGGAGACATCTTTCAGTACACCTCGAATAAGGCAACATCTAGGCATAAAGACCAGGACCGTTATATGTGGAAATGAGAAGCGGCTTATGTGGTAATAAAATTTTTAAATGGACCTGTAAGAAAATTGTGGGGAGAGAACCTCTCGTCCCCACTTTACTTATTTCCCTTGCCCCCTTCTGGAAGAAGAAGAAGATGATGATATTGGATTTAAATCTCACCCTATACTCTGAATCTCAGAGGCTTAGAGCGTTCACAGTCTCCTTTACCTTCCCCCGCCCTCCACAACAGGCACCCTGTGAGGTGGGTGGGGCTGAGAGGGTTCTCATAGCAGCTGCCGTTTCAAGGACAACTCCTACGAGAGCTATGGCTGACCCAAGGCCCTTCCAGCAGGTACAAGTGGAGGAGCGGGGAATCAAACCCGGTTCTCCCAGATAAGAGTCCACGCACTTAACCACTACACCAAACTGGCATAGAAGAAGATATTGGATTTATGCCCCACCGTATACTCTGAATCTCAGAATCTCAAAGTGGTTTACAATCTCCTTTATCTTCCTCTCCCACAACAGATGCCTCATGAGGTGGGGTCGAGAGAGCTCTCACAGAAGCTGCCCTTTCTGAGTGACCTGAAGACACCAGCCTTGTCGCATGACTCGAAGCAAGTTACTGATTGTACGAATAGTTCCAGAACTACACACCTGACAAAGCCTTGTTGGGAAATGGTTAGGTATTTGCTAGCTACCCGTCACACTTCCTTGCATCAGGACAACTAGGACTGGTTTCCTTTGACTTCCATGTGAGCAAGGAGAACGAGCAACATTCTAATGTGTCACAATTAGCTCTCTCATAGACTTGGAGTTTTTGGTCATAAGACAATGTTTATACTGCAAAATGTGTATTTTGTATATGTCTGTGCTATTTTCGAGTCTGCATAGAGTGTTTCTAGGCTGTTCTTGTACAGCTTTTGCTGGTATATTTTTGTAAGAATCATACACAATTTATATCAACAACACTTTGCTGAATACCCTGAGAGAGCTCTCCAAGAACTGCTCTTGAGAAAACACTTCTGGCAGAGCTTGATCCAAAGTCATACCACACCATGTGAAGGAGTGGGGAATCAAACCTGCTTCTCCCAGATTAGAGTCCACATTCATAACCACTGCATCAAACCACTACTTACAAAGGTAAGTGTTGTTTGTGCATGTGCAGACAATGTTTTCTTTTTCTTTTTGCCTTTGCAGGAAAATCTGTTGGGTGTCAGTGTGGCCCCAATGCACAGATTTAGATATTTGCAGATGGGGGCCAAATTTGAGAAATACACATATAATTTAATGGATTTCACATATAATTTAATGGATTTCACCCCCTTGGGCCACACAATGGCCTGCTGGTTGATGCTCAGCTTTGTATCTCCAGACGCCTCTCTTTTGATACTTCCAACTTTCACACTCCAGATGGAACCATTGGGCAACATGATCACGTTCACAATGTCTAAGCCGGTTGCCGGATCCCTCTTTTGATCCGGATCCACTCGACCCACAGAAGTATTGTAAGCCTGGATGTGTCTGAGGAATGGATGAAGCTAGAATCAGCGAGAGAAGCAACATTTAGAACACAGGATGATTTCTGATGAATCAGTTGCAGTGGTGGTTTCGGTCTCACATTTTCAGCTTTATGTATTTAGACATTTATATCACACTTTCATCAACACAGGGGACCAAAAGACAATACTGACTTTGATGGACCAAGGGTCTGATTCAGTATAAGGCAGCTTCATATGTTCATGTTCGAAGAATTATTTACTGTAGGTTTCTCTCCTCACAATGATTGGGATAATTTAACTAAGAGGGAAGGACTAGCCAAGAGTTTTATGGTAGATTGGAGATTCAAACCTCAGCCTGTCGAGTTCTAGTCCAACACATGAACCACTACAATGAGTTTCACCTATGTTGTTATTATAGTGTCCTCTTTGAAAGACAACGTTATTAATCTCGCATTATATGTGTGTGGATGAAGATGAAAAATAGCAGCCTGCCTTAATCCACAAAAACAAATACAATAGGAACCTATGAATCTTGCAAATGATGCTGGATAAGTTTCTGATGGGGGAATATCTTCAGACAGAACTTGTGGCTGAATACTCCAAGGTTTTCCCTGAACACACAGACATGATGATCCTTTTTGATCTCCAGGGTTTCAGGCAGAGATCATAGAATCATAGAGTTGGAAGGGACCTCCAGGGTCATCTAGTTAACCCCCCTGCACAATGCAGGAAACTCACAAACACCTCCCCCTAAATTCACAGGATCTTCATTGCTGTCAGATGGCCATCTAGCCTCTGTTGAAAAACCTCCAAGGAAGGAGAGCCCACCACCTTTTGAGGAAGCCTGTTCCACTGAGGAACCGCTCTAACGACCAGGAAGTTCTTAATAATGTTGAGCCAGCAACTCTTTGATTTAATTTCAACCCATTGGTTCTGGTCTGACCTTCTGGGGCCACAGAAAACAATTCCACACCATCCTCTAGATGACAGCCCTTCAAGGACTTGAAGATGCTAATGCTATCACCTCTCAGCCGCCTCCTCTCCAGGCTAAACATCCCCAGCTCCTTCAACCTTTCCGCATAGGACTTGGTCTCCAGCCTCCTCACCATCTTTGTCACCCTCCTCTGGACCTGTTCCAGCTTGTCTATATCCTTTTAAAATGCAGTGCCCAAAACTGAACAAAGTACTCCAGGTGAGGTCTTACCAGAGCACGGTAAAGCAATACCATCACTTCAAGTGAACTGGACACCATACTTCTGGTGATACAGTCCAAAATTGCATTTGCCTTTTTAGCCACCCTCATCACACTGTGGACTCATGTTCAGTGTATGGTCCGCTAAGACCCCGAGATGATTTTCGCACATACTACTGCTAAGACAAGTCTCCCCCATTCTATCACCATGCATTGGATTTTTCCTACCCAAATACAGAACCTTACATTTATCCTTGTTAAAATTCATTTTATTGGTTTTAGCCCAGTTTTCCAGCCTGTCATCAGATCTTTCTTCAGATCAGTTCCAGCCTAGCATCAGATCTTTGATTTCATCCAATTGACTTCACTTAAGATGCCTGGAAGGTGTTTCAAACCACACTATTTGAAGCCCAGATAGAATGCCTTCCTCAGGTTAGGAAGGGCATTGCCAAGTCTAAAAGAATGCCTGAATAGTTATTATTTATCATAAGAGTAACAATAAATAAATGGTATACAAACAATGATACCAACAGAGGTAGTATAAGAATTCATAACTTGAAGCTTCTTAATCAATCATTTACACAACTCAGTGCGGTAATGAACACAGGAGAGGTAAATACAAGTTTGAGCAATGATATATCAGGATAGGTTAAATAACCGAAATCTGATGAGTCTAGCCAATATTTCTTTAAAATCGATTGCCATTTCTCAACTAAGTCTGTTCAGTTTGAAATATTGTTATGCTGAAGGATAGCATTTGTAATTTTGATAAACATTCAATATTCTAGCCAGAGGTTGTTTTGTAGAAAAATAGGTGATGGAAGGAGGATAAACCTTGACCTTGTAGAAGCTAGTGTTGACCTAACATTTGGTAAGTGGGGATGTGGGTGGGGAGAGGAAGGTTCTATTTTTCTGCTAGACTTTGGAGCATGCCTTCTAGAAAGGTATTTTTAAGTGGAATAAAATGTTTAGTTCCTTGGCCTGAATAGTTAATAACACAAGTTACAGAATCTATAAAAAGCATTGGGACTTCTTTAAAAATGTGGAAGGTCTGCCCAAATGAACAGAACAGAAGTGGCCACAGACCCTGGCAAAGAAGATGTAAGTCAATAATGAGTCATAAAAAGGAAAAAAATCGGATAAGCAAGTTGCTAAAAGCATTAAAAGCAACAATAAACATTTAAAAAATGTATCTGGAGCAGGAAACCAACCAGAGAAGCAATGGGCCTTTGGGTGACCAAAGAAATAAAATGGTTGATAAAAGAGGATGGGGAGATGGCAGACTTCGTTGTTGTTCAGTCAGACAGTCGAGTCCAACTCTTTTAGACCCCACGGATGAAGTCACGCCAGGCCCTCCTGTCTTCCACCATCCTCTGAAGTCTGTTCAAATTTGTGTTAGTTACATCAGTAACACTGTCCAGCCATCGCATCTTTTGCCGTCCCCTTCTTCTTTTGCCTTGTCTTTCTCAGCATCAGGGTCTTCTCCAGTGAGTGCTCCCTTCTCATTTGGTGGCCAAAGTATTTGAGCTTCTGCTTCAGCATCTGACCTTCCAGGGAACAGTCAGGGTTGATTTCCCTTAGGACTGACCGACTGGATCTTTTTGCTGTCCAAGGGACTCTCAAGAGTCTTCTTTTTTGCTTCATTGTGAAATGTGTGGGGCAAGTACCAGAGCAAATGCTTTTGAGAAGCCAGTCTGAAGAACTGTGTCAAATTGAAGTGACAAGAAACAAAGTATTTGACCTATTCGGGAAATTTAAAACCAATGAATGTCCAGGTCCTGATGCCAAACACTCATGAGTTCTTAGAGAGCTCAGATGTGAAATTGTTCAGCTGCTAGCCTGTATATGTAATTCTCCCTAAATTCAGCCACTGTACCAAAAGAGTAACAAATGTTACACTGGTTTTTTTAAGGGAGATCCAGAGGGCAACCAGAAGATTACAGGACAGTTTCCCTAATGTCTGCCACAGGCAAATTTGTAGAAACTATAATCAAAGGTAGAATTGTTAGGCACATAGAAGAAAAAAGCCTGATGAGGGAAAATCAGCATGGCTTCTGCGAAGATAAGTCCTGCTTCACGGACCTCCTTGAGTTCTTTGAGAAAGTCAACAAGAAAGTAAATTTAGGAGTTTTGGTGTTCTTTGAGGGAATATTGTTTTTTTGTTTTGGACAGTTTATCCTCTTGGCAGGACCGGATCTACATGTTTTTTGAGGGGGGGGGGGAATTAAAAAATGGCGCCCCCTTATGGGCTCACAGGTAGACACAATAAATTATCCTTCTTCCTGGAGAGGCCAGTAATTGAACATGGAACTTTCTGTGCATAAACAGGTCATCTGCAGCTGAGCCATAACCAGTTGCTGGGTCCATAATAGATTTCTTCCCAACATTTTATCAGCATTAAAGAACACTCACAGGCATGTTACTTTGATGACAAGCTTACCAAGATATCTGATTTACATACAAAAACTTAGGGCTACCAAGCCCCCAGGCTGGCGGGGGTTCTCCTGCCCTGGAGGTTCTCAACCCACCGGCCCACATTGGGCCAGTGGGGGGAACCTCCCCTGATGTCACCGGTGCAATGACGTCACCCGCAAGTGACATCATTGCACCGGTGAGGTCATGCGCTGGCCACTCTAGGCATTTCCAGGAAAACTCTATGGTTTTCTCAGATGCTCTAACATAGAGTTGTCCTGGAAATGCCTAGAGTGGCCGGCGTGTGACATCACTGGCACGATGATGTCACTTGCAGGTGAAAAAAGTCCCCTGCTGGAGGATAAGGGGGACTTGCCAACGCTACGAAAACCCCATTTTTAGGAATCGTTGCAGAATCTCACCTCTTACTGAGATATCAACAGTCACTGAGAGATGTGGCAGGACAGCTGTTCTTTTTTAGTTTGGCTTTCCTTTCCAGTTGCTCTAGCCCAGAGTAGAAAAGAAATTGGATGTGGTAATCAGGAGAGTGCCAATTCAGTACAAAGGATGCATTATATGGCACCGGAAGGCAGTCAACTAGTGGTGGGTGTCTCTGAAGTTCACCATGGGGAGCGATAAGGTGGGAGTCAACCAAGAGAGCTAGAAACTGAGTTTGTCTTAGAAATTTTGCAAAATGCTGCCTGTCTCACAACCATCTCAATCAGGGTCCACATTAACCATTCCAAATAACAGATATTTTATTCTTAATTCAAAAAAGAAATGGATACCTGCCAAGGCTGTATTATGTCATTTTCTACACTGGCTCCATGCACCCTCGTTGTCCACTCCAGTCTGGATGAGTATGCAGCATGTAATGCGTGTGCTACTGCTTGGACAGAGGTGTAAATATTGTAGGCCCTCTGAGGTAAATATTCTTTCAGGGCCTCCCAGGGCCTGGCCTCCAGCCCCTCTTTCTCTCTGTATCTCAGGTGGCCTCTCCCAGTCAAAATAGACTTTGAGTGGATTAAATCAAATGCTTTCTCCATAAACTCCTTAAGAAGAGGGTTGCATTCCTGCGTATGGTGATCCATAGTCCTTCTTTTTGTCTGGGTCATGACCGAGAGAGAGCCATGCATCGGGTAGTTAAAGGGTGCCTTAGAACATCCCAAGCTCCAGAGGGAGTCCAACAAAAGAGTACTGATCCAAACTTTACCCAGCGCAGCTTTTGTGTCATCGTTATTGTTTCGGATGAATAGTTCAAGAACTAATTAGGATACAACATCCCCATAGAAAACAAATACATTGACTTGGTTTTGACTGAGGGATGAAATCAGGAGTCGTCTTCTTTCTTCTGAGAAAATAATGAAGAAAGGAACACCAGATTCGGAGGTGCTCTGGGAAAAGCCAACACAAATGCCACTCTGGAGCATGAGAGCCGTCAAAGTGCTCCTAAACTTTCCCCCGTTGTCACTGTCTGGAGCAAAGAGACCAACCCACGTCCATTGGAAATGCAGAAGCAGTTTGACAATTCCCAGATACTGGGCTTCCTCTGTTGGGGCCACTTGGTAGAAAAACGGAAACTGAGTTTTATCCTTCAGAACTGCCAAATGATCACCATGGCTGACCTAATTTTTAAAAAGGCACATTTATAAGCCTTCACTTTAAAGAAACATCAATAAATAGCAACATGTCTCATATGCCCAGGGCTTTTTTTTTTTTAGCAGGAATGCAGTTCCAGCTGGCTTGGTGTCAGGAGGTGTGGCCTAAGATGCAAATGAGTTCCTGCTGGGCTTTTTCTTTAAAAAAATCCCAATGTGAAACAATGGTAATGTCAGGTGGTGTGGCCTAATACGTAAATGAGTACCTGCTGAGTTTTTTCTACAAAAAGAAAAAAATAAGACAGCAGATTTATATATTAGGGGTGGGTGGGTGGTAGCTCAATGGTAGAGCATCTGCTTGGTAAGCAGAAGGTTCCAGGTTCAATCCCCGGCATCTCCAACTAAAAAGGGTCCAGGCAAGTAGGAGTGAAAAACCTCAGCTTGTGACCCTGGAGAGCCGCTGCCAGTCTGAGTAGACAATACTGACTTTGATGGAGCAAGGGTCTGATTCAGTATAAGGCAGCTTCATATGTTCATATGTTCATACCCCACCCTTCTCTCTGAATCAGTCTCAGAGCAGCTTACAATCTCCTTTATCTCGTTCCCTCACAACAGACACCCCGTGAGGTGGATGGGGCTGAGAGAGCTCTCCCAGAAGCTGCCCTTTCAAGGACAACTCCTATGAGAGCTACGGATGACCCAAGCCCTGCATATACCTTTATGTTGATAAAAGGAAACCCTTGAAAGCAGGGAGATGGAGAAGGAGGAGAAGGAAGAAGATATGGATTTGTATTCCACCCTCCACTCAGAGTCTCAGAGCAGCTTACAATCTCCTTTATCTTCCTCCCCCACAACAAACACCCTGGGGCTGTGAGGGCTCTAACAGCAGCTACCCTTTCAAGGACAACCTCTTCCAGAGCTATGACTGACCCAAAGCCATTTCGGCAGATGCAAGTGGAGGAGTGGGGAATCAAACCCGGTTCTCCCAGATAAGAGTCCACACACTTAACCACTACACCAAACTGGCTCTCAGGAGGAGGAGGAGTTGGATTTATACCCCATCCTTCACTCGAAGTCTCAGAGTGGCTGACAATTTCCTTCCCTTCCTCTCCCCACAACAGACACCCTGTGAGATAGGTGGGGCTGAGCCACTCTGGTGGCTGTGAGATAGCTGGGGCTGTGACTGACCCGAGGTCACCCAGCACGTGGAGGAGTGGGGAATCAAACCCGGTTCTCCAGATTAAGAGTCCACTGCTCTGAACTGCTACACCAGACTGGCTCTATGAGGCAGATCTCAGGCATTGTGGGGTCCCTTTCAGTGGTGATCAGACCTCTCCGCATCAGACATGGGGTGAGAATTTTGCCCGAGTGACGATTTTGTTCCATAAGAACCCAAGGTCTGTAACCTTCACCGGGTCATTGAACAGGCCCCCTGGAAATAGCGTTTGAAGGTTTAGATACAAAAGAAAACAAAACAACCCCACCACCACCACTAATACGTATCTGGGGGGAAAATGCAAATCACATTTCTATATTAAAAAAAGAATCCCTCCTGAAATAACTATTGCTCAGATGACTGTCTGCAAGTCAGTATTATTATATTTCCATATTCCGCTACCCCAGTAAGTCCTTATCCAGCTGATTGGCAGTATTTAAGCTGTAGCTGGACAGATAGTTGTCACAGGGATGCTTTAGGCCAGCGGTGACCAAACTTGCTTAATGCAAGAGCCACATAGAATAGATGTTTGAGAGCCACAAGACATGAACATTAGATGTCTGAGAGCCGCAAGACAGGAAGGAAGGAAGGAAGGAAGGAAGGAAGGAAGGAAGGAAGGAAGGAAGGAAGGAAGGAAGGAAGGAAGGAAGGAAGGAAGGAGGGAGGGGGGAGGGAGGGAGGGAGGAAGGAAGGAAGGAAGGAAGGAAGGAAGGAAGGAAGGAAGGAAGGAAGGAAGGAAGGAGGGAGGGAGGAAGGAAGGAAGGAAGGAAGGAGGGAGGGAGGGGGGAGGGAGGGAGGAAGGAAGGAAGGAAGGAAGGAGGGAGGGAGGGAGGAAGGAAGGAGGGAGGGGGGAGGGAGGGAGGGAGGAAGGAAGGAAGGAAGGAAGGAAGGAGGGAGGGAGGGAGGAAGGAGGGAGGGAGGGAGGGAGGGAGGAAGGAAGAAAGGAAGGAAGGAAGGAAGGAAGGAAGGAGGGAGGGGGGAGGGAGGAAGGAGGGAAGGAAGGAAGGAAGGAAGGAGGGAGGGAGGAAGGAAGGGAGGGAGGAAGGAAGGAAGGAAGGAAGGAAGGAAGGAGGGAGGGAGGGAGGGGGGAGGGAGGGAGGGAGGAAGGAAGGAAGGAAGGAGGGAGGGAGGGAGGGAGGGAGGGAGGAAGGAAGGAAGGAAGGAAGGAAGGAAGGAAGGAAGGAGGGAGGGAGGGAGGGAGGGAGGAAGGAAGGAAGGAAGGAAGGAAGGAGGGAGGGAGGGAGGGAGGGAGGAAGGAAGGAAGGAAGGAAGGAAGGAAGGAAGGAAGGAAGGAAGGAAGGAAGGAAGGAGGGAGGGAGGGAGGGAGGGAGGGAGGAGGGAGGGAGGGAGGGAGGGAGGGAGGGAGGGAGGAAGGAAGGAAGGAAGGAAGGAAGGAAGGAAGGAAGGAAGGAAGGAAGGAAGGAAGGAAGGAAGGAAGGAAGGAAGGAAGGAAGGAAGGAAGGAAGGAAGTCAAATAGGTGGAGGGAGAAGTGGAAAGAAAGCAACTTTGACTTCAAATGCATTCTCCAAGCCACTGGCTGGCTTGGCTTGGCGAAGTAATTTAAAGCAACAAATGCCTTCTCCAAGCTGGCCGATGGGGCGGTGGGGGCTTCCAGAGCCACACAACATGTGTGAAAGACCCACATGTGGCTCCTGAGCCACAGTATGGCCACCCTTGCTCTAGGCTGATTCTGCAATGAGCAGGGGATTGGACTACGTGGCCTGTATGGTCCCTTCCAACTCCGTGGTTCTTCGATTCTGATGGATGGAGAAAGATGTCCAGATTGGCCTTGCAAGTACTGCACCGAGCTGGCTGTCCCAAAAGCTTCTGACTTCTTAAAAAAAGGGTAATCACAGGCCATCTAAGAAAGACAAGAACAATTTGCAGGGAGTCTCTATGCTAGGGACCTGCTTCTCCCCAAGTCAGCAGAAAGTGAAAACAGGGATGTATACAAACACCAGAAGAACTGAATCCTCTCAAACCCTTTCCCACTCTCCTAAAAGCTGGTTTTAATCTGTACAAGAAACATTTGCATGCCCCACAAAGAGTCCCCTTTCCCTTATCTGGGAGAACCAGGTTTGATTCCCCACTCCTCCACTTGCACCGGCTGGAATGGCCTTGGGTCAGCCATAGCTACTGCAGGAGTTGTCCTTGAAAGGGCAGCTGCTGTGAGAGCCCTCTACAGCCCCACCCACCTCACAGGGTGTCTGTTGTGGGGGGAGAAGATAAAAGAGATTGTGAGCTGCTCTGAGCCTCTGTCCTTGAAAGGGCAGCTGCTGTGAGAACCCTCTCAGCCCCACCCACCTCACAGGGTGTCTGTTGTTGGGGAGGAAAATAAAGGAGATTGTGACCGCTCTGAGATTCGGAGTGGAGGGCAGGATATAAATCCAATATCTTCTTCCCTGATTCACACCTGCGGGATTTTGTAGGTGCTCAAGAGGATTGAAATGTCAATGGAGATGTCAGACTCAGATCCTTCAAGAACAGCGAACAGATTGTTCCATCTTCCACATTTGTAGTTTGGAATGGCCTCCTGGGCAGATGGAAGCAGGCCCACTAAAGCATTATATGTCAACCTGGAATGGAAAATGTTCTCATAGACGGTGTAGCCGAGTGTGGTATTATTGGGTAACAGCCTGGGGTTCTGGTTGATCTCCTGAATGGCCAATGAGAAGGACAAGAGGTGCCATTTCATCTCTACTTCCCTGCAATAAAAGATACATTCCACATTGTCCAAAGGTGGCAGGAATTTTTCTTTTTCTTGGAGGCAATAACTTAATGTAATAAATTCCATATGCTGCATACTAGAATGTTATATGATTAACAATTACTGCAACATGGTTTTAATTTTAATAAATGGTTTTAATTTTGGAACAGGTTTCTCTCTCTCTCTCTTAATTTATAGGGCTCTTGCCAGTCATTCCTCACACCCGTACTAAACACAGTGGGAATGGTAGTCCTAGAAAAGTCTCTACACTCCAAAAATTACCAAACACATAAGAACATAAGAGAAGCCATGTTGGATCAGGCCAATGGCCCATCCAGTCCAACACTCTGTGTCACACAGTGGCCAAGATATATATAACACTTTCTTCTCCAGTTTCATGGCACTTTATAAGAGGCATTATTCCGGAATACTTGACAAAAAAAAAACCCCACTTAGCAGTATTTACTTAATACATGCAGGAGTCAGGGGGAAACCAGGACACTGACATTTGAAAATAGAAAGAGATAAGGTGCACTCACACGCACTAAATAATGCACTTTCAATCCACTTTCCAGCTGGAATGTGAAATGGCACTTTCAAACAGTTCCAAAAGCGGATTGAAACTGCACCCATATATGCCTTAAAAGTTTAATAAAGAAGAAGACTGCAATTTATACCTCGCCCTTCTCTCTGAATCAGAGAATCAGAGCAGCTTACAATCTCCTATATCCTCTCCCCCCACAACAGACACTCTGTGAGGTAGGTGGGGTTGAGAGAGCTCTCACAGCAGCTGCCCTTTCAAGGACAACCTCTGCCAGAGCTATGGCTGACCCAAGGCAATTCCAGCCGGTGCAAGTGGAGGAGTGGAGAAGCAAACCCGGTTCTTCCAGATAAGAGTCCGCACACTTAACCACTACACCAAACTGGCTCTCACACCAAAGACTGGCTTACTGTGGCTGTTTGAAAAAGGGGGGCTCCGTGAAGGTTCGCAAGGGTTGTTTAATGGTTACTGTAGTGGCAAGTCCGGCGATGAGGTGGTCTCCCGGTCGGAAGGAATTGACTGGTTCTATTTCATCCATTGTCAGCTTCAATGGGCATTTGGCACTCCCAACCTTGCAGGCTGGAAGAGGCAGTAGTAGCAGAAGCAGTAGGATCATTCTAGGGCTTCACGGACCTTTCCCCTCCCTAGAATCTGCTCTCAAAGGCTGAAAACAGAAGTCAGAGGATCTGCTAGCAAGATCAAGGCTGCAGTCATTTCGACACTATCACAGCAGCTTAATAGAATCCATAGAGGATGACCTCGATTCACACCGTCCCAGTAATGGCCCTTACATCTCATTTCCTGGGCTCACTGGAGCAAAAAGCTTTTACGCCGCAAAGTTTTCAACCTGTTGTGAAGTGTTACATCATCTTGCTTTGGTTCTGATGTCTACCTAATTTGTTTGCAATCTGAACTTCAGAGGGATCCCTTGAGCTTTGACAAGACGGTGAATAAATCACCAGCATTTTCATAATTATTAGGGAAAGAATCTGCTACGTCCCGGACTCTCTTTGGGATTGCCCGCAGGTGCAGAGACGGAGACAACATGTTTGTGAGAACTCACCGATGTGGCTTCATCGTGTGACTTGGGTCACAGATGGGGCAGGTGATTTTGGCCTAACTTTCAATGAAGAATGACATGATCTTGCTGACATGTGAAATGAGTGCAATGGTGCGATAGTTTGAACATTCTTTGGCATTACTCTTCTTTGGGATTGGAATATAAACTGATCTTTTCCAGTCCTGTGGCTACCGTTGTGTTTTCCAAATTTGTTGACATAATGTGTGCATCACTTTAACAGCATCATCTTTTAGGACTTTGAATAGCTCAACTGGGATACTGTCATCTTCATGCTTTGTTGTTTGTAATGCTTTCTAAGGCGCATTTGACTTCACACTCCAGGATGTCTGGCTCAAGGTCAGCAATTTCACTGTCATGGTTGTCCAGGACATTGAGAACCTTCTTCTATAATTCTTCTGTGTATTCTTGCCACCTCTTCCTGATCTCTTCTGCTTCTGTTAGGTCCCTACCACCTTTATCATGGCCATCTTTGCATGAAACGTTCCCTCGATTTCTCCAATTTTCTTGAAGAGATCTCTTGTCCTTCCTATTCTATTATTTTCCTCTATTGCTTTGTATTGTTCCTTCAGGAAGACCTCCTTATCTCTCCTTGCTGTTCTCTGGAAATCTGCATTTCAGTTGGGTGAATTTTTCCTTTTCACCTTTGCCTTTCGCTTTCCTTCTTTCCTCAGCTATTTGTAAAGCCTTATCAGACAGCCACTTTGCTTTCTTGCATGTCTTTTTCTTTGGGATGGTACTGATTGCTGCCTTTGGGATGGTGCCAACTGCTGCCACGAACCTCTGTCCATAGTTCTTCAGGCACTTTGTCTATCAACCTATTCTTCACCTCCACTGTTTATTCATAAGGGATGTGATCAAGGTCAAACCTGAATGGCCTAATGGCTTCCCCAGTTTTCTTCAGTTTAAGCCTGAATTTTGCAATGAGTAGCTCATGATCTGAGCTGCAGTCAGCTCCAGGTCTTGTTTTTGCTGACTGTAAGGAGCTTCTCCATCTTTGACTGCAGAATATATAATCAATCTGATTTCTATGTTGCCCATCAGGTGATGTCCATGTGTAGAGTCACCTTTTAGGTTGTTGGAAGAGGGTGTTCGCTATGACCAGTTTGTTCTCTTGACAAAACTCTACTAGCCTTTGCCCGGCTTCATTTTGTTCTCCAAGGCCAAACTTGACAGTTGTTCTGGTTACCTTTTGACTTCCTACTTTGGCATTCCAGTCCCCTATGATGAGGAGGACATCTTTTTTTTGGTGTTAATTCTAGAAGGTGCTGTAGATCTTCACAGAACTGGTCCACATCAGCCTCTTCTGCATCAGTGGTTGGGGAAACCACTTGGATTACTGTGATATTGAATGGTTTGCCTTGGATACGGACCGAGGTCATTCTGTCATTTTTGAGACTGTATCCCATTACTGCCTTCTTCACTCTCTTGTTAACTGTAAAGGCCACACCATTTCTTCTACGGGACTCTTGGCCACAATAATAGATGTAGTGTTGCTCTGAGTTAAATTCACCCATTCCCGTCCATTTTAGTTCACTGATTCCCAAGATGTTGATGTTCAGTCTTGCCATCTCTTGTTTGACTACATCCAGCTTACCTTGATTCATAGATCTTACAGTCCATGTTCCAATGCAGTATTGTTCTTTACAACATTGGACTGTTCTTTCACCATCAGACACATCCACAGCTGAGCGTCCTTTCAGCTTTGGCCCAACCGCTTCACTCTTTCTGTGGTTACTTGGACTTGCCCTCCGCTCTTCCCCAGTAGCATATTGGGCACCTTCTGACCTGAAGGGCTCGTCTTTCAGCGCCATATCTTTTAGCCTTTTGTTACTGTCCATGTGGTTTTCTTGGCAAAGATATTTATTTATTTATTTATTTATTTATTTATTTCGATTTATATCCCGCCCTACCCCACCGAAGCGGGCTCAGGGTGGCTCACAACATAAAAATTCTAACAATAAAATTAAGAATTAAAATACATTAATAATTTACGCAATAAAATAAATGCAATTCATCAGTGTGCTATCCCACAGTCTTCCTTAAAATATTCAGATGCCGGTCAGTTGTATGCCAACCGGAAGAGGACTGTCTTACAGGCCCTGCGGAACTGCCCAAGGTTCCGCAGGGCCCTCACCTCTTCCGGCAGCTGGTTCCACCAGCAAGGGGCTGTGATCGAAAAAACCCTGTCCCTAGTTGACTTCAGACGGGCCTCCTTTGGCCCGGGGATTGTAAGGAGATTTTGAGAACCCGATCTCAGTACTCTCTGGGGAACATATGGGGAGAGACGGTCCCTAAGGTAGGCAGGTCCTAGGCCATATAGGGCTTTAAAGGTAATAACCAGCACCTTGTACCGAACTCGGTATATTATTGGCAGCCAGTGCAGTCCCCGAAGCCCTGAATGTGCTCCCATCTAGGATACTGGAGTGGTTTGCCATTTCCTTCTCCAGTGGATCACATTTTGTCTGGGTTCTCAGCTGTGGGTGGTCCTGCATGGCGCAGCCCACAGCCTCATTGAGCCACGCAAGCCCTCTCGCCACGGCAAGGCAGCAATCCATGAGAGGGTAATATAAAGTAGTATAAACAGTATATTACATTATTATACTGGAAGACTTCAAGTACCCTCACATTGACTGGGTAAACATGTGCTTGAGTTATGCTACAGAAGCAAGGTTCTTAGACATCATAAATGACTGCAGGTCACAGAGCTAACACTGGAACAGAGAGCTGACACTGGAACAGCTGGTCACAGAGCTAACCAGAGTGGTAGTGATTCCCAACGCCATGCTGGGAATTATTAGGGAGGGAATGGAAAACAAATCAGCCAGTATCATAATGCCCCTGTATAAATCGATGGTGCGGTCTCATTTGGAGTACTGTGTGCAGTTCTGGTCGCCGCACCTCAAAAAAGGTATTATAGCATTGGAGAAAGTCCAAAAAAGCAACTAGAATGATTAAAGGGCTGGAACACTTTCCCTAGGAAGAAAGGTTGAAACGCTTGGGACTCTTTAGCTTGGAGAAACGTCGACTGCGGGGTGACATGATAGAGGTTTACAAGATAATGCATGGGATGGAGAAAGTAGAGAAAGAAGTACTTTTCTCCCTTTCTCACAAGACAAGAACTCGTGGGCATTCGATGAAATTGCTGAGCAGACAGGTTAAAACAGATAAAAGGAAGTACTTCTTCACCCAAAGGGTGATTAACATGTGGAATTCACTGCCACAGGAGGTAGTGGCGGCCACAAGCATAGCCACCTTCAACAGGGGTTTAGATAAAAATATGGAGCAGAGGTCCATCAGTGGCTATTAGCCACAGTGTGTGTGTATATATATAAATCTCTGAGCTTTTATATCCCAGACAGAAGTATAGCAGAGGTACGGCAGAGAAGGAACTTGGGATGAGGTACAATGCACATTGTAATCTGCTTTGATGAGAGCAGAGAAGAAATGCTTAGGGGCATCAAATTAGCAACTGTCATAGGATAAGAATCCTAAATCCATATTTAGCCCCAGGGGTCCATTGTTCTAAACTTGTGAATGCACTTCAGTTCAGCCATCTTGCACTGAAATCTCCCCTTGAAGCTTCTCTCTTGGAGGACTTCCACTCTTAGGTCAGCAATGGAATGACCAAGAAGATTAAAATGTTCCCCTGAGCTTTTTGAGGTCTGTGTGTCTCTTATGTTGGATTTATGTCTAGGGACTGAGCTATTTATCCAGTGTAGAGAGTGGAAGGGCACTGTAGTCCTTCAATGGCATACATAACACTGGTAGATGAACAAGTGAATAAACCTGACATAATCTGGCTGGTGTTGTTAGTCTTGTGATTGTGTTGTCAGTCTGGGGACACAGTTGACATCTTGATTTGCTACAGGTCCTGGTCTCAGATTCTTTGTCCATTTTAGGAGGTATGTTGTGGTGGGTTGTTGAAGGTTAGGAGGCTGTGCGTTGTTGTGGGTTTAAAGTTGTTTAAAGCTAGAAGGCTCATTGGGAAGAAAAGGTTTTCTTCCTCATTCCTGTGAGAGCTGAGTATCCTTGAATAGCATAGGTTCTAGGCCATTAATGATGCGTTGAACTAATTTGAGTGGAGAGGGGTATGTGACGACTAGCGTTGTTCTATTCTTGTTTTGTTTGGGCCTATCTTGTAGCAGGTTATCCCTTGGTATCATTTTGGCTTTGTTGACCTGTTGTTCATCAAGTTGGTACCTGAATTCCAAAAAAACATCTATTGTAGATCCTGCAGGTGAGCATCTCTGTTTAAAGGACACGTAACTAGTGCAGAGCTTGGCTCTAGGCCATGGATCATTTGGTGTGTAGTATATTGAGAGAAGTGTAGATATGTTGACAATCTTTAGGTTTTGGGCTTAAGATGGTTTTTATGTTTCCGTTGTGTATTTGTACAATGGGGTCTAGAAAATGTGGACTATTGCACCCTTCTTAAATCTTCGTTCGCGAAGCCAAGCTGAGAGAGAGAAAAGCACCCAATGAGAACAAAGAGAATACTGAGAAAAGGAGACGTGAAAAACAGCAGTTGAAAAATGACAGTTGGGGAGTTAGTAGCAGAGAGAAGCTAACAGCTTGAGGGCTGAGGTGAAAAGGGCTTTTCTGTCTGGGAGGAACTGTGTAGAAGAGCTGCTTGGAACAGACTGAAAATTGTAAATCCATAGATATAGGACTTCTGTTCGAAAGTTCAGTGAAAGTGAAATATTGTTTTTTAAACTTTACTTTCCTCAATGATTCTGTTCTTATACATAAAAGCTGTCTTGTTTGATTAACCCTGTGGGCTGCATGTCTACAGGGAAGAAGTGTATGCATGTTCACACACACACAATTTAACAGGGGTGGCTATGGCTCTTTTATACATATTGTGTGGCTCTCAAAGCCCCCCCTGGCTGGCTTGGAGAAGGTACGTCTCTTTAAATCACTTCTCCATGCCAAGCCAGCCAGCAGCTTGGAGAATGCATTTAAAATTAAAGTTGCTTTATTTCCACTTCTCCCTCCGCCATCTGTCTGTCTGCCTGTATACCCTGTAACCAATACTCCCTCAAAGCTGTGGAGTCTTGTGAGCAAAAATTCTGTGTGAACTACCAGGATTAAAGTTGTGAACGACTGCATAAATTTGGTTGCTCTGGGACCATTTTTCCTGGGCCAAAACAAAAATGTGTGAGCTGGAGGCTAAAAAATTGTGAGCTAGCTCACACCAACTCAGCTTAGAGGGAACGTGGCCTGTAATCTAAAGAGGGGTTGTAGGTACTCTGTGGCTGCAGTCACACACACGAAATAATGTACTTCCAAGGCACTTTCCAACTGAATTTTGTAGTGTGAAATGGCAAAATCCACTTTCAAACCGTTTTTGAAGTGGACAGAAACTGCATTATTTAGTGTGTGTGACAACACTCTGTGAGTGGACAAGGGGCATCTCAGTACTTCTTGTGTGGAGTCATAGTCAGGTTGGTGTGGGAGTAGCTGAAGGCCTCATGAATTGTCCCCAGTGCTTTTTTTCTCACATATCCAAGATGAAAATATCATCAATAAATCTCAGCTATAAGAGAGGTGTTAACAGATGGGTGCTCAGAAAGCACTGCTGCAGGACAGCCACTAAAATGTTGCTATATTGTGGTGCCATGCAAGTGTACACGGCTGTGCCATTCCTCTGAAGGAATAAATTACCTTGAAATCTGAAGTAGCTGCAGATGAGGACCAACTGACACGGCTTGGTAGCAAAAGTGTAGTGTCTTTAGAGCTAACTATTCAGAGATGGTATTTTTAATAGCTCATAGTCCATCTTCGTGGAGGATGAAGGTATATATATGTAACCCAGGCACTGGAACTAAGGGCAAATTCAAGGCTTAAGGCCTCCTTCTTAAATCCCCCTTTCCACTCACACATCTTGGTTTAAGCAAAGTAACTATTTATTACAACAGGGAAAATACAGTTTTGCACACAGGGTATGGTGCTCCCCACCCTCAAAACTACTTTCCCTTCCCAAACCAGAGAGGTTGAAGTTCATGTCTCGTGTCCATGTAGATCTATATTATCACAAATATAGAGAGAGGCAGTTTGGTGTACTGGTTAAGAGCAGAGGACTCTAATCTGGAGAACTGGGTTTGATTTCCCACTTCTCCACATGCAGCTGCTGGGTGACCTTGAGTCAGTCATAGTTCTGTCAGGCCCAGCTACCTCACAGGTTGTCTGTTGTAGGGAGAAGGAAGGAAAGGAGATCGTAAGCCACTCTTGAGACTCCGAGTGAAGGGCAGGGCGAAAATCCAATCTCCTCCTCTTCCTCCTTCTTCATGTGTAGGTAATTCTCCATAATCCTTTTTAGTTCTTTTCGATACTCCTGACTGATGGTCTGAGGATAGCTGTAGAAAGTCAGAATGAAGATCCCTGAGTCCTTCTGACTGGGATATAAGGACTCCCCAATTCAACTCGTATCTACAAAAGGAGGTTGGAGTCTTGAAAGCTTTATATCTTGAAAATCTTGTTGGTCTTTATGATGCTACTGGATTCAATCTAGTTGCTTTGACTGTGAATGCCCTGGGCTGTCATTATCACAAATCACTCTTCCCTTCACATACATACATATCTATGTATATGCAGGGCTTTTTTTTGTAGTAGCAGGAACTCCTTTGCATATTAGGCCACATCCCTGTTATGTAGCCAATCCTTCAAAAGCTTATAGGGCTTGTCTTACAGGGCTTACTGTAAGCTCTTGGAGGATTGGCTACATCAAGGATGTGTGGCCTAATATGAAAAGGAGTTCCTGCTACAAAAAAGCCCTGTGTATGTATGTATACACACATATGTATGTATACACACATACATATACACAGGGCTTTTTTGTAGCAGGAACTCCGTATGCCTCGTGGGGCAGAGTGGTAAAGCTACAGTACTGAGTTTGATCCCGGTGGAAGCTAGGTTCAGGTAGCTGGCTCAAGGTTGACTCAGCCTTCCATCGTTCTGAGGTTGGTAAAATGAGTACCCAGCTTGCTGGCGGGAAAGTGTAGATGACTGGGGAAGGCAATTGCAAACCGCCTTGTAAAAAGTCTGCCATGAAAACATCGTGATGCGATGTCACCCCAGAGTCAGAGATGACTGGTGCTTGCACAGGGGACTACCTTTACCTTTTTTATTTTATATACACACACACACAAATACATAAAAAGATATTTATAACGTATCAATATTTTTCCTATCTTATCCATTTCATCTACTATGGAATAAGATATTTCTCTCACTAAGTTCAAAGTTCAAATTTTTTTATTACAGTCAACAACCAGCTCACTCAATCAATTCACATAAAGCATCAGAATACGAGACATAAACAGAATATAATTAATGTCATTAGGGCCATTATAAAGTTTTCATGCTACCATTTGTTATATTTTTTAAATAAATAGTCACAACTAGAACCTATACAATTTTATGTTAAATCTATAATATCTATCATGCAGTATTATTTCATTTCATTTTATTCGATTTCTATCCCGCCCTCCCCACCGAGGCGGCTATTATTATTATATATTATTGTATACTGAGCTACCAAGCTATAAATTCAATTACGGAGAGCTTTAATCAGTTATATTTTAGTATTTTACCACAAAAAGTTTGACTACAAGGATGTTAGAATTATCTTTAAAAATTTTCCAGTTGTTTTCAAATTTACCTTTTAATTTTTGGTTAATAGAATTTGCCATTTTTGCCATAACTGCATATTCTTGCATCTCATCGATCCAGTTCTCCAGAGTTGGGCAACGTACAGTTATCCACTTAGCTGCAAGTATTACTCTTGCTGCGGTTAACATATATCTGAGCAGTCCATGCATTGTTTTTTCCACACTCACCAGTGCAATCCCTAATAGCATTATCTCTGGTGCATTTAAAGATTTTTTATTTTATTTTCTGCATGTATTTCTGTCCAGTATTTTTTGTTGCTCTTTGCAGGACTACCACACATGGTAAAAGGTACCATATGTCTAATTACACTTCCAGCATAGTCCTTTGTAGTTTTTGTCCATCTTCTCAATGTCTTTGAGCATCATGTACCACTGAAAGGGAGGTTTATCTTTAAGTGCTTGGCTTGCTGTGAATTTTATGTCCTTTGTCAAGAGTGCCTCTTGCCATTATTTTATTTGGAATGCAATGTATGACTTTATGACTTCATGTAACTTCTGGGCCCTGCTTTGCCTGCTTGGTTATTATCACTCTCTTTAGGTCTACTTCGTTATGTCTATACCTTACAAAGTAGCCACTTCAACCCTGAGAACAGGAACGTTTTTTCTCCAAGCTGCCTGGTGTTATGTCTCCTGGAGATTGTTCAATTTCATTTCTGCATTGCTCAGGGGGCTTGGAATGTTGGTGGGGGGGTTGGTTAGACCTGTTATTGGTAGATTCGGGTGCTTTGCATGTTGAATGTATAATAGATGGACCCCAACCTATACCTGAGGGGGCTGAGGCTTAAAGTCCCAGTTTCAGCAAGAGCCATCTTGCATCTGTTTCAATAAACTACCTTTATTCATCAAATCAAGTAGTGCTCATTGAGGAAAACTGTGCAGAACTTGACACTGTCCATAGTTTTTCCCATTGTTGAAATGGAATCTCTTTTCCAACGTTTTGCGACCATATAACCATACATGTCTTGACTTGTCTTGCTGCTGAATAAAATTGTAGCAGGAGCTTGTAAATGTGTCCTAACCTTGGCTATTTTGTTCAATATTATTGTTTCAAATTCAGTCAGGTTTCTTAGTGTGTTTCCTTCCTGATGTTTAAATTCTTTTTTCCACAATCTGAGCAATTAAAAGTTTCTCATCTTGACGATGGCCACTTTGACTAAGTCTCTTTCAACTTCAGAGCATTCAAAAAGTTTCTCCCCTATGTGGGTTGCTGAAGATGGCCACTGTTTCTGAATGTCTTTCCACTCCTCTGAGCATTCAAAAGGTTTCTCTCCTGTGTGCATTCTCTGATGCCGTTGAACACTGCCATTCTCAGTGAATTTCTTTCCACACTCAAAGCATTCAAAAAGTTTCTTCCCTGTGTGGGTTCTTTGATGCCGCTGAAGATGGCCACTGTCAGTAAATGTCTTTCCACACTCTGAGCATTCAAAAGGTTTCTCCCCTATGTGGGTTTTCTGATGTACTTGAAGATGGCCACTTTGACTATGTCTCTTTCCACTTCAAAGCATTCAAAAAGTTTCTCCCCTGTGTGGGTTCTCTGATGTCACTGAAGATGGCCACTGTTTCTGAATGTCTTTCCACTCCTCTGAGCATTCAGAAGGTTTCTCTCCTGTGTGCATTCTCTGATGTCGTTGAACACTGCCACTCTCAGTGAATTTCTTTCCACACTCTGAGCATTCAAAAAGTTTCTTCCCTGTGTGGGTTCTTTGATGCCGCTGAAGATGGCCACTCTCAGTAAATGTCTTTCCACACTCTGAGCAGTCAAAAGGTTTCTCCCCTGTGTGGGTTCTCTGATGCACTTGAAGATGGCCACTTTGACTAAATCTCTTTCCACACTCAGAGCATTCAAAAGGTTTCTCCCCTGTGTGGGTTCTCTGATGCCGCTGAAGACTGCCACTCTTAGTGAATTTCTTTCCACACTCTAAACATTCAAAAGGTTTCTCCCCTGTGTGGGTTCTTTGATGGTATTGAAGACTGCCAATCTCAGTGAATCTCTTTCCACACTCTGAGCAGTAAAAAGGTTTCTCCCCTGTGTGGGCTCTCTGATGCCACTGCAGACTGCCACTCCCACTGAATCTCTTTCCACATTCTGAGCACTCAAAAGGTTTCTCCCCTGTGTGGATTCTTTGATGCACTTGAAGATGGCTGCTCTGACTAAATCTCTTCCCACATTTGGAGCATTCAAAAGGTTTCTCCCCTGTGTGAGTTCTTTGATGACGCTGAAGATGCCCACTCTCAGTGAATTTTTTTCCACACTCTGCACATTCAAAAGGTTTCTCCCCTGTGTGGGTTCTTTGATGCACTTGAAGATGGCCACTTTGACTAAATCTCTTTCCACACTCAGAGCATTCAAAAAGTTTCTCCCCTGTGTGGATTCTCTGATGCCGCTGAAGACTGCCACTGTCAGTGAATTTCTTTCCACATTCTGAGCATTCAAATGGTTTCTCCCCCGTATGGATTCTCTGATGAAGCTGAAGATGGCCACTCAATATGAATCTCTTTCCACACTCTGAACATTCAAAACGTTTCTCTCCTGTGTGAGTTCTCTGATAAACTTGAAGATTGCCACTCTTACTGAATCTCTTTCCACTCTCTGAACATTCAAAATATTTCTCCTCTGTGTGTGTTCTTTGATGCACTTGAAGATGGCTGCTCTGACTAAATCTTTTCCCACATTTGGAGCATTCAAAAGGCTTCTCCCCTGTGTGGGTTCTTTGATGCCGCTGAAGACTGCTACTAACAGTGAATTTCTTTCCACACTCTGAGCATGCAAAAGGTTTCTCCCCTGTGTGGGTTCTTTGATGGTACTGAAGACTGCTACTCTCAGTGAATCTCTTTCCACACTCTGAGCAGTAGAAAGGTTTCTCCCCTGTGTGGGTTCTTTGATGCCGCTGAAGACTGCCACTCTCAGTGAATCTCTTTCCACACTCTGAGCAGTAGAAAGGTTTCTCCCCTGTGTGGGTTCTCTGGTGCTGTTGAAGGTGGCCACTGTTACTGAATGCCTTTCCACATTCTGAGCATTCAAAAGGTTTCTCACCTGTGTGAGTTTTCTGATGCCGCTGAAGATGGCCAATGTTACTGAATGTCTTTCCACATTCAGAGCAATCAAAAGGTTTCTCCCCTGTATGGATTCTCTGATGCACTTGAAGATGGCCACTTTGACTAAATGTCTTTCCACACTCAGAGCATTCGAAAGGTTTCTCCCCTGTGTGTGTTCTCTGATGCCGCAGAAGACGGCTTCTGTTACAAAATGTCTTTCCACACTCTGAGCAGTCAAAAGGCTTCTCCTCTGCGTGGGTTCTTTGATGCCGCTGAAGACTGCAATTCCTACTGAATGGTTTTCCACACTCTGAACAATCAAAAGGTTTCTCCCCTGTGTGAGTTCTTTGATGTACTTGAAGATGGCCACTTTGACTAAATCTCCTTCCACACTCAGAGCATTCAAAAGGTTTCTCCCCTGTGTGAGTTCTTTGATGCAGTTGAAGATGGCTTCTCCGACTAAATCTCTTACCACACTCAGAGCATTCAAAAGGTTTCTCCCCTGTGTGGGTTATCTGATGGCGCTGAAGATGGCCATTGTAACTGAATGTCTTTCCACACTCTGAACAGTCATAAGGTTTTTCCCCTGTGTGGGTTCTTTGATGCACCTGAAGATGGCTGCTTTGATTAAATCTCTTTCCACATTTGGAGCATTTGAAAGGTTTTTCCCCTGTGTGCGTTCTTTGATGCACTTGAAGACTGCCACTGCTACTGAAGGCCTTTCCACACTCTGAGCATTCAAACCATTTCCCCCCTATGTGGGTTCTTGGAAAATGGCCACTCTCACTGAATCTCTTTCTACACTCTGCCTGGGTTTTCTGGTGCCACTGAAGATCCCTACTGCTACTGAATCTCTTTCTGCACCCTGAGCATGCAAAAGGTTTTGCACCTCCGTGTGTTTTTTGGTGCATAAGGAGTTCTGATCTATTTCTGAAGTAGTTTCCGCACTGAATAGATTTGCTTGCTTTCATTATCCTGTGCTTTGGAAAATGCACATTGTGCTGTCTTCCATTGTGTTTCTCAACCATAGCACTGCTTTTTTTTATCTTAAATCGCCCTTGATTACCAATATTTTCTTCCAAGTCTTCTTTTTTAATTCCATCTGGCATTTCCTCATTAAATTCCTCATACTCCTCATTTCCCTCATCGTCATCTGCTGGAATAAATAGAAAGATCCCATTAGCGCCTGGGAGGGCTGGTGAGATCCACAGGCATTTATGTGACTGCAGTAGGAAAGGATTGATGGCCAATCAACCTTGTCCAGTTTTGCTGATTTTAACTGCCCCTCCCACCTTCCCTCCGAATATCTAGTATTTAAGGATACCTCACCCTAGAAGGAGTTTCTGAACCTCCAGATTTCAGGCTCCCAAAAGGCCTCTCTCCCTCCCTCCCTCCCTTCTTACCAAGTGGGCTGTATGATTGTACCCAGGCCTCATATTGGGCAGGAGCTCACAGGAGTGGAGTTCCAGAACCTCTACATTTTATGATGCTCTTTCTTTCTTACTCCTCACCTCCCGCCAAATACTTGCTTCTGGGCTCCATTGTTCAAACCCCCTGTGAGAATTTTCAGAACTCTAAGATGTGACAAACTTTCTAATACCGCCCCCTCCCAAAAAAAGGGAAAATAACCAAAACATATAAAGCAGACAGATGAAAACCTTCATCATTCCAGTGTGGCCACTTAGGAGAAAGCAATGTTAAAAGTATGATGGGAGTAAGGTTTTATTATGACAATTATAATTCAAGAAGCATTTTAAGGCAGATGATGAGCTGATATAATTTGGGACACCTTCTGAAGATGTCAGATGTGTGTGGCATATGCAAATGAGTAATGCAAATGAGTTGTGCTAATGAGCTCCAAGCACCTTTTTTCTACAAAATGATCCGATTGTATCAAACCAAACATTACTGAGAACCAAATAAGAAATCCTCCATGCCTATTCCTGGCCTGTTCCTTCGACGTATCCTGAAGGGTACTCACTCTCAGCCAGCTCATTTCGGAAGGAAATATGCTCTTGGGATCCTCTTGAAGAACTCCCCAGCCTTTCTTTGGATGTGAGGTCGTTCTTTGTCTCCACCAAAGCCTTTCTTGTGCTTCTGGTTCCTTTTGCAGAGAGAAAGAAAAAACATCAGTCTTATATGGGGAAGGAAAGAAATTCAAGGGTAAAAATTCTTCTGGAGGGATGGAACCATGCTCAAGATCAAAGCCCACAATCTCAACTAGTCTAAAAGGAAGGGGGTCAAGGGTCCTTGCCGTTTTGCTATTTCTCTATGTTGGATTAATTAAGGATGGGGGAGGGTGCGCCATGCCTGCTTTGTCACACTCATAAGCTTTGCCCTTCGCTTTGTAACACGCATAAGCAGGGGTGGAATTCTAGCAAGAGCTTCTTTGCACATTAGGCCACACACCCCTGAAGTAGCCAATCCTCCAAGAGCTTACAAAAAAGAGCCTTGTAAGCTCTTGGAGGATTGGCTACATCAGGGGTGTGTGGCCTAATAGGCAAAGTAGCTCCTGCAAGAATTCTAGAAGATGAAGAAGAAGAAGATATTGGATTTATATCCCGCCCTCCACTCCGAAGAGTCTCAGAGCGGCTCACAATCTCCTCTACCTTCCTCCCCCACAACAGACACCCTGTGAGGTGGGTGGGGCTGGAGAGGGCTCTCACAGCAGCTGCCCTTTCAAGGACAACCTCTGCCATAGCTATGGCTGACCCAAGGCCATTCCAGCAGGTGCAAGTGGAGGAGTGGGGAATCAAACCCGGTTCTCCCAGATAAGAGTCCGCACACTTAACCACTACACCAAACCAGCTACCCCTGCTCATAAGCATTCATTTATACCCTGCAAAAGGGAGTGAATCTTGGATTTCCAAGGCCATTTTATCTCCTTGCAGACAGCTCAGCTGCCAGCTGTCTGGTGTGAAAAAGGTGTTGGTGGGAAATGGTTTGTATTGCTATGCACAGGCTTTTTGCACTGTAATTTTGATGGGCTGCATAGGAGAGCGGTCACCCCACAGGTGAGCCAGTTCTGACACAGTTGTGTATTGCTACTTTTCTGTCTACCAATAAAACTATATTTCTGGTCACACCGGAAGCCTTCTTTAATTGAGGATAGTCCCAGAGCTGACACTGTGAGTTATAGTATCCTGGTTCCATCGAGGGTTAACAAGATTACTAAGTGGCCTGGTCCAACATGCGGGTGTTCACAATTTGAGTCTCCCTGCAGTGAATATTGTTATTTTTTTCAAAGCCAGATTCGGTTAATGGTGAGAACCTGTATCCAGTTGTGTAACCAGGAGGGAAGGGGGATTAGGAGGTTGCTGACAAGTACAACCCACTGAACTGGGTGCTGCTCAGGTACAAAGAGTACTGATCCAGGGAGACCCGGGCTTCAGTATTTTACAGGATCGATTCCAGATCAGAGGCAGATGTTGGTAATCCCATCCAGGGGGAAGGGTGTGTTGTAAAGGCTAGAGAAACAAGGATCTGGCCACTTCCAGAGTCCTTCTAAGGGTCTCATCCCCACCTTGACCTTCTCTGGGATGGTCACAACACTGGCCTCAGCTGCCCCTGGGCAAGTACACACACATGAACAACACAAGAAACTGCCTTCTACTTGGTCCACTGGAGCCAGTATCATCTACTCAGTTTGGCAGCAGCTCTCCAAGGTCTAAGGCCGGGGTGTCGAACTCATTTGTTATGAGGACCAGATCTTGACCTTGTCAGGCTGGGCCATAGTACCATAAAATGTAATGCCAGGTAGAAGAGATATAAACTTTATGAAGGACACAGGGGAGTGATGGTGGCTCAGTGGTAGAGCATCTGCTTGGTAAGCAGAAGGTCCCAGGTTCAATCCCCGGCATCTCCAAAAAAGGGTCCAGGCAAATAGGTGTGAAAAACCTCAGCTTGAGACCCTGGAGAGCCGCTGCCAGTCTGAGAAGACAATACTGACTTTGATGGACCAAAGGTCTGATTCAGTAGAAGGCAGCTTCATATGTTCATATGTTCACAGGCAAACACACACACACAGAGCCTAATCCACCTCACTGGTAAATAGCAACAGGTTCCGATGTACAGTAAGTGAATAATTAAGTCAAAAATCACTGGAATAACAATAACACTTTTACACAAATAGTGTATAATAATAATAATAATAATAATAATAATAATAATAATACTTTTTATTTATATCCCGCCCTCCCCGCCGAAGCAGGCTCAGGGCAGCTCACAACATATTAGTTCAATACAATACAATAAAATCATATAATTCAATAAATACTACATTATAAAACCATCGTTTAAATCAAGATTCCAATTAAAATTAACATTTATGGTGCTAAATTTCAGGTTTTTAATAAAATTGATGGAGGAATACGACAGCAGCGAATCTATCATTAAATCAGCACTCAGCGAAGGCCATCTTAAAAAGAATGGTCTTGCAGGCCCTGCGGAATTGCTCAAGACTCCGCAGGGCCCGCACTTCGTCCGGAAGTTGATTCCACAGGTATGGAGCTGCGATAGAGAAGGCCCCTTCCCTTGTGTTCTTCAATTTGGCCTCTCTCGGCCCAGGGATGTTCAGCTGGTTCTTCCCCGCTGACCTCAGTGCTCTCTGGGGTTCGTATGGGGAGAGACGGTCCCTCAGGTAGGCAGGCTCTCAACCATATAAGGCTTTAAAGGTAACCATCAGCACTTTGTACCGAACCCGGTATGCAATCGGCAGCCAGAGCAGCCCGCGCAGTCCCAGCTGTCTGTGCTCCCACTTCGGGAGCCCTAACAATAGCCTAGCCGCTGCGTTCTGCACAAGCTGCAGCTTCCGGGTTCGGCACAAAGGCAGCCCCATGTAGAGGGCATTACAGTAATCCAGTCTTGAGGTGACAGTTGCATGATTACTGTTGCTAGGTCCTAGCGCTCAAGAGGGCCAACTGCCTCGCCCGTCTAAGATGAAAAAACGCGGACTTGGCATTGACAATGAAGGCTCCAGTAGAACCCCCAAGCTCTTGACCCGGTGTGCTGCTATCAGTGACACACCGTCAAAAACTGGGAGAGGAATTTCTCCTCCCAGAGCACCACAACCCAAGCGAAGGACCTCCCGTCTTCGTTGGATTCAGCTTCAACCCACTCAGCCTGAGCCAACCTGCCACAGCTTGCAGCTCCAGGTCCAGGTTTTTTGGGATGCAGTCAGGCTGGCCGTCCATTAGTAGATAGAGCTGGGTGTCATCCGCATATTGATGACACCCCAGCCCATACCTCCAGGCAATCTGGGCAAGGGGGCACATGTAGATGTTAAATAACATTGGAGAGACAACTGCTCCCTGCAGCACCCCCACAATCTAGCAAGTGCCTCTGGGACAGCTCTCCCCCAATTGCCACCCTTTGTCCCCGTCCATCAAGGAAGGAGGAAAGCCACTGTAAGGCCAACCCCCTGATCCCTGCGTTGGTGAGCCAATGGGTCAGTAACCAATGGTCGACCGTGTCGAACGCAGCTGACAGGTCTAACAACTTCAGCACCGCCACGCCGCCTCGATCCAGATGCCGCTGGAGATCATCCACCAAGGCGACCAGCACTGTCTCTGTCCCATGGCCTGGGCGGAAGCCAGACTGGTAAGGATCTAAGATGGAAGCGTCATCCAGAAAACCCTGCAACTGTAGCGCTACTGCCCTCTCGATAATTTTACCTAAAAATGGTAAATTTGAGACCGGTCGGTAATGTGCCAATTCGGCTGGGTCTGCTGTTCTCTTTTTCAAGAGAGGGAGGACCATAGACTCTTTCAGAGGTGTTGGAAATCGCCCCTCTGAGAGGGATCTATTTATGATGTCCCGTAAAGGACAAGTAAGCTCCCTCTGGCAAGATTTAATCAGCCAAGAGGGGCATGGGTCCAGATCACAAGTTGTTGGACGTACAGTAGAGAGAATTCCGTCAACTTCCCCCAGGCTAAGTGAGTCAAAGCAATCCAGAACTGAACCAGAAGACAGGCACGGAGCCTCAAGATCCTGTACTGTATCCAATGTGGCGGGAAAGACCTGGCAGAGCGACGTGATTTTATCTGCAAAAAATTTCGCAAAAACCTCACAGCCTATCTCTAATTCTCTCACATTTGGTCTGCCTTGAGGCAGCGTTGTAAGGTTCCTAATTATACTAAATAATTGTGCCGGGCGCGAATTTGCAGACGCAGTCCTTCTTTGCGGCTTTGACTGCCATCTCATAAGACCTCATGAACGTTCTGTAGGATGTTCTCGTCACTTCATCACGAGTATGCCGCCACTGCCTCTCTAGTCGTCTGAGCATATGCAACCTACATTTATCAAAATACATGCATAGCAATAGTCATCATTAGAAACTTGCTAATCACTCATGATACTTAATTCACAAATGCTCATAATGCATGATACAAAAACGTGACTGGAAAAAAAAGTTCTGTTCACACCCCCACACTGTTTGCTGTGTAAAGATAATAAGGTTCACTTCCTCAGAGGCAATTGCCTTCCTACTGTTCTCACTTACGTTCAGCAATTTGGGTGGAGTCCTCAAACTTCCAGCAAAGTTTGTCTCCGAGACAGTAAAGGACGGTTAGCCCGGGATTCCTCATGCTTTCAGTCCTTCGTCAGCCTTTTTCTCTCAATATTTTATCCTGAAGCCTCGGTACAACATTTAACAACTTGGATCAGTGCCGGAAACAGAAAGAGCAATTAACATGCGTTGATCCAAGTTGCTAAATGTTGTACTGAGGCTCCAAAATAAAATATCGAGAGAAAAAGGCTGACAAAGGACTGAAACCATGAGGAATCCTGGACTAACGGTCTGTTACTCTTGGAGGCAAGCTTTGCTGGAAATTCGAGGACTCCACCCAAGTTGCTAAATATAAGTGAGAACAGCAGGAAGACAATTGCCTCTGAGGAAATGAACCTTATTATCTGCTTGTATTTCAGTCCACAATACCTGATCCCCTCGTCTGATGAAGTGTGCTTAAGAGAGCACATGAAAGCTTGCGTTCTAAATAAAACTTGGTTGGTCTTAAAGGTGAACGACTCCTGCTTTGTTCAGCTGCTGCAGACCAACACGGCTGCCCGCTTGGATCTTATTATCTTTACACAGTAGACAGTGTGGGGGAGTGAACAGAACTTTTTTTCCAGTCGCGTTTTTGTATCATATATTATGAGCCTTTGTGAATTAAGTATCGTGAGAGGTTAACAAGTTATTAATGATGACTATTGCTATGAATGTATTTTGATAAATGTAGGTTGCATATACACTATTTGTGTAAAAGTGTTAATTGTTATTCCAGAGATTTTTAACTTAATAATCCACCTCACTGGCTTGTTGAGCCTCATCCAACAGAAGGAAGAGAGGCTTGCTTTGGCAGCTCTGCTGTGAGATTGAGAGGGCCTGGCAAAGCTAGCTCTCCTTCCCCCACCTCCTCCTCAAAGTAGGAGCTTTGCTCTGTAGCTTCTGTGCAGTTCAGCAAGCCTGGCAAAGCACGTTGTGATGCAGAAGGAAGCAAGAGAGGGAGAAAGAAGCAGGCGACAGTGAGTTCCTCCCAGGCCTGATAGGAGCCCTCTGGGGGCCTGATTCGGCCCCCTGGCCGCATGTATGACACCCCTAGTCCAAGGCATGTTCTTTCACATCAGCTCCTACCTGATCCTTTTCACTAGAGATTCTGCCAGAGTTTGAACCTGGGACCTTCTGCATGCCCAGCAGATGCTCTGCCAGTGAGCCACAGTCCCTTCTGAGGTAGCGGGACAGGCCTCAAAACAGTGTCTTGCTATTCAATATTTTGATTCGTGCCTCAACACAATGGCAGGGGTTTACACCTTGGGTAACTCTGAAAGATCCTTACCCAGGTGGGCACTTATTATCATATATGGTGGACCAGCAAGGTTGCTAAAACTCATGGATAAAGGTCCATGAGTTGATACAAAAAATAACAAAACTGCCAATACCATTTTAACCAGAATTATTTTTGTTAAACACGCTTTCAATTAAGAAGGATAAATCGACAAAATATATGATAATTCATATAGTAACAGCTGCAAGAATTATATTTGCGCAATATTGGAAGAGAAAAGAGACTCCGACTATAGATGATCTGATAGTAAAGATACTGGATATAGCAGAAGAAGAAGAAGAAGAAGAAGAAGAAGAAGAAGAAGAAGAAGAAGAAGAAGAAGAAGAAGAAGAAGAAGAAGAAGAAGAAGAAGAAGAAGAAGAAGAAGAAGAAGAAGATGATGAAGATATTGGATTTATATCCTGCCCTCCACTCCGAAGAGTCTCAGAGCGGCTCACAATCTCCTTTACCTTCCTCCCCCACAACAGACACCCTGTGAGGTGGGTGGGGCTGGAGAGGGCTCTCACAACAGCTGCCCTTTCAAGGACAACCCCTGCCAGAGCTATGGCTGACCCAAGGCCATGCTAGCAGGTGCAAGTGGAGGAGTGGGGAATCAAACCCGGTTCTCCCAGATAAGAGTCCACACACTTAACCACTACACCAAACCGGTGTTTGACATACATGCTCAACACTCGAACATGTAAAAAGAAAGTACAGGATTGGTCAAAGTTCTGTGAATGGTTATGTAAGTGTAAATGAGATGGAGAATGTAAATAATATGAAATTTATTTAATGAGAATGGCAGAAGGCTAAGATTGTAGGGCAGAGAAGAAAGGAAAAAGAAAATGAGAACAAATGCACATAAATGGATGACGGAGAGTGAAACCGCTTATCTCACCTTTGTTTTGTTATTTTGTTCCATGTATTTAAGTTTGTACTATAGTTTTGCGGTGCATGTAAATTTAAATAAAATAAAATTATTATGTATATTAAAAAAAAAAAGACCCTTACCCAGAAAGGCCACATTCCCATAGTTCTCCAGCATAACTTCCCTGTACAGATCTCTTTGTGCTGTATCCAGCAGGGCCCACTCTGCCTCCGTGAAAGAGACAAACACCTCCTCAAAGGAAAAGGGACACTGGAGGAAAAAGCAGATTCCCTCATCAGAGATCACCCCAGGCAGAGTTTGGATGCTGGAAGGGAGTTGACTGACAGGGCTTGGGATGGGTAAAGAGTGCAATGCTTGGTATGGGTAAAAGGAATGGTGCTCGAAGGATCTCTTGCCTAGACACCTTGTCGAAACTACAGGAGCAAAAGCCCTCCCTCCCCGCCCCCGGAGAAAGGAGGGTGGGGGGGAAACCTGCTCAAACCCCCTACCTGGACTGGAGGGGCAGCAGCTGCTTCCACACCTCTGAAAAGATGACGGCTCAACAGCGTCTCTTCGCTGCCTGTTCCTGAGACAACAGAGGAAGGAAGAGTGTTTGGTTGCTTGTTGCCTGCTTCACACACTCCCTACCCAGGATTGTGAAGCCTTGCCCTGGGCACACTCAACACATTCTTTAAAACTTTCTAATCAGTTCCGGGAAAGGCAAAAGAGAAGCACCAAAAATTTCCAGCATCGATTGTGTAGGTCTGAGAAAGGTGGGTACCGACCGCCTAACACACTGGCAGATAACCTTTTGAGCCTGCTGGAGGTGATTTCGGGCTGTGCGAAATAACCTTGGTAACAGGTCTGGGGGATTTCAACGTCCATGCTGATGATGCTGCCTAGCATTGCTGGACCAACTTATCAGCAGGACCGCCGCTCCCGATATATTCCCTGAAGAGCTTATGCTAGTCTGAAAAAACATCTGGAAATTCCTGGCCCAAAAGACACCTGCTTAGCCTCAATCACAGCTTTCACACAGCACTCGCTTTGGCCTGGTGGAAGACGCTCCCAAGGTAAACCAGGAGACACAGAATCAAAAGAGTTGGCAAGAAACTCCAGGGTCATCTAGTACAACCCCCTGCGCAATGCAGGAAACTCACAAATACCTCATAGAGTTGGAAGGGACCTCCAGGGTCATCTAGTCCAATCCACTGCACAATGCAGGGAACTCACAAACACCTCCCCCTAAATTCACAGGATCTTCTTCGCTGTCAGATGGCCATCTAGCCTCTGTTTAAAAACCTCCAAGGAAGGAGAGCCCACCACCTCCTGAGGAAGCCTTTTCCACTGAGGAATCGCTCTAACGGTCAGGAAGGGCAACTGCTGTGAAAGCCCTCTCAGCCCCACCCACCTCACAGGATGTCTGTTGTGGGGGGAGAAGATATAGGAGATTGTGAGCCGCTCTGAGTCTCTGATTCCGAGAGAAGGGCGGGGTATAAATCTGCAATTCTTCATCAGCGAAGCAGAATGGGACTAAAAATCCAACATGAATGCCTCTCAGCTCATCAAAGCTTTTCACCAACGCTATCCTGACAAGCCAGAAGACTAAAACCGGGGGGAGGGAGACCTTTGGAGGGGCAGTATGTCAAGAGCGCCTCTTGCCATGATGTATTTTCTGTGACCTGTAGTAACCTCGGGGTGTCTGCCTTGCCTGCTATCTGTCTGCTTCTTACACTTTACCATTCATGAAGTATCTTCTGCCCAATACTAGACATTGTCAAGGTCAACTTATCTAGTTCGCAGAGACTGGTCTGCACCTGCTGGAAGGGGGCTGCTGGGACGGAACTCTGGGGGGAGGGAGTGGTTGCTTTTGGCACCTTCAGCTTTGAAATGCATGATGTTTAAATCCAAGGTACATGTAGAGGAGCTTTGCCCGCCAAAGCCAGTTTCAGCAAGGACCGTCTTGCCTGTCATGTTTTCCCTTCAATAAAATCTCTTGTTGAACCCTGAGTGTGTTGAAGGGAGAAGACCTTGCAGGACTTGATAAATATCAGGGGTGAGTGGCATATGCCAAGGAGTTATGCTAATAAGGGAATCAAAAAGAAAGTTGCAAGTTATGATAATGAGAAAATCAGAGAGAAGAAAGAAAGCAAATAGATGGGGAGAGGGAAGGGGGAAGGAAGGAAGGAATAATGATGAAGGGGGAAACAGAAAGAAGCAAAGAAAACAAATACATAGGGAGAGAGGCAGAGGAAAGAGAGAAAGAAGATGGGAAGGAAGGGAGGAAGGAAGAAAGGAAGGGAGGGAGGAAGGGAAGGAGGAAGGGAGGAAAGGAGGGAGGGCCAGTACTTCCCTGGCCCTGGCTGGCTGGAGAGAAAGCAAGAACACACCCTGGCTGGAGAATTCTCTTGCCAGGTTGCTGAAACCGCCCAGGAATAGAAGCCGGCCCCAGGATCTCTGAGCGGCAGGGAGGTCTCTCCTCACTGTATGCAGACCCTGGCTGGAGGCTTCTGTTGCCGGGCGGCTGAAACTGCCCGGGAACAGAAGCCAACCTCAGGATCTGTGGCTGAAGGCTTCTCTTCCTGGGATCTCCTACGCAGCACCCCCCGCAACCACTGAAAGGTACATGGAGAAGAGGTGGGGGTGGAGGCTGCCGGAGGCTGAGAAGCAGGGCTCCAGCACACTCCTGCTCAATCTGAGCCCTGCTTACAGCACACACCCAGGGCTTTATTGAATTACCAGGTCCCCTTCTTGTATTAATCGGTCTGTTTTTTAGGTTTTAAGTGGAATTACATGGAAATAGTTTTTACTTGTTTTATTGGTCTACTGTCATAACATGCCCTGAGTCCCCTAGAGGGGGAGAGCAGAATGGAAATCCCATTAACAAATAATAAATATATGAATGTTTTAGTTAATGGGAGGAATTGCACTCCAGGAATCTGTCTAATCATCTTGTGGAGGCATTGCCGTTCATGGACACTGAGTGCTGCAAATTAGAAGAAAACAAATAGATAGGGGGAAAGGGAGGGGAGAGAAAGAGAAAGAGGATGGGAAGGAAGGAAAGGAAGGAAGAAAGGAAGGAAGGATGGATTTCTGTTGGATTTATATCCCACCCTCCACTCGAAATCTCAGAGTCTCTGAGACGCTCACAATCTCCTTTCTCTTATTTTTTCACAACAGACAACCTGTGAGGTGGGTGGGGCTGAGAGAGCTCTCACAGAAGGTGCTCTTTCAAGGACAACTCCTACGAGAGCTATGGCTGACCCAAGGCCATTCCAGCATATGGCCTGCAAGCCTGAACTGGCCTGTCTAGAGCTCTTATCTCCCCACAAGATCTAGTGTGAGGGAAGGAAAGCAGAAGGCCTTCCCGCTGCAGCCACCTTTGAAGCAGAAGAAGAATTGTAGATTTATACCCCGCCCTTCTCTCTGAATCACAGACTCACAGCGGCTTACAATCTCCTATGTCTTCTCCCGCCACAAAAGACACCCTGTGAAGTGGGTGGGGATGAGAGAGCTCTCACAGCAGCTGCCCTTTCAAGGACAACCTCTGCCAGAGTTATGACTGACCCAAGGCCATTCCAGGAGCTGCAAGTGGAGGAGTGGGGAATCAAACCTGGTTCTCCCAGATTAGAGTCCCCGCACGTAACCACTACACCAAACTGGCTCTGTGATGTGTGACCTGAACTCTCTACCCATCACATTCATGGCTGCCCAAACTGCATCCAGGCATAATAAACCCTTACCACAGGAAAGGTCATCTTGGGCACGCTCCACAGCCTGCGCCCTGTGACCTTGCTTCAAGGAAGCTGTTTCCACCTCAGGGATTGTATCTTCTCTCTTCACAGATGCTCCCCACATCTGAAATATCAGCAAGGGAGAGGGGTAAGAGATGAAACGGAAAAGAGGCCAAGGATTGGATCCTGCACCACTCCCAAACTTTGCACCCATCCATCAGCGGACCTAGTAAGTTATCTGGAGGGATCACAAATTCTTTAGTAGAAGAGACTGCTGAAGGAGACCACTAAATCTCCTATGTGGAGGATTTAAAAAGGTAAAAAAGTAGTCGTTCCCAAGCAAGCACCAGTTGTTACCAACTCTGGGGTGATGTCACATCACAATATTTTCGCGGCAGACTTTATATGGGGTGATCTGCCATTGTCTTCCCCAGTCATCTACATTTTACCCCCAGCAAGCTGGGTACTCCTTTTACTGACTTCAGAAGGATGGAAAGTTGAGTCAACCTTGAGCTGGCTACCGGAACCCAGCTTCCACTGGGATTGAACTCAGATCATGAGCAGAGCTTAGACTGCAACACTGCAGCTTACCACTCTGCGCCATGGGGCTCATATTTGGATGATTAACACTTGCGTTGTTAATTTGGATGATTAGGAAAAGGAAAGGAAAGGTCCCCAGTCGTTTCTGACTCTGGGGTGATGTTGCTTTCACAACGTTTTCACGGCAGACTTTTTACGGGGTGGTTTGCCATTGCCTTCCCCAGTCTTACACTTTCCCCCCAGCAAGCTGGCTACTCATTTTACCAACCTTGGAAGGATGGAAGGCTGAGTCAACCTCGGGCCGGCTACCTGAACCAGCTTTCGCTGGGATCGAACTCAGGTCGTGAGCAGAGAGTTCAGACCTCAGTACTGCAGCTTTACCACTCTGCGCCACGGGGCCGCTTTTGGATGATTAACACTTGGACAAATACCTGGCAGGGAAACATTAGGCTAAGACCTGGTGCATGAGGGCCGAGAGGGGGTTAGATGAAAATATGGAGCAGAGGTCCATCAGTGGCTATTAGCCACAGTGTGTGTGAATATATATATATATATATATGTATGTATATATATATATATATATATATATATATATATATATATATATATATATATATATATATATATATATGTATGTATATATATATATATATATATGTATGTATATATATATATATATATATGTATGTATATATATATATATATATATATATATATATATATATATATATATATATATATATAAAAATTGGCCACTGTGTGACACAGAGTGTTGGACTGGATGGGCCAGTGGCCTGATCCAACATGGCTCCTCTTATGTGACACAGAGTGTTGGACTGGATGGGCCATTGGCCTGATCCAACATGGCTTCTCTTATATTCTTATGTTCTTATCATTGCTTGAATCGGACATATTGGAGGAAGTCCCCTCACCTGTTCTGCCTGCCTCTTCTCCTCTGCCTGACTCAGGAGGAAACCTTCAGCCAGGGCCACCGCCTGGGAACTGGTCTCCGGCCCACATCCTCTGACCCAGCACTGCATTTCCTGGGGCAGGATGGCCAGGAACTGCTCCAGGATCACCAGGTCCAGGATCTGCTTCTTGGAGTTCTTCTCCGGCATCAGCCAGTGGTTGCAATGGCCATGGAGCCAGCTGCAAACCTCTCGGGGCCCATCGGCCTCATGGTAGCGGAACAGCCGGAATTGTTGGCAATGTCCATCTGAGATCATGGTGTCCTTAGCCAGGAACCCTGGAACAGCTCTTTCCGAGAATTCAACACCACTTCCAGGTTGGATGGGACGGGGGCTTTTCCTTGCTTTCTTGGCCCATTCCAGGTGCTTCTGGTCCTGCTCTTCCATCTTAGGTCATTTTCCTTTCAGAGTGCCATTTGTACGGTGTGGCTCCCCGTGGCATCCTCTCTTAAGATTTCTTAATGCATTTTTGCTGTAACAATAAAGTACTATAATGATTTTCAGGGCTCAGGGCGGCTTACATTCAAGGTCATAAAAACCGATATTAATATAAACCGAGCATAAAAATAAAAATACATCATAAATAAAACATATATAATATGCAGATTATGAAACATAATAATAAAGAAAACTTTAAAAAAATAAAACATATAAAACATGTTGTAAGACAATGTCAGGTGCTATTTCGATCAAGTAACAGAGTATATCGATGTTTCGGTTGGGAGTAAGCAGTGAAGTGGCTAAGTTTTCAGATGACACTAAATTGTTCAGGGTGGTGAGAACCAGAGAGGATTGTGAGGCACTCCAAAGGGATCTGTCGAGGCTGGGCAAGTGGGCGTCAATGTGGCAAATGAGTTTCAACGTGGCCAAGTGCAAAGTAATACACATTGGGGCCAAAAATCCTAGCTATAAATACAAGTTGATGGGGTGTGAACTGGCAGAGACTGACCAAGAGAGAGATCTTGGGGTCATAGTAGATAACTCACTGAAAATGTCAAGACAGTGTGGGATTGCAATAAAAAAAGGCCTACGCCATGCTGGGAATTATTAGGAAGGGAATTGAAAACAAATCAGCCAGCATCATAATGCCCTTGTATAAATCGATGGTGTGGTCTCATTTGGAATACTGTGTACAATTCTGGTCACCACACCTCAAAAAAGATATTACAGCATTGGAAAAAGCACAGAAAAGGGCAACTAGAATTATTAAAGGGTTGGAACACTTTCCTTATGAAGAAAGGTTAAAACACTTGGGGCTCTTTAGCTTGGAGAAACGTCGACTGCAGGGTGACATGATAGAGGTTTACAAGATTATGCATGGGACAGAGAAGGTAGAGAAAGAAGTACTTTTCTCCCTTTCTCACAATACAAGAACTCATGGACACTCAATGAAATCGCTGAGCAGTCGGGTTAGAACTGATAAAATGAAGTACTTCTTCACCCAAAGGGAGTTCACTGCCACAGGAGGTAGTGGCGGCTACAAGCATAGCCAGCTTCAAGAGGGGATTGGATAAACATATGGAGCAGAGGTCCACCAGTGTCTATTAGCCACAGTGTACTGTAAGAACTCTCTGTCTGGGGCAGTGATGCTCTGTATTCTTGGTGCTTGGGAGGAGCAACAGTGGGAGGGCTTCTAGTGCCCTGACCCCACTGGTGGACCTCCTGATGGCACTTGGGGTTTTCTGGCCACTGTGTGACACAGAGTGTTGGACTGGATGGGCCATTGGCCTGATCCCACATGGCTTCTCTTATGTTCTTCTGTGACACAGAGTGTTGGACTGGATGGACCATTGGCCTGATCCAACATGGCTTCTCTTATGTTATGATACTGGCTGTCCTATTAAAAGAAAAGTCCCAGGGCCACAATAGAGTATTCGAGGTGGGCCAGTTGCTGCCTGTTTGGGCCAGATGGTATAATATCTGTTGTCATAGATTTCAGTTCAAAAATGCCTGGCGGAAAAGCGCCGCTTTGCAGGCACTGTGGAACTGTGTGAGCTCTCACAGGGCCCCAACCTCTTCCAGAAGCTCGTTCCAGCAGTAAGGAGCCGCAACCTCTGGTCGTCTTGAGCCTGGCCTCTTAGATGCTGGGGATCGAGAGCAGGTTCTGAGACCCTGACTGAAGTGCCCTCTGGGGTACATGTGGGGAAAGGCAGTTTTTGCAATGGTACAAAGCAACAGTGGCTTGGGGTGGGGGGTCATACTAGTGTTTGTGTGACCCAGATTCGAATCCCCATTTTGCCATGGAAGCTTGCAAGGAAATCTTGGGCCAGTCCCAGGTGCTCAGCCTGGACTACCTCACAGGGTTGTGAGAGAGAGGAAAGAGTTCTTTCCATCCACTTTCACCACCACATGCAAAATGTGATACATCTCTAGTGTGTCCACCCTCACCCCAAATCTTCTCTTTTCTAAAGTGAAAAATCCCAGCCTCTTCAGCCTTCCCTCAAAGGAAAGATGCTCCAACCGCCTATAATCATCTTGGTTGCTCTTTGCCTTCATCTAAACAGACTGATAGGCAGGCAACTTCAGAAGGGATGCCAGTTGTAGAGAGCATTCACACAAAGAGAAGTCAACTGATAACCTCTGACCAAAATTACTAAGTACTCTAATGTATACAAAAAGAGCCCCGTGGCACAGAGTGTTAAAGCTGCAGTACTGCAGTCCTAAACTCTGCTCACAACCTGAGTTTGATCCCCAGCGGAACCTGGGTTTTCAGGTAGCCGGCTCGAGGTTGACTCAGCCTTCCATCCTTCCGAGGTCGGTAAAATGAGTTCCCAGCTTGCTGGGGGGAAAGTGTAAAAGACCGGGGAAGGCAATGGCAAACCACTCCATAAAAAGTCTGCCGTGAAAATGTTGCGAAAGCAACGTCACCCCAGAGTGGGAAACGACTGGTGCTTGGACAGGGGACCTTTTCTTTCCTAAGGTATGCACTTGTATATAAAAAACGTTATGTAGACATGTTAATGTACCAAAACAATAGATAAACTGCTCTCAAAAAGAGTCCAACACACAGTGACCCACAAGTTTGCAAGAGTGGATTCTCTTTTTCAAAGTAAGGTGGGCTCCGTCTGTGCTGTAAAGTCCCAGAAGAACCATGCGCAGTATTTAAATCAACAACTTCACCTCCTCCATAGTGCTGTATTCAGGCAAGGGCTTATATTCATACAAAACTGCTTGTTGAAATTCTTATGCAGTGTTTCAAGGCGACATAAAATCTCCACAAGGATTTCCAAAAGGGCAACGTGCTCAAAATGGCTCCACTATGTACATCAATATGGCTCCACATGTGTACATAACGTTTTTTACATACAAGTGTATACCTTAAAGTACTTAGTAATTTTAGTCAGAGGTTATTAGTTGACGTCTCTTTGTGTGACTGCTCTCTATGTTTGCCATCCCTTCTGAAGCTGCCTGCACATCAATCTGTTTAGAAGATCAGTTTCTATATTGCTTTGATATATCGACATGAGAATATAAAGTTTTTTACGTATAAGTTTATACATTAGAGTTCTTAATAATTTCGGTCAGGGTTCTAGCAGGTGGGAGATCTGACACAGCCAGTCAGTTCCTGAGAGAGCGAGCTAGATTGAATATTTAAAAGTCAGACCTTTACCAGCAAGGCTGGTTTTAAGGAGCGTTGTCCACCTGAGGGAAACACTGGGTATTTTTTTTATGAAATGACAACTTCCTGCACTTAAGTTTGTTTTTCCTCCTGCCCACAGATTCCAATCCTACAAACCTTTTCCCTCCCTTCCCAGCCGATCGGTTTAAAATAAATCTTATCCTGTTTTGTTACAGAAACGCTACCCGCGCCACTATTTGGTTTCTGACAGGTGACACTTTGGTTCACCAGAGGTCCTGGGCAGTGTTTCCTCTAAGCTGAGTGAGTGTGAGCTAGCTCATAGATTTTGAGCTTCATTATATATATACACAGTGTGTGTGTGTGTGTGTGTATAATATATATATACACACACACACACACACACGTTTCCAACTCTGGGGTGACGTTGCTTTCACAACATTTTCACGGCAGACTTTTTATGGGGTGGTTTGCCATTGCCTTCCCCAATCAAAAATGAGCTGACACATTTTTGTCTTAGCTGAGGAAGGAGGACCCCAGAGAGCGCAGTCATTTATGCAGGAGCTCACCACTTTAATGCCAGGAGCTCACAAAGTAGAATTTTTGGTCACAAGGCTCTGCAGCTTAGAGGGAACATTGGTCCTGGCAAGGTAGGACAGGAATGAAAAGCGGTCCCCTTTGCCCCTCTGGCCCTGGCTCATCTCACCCCACCTGTGGCTCCAGGAAAAACACCAGGCTCCACCTTCGACCCAACCATGGTACACCCCCCCCCCCCCCCCGCAAAGCGGCTGCTTTTCCCGGAACTCCCCCTCCTCCAAATCCTATTGCAAGGAGCCCTGCTCAATTCGGCTCCCCTTCCTTCGGCCAAGACCCCAGGAGTTCTCCCCCCTCCCTCTCCTTTTGCATGTTTACCTTTGCACTTTGCAATGTTGAACCAGCTTCTTGCAAACGGGAAATCTGCAGAAACGGTGCTGGCGGTGCGGTCAGCCCGGAAGGTCCCTCTCCCTGAATGCTTCCCCCTTCCCCGCCAGCAAACGCGCATCAAGGCCGTCCCCAAAGCCACCCCTTTGGCTAAAGCAGACCACCGCCGCCACCCCCCCCCAGCCGCTGCAGGCTTCTGTCGCTCCCTCCCAACGGCCGAGCCCCCTCCCTCCCCTTTCTACGGAAATCACATGTCGGGGAGTGCAGCGAATGGCATCTATCTGCCGTACACGTGTTCCCCCCCCCCCTGCACTCCAATCTAGGTAGGGTTGCCCATAGTGGAGGTCTGGGTCTAAAAATACCGGTTGCCAGGAGACATAGGGGGCCCACCCACAACGATAAGGCTAGCATTTAATTTGTATTAAAAAAATAAATATAATGTTAAAAAACACGTAAGTGGAAAGAGGTACAATGAAAACTTTTGCAGATCAAATGTGTGTGTATATATGTGTGTGTGTGTGTATATACTTCATCAGACGATATATATATATATATATTGCAGCATACAAATATTTCCAAGCGGGCAGCCGTGTTAGTCTGAAGCAGTTGAACAAAGCAGGAGTCAAGGGACACTTTTAAGACCAAGTTTTATTTAGAACATAAGCTTTCGTGTGCTCTTAAGCACACTTCATCAGATGAGGAATCCAGCACAGTGAGCAAAGTCATACATAGCTGAGCAGAGCCATAAATAGCTGGTAGGCAGTGGCCCAGAATGCAACATGGAATGAAGCAAGTGAACAGAGTAGGAGTCAAGTGGCGCCTTTAGGACCAACCCATTTTTATTTAGAATGTGAGCTTTCGTGTGCTCTTAAGCACACTTCATCAGACGAGGAATCCAGCACAGTGAGCAAAGCCACACATAGCTGAGCAGAGCCATACAGAGCTGGTAGGCAGTGGCCTAGAATGCAACACGGTACAGATTTAAGAACCAATGACAGTGAAGTGAAATTATCTGGTAGGCAGTGGTTTAGAATGTAAAATGGTACAAGGACAGAATAGTAAAATTAACAAATTGAGCAAACCTTTGACCTGAGTAGCATGAGTATGTGAAAGCAACAAAACAGCAGTATGCAGTAAAATTAAGAAGAAGAAGATATTGGATTTATATCCCGCCCTCCACTCCGAAGAGTCTCAGAGCGGCTCACAATCTCCTTTACCTTCCTCCCCCACAACAGACACCCTGTGAGGTGGGTGGGGCTGGAGAGGGCTCTCACAGCAGCTGCCCTTTCAAGGACAACCTCTGCCAGGGCTATGGCTGACCCAAGGGGGGGGGGAGAACATACGTGTAGGCTTCATATTGTTGTAGAGCTCCTGAGTCGTTTGTAAAATGTGTGCCCCTTTAAGGCTGGGCAGGAAGCAGGAAACAGGAAGGGCTTCAGAGAACAGCCCCTCCCTTTTTTTTCTTTCATTTTCACAGCAAGTAGAGTTCTCCGGAAGAAGATCTAGTAAGTATTTGTGTGTGTGAGAGAGGGAGGGGGCAGGGGATTCCCTGGTTTGGAGGCCCTCCCCCCCCTTTAGAAAGCGTGGGGGGGGGAATGTCTACTGGGCACTCTATTATTCCCTATGGAGAACAATTCCCATAGGGAATAATAGGGAATTGATCTGTGGGTATTGGGGGCTCTGGGGGGGGGCTATTTTTTGAGGTAGAGGCACCAAATTTTTAGTATAACATCTAGTGCCTCTCCCCAAAATACCCCCCAAGTTTCAAAACGATTGGACTAGAGGGTCCAATTCTATGAGCCCCAAAAGATGGTGCCCCTATCCTTAATTATTTCCTATGGAATAAAGGCATTTAAAAAGGTGTGCAGTCCCTTTAAATGTGATGGCCAGAACTCCCTTGGAGTTCAATTATGCTTGTCACATCTTTGTTCCTGGCTCCACCCCAAATGTCTCCTGGCTCCACCCCTAAAGTCTCCTAGCTCCGCCCCCAAAGTCCCCAGATTTTTCTTTAATTGGACTTGGCAACCCTAAAACACAGATGGAAAAGAGGGAGATCTCCAGCCCCCACCCGGAGGCTGGCTACCCTAAATACAATTTAAATTTTAGCTGCATCACAGTAATAATATTGGGACTTCTGTTATATTTTCAAGCTATTAAAAGGTCATTAATATTTTTTAACATATTGTCTAATGTTTAAGAGGGCCCACTTGCCACTGGGCAAACTGACACCCTGGCCAGTTCGCCACTGGTTGCCAATCCCCAGGTGAGGGCAGGAGGTCCCCTGGTTTGGAGGCCCTTCCCCCGCTTCAGGGTCATCAGAAAGCGGTGGGGGGGAGAAGTGTCTGCTGGGTACTCCATTAATCCCTATGGAGACCAGTTCCCGTAGGGTATAATGGAGAATTAATATGTGGTTATCTGTGGCTCAGGGGAGGGGGCTGGTTTTTGAGGTAGAGGCACCAAATTTGCAGCATAGTATCCAATGTCTCTCCCCAAAATACCCTCCCAAGTTTCAAAAGGACTGGGCCTGGGGGTCCCATTCTATGAGCCCCAAAAGGAGGTGCCTCTATCCATTATTTCTAATGGAGGGAAGGCATTTAAAAGATTTGTCTCTTTAAATGTGATGGTCAGAACTCCCTTTGGAGTTCAATTACGCTTGTCACACTCCTGGATCCACCCCCTATGTCTCCTGGCTCCATCCCCAAAGTCTCCTGGCTCCGTCCCCAAAGTCCCCAGATATTTCTTGAATTGGACTTGGCACCCCTAGGGTTGTGTGAGCTCTACCGACCAGCCTCCCACAACTAAGGGAGGGGAGGGGGCTCCGCAGAGGAGGGGAGGAGAAGAGATTTTGGATTCTGCCTCCTTTGCTGGAATGGCGAAGGGAAGCCCAGCCTGACTGGGGAACTGTTTGCTCCCTTTTGCTGGCGCTTCCTTGCATTTGGGGATCTCTCAGGTTGTGCTCTTGGCAGGGCCTCAGCTGAAGACCCCGAGATGGGCTGCCAAAGGCAAAGAGCGGGGGGTGGGGTCCGGGGTGTGTGTGGTGTCTGCCACAGGATTTATATTGTAGGAAGTTGTGTTAGATCAGATTCCATTGACAATAAATACCTGGACATCTGGGATTTTCGGTTGCCTTCAGTGGAAATCCACAGGGGGGTCCACAGGAGGTTGGGGTTCCGTGAGCTAGAATGCCCCTTCCGACATCTTAGTAATCTGCACATGTTCTGAGGAATCTGCCATAGTCTTGGTAAATGTGTACTTAACTGAGTTAGATCCAGGTGGGCAGACCAAGCAGCAGAACAAAGTAGGAGTCAAGTTCACCTTTAAGATGAAGTAGGAGTCTGAATAAAACTTTGTTGGTCTTAAAGGTGCACTTGACTCGTACTTTGTTTAACGGAGTTAGTCCGACTTGATTGCTTTTTATTTGGAAGTCTCTGTGCTGTGAATTGTGCTCCCCTTCCCTGTATTTTGTTTTGCCCCTTTCCCAACACGTTTTGAATCCAACCACCCCTTTCCTTTTTTCTCTCTCTCTTTCTCTTTTACAATAAAACTTCCTATGAAGACTTTGCTTAGTATGATTTATTTCCCAGGGGTTATTTCTGTAAATCTCTTACCCATGAGCTAGATTGCAAGGCAACTACATTTTTCAGAGTTTCTAGCCGGTTTCTTTGCCCCATGGCGCGGAGTGGTAAGCTGCAGTATTTCAGTCCAAGCTCTGCTCATGACCCGAGTTTGATCCTGGCGGAAGCTGGGTTCAGGTAACCAGCTCAAGGTTGACTCAGCCTCACCTATAGGGTGATTAACACATGGAACTCACAGCCACAGGAGATGGTAGCAGCTACAAGCATAGACAGCTTCAAGAGGGGACTGGGTAAACATATGGAGCAGAGGTACATCAGTGGCTATTATCCACAGCATATCCACAGCACTCTCTGTCTGGGGCAGTGATGCTCTGTATTCTTGGTTCTTGGGGGACAAGATTGGGAGGGCTTCTAATGTCCTGGCCCCACTGGTGGACTTCTTGATGGCACTTGGGTTTTTTGGCCACTGTGTGACGCAGTGTTGGACTCGATGGGCCAGTGGCCTGATCCAACATGGCTTCTTATGTTCTTAGAATTCTCTCAGCTGCACCTATGTCACAGGGTGTCTGTTGTGAGGAGGGGAAGGGAAAGGAGATTATAAGCTGCTCTGAGAATGTCAAGTGTAGGGTAGGGTATAAATCCAGTCTCCTCCTCCGCTTCTGCTTCTTCTGTTTCTTCTTCTGCTGCTCCAGCTGTTGCTGCTCTTCCTCCTCCTCCTCTTCCTCCTCTCCTTCACCTCCTCCTCTTCAGGTTCAGGGGCCAATCAACATGCAGGAACAGAGCAGGTATAATGGATTATCTTAGGAAAATGATGGGTAAATACAGGTAAGTCTGCTAAAACACAAGCTAACCCTATTTCAGTATGCTAAGATTTTAGGTTCCAGGGGACACTACTTAGAATGGATGTGTTTATAATCTACAAAGTGAGTTATAGTGAGAAAAAATGAGTTATTGTCATGACTTGAATGACTAGAGCAGTACTGTGCTCTAAGTTAGGATATGTCTTGTGTGGTCTTCAAGGTGGCAATGTGTCATCACTCGTGGGACATTGTGAACCTCCTTTTTTTTGGCCACTGTGTGACACAGAGTGTTGGACTGGACGGGCCATTGGCCTGATCCAACATGGCTTCTCTTATGTTCTTATGTGACACAGAGTGTTGGACTGGATGGGCCATTGGCCTGATCCAACATGGCTTCTCTTATGTTCTTATGTGACAGAGTGTTGGACTCGATGGGCCATTGGCCTGATCCAACAGGGCTTCTCTTATGTTCTTATATGACACAGAGTGTTGGACTGGATGGGCCATTGGCCTGATCCAACATGGCTTCTCTTATGTTCTTATGTGACAGAGTGTTGGACTCGATGGGCCATTGGCCTGATCCAACAGGGCTTCTCTTATGTTCTTATGTGACTCAGAATGTTGGACTCGATGGGCCATTGGCCTGATCCAACAGGGCTTCTCTTATGTTCTTATGTGACACAGAGTGTTGGACTGGATGGGCCATTGGCCTGATCCAACATGGCTTCTCTTATGTTCTTATGTGACTCAGAGTGTTGGACTCGATGGGCCATTGGCCTGATCCAACAGGGCTTCTCTTATGTTCCTATGTGGCACAGAGTGTTGGACTGGATGGGCCATTGGCCTGATCCAACATGGCTTCTCTTATGTTCCTATGTGGCACAGAGTGTTGGACTGGATGGGCCATTGGCCTGATCCAACAGGGCTTCTCTTATGTTCCTATGTGGCACAGAGTGTTGGACTGGATGGGCCATTGGCCTGATCCAACATGGCTTCTCTTATGTTCTTAAGGATCCCCCTTAATCCAGCAGAATCAAGCCATTCCAACAGATGGATAAGAACGCAAAAACATAAGAAGAGTCCTGCTAGATCAGACCAATAGTTCATCAAGTCTAATAGAAGGAAGGGCACAAACCAAAACTTGAAGCAAAATTAATCATGAATTTTGCCCTGTTTGTTTCAGGAACAGAAGTTGATGTCAGATCTACTGTCATGAACTTCCTGTCAATCCTTCTCTGACTGTCTGTTTTTGTCTGAATATAACTGCCATGTTTTAAAGGTATTACTAACCCTGAATTAAGCTTGGGCACATCAAAGTAGAAAACAGAAGGCACCACTTTCGCGCCTCTTTCGCTTTTACTAACAAATGCAGGAATTTGCTCTTTGAAGATAAAGCCTCCAGGGACAGTTTCCCAGGCCAGACCTGGGCCCAGGAAGAATAACCACAGGGGAGATAAGAAAGTTACTGTGAATTTTCACACGTGAATGTAGGATTGTTTATAGACACGTTTAGAGAACCTTTGATGTGCCATCTTTAAGTATGCATGCTACTGTTACTTTGTATCAGTTCCAATACCTAGCTCAATAGAGCCACATGGATTATCAGTAAACCATACTTTGTTTCAACTCAAGGACTGGTTACTTTGAAAATTACATGCTTGACATTTCCATGATTTTAAAAACCAGTTCATGCTGGTTCATGAATGGTACAGAAAGTAGTGGTTTAAAGGGACTCTGCTGCCCCTCAAGTGTTTCATGTGTAAATAAAAAACTGCTAAGAGACACCACAAATTTTAAACAAGACAGTGTAATGTAGAGGTCAGTGGTGTTCTGACCAAGCTTGCACACAGAACTTCAAATAAACAAGAGCATACAGCAAAAAGACATTCACAGAAGACAGTTCAAAAACAGTTTCCAATCACAAAGGAGTAACAATATTCCAGTATTAAGTCCATAGAACATAAAGGAAGCTCTTCCAAAGACGTCTGTTCTAGATATCAAGACTTTTCATCCGTCTTTCTTCAGTTTGGAGGCTTATTTATTACTGGAACCCAATCTTTACAATACATTCATAGAAGACCAACAAGGTTAAGAACATGTCTGTTATGAAAGAAACACATTGTGAATTATATTGAATATTATTTTCTACATGGAGAGACAGTGTTGTTATTCTACAGTTGGCTGATGTGGTGTCATGGCACCCAATGGTCTTTACCCAGTCTCCCATTGGCCAGTCCTGCTGCTGTCTTTTGGACATAATTCTTCAGTGAAGCTCAGGTCAAACTCATATGGCCGCTTCTGTAACTCCAGTCACACTACGGGACCAAATTGGTGAGTTCTTGCAAACATGTTTTCTCCCATGTCTGCACCTGGGCACAAACCCAAAGGGAGACTGTGGGAAGTTATGTGGGAATATGAAGGTTTGCTCTAACCAATGCAGGTTAGGTAACCTGGAGGTTAGCCAGCCCCAAATGCTCCAGGTTTCATCGTCTAATCCCCCAACTTTTGTGGCCATTTGAGCTAACTCTTTCAGTTTGTGCACATTCTTTCCCAAGGTTCCATTTAAATGAATGTAAAAGCAACACTGCTCTCCCACCACAGCACACATGCCACCAGCTTCAGCTGTGAGTCTATCTAGGACTCGATGATTTTGTAAAACTACCCTGGATAGACTATTTAAGTCTTTATATCGGGTGGTTATAGCCTCAGCCGTTTCTAGAAACCCTTCTTCCATAATGTGGTAGATATTACGGACAGCTTTTATAAGATCAGCAATACCCCATGCTGGTATGATTTCTCTTAAGAAATCTATGAATTCATTTCCTTCTTTTAGAAGAAGAAGAAGATATTGGATTTATATCCCGCCCTCCACTCCGAAGAGTCTCAGAGCGGCTCACAATCTCCTTTATCTTCCTCCCCCACAACAGACACCCTGTGAGGTGGGTGGGACTGGAGGGCTCTCACAGCAGCTGCCCTTTCAAGGACAACCTCTGCCAGAGCTATGGCTGACCCAAGGCCATGCTAGCAGGTGCAAGTGGAGGAGTGAGGAATCAAACCCGGTTCTCCCAGATAAGAGTCCGCACACTTAACCACTACACCAAACTGGCTCTTTTAGAGCATTTCCCCCCCCCCCCTTTTAATACCTATGAGCAAAGCTCCCGAAATTAAGAATTTCTCTACTATATATATCCTTCCTTTTCTCTATATTTGCACTCAACCAAGCTAGAATGCACCTCCCACTCCAATGTAGGGGTAAATATTTATAACCCCCCTCTCCACAAACCCAGTATAACCCTGTTTGTGTTAACAGGATGCCACCATCAACTGTAGGATTTGCAGTGTATCTACTGTTGGGATCCTTTAAATAATCCAACTTCAAAGTCTGAATGTATTTTGGTGAGTGACAAACAATGAGTTATAGAAAAAGAGACAGTCATGATACCTGTGAGGAGGGTCCTCATGTAGTTGTATTGCTTTTCCACAGGATACCATGGGTGTTTAATTGTAAAGTATAATTACTTATCCCTGTGATTATACATCCTCCTTGTTTCTGGCAACCGATTGTCATATTTTGTTGTGCTGGGAGTTGTCCCTCTCCTAATTGCCAGCCTTGGTGATTTTGATCAACATAGAGAGTATTGGCACAATATTGAGGGGGAATACTCCCCACCTCAGCTCCTCCTCTTCCCTGGATACACCATTGATGAGATTTTGAGTGTTTGTCCTGGACATGGATATCATAGTGAATGGTATCATTATTTCTTGCCCTGAAGCAGTAACTCTTTACTGGATTCCACCATCTGTCCCGATTTAAGGTTTGGTTATATTTTACCCATAGGAGAGAATCTCCACTAAAGATGGGGCTAATCCAATTCCACCAAGTCTCATTTCTCAGCGGTTCCCACCATAACCCTATTGTCCCCTCTCTTTCTTTGGCACAAATCCAGCATTGAGTCAGGTTCAGTGTCTGTCCTATTTTCTCTAGAGCCGGATATAATGGATGAGTTACTGATAGATGTAAGTATTCCTATTAGAAGAAGAAGATATTGGATTTACCGTATATCCTACCCTCCACTCCGAAGAGTCTCAGAGCGGCTCACAATCTCCTTTACCTTCCTCCCCCACAACAGACACCTTGTGAGGTGGGTGGGGCTGGAGAGGGCTCTCACAGCAGCTGCCCTTTCAAGGACAACCTCTGCCAGAGCTATGGCTGACCCAAGGCCATGCTAGCAGGTGCAAGTGGAGGAGTGGGGAATCAGCCAGTATTATAATGCCCCTGTATAAATCGATGGCGTGGTCTCATTTGGAATACTGTGTGCAATTCTGGTCACCGCACCTCAAAAAGAATATTATAGCATTGGAAAAAGTGCAGAAAAGGCCAACTAGAATGATTACAGACTTGGAACACTTTCCCTATGAAGAAGAGCTTGAGGCTCTTTAGCTTGGAGAAATGTCGACTGCGGGGTGACATGATAGAGGTTTACAAGATTATGCATGGAATGGAGAAGGTAGAGAAAGAAGTACTTTTCTCCCTTTCTCACAATACAAGAACTCGTGGGCATTCAATGAAATTGCTGAGCAGTCGGGTTAGAACGGATAAAAGGAGGTACTTCTTCACCCAAAGGGTGATTAACATGTGGAATTCACTGCCACAGGAGGTGGTGGCGGCTTCAGGCATAGCCAGCTTCAAGAGGGGGTTAGATAAGCTGCTAGAGCTTATTGTACCCTGTGGGGGAGTGCTTTCCTCTGTCTTTGGATCCAGCAAATTCTGATTGTTAAAATATTTTTCTCTTATACAATTCTAATCCTCAGTTTTAGAGTTGCACTCTGCACAAAAGAGCCCTCTCTGTTCCCAAAATTCAATGTTGGTCTCTAATTGGGGCCAATCTTCCCCCAGAGTGGGTAGTATTAAATTTGTAGGTCTTAATTCGTTTACTCTGTGAGCTGCTTCAAGCAGGTGTCTGGTTATAATGTCTAAATGAATACAGATAGGTAATTGTTTTAATCTGTGTACTTGTTCTTAATCAGTACAGTCCTTTTTAATCCCATCTACGATTTAAGCGTTGTTCCACGTCTCTCTCTTTAAACAAACTTTTTGCCTTTCTCTTCATTTTATCTGATGGACTGATTTATTTGTTGTAACTTTTGACTTCAAAGAAGAGGGGAGGAATGTTATAAATGTAGTTTAAAATAATCTCATCCTGATGCATAGGTTTTATGGAATGTAACGCAATGCTTGTTGTGACTGATATGAAAGAAGTTTATTTATTTAGGCAATTTGCATTCCACCCTCTGCCAAAAATGTGCTCAGGGTGGATAACAACATTTTAAAAACAATATAAAACAACAATGAAAACCAAATCAATATGGACAACACAGATGGATAGATCATAAATAAGCTATAGGTGGCAGCTCAGTTGGGCACATATTATATATATAAAGAGTCTAGAGCAGTGAACAGAATAAATTAGTATTACCCTCTTACCGTAGAGGTGGTATCACAGCATACGGCCAGCCGATGGAATAGGACACCCGCTGCCTCAACCAAAGGCCTGGAGGAATAGCTCTGTTTTACAGGCCGTACGAAAAGATAGTAGTTCAGTGAGGGCCCGGATCTCTAGAGGGAGCTGATTCCACCAGGCCGAGGCCAAAGCCGAAAAAGCCCTGGCGGTTGAGAAAAAGAAGAAGATATTGGATTTATATCCTGCCCTCCACTCCAAATCTCAGAGTGGCTCACAATCTCCTTTATCTTCCTCCCCCACAACAGACACCCGGTGAGTGGGGCTGAGAGGACTCTCACAGCAGCTGCCCTTTCAAGGACAACCTCTGCCAGAGCTATGGCTGACCCAAGGCCCTTCCAGCAGGTGCAAGTGGAGGAGTGGGGAATCAAACCTGGTTCTCCCAGATAAGAGTTCGCACACTTAACCACTACACCAAACTGGCAAGTCAGACGTCCTTCAGGCCAGGGACTGTCAGCAGATGTTGTGTGCTGGATCGTAGTGATCTTTGGGGCACATACGCGGAGAGGCGGTCCCGTAGAAATGTCAGTGCCAGGCTGTGTAAGGCTTTAACAGTAACCTTGAAATGGATCTGGTACTCAATTGGTAGCCAGTGGAGTTGACACAGTGCTGGCCGGATGTGTGCCCGGATAGGTATGTGATACTGAAGTCACTCTTCTACTTTCCAGATGCAGAACGTTGCACCAAGTGCCCAGGAGATCAGCATCCCAACATGGACCAGACTCTGTGCATACCCAAACATATTATTTTCCTTTCTTATCTGGAGACTCTGGGGATCGTCCTCATTTTCTTGGTTCTGTTCTTGTCCATAATCACAATTCTCATTTTAGAAATCTTCATTAAATATATTGATACTCCCATAGTCAAAGCCAACAGCCAGGACCTCTCCTTGTCTCTCTCCTGCTTTCCTTTCTGTCCTCTCTTCTGTTCATCGGCCAGCCAAGGAAAGTGACCTACCTTCTCCGACAAACCGTCTTCGGCATCATCTTCTCGGTGGCCATCTCTTCTGTCTTGGCCAGAACAATCACTGTGGTGATGGCCTTCATGGCCACCAAGCCTGGAAACAGGATGAGGAAATGGCTGGGGAAGAGTTTGGCAAACTCTATCACCATTTTGTGTTCCACTGCTCAAGTTGTCCTCTGTGCCATCTGGCTGGGTATCTCTCCCCCTTTCCCGGAGTCTGATATGTACTCCCAACCTGGGTATATCACACTGCAATGCAATGAAGGATCTGCCGTTATGTTTTACGTAGCCCTGGGCTACATAGGCTTCCTAGCTGCCATCTCTTTCACGGTGGCTTTCCTGGCCAGGAAGCTGCCTGGGTCATTCAATGAAGCCAAACTGATCACCTTCAGCATGCTGGTGTTTTGTAGCATGTGGGTGTCTTTTGTGCCCACCTACCTGAGCAGGAAGGGGAAATACATGGTTGCCGTGCAGGTCTTCTCCATCTTGGCCTCCTGTGCTGGCTTGCTGGTTTGCATCTTCATCCCCAAAAGTTACATTATCATAGTGAGGTCTAACCTGAATACCAAGGAACATCTAATGGTAAATAGTAAAGGTGCAATTTGATTCTTAGTACAGCGTTCTCCCATTTTTGCAATACTAACCTACTGTTGTAGTAATAATAATTCTTATTATCATATGGCGTTGTGTGTAGAATAGCCAAGAGATCTTTAGATTTTTTTTTAAATTTTTTTTTAAATTTATTGGATTTATATCCCACCCTCCACTCCGAATTTCAGAATCTCAGGGCGGCTCACAATCTCCTTTATCTTCCTCCCCCACAACAGACACCCTGTGAGGTGGGTGGGACTGAGAGGGCTTTCACAGCAGTTGCCCTTTCAAGGACAACTCCTGCAATAGCTATGGCTGACCCAAGGCCATTTCAGCAGGTGCAAGTGGAGGAGTGAGGAAACAAACTCAGTTCTCCCAGATAAGAGTCCGCACACTTAACCACTACACCAAATTGGTTGACACAAGTTCTAGTTCTTAGCACTGTGCACCACTAGGTGGCAAGCTAGGCTTGTTTTTAGGGGCTGAGAGAGCTCTGAAAGAGCTGTGACTGGCCCAAGGTCACCCAGTTGGCTTCCTGTGCAGGAGTGGGGAATCAAACCCGATTGTCCAGATTAGCGTCCACCACTGTTAACCACTACACCAAACAGGCTCTCAGTGTTGGAAGTAAACTTTCCTCACAAGCGAAGTCTCTAAGAAGCTACTGAAGTAAACTTCCCTCACAAGTGAAGACTCTGAGATTCTACTGAAGTAAACTTCCCTCAGAAGTGAAGTCTCTAAGAAGATACTGAAGTAAACTTCCCACACAAGTTAAGTCTCTGAGATACACTGAAGTAAACTTTCCTCACAAGTGAAGTCTCTAAGAAGCTGCTGAAGTAAACGTCCCTCACAAGTGAAGTCTCTGAGATGCTACTGAAGTAAACTTCCCTCACAAGTGAAGTCTCTGAGATGCTACTGAAGTAAACTTCCCTCACAAGTGAAGTCTCTGAGATGCTACTGAAGTAAACTTCCCTCACAAGTGAAGTCTCTGAAAAGCTACTGAAAAAGAGTTCCTTCACATATACCATAACAGACACTAGTCATGAATCATGACTGCAAGCCTAGAAGCCATTGCAAAGGCCACAGCCAATTTTATCATTTTGGTTTACCTCAGGCCTGCTTCCCACTTGATTCATGTTAATGACTGTGAAGAAACTGCTGGGCTATGCTGGAACGGGGGGGAGGGGTGGGCTCCCTCTTGGGTATCCTGCCCCCCCAGGGAAAGTGTATGCGCAATACATAGCCTCTCCTTCCCGGTGTAGTGAACGCCGCGTGGTCACTGTCCGGCTATGCCTGGCAGATGGTCACTGCAATGGCCTCTCCTGCATTACTGCATCCGTGGCAACACCTTCCCGCTGGTCCCCCCCGTTTCTCACAGAGTTTGCCACGTCATGGTGCGACCGAATGTCTGGCGGTATAACCGGATGGGCAGGCTGGGCTCACCAACCTCGCCAGCCAAGAGAAGGAAAACTCTAACATCAAACCCGGGCAGATAGAGCTCGTTAATGTAACACCTACCACCTGGAGGACTCGCTGCCGGCGTCCCGGCTTACTGAGCCATGGCAGATGACCCCAAGGTGAAAGGGTGGAGCCAGTACTGCGCACACTGTGCTTCACCTAAAAATTCCTCTGCGCAGGCCTGAAGGGCATATCCACATCCACAACCCACAACACACCAAGTCCTGCAGCGATGGGCAAGGGGTGAAACGGCAGGTGGAAGATGCCACTGGAAGCCGCAGTCCCGATCCTGCATGTAGGCGGTTCAGGGTATTGGTCGCCTGATGCTGACCCGGAGACGAAAGCATCTTTCGGCAGCACCCTGAACGACCAAGCAGCCTTATCTAGGGACAGCACTGCTTGCTCCACACGGAGAGGGGTCTAGAAAAGGTGGCCTAAACAAAGCTCGTCTCCCCCACCCCAGTTGGCTAGCTGCAGTCAACGGGCATCCTTACTTGCGGTCAATCAATGTTTACAAAGCGGTTGTGATGACAACCCTCATCTACGGCTCCAAATCGTGGGTTTTATACCGTCATCACCTGCGACTCCTTGAGCGCTTTCATCAGCGCTGCCTTCGCACCATCCTCAGCATCCACTGGAGTGACTTTGTGACCAACACTGAAGTCCTCAAGAGGGCGGAGGTTACAAGCATCGAAGTACTGCTGTTGAAGACGCAGCTGCGCTGGGCAGGGCATATTTCTAGGATGGAAAACCACCGCCTTCCCAAGATTGCTCTGTATGGCGAACTTTCCACCGGCCATCGAAATAGAGGGGCACCAAAGAAGAGGTACAAGGACTCCTTGAAGAAATCCCTTGGCACCTGTCGCATCAACCATCACCACTGGTCTGACCTAGCCTCAGATCGCAAAGCATGGAGGCACACCATCCACCAGGCTGTCTCTTCCTTTAAGAACGCACGCATAGCTGGTCTTGAGGACAAAAGGAGATTGAGGAAGAATCGCACTGCTACAGCACCAACCCCAAATCAGACTTTTCCCTGCAGCCACTGTGGCCAGACCTGCCTGTCCCGCATTGGTCTTGTCAGCCACCAGCGAGCCTGCAGCAGACGTGGACTACTGCACCCTTCTTAAATCTTCATTCGCGAAGTCAAGCCGAGAGAGAGAGAGAGATGCTGGAACAACCCATCTGTGTTTGCAGAAATTTTGTGGAAGATCTTTTTCATTATGTTATGGTCTGCCCACTGTACTCGGACCTCAGAAGTAAATTTTGTAGTAGGGTAACAGATCAAGTGTACAATTTTTCTGATATAGACAAGTTAATATTTTTACTGTCAGATGTGTACCCCTTTGTTCTAACAAGGTGGCACTTTTTGCATTAGCTGCCAGGCAAGTCAGAGCACAGGTAGCTCTCATGAAAGCAGCTAAATGAAATGTAATGTTCTAATCTGATCTGTTACTTATTTGTATTTCTTGAACCTGCCTGTGAATCTTTGGAGTTGGAGATGGAGGTTTGTCTTTTAAAAATCTAAGGTAATTAGTAGATACGAGGGTGAAAGTGAATTATTTAAAGACATTGTATTTTAAACTTTTATACTATGGCTAGCCTCACACAGCCTTGTGGGTTGGGTGGCTGCACTAAGGAGGTGGAATTGGGAAAAGTCACCCCCTTTCTCAATTAGAGAGAGCTCAGTCAACCAAGAGCAGGAAAGGGCAGTGTTGTCCAGTTTTATTATATCATAGCATCAACTGTAATTGGCTGTCTTTCCACAGGACTACCGCTATTGACATCAAGGCTTGTACCTGTCATCTTCTGCTGTGCTCTTGACCAGCAAAGGTGGTCTGAACTTTGCGCTGAAGACAGAAAATTACTTCTTGCAACTATTACCAAAGGGGTGGAAGGACAGGCCCTAAGAAGAGACACCAATACTCCAGGGATTTTGATACCAATATTGAAAAAAGGAGTGGGTGTGATGATTCTCACACTGCAATGAGTCTTTCATGGTGTAATAAGTGGGAATCCCACCCACCTTTCAGTAAGGGAAGCATTCTTTTTAAAACAGACTTATGGGAATGAAGTATTTCTCTGCTGCTTCCAAAACTGTTGTGTACGTGAACTGTAATGTATATATTTAAGGGTGTTCCTGCCTGGCTCATTGAAGCCTTTAGGTCTGAGCTTGGGGACTCGGGAAAAATGGGCAGTAGGATCCAAATCCCTGCTCCAATCACAGGCCCCCTGCTGGTTTGAATGATCCAATGGCGTGTTTGCGCGAGAACCCTGAAGTGAGTAGTTGGGCCCATTGGCCCAGTTCTCCTTGCCATGCTGGACTTAATAATGGAGCTATGATCACTACCACCTCACCTCTTCCTTGCGTTGAACCCACTATATTATAAAAACGCTTTAACCACTGAATATTTACTTTCTTCAAATTCTCATTCTCTCAGCACCACTCAGAGCTTTGCTAGCATCATTCAGAAGTCTTTACATTGGGCCAGAAAATAAGTTAAGGACTAGCTTGCTCCAATGTTATACACTTAAGCAGGGCTTTTCTTGTAGAGAAAGCCCAGCAAGAACTTATTTGCATATTTGGTGACACCCCCTGACATTATTTTTTCACACGGGGCTTTTTTTTGTAGAAAAAGCCTCGCAGGAACTCATTTGCATATTTGGCCACACCTCCTGACATCAAGCCAGCCAGAACTGCTTTCCTGGGCATTCCTGCTCAAAAAAAGCCCTGCACTTAAGTGTTCAATGAGAGCTTTAAGACCGTCAAACAGGAATGGCTTGCTCCGTATATAAATTGTAGAGAGCAATTAGCCAGAAAATCCAGAAGACTTATGCATCTGGTAAGAAAAGAGGTTTAAAACTGGCTGCTCCAAAAGAGCTTTTTTCCCCATCCAAAAAGAGCTTGCTCTTATTATAAACAGTGCAGAAAGCATTGCTCCCACTATATCGTAGTCTAACGATAAAACGAACCGGTCCAATTTCGTTTCGGATATGAAATTGGACCAGTTCTTTTTATCATTGGACTACAGTTTAAATGTCAATAAGTCTTTTGGACAGTGGTTGTGCAGTGCATTGGATGGTCTTTTTGCTGTATCATTGATTTGTTATTTAAGACTACAAATTGTATTTGGTGGATTACACAGAGAATTATTTTGTATACAGAGTGAATTCGTTGTTTTTATTTAGTGTGTGTAACAGTATCCAGTGTGATTGGACAAGGGGTATCACAGTACTTCTTGTGTGGAGTCATTCATAGCCAGCTTCATGGTGGTGTGGAAGCATCTGAGGCCTCATGAAATTTCCACAGTGCTTTTTTCTCATGTATCCAAGAGATGAAAATATCATCAATAAATCTCAGGTATAAGAGAGGTGTTAACAGATGCGTGCTCAGGAAGCACTGCTCCAGGACAGCCACAAAAACGTTGCCATATTGTGGTACCATGCAAGCGTACATGGCTGTGCCATTGATGTAAAGGAATAAATTACCATGAAATCTGAAGTAGTTGCAGATAAGGACAAAATGGCGCTTCTTGGTAGCAAGTTAAACGTAGTGTTTTCAGAGACGGTATTCTTAATAGCTTGTAGTCCATCTTTATGGAGGATATTGCTGTATATAGATATAGATTCAACATCCATGGTGGCCAAAATAGTATTACCCAGAAGACTGTTAACATATTATAGTTTTCTCAGGAAGTCAGACTGGGGGCATGTTGTCAAGCACTACGCAATCTCCATTAATGTTTGCTAAATCATAGAAAGTTTTATTCACTGAATGGAGACGTCACAGAGCAAGACTTCATCTTGGTAGAACTGGGGTTACAGGTACAGACAGTAAGATATATTAGCTGGCCCAGAACTTTACTCATTTGAGCAAAAAAACGCCTTTTTTTCTACCAATGAAACATCCCCCTTTCCCACCCACCCCCCTTAGTACATATTCAAGTTAGAGCAAGTTGCAACCAAAAAGGAGCTAACCTGGATACCAAAGTGTACCACATACCTCAGGGTGAGAAAAGGTTACTTGTAAATTTCACATATGTGATTAGCTAGCTTTCTATTTCTAGCAGCAAGACAGCACAGTTTTACAATAGTCTGGACCAATATGGAAGTGCTCACAGCAAGCAGAATCCTTGACACATGTTAGCAAAAGCTCTAAGAATGGAGCTATGTGTTAAGACACCCCAACAGCAATGGTTCCTATGCCTGAGCCAGTAGGAGATCCTGGGTTCCTGGGCTTGTATATTTTAGACAGAAGACAGAAAGAGCCTGGTTAAGGTACATGTCTTGTGTCCCTGTAGATCTTTATTATCACAAATATAGAGAGAGGCAGTTTGGTGTACGGAATAAGAGCAGAAGACTATAATCTGGAGAACTGGGTTCGATGTCCCACTTCTTTACCTGCAGCTGCTGGGTGACCTTGAGTCAGTCATAACTCTCTCACAGCTGTTCTGTTGGAGCTCTCTCAGGCCCAACTACCTTAAGGGGTATCTGTTGTGGGGAGAAGAAGGAAAGGAGATTGTAAGCCGCTCTTCCAAGCCAGCTGATGGGGCAAAGGGGTCTTCGACAGCCACACAATGTTTGAAAGAGTCACATACGGCTCCTGAATCACTGTTTGGCCACTCCTATTCTGAGCATTCAAAAGGTTTCTCTCTTGTGTGGGCTCTTTGATGCACTTGAAGATTGCCACTCCTACTGAATCTCTTTCCACACTCTGAACATTCAAAAGCCTTCTCTCCTGTGTGGCTTCTTTCGTGCAGCTGAAGATGGCCACTCTGACTGAATCTCTTTCCACACTCTGAGCATTCAAAACGTTTCTCCCCTGTGTGAGTTCTTCGATGCCGCTGAAGATGGCAACTCTCACTGAATTTCTTCCCACACTCTGAGCAGTCAAAAGGTTTCTCTCCTGTGTGGGTCCTTTGATGCACTTGAAGATGGCTTCTCTGGCTAAATCTCTTTCCACACTCAGAGCATTCAAAAGGTTTCTCCCCTGTGTGGGTTCTCTGATGCCGCTGAAGACTGCCACTCTTAGCAAATTTATTTCCGCACTCTGAGCACTCAAAAGGTTTCTCCCCTGTGTGGGTTCTTTGATGGTACTGAAGACTGCCACTCTCAGTGAATCTCTTTCCACATTCTGAGCAGTAAAAAGGTTTTTCCCCTGTGTGGGTTCTTTGATGCTGCTGAAGATGACCACTCTCAATGAATTTCTTTCCACACTCTGAGCATTCAAAAGGTTTTTCCCCTGTGTGGCTTCTCTGATGCCGCTGAAGATGGCCACTTGCAGTGAATTTCTTTCCACAGTCTGAGCAGTCAAAAGGTTTCTCTCCTGTGTGGGTTCTTCGATGCACTTGAAGATGGCTACTTTGACTAAATCTCTTTCCACACTCTGAACATTCAAAAGCCTTCTCTCCTGTGTGGGTTCTATGATGCTGCTGAAGACAGCCACTACCAGTGAATTTCTTTCCACACTCTAAGCATTCAAAAGGTTTTTCCCCTGTGTGGGTTCTTTGATGTCGCTGCAGTTGGCCACTCTCAGTGAATTTCTTTCCACACTCTGAGCAGTCAAAAGGTTTCTCCCCTGCATGGGTTCTTCGATGCACTTGAAGATGGCCATTTTGACTAAATCTTTTTCCACATTCTGAACATTCAAAACATTTCTCTCCTGTGTGGGTTCTCTGATGCCGCTGAAGACTGCTACTAGCAGTGAATTTCTTTCCACACTGTGAGCATTCAAAAGGTTTCTCTCCTGTGTGGGTTCTTTGATGCCGCTGAAGACTGCTACTAGCAGTGAATTTCTTTCCACACACTGAGCATTCAAAAGGTTTCTCTCCTGTGTGGGTTCTTTGATGCTGCTGAAGACTGCCACTCTCAGTGAATCTCTTTCCACACTCTGAGCAGTAAAAAGGTTTCTCCCCTGTGTGGATTCTTTGATGCCGCCGAAGACTGCCACTCTCAGTGAATCTCTTTCCACACTGTGAGCAGTTAAAAGCTTTCTCCCCTGTGTGGGTTCTCTGGTGCTGCTGACGATGGCCACGGTTACTGAATGTCTTCCCACATTCGGAGCATTCAAAAGGTTTCTCTCCTGTGTGAGTTCTCTGATGCTGCTGAAGTTGGCCAGTGTTACTGAATGTCTTTCCACATTCGGAGCATTCAAAAGGTTTCTCCCCTGTGTGGGTTCTTTGATGTACTTGAAGATGGCTTCTCCGGTTAAATCTCTTTCCACACTCAGAGCATTCAAAAGGTTTCTCCCCTGTGTGTGTTCTCTGATGCCGCTGAAGATGGCTACTCTTTCTGAATGCCTTTCCACACTCTGAGCACTGAAAAGGCTTCTCCCCTGTGTGTGTTCTTTGATGCACTTGAAGACTGCCACTGCTACTGAAGGCCTTTCCACACTCCGAGCATTCAAATGGTTTCCCCCCTATGTGGGTTCTTGGAAAATGGCCACTCTCACTGAATTTCTTTCTACACTCTGCCTGGGTTCTCTGGTGCCACTGAAGATCCCTACTTCTACTGAATCTCTTTCTGCACCATGAGCATGCAAAAGGTTTTGCACCTCTGTGTGTTCTTTGGTGCACGAGGAGTTCAGATCTATTTCTGAAGTAGTTTCCACACTGAATAGATTTACTTGCTTTCATTATCCTGTGATCTGGGAAATGTACAGTATGCTGTCTTCCATCATGTTTCTCAACCATAGCACTGCTTTTCTTTATCTTAGATCGGCCTTGATTACTGATATTTTCTTTCAGGTCTTCTTTTTTAACTTGATCTGGCATTTGCTCATTAAATACTTCATCCTCCTCATTTCCCTCATCGTCCTCTGCTGGAATAAACAGAGAGATCCCATTAGTGCATGGGAGGGCTGGTAAGATCCAAAGGCATTTATGTTACTGCGGTAGGAAAGGACGGATGTCCCATCAGCCTTGTCCAGCTTTGCTGATTTTTAACTGCCCCTCTCACCTTACCCCAGAATATCTAGTACAGGGGTGTCAAACTCATTTGCTATGAGGGCTGGATCTTGACCTTGTCGGGCCAGGACACGTGTGTCATAAAATGTAATGCCAAGTCAGGGAAATATAAATTTTATAAAGGACACAGACAAACACACACACACACAGCCTAATCCATCTCACTGGCTTGCCGAGCCTCAGCCAACAGAAGAGAGGCTTGGCTCAGTAGCTCTGCTGTGTAATTGAGAGAGCAACCCAAAAAGAGTACCGTGGAAAATGGAGCAAGTAAGAAGCACTGAAGCCTCCATGGTAAACCAGCCTCGAGAATAAATAATTTCTATTCTATAGAAACCTTGTGCAATAATTATTACAAAAGTGCAATGATATCACAGCCGAGTCCCGAAGGTTCAAGTTCACGGTAAGAGTTCTTATTTTTATAGAAAAAGGTCCGGAGTGTGATAAGACGAGCCATGAAACCAGAATCCAATTCTTCTCTATAAGTAACACCGTTCTTATTCTGCAGAAAGGATTGAGCCAATGCCATGTATATTATAAAAGATACTAAAGCTTGTAGAAACCACGTGTGAAACAGGGCAATATGCGCATCCCTGTTGCAATAATGTTGCTGTTAATATGGTCTACACCAGTTACTTAACGCCTTGCTGTTAATATGGTCTACACCAGTTACTTCTAGAGAAGAATTGGAGCGTTGGACTCTGGTTTTACGGCTCGTCTTATCACACTCTGGACCTTTTTCTATAAAAATAAGAACTCTTATCATGAACTTGAACCTTCGGGACTTGGATGTGATATCATTGCACTTTTGTAATAATTACTGCACAAGGTTTCTATGCTTTGTATATAATAGAAATTATTTATTCTTGAGGCTGGTTCATAGATCATAGAATCCTAGAGTTGGAAGGGACCTCCAGGGTCATCTAGTCCAACCCCCTGCACAATGCAGGAAACTCACAAACACCTCCCCCTCAGTTCACAGGATCTTCATTGCTGTCAGATGGCCGTCTAGCCTTTGTTGAAAAACTTCCAAGGAAGGAGAGCCCACTTTCATAGAATCCTAGAGTTGGAAGGGGCCTCCAGGGTCATCTAGTCCAACCCCCTGCACAATGCAGGAAATTCACAAATACCTCCCCCTAAATTCACAGGATCCTCATTGCTGTCAGATGTCCATCTAGCCTCTGTTTAAAAACCTCCAAGGAAAGAGCCCAGTGCTTCTTACCTGTGCAATTGAGAGAGCCTGTCAAAGCTAGCTCTCCTTCCCCCACTTCTTCCCCAAGAGAGGAGCTTTGCTCTGTAGCTCCTGTGTGCTTGAGCAAGCCTGAAAAAGCAAGTGGTGATAAAGAAGGAAGCAAGAGAAGGAGAAGGAAGCAGATGACAGTGAGTTGCTTGCGGGCCTGATTCGGGCCCCCAGGCTGCATGTTTGACACCCCTGATCTAGTATTTAAGGATATCTCACCCCAGAAGGAGTTTCAGAGCCTCCAGATTTCAGGCTCCCAGGCGGCCTCTATTCCTCCCTCCCTTCTTACCAAGTGGGCTGTATGATTGTACCAAAGCCTCATTTTGGGCAGAAGCTCACAGGAGTTGAGCTCCAGAACCTCTACATTTTATAGTGCTTTCTTTCTTACCTGTCACCCCCTGCCAAATACTTGCTTCTGGGCTCCATTGTTCAAACCCCCTGTGAGAATTTTGCTGAACTTTCTAATATTCCACCCCCCACACACACAAAAATGGCAAGATAACCAAAACATATATAGCAGACAGATCAAAATCTTCATCATTCCAGGGTAGCCACACAGGAGGAAGTAATTTAAAAAGTATGATGGGAGTAAGGTTTTATTGCGACAATTATAATTCAAGAAGCATTTTAAGGTAGATGATGAGCTGATATAATTTGGAACAACTTCCGGTGATGTCAGAGGTGTGTGGCATAAGCAAATGTTATGCAAACGAGTTGTGCTAATGAGCTCCAGCACCTCTTTTTCTATGAAATGACCCCTGATTGTATCAAACCAAACATTACTGAGAACCAAATAAGAAATCCTCCATGCCTATTGCTGGTCTGTTCCTTCAACGTAACCTGAAGGGTACTCACTCTCAACCAGCTCATTTCGGAAGGAAATATGTTCTCGGGATCCTCTTGAAGAACTCCCCAGCCTTTCTTTGGATGTGAGGTCGTCGTTTTTCTCCACCAAAGTCTTCCTTGTTCCTCTGGTTTCTTTTGCAGAGAAAAAGAGAAAGAAAAAAAGATAAGTCTTATAAGGGGGAGGAAAGAAATTCAAGGGTAAAAATTCTTCTGGATTCTTATCATAGAATCATAGAGTTGGATGGGGCCTCCAGGGTCATCTAGTCCAGCCCCCTGTACAATGCAGGAAACCCACAAATACCTCCCCCTAAATTCACAGGATCTTCATCACTGTCAGATGGCCATCTAGTCTCTGTTTAAAAACCTCCAAGGAAGCCTCTTCCACTGAGGAATCGCTCTAACAGTCAGGAAGTTCTTCCTAATGTTGAGCCAGAAACTCTTTTAATTTCAACCCACTGGTTCTGGACCACAGAAAGCAATTCCACACCATCCTCTATAGGACAGCCCTTCAAGTACTTGAAGATGGTGATCCTATCACCTCTTGGCCGCCTCCTCTCCAGTTAAACATGCCCACCTCCTTCAACCTTTCCTCATAGGACTTGGTCTCCAGACCCCTCACCATCTTCGTCGCCCTCCTCTGAACCCGTTCCAGCTTGTCTAGATCCTTCTTATGTTCAAGATCAAAGCCTACAATCCCAACTAGTCTAAAAGGAACCGATCTGTGTGTCAAGGGTCCTTGCCATTTTGATATTTCTCTGTGATGGATTCATTAAGGATGGGGGAGGGTGTCTGTGCTTTGCCCTTCACACTCTGTAACACTCATAAGTAGGGGTCATTTTGTAGAAAAAGCTTTCCAGGAAGAAGAAGAAGATATTAGATTTACATCCCGCCCTCCACTCCGAAGAGTCTCAGAGCGGCTCACAATCTCCTTTATCTTCCTCCCCCACAACAAACACCCTGTGAGGTGGGTGGGGCTGAGAGGGCTCTCACAGCAGCTGCCCTTTCAAGGACAACCTCTGCCAGAGCTATGGCTGACCCAAGGCCATTCCAGCAGCTGCAAGTGGAGGAGTGGGGAATCAAACCCGGTTCTCCCAGATAAGAGTCCACACACTTAACCACTACATCGAACTGGCTCTCTATTAGCATAACTTATTTGCATGTTATTATTTTTTATATATAGGCATTGGATTTATAGCCCACCCTCCACTCTGAATCTCAGAGTGGTTCGCAATTTCCTTTACCTTCTTCCCCCACAACAGACACCCTGTGAGATGGGTGGGCCTGAGAGGGCTCTCACAGCAGCTGCCCTTTCAAGGACAGAGGCTCAGAGCGGCCTACAATCTCCTTTATTTTCTCCCCCCACAACAGACACCCTGTGAGGTGGGCAGGGCTGAAAGAGGTCTCACAGCAGCTGCCCTTTCAAGGACAGAGTCTCAGAGTGGCCTACAATCTCCTTTCCCTTCCTCCCCCACAACAGACAACCTGTGAGGTGGGTGGGGCTGAGAGGGCTCTCACAGCAGCTGCCCTTTCAAGGACAGAGGCTCAGAGTGGCCTACAATCTCCTTTCCCTTCCTCCCCCACAACAGACAACCTGTGAGGTGGGTGGGGCTGGAGAGGGCTCTCACAGCAGCTGCCCTTTCAAGGACAACCTCTGCCAGAGCTATGGCTGACCCAAGGCCATTCCAGCAGCTGCAAGTGGAAGAGTGGGGAATCAAACCCGGTTCTCCCAGATAAGAGTCCACACACCTAACCACTACACCAAACTGGCATGTGCCACACTTCCTGACATCACCAGAAATGTGTCAGAAATCAACACCCACCGCTCAGGCTGCACCCCCAGATCTGCAGGTATTTGCTAACTCAGATCTGGCAATCTGGAGAAAAATTGCCTGAGCTACAGGAAGCATCTCACTCTTCAAATTCCTCGATATCTCAGCACTTGCGAAAGAGCAGTGTGCATCAAACAGAAAACAGCAAGAAAAGAATTCCACCAAAACTACATCCCACGGCAAAAATCCAACTTTCACTTACTTTCCTGAAGTTTTCGAACCGTGTCTCTTCCCGAGATCCTGTTCTGACATACAAGATCCAGAAGCACGGTCACTGGAAAAGCAAAAGCAGTTCGCCTGTCACAAACAGCCTGGCTCCCATTGTATTCATTCGACAGCCACCGCTACAAACTCTTTCATAGAGAGAAGCAATGGCGTCCACATTTTGAGACAAATAGAAGAGGCGAGGAAGAGAGACAGATGAGAGGAAAGAGTGAAAGAGGTGGGAATAGAGAGAGAGAATACATGAAGAAGATGATATTGGATTTATATCCCGCCCTCCACTCCAAATCTCAGAGACTCAGAGCAGCTCACAATCGCCTTTATCTTCCTCCCCCTCAACAGACACCCTGTGAAGAAGAAGACTGCAGATTTATACCCCGCCTTCTCTCTGAATCAGAGACTCAGAGCGGCTTACAATCTCCTATATCTTCTCCCCTCACAAGAGACACCCTGTGAGGTGGGTGGGGCTGAGAGGGCTCTCACAGCAGCTGCCCTTTCAAGGACAACCTCTGCCACAGCTATGGCTGACCCAAGGCCATTTCAACAGGTGTGAGTGGAGGAGTGGGGAATCGAACCCGGTTCTCCCAGATAAGAGTCCACACACTTAACCACTACACCAAACTGGGAGGAAGGAGTGACATGGGGCAGCTTGTAGGGAGGGAGGTCCTGGTCTTGGCCACCTACTGACTGGCTCTTTGCCTTCTGTGTGTGTGTGGGGGGGAAGAATTCCCATGAGAAGACAAAGTATGTATGCCAGCCAGAGGGCATGCATGGCCTGTCAAATTACTTTTGAGCAGGGTTTTTTTTTTAAACGGGAACGCCCAGGAACGCTGTTCTGGCTGGATATGCATTGGGTGTGTGTGTGTGGCTTAATATGCAAATAAGTTCTTGCTGGGCTTTTTCTACCTGCTTTTGAGGGAAAGAAAGATGGGGGACAGATGGCAGGGGGAGATAGAGAAAGGAAGGAGAGGCGAGGGGGTGGTGTTGAGAGAGGCTTCTCACTCTGCACTCACACACTTTTGTGACCCAAATCCCTGGGTGATGATCTGGCTGTTAAGTTTGCAATAACTCTTGAAAACGACTCTTTTCCGGAGAGTCTTTTAGGAGTCCGGAAAGTCAAGGCTGGTTTCTCTGTCTGGGACTTGCCACTTCTTTCTGGCTTACACCCATTTTTCTTTCATGGTTATTTTTATTTTGCACTGATTTGATTGGTCCAGTAAAAGGTCTTACATTGATTTTGTTCTTGTTTCTGCAATTTTTATTTTGCCAGTATCAAGACTGGGCTTCCTTAGCCTGCCCTTTTCTCCTACTGGTTACCACAAGTTCCCCATCCCCCCTTGCGCTTTTTATTGTTTCTGCTTTATCATTTCACATCGCTTCAGCAGCTATCTCGTAAGCTCTGGGGACTCTACAATGAACAGAAGGGCGCTATATGCCCTTCCCATCCTATCTCTTGGACAGAAAGGGCAGCCCATTTACTAACTTAAGCGGGCAGGATAACGGCCCTAGATAAGGTATATAAGACAAGTCACCCCACAGTTTAAGCCAGTTTTGACACAGCCGTGTATTGCTACTTGAAAGGGCAGCTGCTGGGAGAGCCCTTTCCAGCCCCACCCACCTCACATGGTGTCTGTTGTGGGAGAGGAAGGGAAAGGAGATTGTAGGCCGCTCTGAGCCTCTGTCCTTGAAAGGGCAGCTGCTGTGAGAGCCCTCTCCAGCCCCACCCACCTCACAGGGTGTCTGTTGTGGGGGAAGAAGGTAAAGGAGATTGTGAGCCGCTCTGAGACTCTTCGGAGTGGAGAGCGGGATATAAATCCAATATCATCATCATCAAAACAGTGTATTCATATTCAATATTTTGATTCCTGCCTCATCGCAATGGCAGCAATGTATACACCTTGGGCACCTCTGAAAGATCCTTACCCAGAAAGCCCACGTTCCCATAGCTCTCCAGCATGACTTCCCTGTACAGATCTCTTTGTGCTGTATCCAGCAGGGCCCACTCTGCCTCAGTGAAAGAGACGGACACCTCCTCAAAGGGAAAAGGACACTGAAAGAAAAAGCAGAGTCCCTCATCAGAGATCACCCCAGGCAGAGACTGCACACTAGAAGGGAGACCACAGGGTGTAATGCTTGGGATGGGTAAAGGGAATGTTGTTTAGAGGATCTCTCGCCTGGACACCTTGCAGAAACTGCAGGAGCAAAAGACTCCCTTCCCCCTGAAAAAGGAGCAAGGACCCCGCTCAAGTCCCCTACCTGGACTGGAGGGGCAGCAGCTGCTTCCACACCGAAAAGATGGCGGCTCAACAGCGTCTCTTCACTGCCTGTTCCTGAGACAACAGAGGAAGGAATAATGTTCGGTGTCTTGAAGATATTGGATTTATATCCCGCCCTCCACTCCAAAAAGTCTCGGAGAGGCTCACAGTCTCCTTTCCCTTCCTCCTCCACAACAGACACCCTGTGAGGTGGGTGGGGCTGAGAGGGCTCTCACAGCAGCTGCCCTTTCAAGGACAGAGTCTCAGAGCGGCCTACAGTCCCCTTTCCCTTCCTCCCCCACAAAAGACAAGGAGGGAGGGAGGAAGTAAGGAAAGAAGGAGGGAGGGTAGGAAGGAGGGAGGGGGGAGGGAGGGAAGGAAGGAAGGAGGGAAGGTCAAATTACATCGGCCTCCCCTGCTCTATCTGGCCTATGTTGCGCATCGTACCAACTTGCTCCATATGAGGGGCTGCCTGGTACACTGGCTCATTTGGAGGTGGTCTTTAGAGCAAGGGGTCATTTCGTAGGGAAAAAAGGTGCAAGAGCTCAGTAGCATAACATCAGGGGGTGTGGCATATGCAAATAGCTTATGCTAACAAGACAATCAAAAAGAAAGAACTTATTATCATAACTTATGAGAGAATCAGGGAGAAAGAAGAAAGGAAATAGATGGGGAAGGGAGGAATAGGGATGAAGGGGGAAGGGAAAGACAGAAAGAAGCAAAGAAAACGAATAAATAGGGAGGGAGGGGAAAGAGAGAGAGAGAAAGAAGTTGGGGATGGAGGAAAGAAGGAAGGAAAGAAGGAGGGAGGGAGGGAGGGAGAGAAGGAAGGAAGGAAGGAAGGAAGGAAGGAAGGAAGGAAGGAAGGAAGGAAGGAAGGAAGGAAGGAAGGAAGGAAGGAAGGAAGGAAGGAGGGAGGGAGGGAGGGAGGGAGGGAGGGAAGGAAGGAAGGAAGGAAGGAAGGAAGGAAGGAAGGAAGGAAGGAAGGAAGGAAGGAAGGAAGGAAGGAAGGAAGGAAGGAAGGAAGGAAGGAAGGAAGGGAGGAGGGAGGGAGGGAAGAAGGGAGGGGGAGGGAGGGAGGGAAGGAAGGAAGGAAAGAAGGGGGGAAGGAAGAAGGGAGGGGGAGGGAGGGAAGGAAGGAAAGAAAGAAAGAAAGAAAGAAAGAAAGAAAGAAAGAAAGAAAGAAAGAAAGAAAGAAAGAAAGAAAGAAAGAAAGAAAGAAAGAAAGAAAGAAAGAAAGAAGGAGGGAGGGAGGGAAGGAAGGAAGGAGGGAGGAAGGAAAGAAGGAAGGAATGAGGGAGGGAGGGAGGGAGAGAGGAAGTTTAAATGCATTCTCCAAACTGCTGATTGGCTTGGAGAAGTGATTTAAAGAGAGAAATGCCTTCTCTAAGCCGACTGAGAAAGCAGTAGGGGCTTCGAGAGCCACACAATATGTATGAAAAAAGTCACGTGTGGCTCCTGAGTCACAGTTTGGTCACCCCTGGTCTATCATAATATGTCTTGTCCACTAGTGGGTGACGGCAGGATAGATATCCCATAAATAAATAAATGTATGTATGCATGTATGTTTTCATTAATGGGAGGAATTGCACTCCAGGAATCTGCCTCATCTCCTTGTAGAGGCATTGCAGTTAGTTGACACTGAATGCTGCAAATCAACTTTGTGTTGTGAGTAGAAATATTTAATATTTTCCTGACCTGAACTCTCTACCCATCATGTCCATGGCTGCTCAAATTGCATCCAGGCATGATAAACCCTTACCACAGGAGCAGTCATCTTGGGCACGCTCCATGGCCTGCGCCCTCTGACCTTGCTCCAAGGAAGCTCTTTCCACTTCAGGGATTGTACCTTCTATCTTCACGGATGCGCCCCTCATCTGAAATAGCAACAAGGGAGAGGGGTAAGAGGTAGAACGGAAAAGAGACCAAGGAATGGATCCTGCCCCACTCCCAGACTCTGCACCCTTCCATCAGCAGACCTAGTGAGTTATCTGGAGGGATCGGAAATTCTTTAGTAGAACAGACTGCTGAAGGAGGCCATTAAATCTATTTGGATGATTAACACTTTGACAAATATCTGGCAGGGAAACATTAGGCTAAGTCCCGCTATCATTGCTTGAATCAGACATATTGGAGGATTCCCTCACCTGTTCTGTCTGCCTCTTCTCCTCTGCCTGGCTCAGGAGGAAACCTTCGGCCACGGCCACCGCCTGGGAACTGGTCTCCGGCCCACATCCTCTGACCCAGCACTGCATTTCCTGGGGCAGGATGGCCAGGAACTGCTCCAGGATCACCAGGTCCAGGATCTGCTTCTTGGTATGCCTCTCCGGCTTCAGCCACTGGTTGCAAAGTCCATGGAGCTGGCTGCAAACCTCTCGGGGCCCATCCACCTCATGGTAGATGAACAGCCGGAAGCGTTCACAATGTCCACCTGAGGTCATGGTAGCCAGGACCTCTGACACAGCTCTTTTCCAGAACTCAGCACCACTTCCAGGTTAGATGGGCTTTCTCTTGCTCTCTTGGCCCATCCCAGGTGCTGCTGGTCTTGCTCTTCCATCTCAGGTTATTTTCCTTTCAGAGTGCCCTTTGTACAGTGGGGCCACCATGGCATCCTCTTAAAACCTCTTACTGTAACAACAAAGTACTATAATTTTCACATTTTATTCTTTGCAATGGTACAGAGAGACGGCGGCTAGGGGGGTCATACTAGTGTCTGCGGGACCCAGATTCGAATTCCCGCTTTGCCATGGCAGCTTGCTAGGAGATCGTGGGCCAGTCACATGTGCTCAGCCTGGACTACCTCACAGGGTTGTGGGAGAGAGGAAAGAGTTCTTACCCTCCCCTTGCATCACCGCACACAAAATTTGATAAACCTCTATTATGTTCCCCCCCACTCAGTCCTCTCTTTTCAGAACTGAAAAATCCCAGACTCCTCAGCCTTCTCTCACAGGAAAAATGCTCCAGCCCCCTATAATCCTCTTAGAATCATAGAATCCTAGAGTTGGAAGGGGTCTCTAGGGTCATCTAGTCCAACCCCTTGCACAATGCAGGAAACTCACAAATACTTCCCCCTAAATTCACAGGATCTTCATTGTTGTCAGATGGCCATCCAGCCTCTGTTGAAAAACCTCCAAGGAAGGAGAGCCCACCACCTCCCAAGGAAGCCTGTTCGACTGAGGAACCGCTCTAACGGTCAGGAATCATAGAGTTGGAAGGGACCTCCAGAGTCATCTAGTCTAACCCCCTGCACAATGCAGGAAACTCACAGAGAGCTCCCCCTAAATTCACACGATCTTCATTGCTGTCAGATGGCCATCGCTCTAAGGGTCAGGAAGGTCTTCCTAATGTTGAGCCGGAAAGTCTTTTGATTTAATTTCAACCCATTGGTTCTGGTCCTACCTTCCGGGGCCACAGAAAACAATTCCACCCCATCCTCTATATGACAGACCTTCAAGTACTTGAAGATGGTGATCATATCATCTCTCAGCCGGTGGCCCTCTGCCTTCTTCTCAACAGACTAATGCGTAGGCAGCTTCAAAAGGGATGCCAAACATAGAGAGCAGTCACACAAAGAGAAGTCAGCTATTGAGAATACCCTGTGACCAAAATTACTAAGTGCTCTAAGGCAGTGGTCCCCAACCTTTGCGGCACCAGGGACTGGCAGGGTGGGGGCACCGAATTTGGCCCCGCCCTCCCGTGGCCACGCAACCTCCCCGCCCCACCAGCTCCGGAGGCTGAACAGGAACTTCATGTAGGGTTACTCTCGAGTCAGGATGCATAGCTTCAGGACCTCAGTCAGGTTCTAAGAACTGATCCATAGGTAGACAACTAAATCTGCTATGTGTGAAGTGGGGAAGGAGGGCAAAATAGGCATAAGAACGTAAGGGAAGCCCTGTTGGATCAGGCTAATGGCCCATCCGGTCCAACACTCTGTGTCACAGAAGAACATAAGAGAAGCCATGTTGGATCAGGCCAATGGCCCATCCAGTCCAACACTCTGTGTCACAGAAGAACATAAGAGAAGCCATGTTGGATCAGGCAGGGCCGGTGCGTGGGAGTAGGCAAAGTAGGCAGTCGCCTAGGGTGCCACCAGGCCTAGGGGGCATCACTGGGTCCTGATCACTGTCTGGCTCCCGACCTTGTCTTCCTTGTCTTCTCCCATCACCAAGCTGCTCTCAGCAAAGCAAAGCCACCTCCCCTCTCCCCGATGCGTGCCTTGGCCTCCCACCTCATCCTATCCTGCCACCCTCCTTTCTGGCTTGGCCAGCAAGCGCTTAATTCTCACAATTTTTAAATAACGGATCACATTTTTTTAAAAAAAAATTAAAAATCAGAACATTAAAAACGTGAAACGTTTCAAGTTTTGCGCTCTTCATTTTCCCTATATATTTTTTCATAATTGGGGGGGGGGCAGCTCTAGTGGGTGATTCACCTAGGGCGCCAGAAAGTCTAGCACCCGCCCTGCCCCCCATGGGATTGGCAGCCATAGGGCAAGGGGCAACATGACTTAAAGGGGTCCCCTCTGCCACTGGCTCGTCTCACCCCCCTGTGATTCCAGGGAAAACACCAGGCTCCATCTCCGACAATACAAGAACTCGTGGGCATTCAATGAAATCGCTGAGCAATCAGGTTAAAACGGATAAAAGGAAGTCCTTCTTCACCCAAAGGGTGATTAACATGTGGAATTCACTGCCACAGGAGCATAGCCAGCTTCAAGAGGGGATTGGATAAAAATATGAAGCAGAGGTCCATCAGTGGCTATAAGCCACAGTATATATATGTATATATGTGTGTGTGTGTGTGTGTGTGTGTATACACACACACACACATATATTGGCCACTGTGCAACGCAGTGTTGGACCGGATGGGCCATTGGCCTGATCCCACATGGCTTCTCTTACGTTCTTATGTGACACAGAGTGTTGGGCTGGATGGGTCATTGGCTTGATCCCACATGGCTTCTCTTATGTTCTTATGTGACACAGAGTGTTGGGCTGGATGGGCCTTTGGCCTGATCCCACATGGCTTCTCTTATGTTCTTATGTGACTCAGAGTGTTGGGCTGGATGGGTCATTGGCTTGATCCCACATGGCTTCTCTTATGTTCTGATGTGACTCAGAGTGTTGGACTGGATGGGCCATTGGACTGATCCAACATGGCTTTTCTTATGTTCTTATGTGACACAGAGTGTTGGGCTGGATGGGTCATTGGCTTGATCCCACATGGCTTCTCTTATGTTCTGATGTGACTCAGAGTGTTGGACTGGATGGGCCATTGGACTGATCCAACATGGCTTTTCTTATGTTCTTATGTGACACAGAGTGTTGGGCTGGATGGGCCATTGGCCTGATCCCACACGGCTTCTCTTACGTTCTTACGACCCATCCATGCCCCCAGTCCCCACACCCTCCAAACAAAAGGGACCCAGCGGCCTCCCCCCCACCCACCACCCCCCCCCCCAAAAAAAAATCCTATTGCAAGGAGCCCTGCTCAGTTCGGGTCCTCTTCCTCCGGCCAAGCCCCCAGAGGTCTTCCCCCTCTTGCATATTTACCTCCCGGACTTTGCACCCAGAATCGGCTTCTTGCAAACGGGAAATCTGCAGAGTCGCTGCTGGGGGCGGGGAGGGGGGTCAGCCTGGAAGGTCCCTCGCCCTTGACTGGTTCCCCCCACCTTCCCCGCCAGCGACCGTGCGCGTCCAGGCCGTCCCCAAAGCCTCCCCTTCGGCTAAAGCAGACCGCCGCCACGACCCCCGTTTCCCTCCAGACGCTGCAGGCTCCAGTCGCTCCCTCCCAATGACCGAGCCCCCCCCCCCCGCTCCGCCCTGCCCTTTCTACGGAAATCACGTGTCGGGGAGTGCAGCGGACGGCGTCGCTCTTCCGTACACGTGTTCTCCTCCTTCACGGAGGTTGCTTCCCCTGACGCGCGTCGTCGTTGCAGGAGCTCTGCGGAGCAGCCTCCCGCTTGGCAGTGAGGAAGGGAGCGGGGAGGTGGGGGGGGAGGAGATTTTGGATTCTGCCTCCCTTGCTGGAATGGCTATATGTGGCTCTGCTTACTGTATCTTATTCCTCGTCGGAATCGTAGAATCCTAGAGTTGGAAGGGATCTCTAGGGTCATCTAGTCCAGCCCCCTGCAGGAAACTCGCAAACGCTTCCCGCTAAATTCACAGCATCTTCATTGCTGTCAGATGGCCATCTAGCCTCTGTTTAAAAGCCTCCAAAGAAGGAGAGCCCAATTTCATAGAATCCTAGAGTTGGAAGGGACTTCCAGGGTCATCTAGTCCAACCCCCTGCACAATGCAGGAAACTCACAAACACCTCCCCCTCAGTTCACAGGATCTTCATTGCTGTCAGATGGCCGTCTAGCCTCTGTTGAAAAACGTCCAAGGAAGGAGAGCCCACTTTCATAGAATCCTAGAGTTGGAAGGGGCCTCCAGGGTCATCTAGTCCAACCCCCTGCACAATGCAGGAAACTCACAAACACCTCCCCCTCAGTTCACAGGATCTTCATTGCTGTCAGATGGCCGTCTAGCCTCTGTTGAAAAACGTCCAAGGAAGGAGAGCCCACTTTCATAGAATCCTAGAGTTGGAAGGGACTTCCAGGGTCATCTAGTCCAACCTCCTGCACAATGCAGGAAACTCACAAACACCTCCCCCTCAGTTCACAGGATCTTCATTGCTGTCAGATGGCCGTCTAGCCTCTGTTGAAAAACGTCCAAGGAAGGAGAGCCCACTTTCATAGAATCCTAGAGTTGGAAGGGACTTCCAGGGTCATCTAGTCCAACCTCCTGCACAATGCAGGAAACTCACAAACACCTCCCCCTCAGTTCACAGGATCTTCATTGCTGTCAGATGGCCATCTAGCCTCTGTTGAAAAACGTCCAAGGAAGGAGAGCCCACTTTCATAGAATCCTAGAGTTGGAAGGGGCCTCCAGGGTCATCTAGTCCAACCCCCTGCACAATGCAGGAAACTCACAAACACCTCCCCCCAAATTCACAGGATCTTCATTGCTGTCAGATGGCCATCTAGCCTGACTGGTATAACAAATACCCAGTCAGATACTTCCCCTTCCCCTCAATTACTCGATGATGGTCCGCTCTGTCAAAAAAGATTTAGATCTCCTCCAGCTGGATATTCATAAATGCTTTCAAGAGTCTATTGCTGAATATGTCCAACCTATTAATGCCAAAATCAAAGAAATGTCGGAAGACGTGGCAACTACTGCGAAATTAGCAGAACAGGCAGCAGAGCTGAGTCTAGCACTTAAAGGGGAACTAACACAAATAAAAGACAGGGAGGAAAGCGTCCAAAATAGACTAATGGCCCTGGAAAATAAATGGAGGGCTTTAAACCTTAAATTTCGTGGATTTGAGGAGGGAGTGGAGGAGAGGGAGACTTAGCGTCGTTTATTTCAAACTGGCTGCAAGAGAAAATGGCGCTTACAGAAAATGTGGCACCCGACATTATTAGAGCTCAACAGCTTGGTCCCCTAGCGTTGGCGCGTCGCAGGCAACCCAGGGATATCTTGATTAAATTCTCCACCAGTAAAGTCAAGGATAAGATTCTTCAAAAAGCACGATGTGCAGATGCGCTGACACATAATAGGAAGAGCATTTTGATTTTATTAGACCTTTCCCCTGAAACACTTCCTTTCTGTTAAAGTTGTGCTGGTGTTTGTAAATCTCAATAGCTTCTCTGAACAGAGAAGTGGAGGAGTGGGGGAATCAAACCCAGTTCTCCCAGATAAGAGTCCGCACACTTAACCACTACACCAAACTGGCTCTCCTTTAGAAGGAAAAGGGAACCAAAGCAGAAGCAAAGGAAGGCATTGGTGGCCTGCTTTGGTTCCCTTTGGTACCCGCCTGAACAGAGAAGCTATTGAGATGGCCTTGGATCAGCCACAGCTCTCACAGGAGTTGTCCTTGAAAGGGCAGCTGATGTGAGAGCCCTCTGAGCCCCACCCACCTCACAAGGTGTTTGTTGTGAGGGAGGAAGATAAAGGAGATTGTAAGCCGCTCTGAGTCTCTGATTCAGAGAGAAGGGCGGGGTATAAATCTGCAGTCTTCTTCTTCTTCTGCAATGTCTCTTTGGTACCACTTGATCCCCAGATTTTGCTTCCACCTGTAGATGGTTGTCTTTCTCCACATCTCTTCTTCTTGATTCCTTCTCACTCCCCTTCTCCCTCACATCTGCAACTGCAAAAGAGGGACCGAAATCATATAAAAATGAAAAATTACAAATACCAATTTAGCAGGTACAGACAGTAGTCAAGGGTACTTTCTATAGCCAGAGCCAAGGGCTTGGAAAAACCACAGCAATACTTACACACATACCAGGAGGACTTGGAACAGAAGAAATGGAGGAGGAGATAACTGCATGCTTCTCTTACAAAAATCTGCTCTTGAGATCACATTAAGGTTAGTAAGTTTTCTGGTGTTTGTTTAGGGAATGCTTAAAACAGAATAGGAAAAGAGATGCTTAAAAAATCTTGGATTTTATTGAAATATTTTGAAATAATAATAATAATGTATTGGCTTTATATTCCAGCCTTCACTCTGAATCTCAAAGCAGCTTACAATCTTCTCTACCTTCCAATAGAGATACAGAAGGGGAAAAAAGGAAATGTGGAAAAGGGCAGAAGTATATAATAAATAAGTACACAATATATGGGCAGTGTTACTAATATGAATACTGAAGATATTTCTTATTCAATGTACAAATATGTAAGAAGAATAGTTTAGCCAAGACATAACATGACATGATATATTAGCATAATAACATGAGAGTATTTCATAAGAGAGTGTGTGTGTGTGTGTGTGTATGTGTGTGTATGTATGTATCTATAAATAATATATCAACATTGTTATCCTATCTTATAAATTTGATCTTCTATGGAATTCTCTTTAAGTTCTAAGTTCAAATTTATTGTTACAATCAACAACCAGCTCATTCAATCAATTTACATAAAACATTAGAATATGAGACATAAATGGAATACGATATAAGTAACCTCATTAGGGCCATTAAAAAGTTTTCATGCCATCATTTGTTATACATATATTTCTTAAAATAGTCACAACTAGAACCTATACAATTTTATGTTAAACCTTTCATATCTATCATGCAATATTATCACACTAGTAATCAGAACTTTTTTTTAGCAGGAAATCCTTTGCATATTAGACCACACACCCCTGATGTAGCCAATCCTCCTGGAGCTTACAGTAGACTCTGTACTAAGAGCCCTGTAAGAGTCCATCTCCTCCCCTCTCCCTGCAGCCTCCATCTAGGAAAAGTGCAGTCTTTCTCTGCAGTGGGGACCAAAGCAACTTACATCATTCTCCTCTTCCCCCATTTTGATCTGCACAACAACCCTGTGAGGCAGGTTAGGCTGAAAGTCTGTGACTGGTCCGAAATCACCCAGTCATCTTCCACAGCAAGAAGCTGGGCCTGGCAGACCCTGCTCTGAAGTGCCAACTGCCACGTCACACTGCCTGCTATGGCCTCAGCAGGGTATAATGACTCAGAGTGTACCATTTGCTCCAGGGGAACTGATATTTGCCCACCTGGAGAGTAGTTGTAGTTCTGAGTGATCTCCAGGCTGATATTCACTTGGAGATCAACAATAGTTCCCCAGGAGGAATTGGCTGGTTTGGGAGATGGCGTCTATGGCATTGTACCTGTCTGAGTTCCCACTCTTTCTCAAACTCCACCCTCTCCAGCCAGGCTCCACCTCTCAAATCTCAAAGAATTCCCAGTCAGGTTAAAGTATATTTAAGTGGCAGTATTACAGGTGGTTTCAGTCCACAATTATTTTGACAGGCACTGTAAACATTTTATATTTAAATTTTAAGAGATGAACTGGGCTCTGTTCCTTACACCTACTAAAGAATTAGAGCACCATTCCCTTCAATGATACATAAATTAAGTATTTAAAACATTTTAAATTCATGCCAGAAACTTATTATTTCCCTGAAGATCTAATGGGACACCATTTATGAATCTTTACTATATCACTGAATCTTTACTATTTCACTGTGCCATACCATTAAGAAAGAAGAGCTATCCAAGACACAGCTGCATGGAGTTACATGGAATAGTTTCCTTTCAGTGGAATTAGTTCTCAAGCTTTCTGGGGCGAGCATTTTGCCAGTAATATTCAGAAGACTTTTGCATCTACTTAGAAAAGAGGTTTAAAAGCGGCTTGCTCGCTCCTAAATTAAACACTTAAGTGGGATTGAGAGGTAAATTTTTAGTAATAAGCAAGAATATATTTTTAAAAATTATTCGTTTCAAAAAAATAAAAATGATCCAGTTATCTAGAGTTGGGCAACACGCAGTTCTCAACTTAGCTGCAAATATTACTCTTGCTGCAGTTAACGTATATCTGAATATATATAACATATATATTCTTTTATCTACACTCGTTGGCGGAACACATAATAGCACTGTCTCCAGCGATTTTAAAGGTTTTTTTAAAAAATTTCTGTATGTATTTCTGTCAAATTTTTCTTTTGTTTGTTTTTTGGTAGAATTCCTAATAGCATTGTATCTGGCGATTTTAATATATTTTGTAATTTTCTGTAAGTATTTGTCCACTTTTTTTTTTGCAGGACTACCACACATGGTAAAAGGTATCAGCTCTCTGATTACGTTTCCAACATAGTCCTTTGTAGTTTTTGACCATCTTCTCAATGCCTTTGGACATAATGCACCATTGAAAGCACATATTGTACCAGTTTTCTTTAAGTACTTGGCTAGCTGTGATTTTTTTCTCCCTTGTCTATAGATTTTCCCATTGCTGAAACTAAATCTCTTTTCCAAAGTTTTGTGACCGTTTCACCATACATGTCTTGATTTGTTCTGTTTCTGAATGATATTGAAAGAGGGGCTTGTAAATATGTCCTAGCCTGGGCTCCTGTGTTCAGTGTTATTGTTTCGAATTGAGTCAGGTTCTTAGCAATTAACTTCTTTTTCCAAACTATGAGGACTCACAAAAGGTTTCTCCCCTGTGTGGATTCTCTGATGCCGCTGAAGATGTCCATTGTTACTGAATGTCTTTCCACACTCTGAGCAGTCAAATGGTTTCTCCCCAGTGTGAGTTCTTTGATGCATTTGAAAATGGCCACTCGGACTGAATTTCTTTCCACACTCAGAGCATTCAAAAGGTTGTGGGTACTTTGATGCTGTTGAAGACTGCCACACAGTGAATCTCCACACACTGGACATTAAAAAGGCTTCTCTTCTGTGTGAGTTCCTTGGTGCAGTAGAAGATGGGCACTCTGACTGAATATCTTCCCAAATTCGGAGCATTCAAAAGGTGTCTCCCCTGTGTGGGTTCTCTGATGCCGTTGAAGATGTTCACTTTGACTAAATCTTTTTCCACACTCAGAGCATTCAAAAGGTTTCTCGCCCGAGTGGGTTCTCTGGTGCCGCAGAAGACGGCCTCGGTTACCAAATGTCTTACCACAGTCAGAGCAGTAGAAAGGTTTCTCTCCTGTGTGGGTTCTTTGATGCAGTTGAAGATTACCACTCCTACTAAATGTCTTTCCACACTCTGAACAGTGAAAAGGTTTCTCCCCTGTGTGGGTTCTTTGATGCACTTCAAGATGACTGCTCTGACTGAATCTCTTTCCACACTTGGAGCATTCAAAAGGTTTCTCTCCTGTGTGGGTTCTTTGATGCACTTCAAGATGACTGCTCTGACTGAATCTCTTTCCACACTCTGAGCATTCAAAAGGTTTCTCCCCTGTGTGGGTAGTTTGATGCACTTGAAGATAGCCACTTTGAGTAAATCTCTTTCCACACTCAGAGCATTCAAAAGGTTTTCCTCCTGTATAGGTTCTCTGATGCCGCTGAAGATGGCCACGGTTACTGAATGTCTTTCCACATTCGGGGCATTCAAAAGGTTTCTCCCCTGTGTGGGTTCTCTGATGCCGCTGAAGATGGCCACTCTTACTGAATCTCTTCCCACATTCAGGGCATTCAAAAGGTTTCTCCCCTGTGTGGGTTCTTTGATGCACTTTAAGATACCCACTTTGACTAAATCTCTTTCCACACTCAGAGCATTCAAAAGGTTTCTCCCCTGTGTGGATTCTATGATGCCGCAGAAGGCGGCCTCTGTTACTGAATGTCTTTCCACACTCTGAGCAGTCAAAAGGTTTCTCCCCTGTGTGGGTTCTTCGATGCAGTTGAAGACTGCTACTCCTACTGAATGTCTTCCCACACTCTGAACAGTCAAAAGGTTTCTCCCCTGTGTGGATTCTTTGATGCACTTCAAGATGGCTGCTCTGGCTAAATCTCTTTCCACACTCAGAGCATTCAAAAGGTTTCTCACCCGTGTGGGTTCTTTGATGGACTTGAAGATGGCTGCTCTGACTGAATCTCTTTCCACACTCAGAGCATTCAAATGGTTTCTCTCCTGTGTGGGTTCTCTGATGCTGCTGAAGATGGCCACTGTTACTGAATGTCTTTCCGCACTCTGAACAGTGAAAAGGTTTCTCCTCTCTGTGGGTTCTTTGATGCACTTGAAGATTGCCACTGCTACTGAAGGTCTTTCCACACTCAGAGCCTTCAAATGGTTTCCCTCCTTTTTGGGTTCTCTGAAAATGGCCACTCTCAGTGAATGTGTTTCCACACTCTGTGTGGGTTCTCTGGTGCCATGGAAGATTGCTACTGCTACTCAATCTCTTGCCGTACTCTGAGCATGCAAAAGGTTTTGCACCTCTGTGCGTTCTTTGGTGCACGAGGAGTTCTGACCTATTTCTGAAGGACTTTCCACACTGGATAGATTTACTTGCCTTCATTATCCTGTGCTTTGAAAAATGCACATTACACTGAAGTCTTCCATCATGCTTCTCAACCACAGAGCTTCCTATCTTTCTCTTGGATCTGCCTTGATTACTGACATTTTCTTTCAAGTCTTCATTTTTAACTCGATCTGGCATTTGCACGTGAAATTCTTCATCCTCCTCATTTCTCTGATTGTCCTCTGCTAGAATAAATAGAGAGATCCCATTAGCACCTAGGATGGCTGGTTATGTGACTGCAATAACAAACAACTGATTCCCCGTTGGCCTTGTCTAGATTTGCTGATTTTAACCGCCTCTCCCAGCTTCCCCCAGAATATCTAGTATTTAAGGGTACCTCACCCTAGAAGGAGATTCTGAGCCTCCATATTTGAGGCTCCCCGAAGGCCTCTCTCCCTCCCACGCTTCGGACCAAGTGGGCTGTATGATTGTACCAAACCAAACATTACTGAGAACCAAATAAGAAATCCTCCATGGCTATTCCTTGCCTGTTCGCTTGAGGTAACCTGAAGGGTACTCACTCTCAGCCGGCTCATTTGGGAAGGAAATATGCTCTTGGGATCCTCTTGAAGAACTCCCCAGCCTTTCTTTGGATGTGAGGTCATTGTTTATCTCCACCAAAGTCATTCTTGTGCCTCTGGTTTCTTTTGTGGACAGAAAGAGAAAGATTAGTCTTATATGGGGAAGGAAAGAAATTCAAGTGTAAAAATTCTTCTGGAGGGATGGAACCATGTTCAAGACGAAAGCCCACAGTCCCAACTAGCATAAAAGGAATGGATCTGTGAGGCATAATACCCTAGTTCCATCAAGGATTAACAAAATTATTAAGTGGCCTCGTCCAACATGCAGGTGGTCATGATTTGAGTCTCCCTGCAGCAAATGTTGTTATTTTTTTTCAAGGCCAGACTCCAGAATGTGGTCAATGCTTAACCGTGAGAACCTGTATCCAGTTGTGCAACCAGGAGGGAAGGGGGATTAAGGAGGTTGCTGACAAGTACAACCCAATGAAGGGGGTGCTGCTCTGGTATAAAGAGTATTGATCCAAGGAGACCCAGGCTTCAGTTTTTGAAAGGATCATTTCCCGATCACAGACAGAGCATATATTGGTAATCCCATCCAGGGGGAAGGTTAAAGGGCAGAGAAACAAGGAACTGGCCACTTCCAGAGTCCTTCTTAGGGTCTCATCCCCACCTTGACCTCAAGCCAGGACACCTTCTCTGTGATGGCCACAACAGTGGCCTCAGCTGACCCTGGGCAAGTACACACACACAAACAACACAAGAAGCTGATTCTACTTGGTCCACTGGAGATAGCACTGTCTGCTCAGTCTGGCAGGGGCTCTTCAGGGCCTAACGCCGGATCTTTCACATCACCTCACAGTCAATCTATTTCACTGGAGATGCTGCCAGGGTTTGAACCTGGGACCTTCTGCATGCCCAGCAGATGCTCTGCCGGTGAGCCACAGTCCCTTCTGAGATAGCGGTACAGGCCTCAGCTGGTGTATTGCTATTCAATATTTTGATTCGTGCCTCAACACAATGGCAGTGATTTACACCTAGGGCACCTCTGAAAGATCCTTACCTAGAAAGGTCAGATTCCTGTAGTTCTCCAGCATAACTTCACTGTACAGGTCTCTTTGTCCGGGGTCCAGCAGGGCCCATTCTACCTCAGTGAACGAGACTGACACCTCCTCAAAGGGAAAGGGACACTGAAAGAAGAAGCAGGTTCTCTCATCAGAGATCACCCCAGGCAGAGATTGCATCCTGGATAGGAGTTGTCTGGGAGAGTACAGGGTGTATGGCTTGGTATGGGTAAAGGGAATGGTGTTTAGAGCATCTCTCACCCAGACACCTTGTAGAAACTGCAGGAGCAAAAGCCCCACCAAGATAGGAGCAGGGACTTGCTCAAATCCTCTACCTGGACTGGTGGTGCAGCAGCTGTTTCCACACCTCTGGAAAGATGGTGGCTCAACAGGATCTCTTCACTGCCTGCTCCTGAGACAACGGAGGAAGGAAGAGTGTTTGCTTGCTTGTTCCCTGCTTCACGCACTCCCTTCCCAGGAATGTGAAGCCTTGCCCTGCGCACACTCAACACATTCTCGTAACACTTTTTACTCAGTTCTGGGAGAGGCAGAGAAGCACCAGGTATATCTGAGCCTCATGGGTTAGAAAAGCTGCTGACCTCTGTGAGACTTGTGGCTGGCCTGGAGGGAGGAAAAGGAGGGGGTGGAAATGAAGAAGATATTGGATTTATATCCCACCCTCCACTCCGAAGAGTCTCAGAGCGGCTCACAATCTCTTTTACCTTCCTCTCCCACAACAGACACCCTGTGAGGTGGGTGGGGCTGAGAGGGCTCTCACAGCAGCTGCCCTTTCAAGGACAGAGCAGCCTACAATCTTCTTTACTTTCGTCCCCCACAACAGACACCCTGTGAGGTGGGTGGGGCTGGAGAGGGCTCTCACAGCAGCTGCCCTTTCAAGGACAGAGACTCAGAGCGGCCTACAATCTCCTTTCCCTTCCTCCCCCACAACAGACACCCTGTGAGGTGGGTGGGGCTGAGAGGGCTCTCACAGCAGCTGGCTTTTCAAGGACAGAGGCTCAGAGCGGCCTACAATCTCCTTTCCCTTCCTCCCCCACAACAGACACCCTGTGAGGTGGGTGGGGCTGGAGAGGGCTCTCACAGCAGCTGCCCTTTCAAGGACAGAGGCTCAGAGCGGCCTACAATCTCCTTTCCCTTCCTCTCCCACAACAGACACCCTGTGAGGTGGGTGAGGCTGGAGAGGGCTCTCCCAGCAGCTGCCCTTTCAAGGACAACCTCTGCCAGAGCTATGGCTGACCTGAGGCCATGCTAGCAGGTGCATGTGAAGGAGTGGGGAATCAAACCCAGTTCTCCCAGATAAGAGTCCGCACACTTAACCACTACGCCAAAAGCACAGACCTTTGTGATCTCACTGAGGCAATGTACTCACTGGAGCTGATGACTGTAACCATCTGCTGTATTTACACCAACTTCTTCAGACTTACACAAAAACAAAAGCAGAGCAGCCTAGGGGGTGGAGTTTTCCTCCAAACAAACAGGGACTGTGCTCGCTTCTCGTCCTTTTGCACACTCATCAGGAAGACCCAGGTGGCTCTGCCTACTCGCCCTGCCCATTCAGCTTTCCTCTTAGTCTCCCATCCAAGTATCTCAACTTCACCAGCCCTGCCTTGGCACGCTAAATATCTCTAGCAACAGGAACTGAGGGGAGAGCAAAGGCAGCTTCTCCAGTGGTCCAGTCTTAAACACAGGACTCCATACTCTCTGCCTCTCTTTCTCTCTCTCTCACTGTACCTAGAATAAAAGGGATGCCCTCAGCCAATTGAGGGAAGGATTCCTGTTTCCCTCCTCCTCCCGTCCACAGTCAATGGAGGAAAGGCTTTCTTTCCCCTGCGAAGCAGCGCCTCAAGTCTCAGCCAATGGAACACAACAGACCTTGAGTGGCAGTTGATGGGCCAATGCTTGATGGAGTGCACACCACAGCCAATAGGAGACCTGGATTTGGCTTCACCGCAGAGCTTTTACGTACATATAAGGATTGCAACCCGCCCTGAGACCAAAGGCCCCGAGACCATTTCCATTAACAACTACATAATAAATAAATGAATATTTTAATTAGGGGGAAGAATCCCAGTCCAGGAATCTGTCTAATGTCCCTTCCAGAGGCATCACATTTAGTGGACATTGAGCATTGCAAATTAACTCTGTGTTGTGCATAGAAATATTTAATTTTTACCTGACCTGAACTCTCTACCCATCGCATTTATGGGATGCCCCAATTGCATCCAAGCAAAATGAGGCCTCACCACAGAAGAGGGCATCTTGGGCACGCTCCACAGCCTGCGCCTTCTTTCTTTGCTCAAAGGAAGCTCTTCCCACCTCAGGGATCGCAGCTTCCATCTTCACAGAGGGTCCCCACATCTGAAACAGCAGCAAAGGAGAGGGGTAAGAGATGGAATGGAAAAGAGACCAAGGAATGGATCCTGCCCCACTCCCAGACTCTGAACACATTTATCAGCAGACCTGGTGAGTTATCTGGAAGGATAAGAAATCCTCTAGAATAGGGGTGTCCAATGGTAGCTCTCCAGAAGTTTTTTGCCTACAACTCCCATCAGCCCCAGCCATTGGCCATGCTGGCTGGGGCTGATGGGAGTTGTAGGCAAAAAAAAATCTGGAGAGCTACCGTTGGCCACCCCTGCTCTAGAAGAGGCTACTACAGGAGGCTGTTAAATCTCCCATTTGAATGATTAACACTTGGAGAAAAATCTGGCAAAGAAAAATTAAGATAAGGCCGGGTATCATTGCTTGAACCAGACATAATGGAAGCAATCCCCTCACCTGTTCTGCATGCCTCTTCTCCTCTGCCTGACTCAGCAGGAAACCTTCAGCCAGGGCTACCGCCTGAGAACTGGTCTCCGGCCCACATCCTCTGACCCAACACTGCATTTCCTGGGGCAGGATGGTCAGGAACTGCTCCAGGATCACCAGGTCCAGGATCTGCTTCTTGGAGTTCTTCTCCGGCTTCAGCCACTGGCTGCAAAGTCCATGGAGCTGGCTGCAAACCTCTCGGGGCCCTTCAGCTTCATGGTAGCGGAACAGCCGGAAGTGGTGGCGATGTCCATCTGAGGTCATGGTGTCCTTAGCGAGGACCTCTGGCTCTCTTAACACTTCTTAATGCATTTCTGCTGTAACAAAAAAATTACTATAATGATTTTCACATTTTATTCAGAGTCACATTAGTGTCTGTGTGACCCAGATTCAAATCCACACTTTGCCATGGAAGTTTGCTAGGAGATCTTGGGCCAGTCACATGTAGACAGCCCGGACTACCTCACAGGGTTGTGGGAGAGAAGGAAGAGTTCTTTCCATTCACTTTCACCACCCCATGCATAATGTGATAAACCGTTATTGTGTCCCCCACCCCACCCCACCTCACCTCACCTCACCATCCTCTCTTTTCTAAACTGAAAAATCCCAAACTCTTCAGCTTCCCCCCACCCCCCAGGAAAGATGCTCCAACCCCCTATAATCCTCTTGGTTGCCCTTCACCTTCTTCTAAACCAGTGTTGGCCAAACTTGCTTAACTTAAGAGCCACACAGAATGTATGCCAGATGTTTGAGAGCTACAGAGAACAAATGTCAGATGTTTGAGAGCTGCAAGAAGAAGTAACAGAGGGAGGAAAGTAGATGAAAGAGAGAGGAAGAGGTGGAAAGAAAGCAGCTTTAACTTTAAATGTATTCTCCAAGCTGCCAGTTGGTTTTGGTTGGAATAGTGATTTAAAGAGACAAATGTATTCTCCAAGCTGGTCAATGGGATGGTTGGGGCTTTGAGAGCTACACAATATGTGTGAAAGAGCCACATGAACATATGAAGCTGCCTTATACTGAATCAGACCCTCTTGGGTCCATCAAAGTCAGTATTGTCTTCTCAGACTGGCAGCGGCTCTCCAGGGTCTCAAGCTGAGGTTTTTCACACCTATTTGCCTGGACCCTTTTTTGGAGATGCCAGGGATTGAACCTGGGACCTTCTGCTTCCCAAGCAGATGCTCTACCACTGAGCCACCGTCCCTCCCCTTGTGGCTCTTTCATGTGGCTCCCGAGCCAGTTTGGTCACCCCTGTTCTAAACAGACTGATGTTCAGGCAGCTTCAGAAGGGATGCCAAACACAGAGAGCACAAACTAGGAGAGAAGTCACTATAGATGGTGCAACAATAAACAGCCCAAAGGGTTACAGTGCCTGAAATTTACTAATTGTGATGTACTACTAATTCACAGCTACTATAGGTGAACCATAGTCCATAATAATTCATATACACACCAACAATCACAATACAACATTAGTTGGATGGGAAAACTTCTGAGATAGAAATGCCTTCCTTTTAGCCCAGGAACGGACATTCTCACATTTTGACATATTACTGTTTTGTTGCTTTCGCACGCTCATGTTACCCAGATCAAAGGTTTGCTCCATTTGTTAATTTTACTATTCTGTCGTTGGATCTTAAATTTGTACCATTTTGCATCCTAAACCACTGCCTACCAGCTATATGTAGTTCTCACCGCTGTACCTGATCCCTCGTCTGATGAAGTGTGCTTAAAGCACACAAAAGCTTACATTCTGAATAAAACTTTGTTGGTCTTAAAGGTGCCACTTGACTCCTATTTTGTTCTACTGCTTCAGAGCAACATGGCTACCCTCAGGGCCTGTCATTCCAATCCTTGAGTAGTCTAGCTGTGCCCAGAGAGCTTACCTTCACTGCAACTCATCTTGGGCTGCAATGTATTTCAATGGAACCCATAGAAATCAACTGGCATTCTTGTCTCCCATTATTGTGTTGGTATTAACCTTTAAAGCCCTTTATGGTCAGGGACCTGCCTATCTACGGGACCGCCTTTCCCCATATATCCCCCAGAGAGCACTGCGATCAGGGACAAAAAATCTGCTGTCTGCCCCTGGCCCAAAAGAAGCCAGGCTATGCGCAACAAGATCTAGGGCCTTCTCGGTGGCAGCACCAGAACTCTGGAACACCCTCCCAGAAGCTATAAGGGCCCTGCGGGATTTGTCGGCGTTCCGCAGGGCCTGTAAGACCGAACTGTTTAGACAGGCTTTTCTGGTTGACTGAAAATGGGCTGCCACCGGACATCCTACAGAAGCTGGTGGTCATAGTCAGAACCCAATACCGCCAGACTGGATTGAGATAGCGTAATAGTTTTAAACTGATAAATGTATTATGGTTTTATATGTTTTATGGAATTGATTGTTTTTATGATACTGTAAGCCGCCCTGAGTCCGCTTGCGGAGAGGGCGGGATATAAATGCAAAGTAATAAATAAATAAATAATTTCCCACGGGCCTTCCAGCCTTTCCCACAGTTTCCAATGGGCAACCCTGTCATTCTTTTTAGTACATTCCATTGGACTGGTTGTCATTTCTGGACACTTTCTAAAAGGAATATATCAGAGACGTCCTGTGGGCGACCTCAAAAATAGATATTTTATTATAAAAACGAATTTCAGCAATAGACTAGACTAGAAAGGGAAATGGTTGATTGGCATGTTATAACAACACTCAGAACAATGGAATCCCCAGGACTGAAGAGGGATATTGGTTTCTTATCTCTCTACATATGCCCCCCAACCTTTCCCTCCCTTCTCTACATATGCCCCCCAAATCTCCAGGAATTTCCCAGTTTGGAGCTAGCAACTATCATGGAGAACTGATCTCTGTATATGGGAGTAGGGTTGCCAAGTCCAATTCAAGACTTTGGGGGTGGAGCCAGGAGACTTTGGAGGTGGAGCCAGGAGCAAGGGTGTGACAAGCACGACTGAACTCCAAAGGGAGTTCTGGCCATCACATTTAAAGGGACCGCGCACCCTTTAACTGTTTTCCCTCCCTTGGAAATATTGAAGGATAGGAGCACCTCCTTTGGGGGCTCATAGAATTGAACCTCCTGGTCCAATCTTTTTGAAACTTGGAGGGTATTTTGAAGAGAGGCACCGGATGCTAGCCTGAAAATTTGATGTCTCTACCTCAAAAAACAGCCACATATCCCGGAGTGCCAGATACCTGCAGATTAATTCTCCATGATATCTATGAGAATCGGTCTCCATAGGGAATAATGGAGTGCCCAGCAGACATCCCCCCCCCCCCCGGCTTTCTGATGACCCTGAAGCAGGGAGAGGGCTTCCAAACCGAGGGATCCCCTGCTCCCACCTGGGGATTGGCAACTCTATCTGTGATTTCAGGAAAAACACCGGATTCCAACTCGGACCCATCCATGTCCCCCTCCAAACAAAAGGGACCTAGAGGCTGCTTTTCCCGAAATCCTCCCCCCCCCCCCCAATCCCATCCCATTGCAAGGAGCCCTGATCAATTCGCGTCCTCTTCCTCCCCTTTTGCATGTTTACCTCCTCGACTTTGCACCGTAGAATCCAAGTCGGGCTTTTGCAAAGGGGAAATCTGCAGGGCCGGCGGTGGAAGTGGAGAGTGGGCGGGGTGGGAGGGGGTGGATACAACCCGGAAGGTCCCTCGCTTAGGAGAGGCTTTTGGGACGGCCTTGATGCTGGGGAGAAGACGGAACCATTAGGGGCGAAGGACCTTCCGGGCTGAGTTCTCCCCACCGCGGTCTCTGCAGATTTCCCGTTTGCAGCAGCCGATTCTCCTCGGTGCAAAGTCCAGGAGGTAAAAATGCAAGCAGGGAGGGAGGGGGGAGATCTCCTGGGGGCGGCCAGAGGGGCTTGGCCGAAGGTAGAGCCAACAGTGTGATGCGGTGGCTAAAAAGGCAAATGCAATTTGGGGCTGTATCAACAGCAGTCGAGTGTCCAGATCACGTGATGCGATGGTATCGCTTTACTCTGCTCTGGGGAGACTTCACCCGGAGTCTTGTGTTCAGTTTTGGGCACCACATTTTAAGGATATAGACAAGCTGGAACGGGTCCAGAGGAGGGTGACGAAGATGGTGAAGGGTCTGGAGACCAAGTCCTAAGAGGAAAGGTTGAAGGAGCTGGGGATGTTTAGCCTGGAGAGGAGGCGGCTGAGAGGTGATAGGATCACCATCTTCAAGTACTTGAAGGGCTGTCCTATAGAGGATAGTGTGGAATTGTTTTCTGTGGCCCTGGAAGGTGGAACCAGAACAGATGGGTTGAAATTAAATCAAAAGAGTTTCCAACTACACATCAGGAAGAACTTCCTTACCGTTAGAGCGGTTCCTCAATGGAACAGGCTTCCTCGGGAGGCGGTGGGCTCTCCTTCTTTGGAGGTTTTTAAACAGAGGCTAGATGGCCATCTGACAGCGATGAAGATCCTGTGAATTTAGGGTGGAGATGTTTGTGAGTTTCCTGCATTGTGCAGGGGGTTGGACTAGATGACCCTGGAGGTCCCTTCCAACTCTACGATTCTGTGATTCTATTCTATGAATTTGGGGAGGGACAGTGGCTCAGTGATAGAGCATCTGTTTGGTAAGCAGAAGGTCCCAGGTTCAACCCCCGGCATCTCCAACTAAAAAGGGTCCAGGCAAGTAGGCGTGAAAAACCTCAGCTTGCGACCCTGGAGAGCCGCTGCCAGTCTGAGTAGACAATACTGACTTTGATGGACTGAGGGTCTGATTCAGTATAAGGCAGCTTCATATGTTCATAATCATTAAGTGTTTGAGAGCCATAAGAGGGAGGGAAGGAAGAAGGAAAATAGATGGAGGAAAGATAGAAATAAAGCAACTTTAACTTTAAATGCATTCTCCAACCCACCAGCTAGCTTAGCTTGGAGAAGTGATTTAAAGAGAGACATGCTTTCTCCAAGGTAGCCGACAGGGTGGTGGGGCTTTGAGAGCCATGAAAGATGTATGAAAGAGCCCCGGTTTAGCCACCCCTGCCTTAAGAATACTTAGTAATTTTGGTCACAGGTTATTCTCAATAGTTGACTTTCCTTTGTGGTACTGTACTGCTCTCTACATTTAGCATCCTGTAAAGTCAAGTCAAAAATCTTTAATGGCATAAATAATTAAACAAAAACATAGACAGGATCCAACATGGGTGAAACGGAGTTAAAAAAAAATTACACTGGCCAGAAGGACAGTCAAGACAATACCACAGAAAAACCAACCAAATGAGAGCCAGTTTGGTGTAGTGGTTAAGTGTGTGTACTCTTATCTGATTCCCCACTCCTCCACTTGCACCTGCTCTGCTGGAATGGCCTTGGGTTGGCCATAGCTATCGCAGGACTTGTCCTTGAAAGGGCAGCTGCTGTGAGAGCCCTCTCAGCCCCACCCACCTCACAGGGTGTCTGTTGTGGGGGAGGAAGGGAAAGGAGATTGTAGGCCGCTCTGAGCCTCTGTCCTTGAAAGGGCAGTAGCTGTGAGAGCCCTCTCAGCCCCACCCACCTCACAGGGTGCCTGTTGTGGGGGAGGAAGGGAAAGGAGATTGTAGGCCGCTCTGAGCCTCTGTCCTTGAAAGGGCAGCTGCTGTGAGAGCCGTCTCCAGCCCCACCCACCTCACAGGGCGGGGTATAAATCTGCAATTCTTCTTCATTGCCCTCGCCTAAAATTATGATAACCCCTATGCAATACAACAGCCTAACACCCAGCCACCAGCCCCATCAATCTGGGCGGTCCACCAGCAAACAAATGCTAGGCAACTTCCACTGGAGAGCCGGAAAGGTAAGAAGCGACAGGATCTCAGGTTAGGGTTTGTAGAATCTTTCAGGCTCAAGTGCCGTGTTCTACTGGAGAAAGTTTTCCTTCCAGACGTTTCGTTCTCAGCTGCGGAGAACATCCTCAGTGGCGTTGCAGCCGGAGCAGGCGCTCTGACCTTCTTGGCTGCTGTGCATTGAGTGGGCCCAGGGCTGCTGGAGAGCTGCTATTTCTAGGCTGGAGGGGGTGTGGTGAAAGGGCAATTGGTTTGTGGATGTGCCCATTGTTTGGTGGGGCTTCCTGGGAGGGTAGTGATAAGGAAACTAAGTGATAACTAGTGATAAGGATCACAGGTTTCCGATGAAACCCAGAGAACGCAGGGCAACGGAGCAAAATACTAAATCAGACTCTGACAAGCAGCACCCACACAGTCTGTTCTGAAAAGAAAAATATTCAGTCCATTGAGCATAAAAGTCCAGCACCGTCGAAGGCCAGCAGGTCCCTGCATGCAAGCAATAAGCCAAAAAGTCAAGGAAAACAAGATGGGGTGGGATAGAAAAAAATATATAAAATGCTGTGGGATAGAAAAGGTGAAACTGGAGGGGGAAGAGCAGACAAGGCAAATAGAGCAAGGTAGAGAAAAGGGGGAAGTTGTACCATTGGGTGGGGGGGAGGGCGGAGACCTCCAGGGGATGCAGTGGGGGAAGGGGAGCAGCGTCCTTTCTGAAGTTGCCTGCACATCAGTCTGTTTAGAAGAAGGCAACCAAGAGGATTATAGGGGGTTGGAGTATCTTTCCTGGGAGGAAGGGTTAAAGAATCTGAGATTTTTCAGTTTAGAAGAGAGAGGACTGGGGGGGGGGGGGATGCAATAGACCAGGGGTGGCCAACGGTAGCTCTCCGGATGTTTTTTTTGCCTACCACTCCCATCAGCCCCAGCCAGCATGGCCAATGGCTGAGGCTGATGGGAGTTGTAGGCAAAAAAAACATCCGGAGAGCTACCGCTGGCCACCCCTGCAATAGAGGTTTATCAGATTATGCATGAGGTGGTGAAAGTGGACGGAAAGAACTCTTCCCTGTGAGGTAGTCCAGGCTGAGCACATGTGACTGGCCCAAGATCTAGCAGGCTTCCATGACAAAGTGGGGATTCAAATCTAGGTCACACAGACACTAGTATGACTCCCCCACCCCCCTCCAAGGCAGCATCTCTCTATATCATTGCAAAGAATAAAATGTGAAAATCATTATAGTAATGTATTGTTACAGCAGAAATGCATTAAGAAGTTTTAAGAGAGCCGGAGGTCCTAGCTAAGGACACCATGACCTCAGATGGACATTGCCAGCACTTCCGGCTGTTCTGCTACCGTGAGGCTGAAGGGCCCCGAGAGGTTTGCAGCCAGCTCCATGGACTTTGCAACCAGTGGCTGAAGCCGGAGAGGCACACCAAGAAGCAGATCCTGGACCTGGTGATCCTTGAGCAGTTCCTGGCCATCCTGCCCCGAGAAATGCAGTGCTGGGTCAGAGGATGTGGGCCGGAGACCAGTTCCCAAGCAGTGGCCCTGGCTGAAGGTTTCCTGCTGAGTCAGGCAGAGGAGAAGAGGCAGGCAAAACAGGTGAGGGGACTTCCTTGATTATGTCTGATTCAGGCAATGATACTGGGCCTTATCCTACTGTTTCCTTGCCCGATATTTGTCCAAGTGTTTATCATGCCAATGGGAGATTTAACGGTCTCCTTCAGCAGCCTCTTCTACTAGAGGGTTTCTTATCCTTCCACATAACTCACCAGGTCTGCTGATAAATATGTGCAGAGTCTGGGAGTGGGGCAGGATCCATGCCTTGGTCTCTTTTCCATTCCACCTCATACCCCTCTCCTTTGCTGCTGTTTCAGATATGGGGACCCTCTGTGAAGATGGAAGCTACGATCCCTGAGGTGGAAAGAGCTTCCTTGGAGGAAGGGAAGAAGGTGCAGGCTCTGGAGCGTGCCCAAGATGCCCTCTTCTGTGGTAAGGCCCCATTATGTTTGGATACAATTAGGGCACCCTATCAATGTGATGGATAGAGAGTTCAGGTCCGGGGAAAAATATTTCTATACACGACGCAGAGTTAATTTGCAACACTCACTGTTCACTGGAGTATGATGCTTCTAAAAGGGAGATTAAACAGATTCCTGGACTGAGATTCTTCCCATTAATTAAAATATTTGTTTATTGATTATTTAGTTGTTAATGGAAGCGGTCTCAAGGCCTTTGGTCTCAGGGCGGGTTGCAATTCTATATATGTGAAAGCCCTGTGGTGAAGCTAAATCCAGGTCTCCCATTGGCTGTGGTGTGCACTCCCATCAAACATTGGCCCATCAACTGCTGCTCAAGGTCTGTTGTGCTTGATTGACTGAGGATTGAGGCACTGCTTTGCAGATGAGAGAAAGAAAGTCTTTCCTCTTTTGGCGGAGGGAGAAGGAGGGAAACAGCCACAGAAAGTATTCCCTCAGTTGACTGAGGGCACCCCTCTTATTCTCGGCACAGAGAGAGAGAATATGGAGTCCTGTGTTTAAGACTGGGCCACTGGAGAAGCTGCCTTTGCTTTCCCTTCAGTGCCTTTTACTAGAGATATTTAGCGTGACAAACCAGGGCAGGTGGATTTGATATACTTGGATGGTAGGCCAAGAGGAAAGCTGAATGGGCAGGGTGAGTAGGCAGAGCCACCTGGTGCTTCCTGATGAGTGTGTAAAAGGAAAAGAAGTAATCACAGTCCCTCTGTTTGTCTGGAGGAAAACTCCACCCACTTGGATGCTCTGCTTTCGTTTTCCTGTAAGACTGAAGAAGTTGTTGTAAATATAGCAGATGGTTACATTCATCATCTCCAGTGAGTACATTGCCCTAGTGAGATCACAAAGGTGTGTGCTTTTAAACTGTATTTATTTTGGTTGCTTTATGAGTGTGTGTGTGTATGTGTTTACTTTCAGTTAGTGGACATGCAGCCAGCTGCTTGGCTGCTTTGTGAGTGTGTGTGTGTGTGTTCATGTTTACTTTCATTTAGTGAGAGTACAGCCAGCTGCTGTGGAATAAGGAATTTATTTATTTATTTATTATTTATTACTTTACATTTATATCCCGCCCTCTCCGCAAGCAGACTCAGGGCGGCTTACAGTATCATAAAAACAATCAATTCCATAAAACATATAAAACCATAATACATTTATCAGTTTAAAACTATTACGCTATCTCAATCCAGTCTGGCGGTATTGGGTTCTGACTATGACCACCAGCTTCTGTAGGATGTCCGGTGGCAGCCCATTTTCAGTCAACCAGAAAAGCCTGTCTAAACAGTTCGGTCTTACAGGCTCTGCGAAACGCCGACAAATCCCGCAGGGCCCTTATAGCTTCTGGGAGGGTGTTCCAGAGTTCTGGTGCTGCCACCGAGAAGGCCCTAGATCTTGTTGCGCATAGCCTGGCTTCTTTTGGGCCAGGGGCAGACAGCAGATTTTTTGTCCCTGATCGCAGTGCTCTCTGGGGGATATATGGGGAAAGGCGGTCCCGTAGATAGGCAGGTCCCTGACCATAAAGGGCTTTAAAGGTTAATACCAACACCTTGAAGCGAACTCGGAACACAACAGGCAACCAGTGCAGCTCTCTCAGCACTGGCCGAATGTGCTCCCGTCGTGGTAGCCCCATTAACAGCCGTGCCGCAGCGTTCTGCACTAGTTGTAGTCTCCGGGTTAGCGTCAGGGGTAGCCCCATGTAGAGAGCATTACAGTGATCTATTCTTGAGGTGACCGTAGCATGGATTACCGTCGCTAGGTCGCTGCGGTCCAGGTAAGGGGCCAGCTGCCGTGCTTGCCAAAGATGGAAAAAGGCAGATCTAACAGTGGCTGCCACCTGAGCCTCCATTGTAAGGGAGGACTCAAGGAGCACGCCTAAGCTCTTGACCTTGGGGACCGGTATTAGTGGCACCCCGTCAAGGGCCGGCAGCTGGATCTCTCTCCCCGGACCGCCCCGACCCAGGTAGAGAACCTCCGTCTTCGTCGGATTCAATTTCAGCCGACTCAGTCTGAGCCAGGAGGCCACGGCTTGTAATGCCAGGTCTAGATTTTCCAGGGTACAGTCAGACTGGCCACCCATCATTAGGTAGAGCTGGGTGTCATCCGCATATTGATGGCAACCCAGTCCATACCTCCTGACTATCTGGGCAAGGGGGCGCATATAGATATTAAATAACATCGGGGATAGGACCGCTCCCTGCGGCACCCCGCAACTAAGGGAGTGCCTCTGGGATGCTTCCTCCCCTATCACCACCCTTTGTCCCCGATCTTGGAGAAAGGAAGTCAGCCACTGCAAGGCAGATCCCTGTATCCCCACATCGGTGAGGCGGTCAGTCAGTAGCTGGTGGTCAACCGTGTCAAAAGCGGCTGACAGATCTAATAACAGCAGCACTGCAGAGCCGCCCTGATCCAGATGTCGCATAAGATCATCCATGAGGGCGACCAGAACTGTCTCCGTCCCGTGACCTGGCCGAAAGCCGGACTGGAATGGATCCAGTGCGGAAGTGTCCTCCAGGAATCCCTGCAGCTGAGTCGCCACCGCCCGCTCTATGACCTTACCCAGGAAGGGAAGGTTTGACACCGGCCGATAGTTCGCCAATGTGGCCGGGTCTGCTGATGGTTTTTTTAAGAGGGGACGGACCACTGAAGCATTAGGACACTCCCTGAAGCATTAGGAAATGACACTCACCCACAGCAAATTTCTAGCACCCATTGTATTTCTCTTCATAATGGGCCTTATTGCTAGTGGACCAATAAAACAAGTAAAAACAATTTCCATGTAATTCCAAATCCAAATACCTTTATTGGCATAGAAGAAGCAAGCACAGTCCCTCTATTTGTCTGGAGGAAAACTCCACCCACTTGGATGCTCTGCTTTCGTTTTCCTGTAAGACTGAAGAAGTTGTTGTAAATACAGCAGATGGTTACATTCATCATCTCCAGTGAGTACATTGCCCTAGTGAGATCACAAAGGTGTGTGCTTTAAAACTATATTTATTTTGGTTGCTTTATGAGTGTGTATGTGTTAAAACTTAAAAACCTGACTAATTAACGTATGCTGTAATTATGCTCCCAAATGGGTCAGTGCGTCCCGTAAGTAGGCCCAAATCACCACTTATGGCACAGGTTGGTATAATGAGCAACACAGGCCTGTTAGAGGAGGCCAATGTAATTAGACACCCACTGCCTCAACCCAAAGCCTGGCAGTACAGGTCCTTTTTACAGGCCCTGCTGAACTGTAGTAAGTCCCGCACGACATTTTAACCAGGGCAAAGCCAGAGCTGAACAGTCTCTGGCTCTGGTTGAGGCGAAGCAGATGATTTTAAGGTTGGGGAATTCCATAAGATGTTTTTTCAAACTAACGTAAGGCACTTCAGGGGACATAATGGGAGAGGGGATCCTGCAGAAGCATCTTCAGCAGGGGCCTTAAATCCCCCCAGACGTATTCGCCTAGTTTATCTCAGCGCCCAGCCCGATACCACCTCCAGCAGGCTCAAAACGTTATCTGCCAGTGCGTTAGACAGATGGTATTCAGCATTCCCTGTCAGACCTACACAATCAAGGCTGGAAATTTTGGGTGCAAGAAATGCCCTGAAGGAGAAATACTCTTGGATAAGCACTGCCACCCCCACCACCCCCATTAGTCCAGGTCGAATGCGGTGACACGTCTTGCGACATCATTTCCACCCCCTTCTTTCGCTCCCTCCAGGCCAGCCACAGGTCTCACAGAAGTCTGAAAGAGGTCAGCAGCTTTTCTAACTCCTGGTGCTCAGAGGTACCAAGTGCTTCTCTGCCCCTCCCAGAACTGAGTAAAAAAGGATGGTTTGTTGTGTACACAGGGCAAGGCTTCACAATCCTGGGAAGGGAGTGCATGAAGCAGGGAACAAACAAGCAAACACTCTTCCTTCCTCCGTTGTCTCAGGAACAGGCAGTGAAGAGTTGCTGTTGAGCCGCCATCTTTCCAGTGGTGTGGAAGCAGCTGCTCCCCCTCCAGCCCAGGTAGGGGATTTAAGCATGACCCCGCTCCTTTCTCAGCGGAAGGGTGGGGAAAGGCTTTTGCTTCTACAAGGTGCCCAGGCGAGAGAACCTCTGAATGCCATTCCCTTCACCCATACCAAGTCTTACACTCTGTGCCCTCCCAGATGATTCCCTTCCAGTGTGCAATCTGTGCCTGGGGTGATCTCTGACAGGGGAACCTGCTTCTTCTTTCAGGGTCCCTTTTCCTTTGAGGAGGTGTCCGTCTCTTTCACTGAGGCAGAGTGGGCCCTGCTGGATCCAGGCCAAAGAGATCTGCACAGGGAAGTTATGCTGGAGAACTACGGGAATGTGACCTTTCTAGGTAAGGATCTTTCAGAGGTGCCCTAGGTGTAAATCTCTCCCATTGTGATGAGGCATGAATCAAAATATTGAATAGCAAGACACCGTTTTGAGGCCTGTCCCACTGCCTTAGGACTGTGGCTCACTGGGAGAGCATCTCATGGGCATGCAGAAGATCCCAGGTTCAAACCGTGGCAGCATCTCCAGTGAACAGGTAGGAGGTGATGTGAAAGACCCAGACCCTGGAGAGCTGCTGCCAGGCTGAGTAGACAAGACTGGCTCCAGTGGACCAAGTAGAAGGCAGCTTCTTGTGCTGTTCATGTGGGACTTCTAGCCCCACTGGTGGACCTCTTGATGGCACTTGCTTTTTTTGGCCACTGTGTGACACAGAGTGTTGGACTGGATGAGCCATTGACCTGATCCAACATGGCTTCTCTTATGTTCTTCTGTGACACAGAATGTTGGACTGGAGGGGCCATTGGCCTGATCCAACAGGGCTTCTCTTATGTTCTTATGTGACACAGTGTTGAACTGGATGGGCCATTGGCCTGATCCAACATGGCTTCTCTTATGTTCTTATGTGACACAGAGTGTTGGACTGGATGGGCCATTGGCCTGATCCAACATGGCTTCTCGTATGTTCTTATGTGACACAGAGTGTTGGACTGGATGGGCCATTGGCCTGATCCAGCATGGCTTCTCTTATGTTCTTATGTGTGTACTTGCCCAGGGGCAGCTGAGGCCAGCGTTGTGGCCATCTCAGGGACGGTATCCTGGACTGAGGTCAAGGTGGGGATGAGACCCTCCGAAAGACTCTGAAAGTAGCCAGATCCTCGTTTCTCTGGCCTTTACAGCACAACCTTCCCCCTAGATGGTATTACCAACATCTGCCTCTGATCTGGAATTGTTCCTGTCAAATACTGATCCTGTCAATACTCTTTGTACCTGAGCAGCACCCAGTTCAGTGGGTTGTATTTGTCGGCAACCTCCTAATCCCCCTTCCCTCCTGGTCGCACAACTGGATACAGGTTCCCACAATTAACCAATGACTACGTTCTGGCGTCTGGCCTTGAAAAAATAACGATATTCGCTGCTGGGAGACTCAAATCATGACCACCTGCATGTTGGACCAGGCCACTTAGTAATCTTGTTAACCCTCAATGAAACTAGGGTATTATGCCTCACAGATCCATTTCTTTTATACTAGTTGGGACTGTGTGCTTTGAACTTGAACATGGTTCCATTCCTCCAGAATTTTCACACTTGAATTTCTTTCCTTCCCCATATGACTGATCTTTTTATCTTTCTCTCTGCAAAAAGAAACCAGAGGCACAAGAAAGACTTCGGTGGAGACAAACAACGACCTCACGTCCAATGAAAGGCTGGAGAGTTCTTCAAGAGGATCCCAAGAGCATTCTTCCTTCCGAAATGAGCCAGCCGAGAGTGAGTACCCTTTAGGTTATGTCAAAGGAACAGGCAAGGAATAGCCATGGAGGAATTCTTATTTGGTTCTAAACAGGGCTTTTTTTTTTTTAGCAGGAACTCCTTTGTATATTAGGCCACACTCCCTTGATGCAGCCTGTGGAGAAACACCATTTTGGGCCTATGTTTGTCTGGGAGCGGTTGGAGCAGTCTCTCAAACTCTAGACAGGCTTTGGGCCTAATCTCTTCCTCCTTCCTCCTCCCCTCCTGTCTGGGAACAGCAATTCTTAGGAGGCCTCCTAGTCTTTTAGGCTGGTCTCCCAGGATGCTGCAAGCAGGAAAGCCAGTTCCTAGGCGGGAAGTGGGTTTGATATTAGAGGTTTTTGGAGGGAAACGTGCAGTTAAAAGTTGTCAGGGGAAGCTGACAGTTGAGAGTTAGATTTGAGTCTTGGAGACTGGTGAGTCAGTTCTGGATGGTATGGTCAGGGTCAGTTGTATAGTAGGGAAAGAAGGAGTGTTTTTCCATAGTTTGATTTATTTATTCTGTTTGCTATTTTATAATGCCTGTATATAGTTGAAAATTTTAAATAAATATTTTGTCTGTTTAAAAAGGTAGTCCCTCTGTACCACAGCCTCACAGCCAATAACCACTTCCCTAGCATCTGGAGTGCCTTGAGGCAAAGAAGTCAAAGGCCGAATTAATCTAAATAATTGTGCTGGGCGCGATTTTGCAGATGCAATGGAGGCCACATAGAACTCCTTCTTTGTGGCCTTCATAGCCACCTCATAGGTCTGAACAAAGGACCTATAGGATGCTCTTGAAGCTTCATCACAAGCTTTTCGCCACACTCTGTAGCCATTTCAGCTCTCGCTTCATCTGCCTCAGCTCCACGGAATACTAAGGCGCTGAGCAATCACGAGGGCAAAGAGGAGGCCGGGGTGGGGGAGACCACATCAATGACTACGGAAAGACAGTCATGCCAATCTTCCACTAGACCAAGGGTGTCGAACTCATTTGTTATGAGGGCTGGATCTGACATAAATGAGACCTTGTTGGGCCGGGCCATGCTGGATTGGGCCGAGCCAGGCCAGGCCATGTGTGTACCTATTTAAGATTAGGTAGCAGAGATATAAATTTTGTAAAGGACACAGACAAACTCATATATAAATATTTTAACAACTTAAAACGTTAGCACTCATTGGTCTTAAAGCTGCTTTCTTTGTATTTCTCCCATGGGATCCAGGGAAATGGGCAAAGGAAGCTCTGGCTCTTTCCTTCCTTCCCCAGGGACTTGTGGAGGGGGGAGCCTCAGCTCAGTAGCTCTGCTGTGCAATTGAAAGAGACTGGCAAAGCAAGCTCTGCTTCCCCCCTTCCTCCCCAAGGGAGGAGCTTCAGCCAATGGAGAAAATAGAGGTTTTGCTCTATAGCTCCTGTGCGATTGAGCAAGCCTTGCAAAGCAAGCTGTGATGCAGAAGGAAGCAAGAGAGAGGGAAAAGGAAGTAGATGACAGCCAATTGCTTGGGGGCCTTATAGGAGCCCTCTGGGGGCCTAATTCGGCCCCCCAACTGCATGTTCGACACCTCTGCACTAGACCATCTAACAGACCAATAGGGAGAATTGGATCCCATGTGAGCTCCTGCCCAAAATGAGGCCTTGGTACAATCCTACAGCCCACTTGGTAAGAAGGGAGGGAGGGAGAGAGGCCTTCTGGGATCCTGAAATCTGGAGGCTCAGAAACTCCTCCTGGGGTGAGGTATCCTTATATACTACGCATTCTGGGGAAAGGTCAGCAAAGCTGGACAAGGATAATGGGCCATCAGTCCTTTCCTACCCTAGTCACACAAATGCCATTGGATCTTACCAGCTCTCCCGGGTGCTAATGGGGTCTCTCTGTTTATTGTAGCAGAGGACAATCAGAGAAATGAGGAGGATGAGGAACTTCATGACCAAATGCCACGACAAGTTAAAAATGAAGACTTGAAAGAAAATGTCAGTAATCAAGGGAGATCCAAGAGAAAGAAAGGCAGCGCTATGGCTGAGAAGTGCTATGGAAGACAGCGTAATGTACATTTTCCAAAGCACAGGATAATGAAGGTAGTTAAATCTACTCAGTGTGAAAAGTTCTTCAAAAATAGATCAGAACCCCTTGTGCACCAAAGAACACATAGAGATGCAAAACCTTTTCAACGCTCAGAGTATGGAAGGAGATTGTGTAGCAGTAGTAATCTTAAATGGCACCAGAGAACCCACACAGAGTATGGAAAGAGTTTCAGTGAGAGTGGCCATTTTCAAAAAACCCACAAAGGGGGGGAACCGTTTGAAGGCTCAGAGTGTGGAAAGACATTCAGTAGTGCTGGCAATCTTCAAGTGCATGAAAGAACTCACACAGGGGAGAAACCTTATGGATGCTCAGAGTGTGGAAAGAAATTCAGTGAGAGTGGCAGTCTTCAAAGGCATCAAAGAACCCACACAGGGAAGAAACCTTTTGAATGCTCTGAATGCAGCAAGAGATTTCGTAAGGGCAGCCATCTTCAAGTGCATCAGAGATCCCACACAGGAAAGAAACCTTTTGAATGTTCAGAGTGTGGAAAGAGATTCAGTCAGAACAGCAATCTTCAACTTCATCAGAGAACCCACACAGGAGAGAAACCTTTTCAATGTTCAGAGTGTGGAAAGAGATTCAGTCAAAGCGGCAATCTTCAACTTCATCAGAGAACTCACACAGGGGAGAAAGATTTTGAATGTTTAGAGTGTGGAAAGAAATTTAGTGAAAGTGGCAGTCTTCAACGGCATCAAAGAACCCACACAGGGGAGAAACCTTTTGAATGCTCAGAATGTGGAAAGAGATTCACTGAGAGCGGCCACCTTCAAGCGCATCAAAGAACTCACACAGGGGAGAAACCTTTTGAATGCTCAGTGTGTGGAAGCAGATTTAGTCAGAGCAGCAGTCTTCAACTTCATCAAAGAACTCACACAGGGGAGAAACCTTTTGAATGTTCAGAGTGTGGAAAGAGATTCAGTAGCAATGGCAATCTTCAAAAGCATCAAAGAACCCACACGGGGGAAAAACCTTTTGAATGCTCAGAGTGTGGAAAGAGATTCACTGAGAATGGCAGTCTTCAAGTGCATCAAAGAACGCACACAGGGGAGAAACCTTTTGAATGCTCAGAGTGTGGAAACAGATTTAGTCAGAGCAGCCATTTTCAACATCATCAGAGAACTCACACAGGGGAGAAACCTTTTGCATGCTCAGAGTGTGGAAAGAGATTCAGTAGCAATGGCAGTCTTCAAAAGCATCAGAGAACCCACACGGGGGAGAAACCTTTTGAATGCTCAGAGTGCAGAAGAACCTTCAGTAGCAGTGGCAATCTTCAAGTGCATCAAAGAACCCACAAAGGGGAGAAACCTTTTGAATGCTCAGAGTGTGGAAAGCGATTCACTGAGAGTGGCAGTCTTCAAGTGCATCTGAGAACCCACACAGGGGAGAAACCTTTTGAATGCTTAGAGTGTGGAAAGAAATACAGTAACAATAGCAGTCTTCAAAAGCATCAAAGAACCCACACGGGGGAGAAACCTTTTGAATGCTCAGAGTGTGGAAAGACCTTCAATAGCAGTGGCAATCTTCAAGTGCATCGAAGAACTCACACAGGGGAGAAACCTTTTGAATGCTCAGAGTGCAGGAAGAGATTCAGTCAGAGAGGCCATCTTCAGCTTCATCAGAGAACTCACACAGGGGAGAAACCTTTTGCATGCTCAGAGTGTGGAAAGAGATTTAGTAGGAATGGCAACCTTCAAATGCATCAAAGAACCCACACAGGGGAGAAACCTTTTGAATGTTCAGAGTGTAGAAAGACATTCAGAAACAGTGGCCATCTTCAGCGGCATTAGAGAACGCACACAGGGAAGAAACCTTTTGTATGCTGAGAGTGCGGGTAAAGAAGTTAAACATCAAGAAGGAAACACACTAAGGAACCTGACTCAATTTGAAACAATAATACTGAAAACAATAGCTCAAGCTAGGACACATTTACAAGCTCCTATTTCAATATAATTTAGGAACAAATCAAGTCAAAACATGTATGGTGAAATGGTCACAGAACTTTGGAAAAGAGATTCCATTTCAACAATGGGAAAAACTATGGACAAAACTCACAGCAAGCCAAGAACTTAAAAAAAATGGCACAAAATGTTCTTTCAGTGGTACATGATGTCCAAAGACATTGAGAAGATGGAGAAAAACTACAAAGGACTATGTTGGATGTGTAATATGATAGATGGTTCTTTTTACCATGTGTGGTGTGACGGAACCGCCCCGATTCTGCCTTCAGACCCGGTTCCGTCAACTCCCTTTTGAGTTGCCAACTCCTGAAGGGAGCTTATCATCTTCCCGCCACTAGGGTGCGCTGCCACCACCTGCTCAATTTAGGGGTTCCTGACAGAGGAACAGGACTCCCAATCTCCCTTCTTGCCAGTTCTGAGGCCTGGCCTCAAGGTCCTCTGCCAACCCAGCACCTGGTTAACCCAGAGACCAAATTCCTTCTTTGGGAGACCCCTGGAGGATTGGCACCCTTGCCAACTGCATGCCTTCCCCCTTCCCTGGACTCCCCTCTTGCAGTAGTGTGGTCTAAGACGGTTGGGGGAACTATGTGGTACAGAGGGACTACCTCTGAAAAAGACAAAACGTTTATTTAAAATTTACAACTATATACAGGCATTTTAAAATAGTGAACAGAAGAAATAAGTGAAAGTAGGGGGAAACGCTCCTTTTTTCCCTATTATACGACTTGCCCTGACCATACCATCCAGCACAGACAGACTCACCAACCCAACCAACTGAACTCAAAGCCCAACTTAAACTGAAGACTTCCCCCCATAAATCACTAATATAAAACACAGTTCCCGCCCAGCAACTGGTTTTCCCTCCTGTAGCCTTCTGGGAGACCAGCCTGAAAGACCTCCTGTCTCTCTAGGAGGCCTCCTCAGAATTCCTGCTTTCAGACCTAAGAGGAGTGTGGAGGGGGAAGAGACTAGGCCAAAGCCTAAGTTCAGTTTGATGGCCTCTTCCTGCCAACTCCAAGATAACCATAACCTAAAATGGCATTTCTCTACATGTACTCTGGGGGGGGGGGGGGAGTGGATAGAAATACAGATTTTTAAAAAAAAAATCTTTAAAATAGCCAGATACAATGCTATTAGGAATTCTACCAATGAGTGCGGGTAAACAATGCATGAACTGCTCAGATATATGTTAACCGCAGCAAGAGTAATGTTTGCGGCTAAGTGGAAAACTGCATGTTGCTCAGCTCTGGAGAACTGGATTGATAAAATATAAGAATATGCAGTTATGGCAAAATTGACAGATTACCATATATTAACCAAAAATAAAAAGGTGAATTTGAAAACTGGAAGGTTTTTTTAATGATAATTATAATTTATCCTCGTCAGACTTTTTGTGGTAAAACACTGAAATATAACTGATTAAAACTTATTTCTGTGCTGCCTACTTAAATATGTAGTTTGGTAGCTTGGTATACAATAATATTGCATGATATATATGATAGATTGAACATTTGATTGTATAAGTTCTAGTTGTGACTATTTTCTTAAAAAGAATTAACAAATGCTAGCATGAAAACTTTATAATGGCCCTAATGAGATTATTTGTATCATATTCAGTTTATGTCTCGTATTCTCTTTTATGTAAAATGATTGAGTGAGCTGGTCATTGACTAAAGCATACATACACACACTTTCAAATGAAATACTCTCATGTTATAATGCTAATATATCATCTCATGTCACTGTTCTTCTTACATATATGTACATTGAATAAGAAATATCTTCAGTATTCGTATTAGTAACACTGCCCGTATATTGTGCACTTATTTAATATACTTCTGCCCCTTTCCACATCTTCCTTCCTTCCCTTCTGTGTCTCTTGAAAATTCAAAATAAAAATTTACTATATATGAGAGCTAGAGGTCCACACATGATATAGAGAGCCCATTTGAACATTATTGTTCTTCAATCCCACATTTTGGAGGGAGAGGAAGATAGGCACTGGGCAGAGGTTATACATTGATGAGGAAAAGGCATTCTATGGATGCTCTGAGGCACATGTACTTTCACACAGAGAAGCTGCAGGAAAACCACATGCTGGTAATGATTAAAACCAAACACAGATTTTCTTCTGCAAACAGAATAGAAAACCCCAAACAAAATAGCTCCATTTTCCTGCCTCATCCTTTCATGCCCAGGGAATTAATTAATTCATTATCATATATGTGTAGTATAGCCAGGAGATCCTAAGACTGTCGGGCAGCCGGAAGTTCTAGCTCTTTTTGCATTATGAACAACTGGGTGGTGAACTAGACTTCTTTTTAAGGCAAGAGATGTTTCAGAGGTAGTTTGCCATTGCCTGCCTCTGCGTCCCAGCCCTGGTATTCCTTGGAGGTCTCCCTTCCAGATACTTGCCAGGGCTGACCCTGCTTAGCTTCCAAGTTCTGATTGGGCTAGCGTGGGGTATCCAGATCAGGGTAGGACCCAGGGAAAAGGTGATTGGACCAAGCAGATGAGAATGAGTTTGGTATGGAAGGTGTTAACAGCCTCCTCTTCAGCCCCCTTGAAACTTCCTCCACAGAGAACCCTGACATTAACATCTTGCAACTTTCCCTCATTTCTTCATGACAAAAAGGACTAACTCGTTTTTCCAAATGGAAACTGGGAATACAGAGGGGGCAAGGTATGTCTCTGAGGGAGCACTGGCCTCACACGCCCCTGTGGATATTAGCCTGGACCCACAACAGGTAACCCACCAATCAAGAGGAAGGGCAGGATAAAAATGCACTAAATAAATAAGGGCCCTTTCAGATATTCTGAATACTGCACTTTCAAGGCACTTTAATGATTGTTTCCACTTAGGGTTGCAAAGTCCAATTCAAGAAATATCTGGGGACTTTGGGGTTGGAGCCAGGAGACTTTGGGGGCAGAGCCAGGAACAAGGGTGTGACAAGCATAATTGAACTCCAAGGGAGTTCTGGCCATCACATTTAAAGGGACAGCAAACCTTTTTAAATGCCTTCCTTCCATAGGAAATAATGAAGGATAGGGGCAGCTTCTTTTGCGGCTCATAGAATTGGACGCCCTGGTCCAGTTGTTTTGAAACTTGGGGGGTACTTTGGGGAGAGGCACTAGATACTATACTGAAAATTTGGTGCCTCTATCTCAAAAAACAGTTCCCCCAGAGCCCCCGAAACCTCCAGATCAATTCCCCGTTATACCCTATGAGAATCGATCTCCACATAAGGAATAATGAAGTGCTCAGCAGACATTTCCCTCTCCCCCCACCCCGTTTCTGGCGACTCTGAAGTGAGGGATTGGCCTCTCTACTCACGAGTTGCTGCCAACTTCTCCAAAGTAACACACCCCATTCCAAGAGGAAGCCTTTCAACTGGAGTCTGAAGCCTCCGGAGGGGGAAAGTCACATGGTCCTCTGGGGGCGGGGCTTCCCCCCGCCGGCCAGCTGACTGAGGGCGGGAAGGAGTCTGGGAAAGCGGAAGAACCTCCGCTGGGACCTGGGGATTGGCAAGCCTATTTCCACTTGATCATTCGTGAACAATCAATACAAAGTGCGTCGCAAGTGGATTAAAACGTTCTTTTTGGGGGGAGGGGGATATTTTAATCATTTTATAAGATAATTTTATTACGTATGCTTTAAATTGTTAGCTGCCATGGCAGTCTTTTTAGGGATGGAAAAGCAGGATATAAATTTTGCAAATTAATTAAAAATAATCAAAAAGAAGGCATTTCTTTCCCAGAAGTTTTTCCTGTCCAACTTTTAACATGTAACATAAATATATACATCATTCTAGTTTGCCATTAGGAGAAAATACATTAAAATATAGTAGAAGATGGGTTTAATATATGTAATGAGATAAACAGCCAATATCCCTTGTTTGGGTATGTCAATACAAAAGCACTGTTTGGATCTCTCTCAGGAAAATGTTAGAAGGAGAAGTTTATGAAGCTGCCTTGTACTGAACTGCCTTGTAGCTGCCTTGTACTGAAAAGCAGGATATAAATTTTGCAAATTAATTAAAAATAACCAATAAACAACCAAATACTACCAGCATTCCTTGTTAACAGAGAGCTCACACTCAAAAGGAAAAGGCTTCAGGGTGACCTCTTGGCAAGAAATCAAAATAAAAGGCATTGTGTTCTTTTCCCTCAAGGTTGATGTTGCCTCCTCAGACTCACAACAGTAGCTTTGTGAGCCTTTCCCATCATCTCCTGCCCAACCCTTTTAAGTGGAAATGGTGGGGGTTGAACCTTGGACCTTTTATATGCCAAGCAGGTGCTCCACTACTGAAAAAGTGGGTTTTGAGGACAAAACTGAAGGGGAAAATACAACTAAGCTTTTCTTGATTGGAGTAAAAAACAGGCAAAAGGGATAGCAGGAATGAATGGGTGGGACTGTTCTGGGATCAAGACTTTTGTATCATAATGCCCCTGTATAAATTGATGTTGCGGTCTCATTTGGAATACTGTGTATAATTCTGATCACCGCACCCCAAAAAAGATATTATAGCATCGGAAAAAGTGCAGAAAAGGGCAACTTGAATGATTAAAGGATTGGAACACTTTCCCTGTGAAGAAAGGTTAAAACGCTTGGGGCTCTTTAGCTTGGAGAAACGTCGACTGCGGGTGACATGATAGAGGTTTACAAGATTATGCATGGGATAGAGAAGGTAGAGAAAGAAGAACTTTTCTCCCTTTCTCACAATGCAAGAACTTGTGGGCAGTCAAATTGCTGAGCAGTCGGGTTAGAATGGATAAAAGGAAGTCCTTCTTCACCCAAAGGGGATTAACATGTGGAATCCACTGCCACAGGAGGTGGTGGCGGCTACAAGCATAGCCAGCTTCAAGAGGGGAATGGATAAGCATATGAAGAAGAGGTCCATCAGTAGCTATTAGCCATAGCTTATCGTTGGAACTCTCTGGGGCAGTGATGCTCTGTATTCTGGTGCTTGGGGGGGGGGGCACAGTGGGAGGGCTTCTAGCCCCACTGGGGGACCTCTTGATGGCACTTGGGTTTGGGGGGGTTTTGGCCACTGTGTGACACAGAGTGTTGGACTGGATGGGCCATTGGCCTGATCCAACATGGCTTCTCATGTTCTTATAGACCATCAAAGGACTTCAGAGAAGAAACAAAAAAACCCCTAAATCCTATATATATATATATATATATATATATATATATATATATATATATATATATATATATATATATATATATATATATATATATATATATATATATATAAGCCCTTTTGTGGTGGTAAAATGGAGCACTCTGACTGGTTAATACTGTGCCCATTAAACCATCAATCAACGTCTGTTGCATTCCATTAGCTGAGGGTGGGAGGAGGAGGAGAGAAAGAGCCACAGAAACCTTAACCCAATGGGCTGAGGGCTCCTGGATCTTCATTGTGATTGTGTAAAAGGAAGACAAGTGAGCAGAGCCCTTCTGTTTGTTTGGAGCTGCTCTGCTTTCATTTTCCTGTTACTCTTAAGAAGTTAGTTGAAATACAGCAGATGGTTACATTCAGCAGTTCCAGTGAGTAAACTGCTCCAGTGAGATTACAAAAGTGTGTGCTTGCAAACTGTGATTATTTGGCTGCTTTGTGTGAGAGATACTGTGCACTTTCATTTAGTAGACATGCAGTCAGCCGCTGGGGATCAAGGAAATGAAGACTGTATTCAAGGCAATGGGATTATTGCATTATTTGGGGGGGGCGGATGGGAAAGTCTGCTGGCTCCACCCCCCAAACCCCCAGGTATTTTCTGAGTTGGACCTGGTAACCCTATAGCCAAGCTTGGTTCTGTCAATAAAAGGCTGGAGGAGGGGGGTTCCTGGCTGGAGTAATCCAGGTATACTTGCCCAGGATTTCTGCCCAAACATTTGCTGGAGACAAGGCCATGCTGCTTGAAGGCCTGAGAAATGAATTATGGCACTTCAACTCTACTGAACCTATGAGTACAAAAGAAGGATACTTCCGAAACGAAATTGGACTGGTTCTTTTATCATTTGTTGGACTACAGTTTAAATGTTATATGGTTCTTTGGACAGTAGCTGTGTCGTGCATAGGTTGGTTTTCTACATGTACCATTGAACTGTTTACTAGCACTCAGAAGTTGCATTTTGTGGATTACACTGAGAATTATTTTCTACATGGAGTGAGTGTGTTGTTTTTCTCCAGTTCTTTTCACCTCTGTGATCCCAATCTCCAATGGCATGAATTTTTTGAAGCCGGTTTGTCAAACGTTAAGAGTTCAGCAAAATTCTCACAGGGGGTTTGAACAATGGAGGGGGGGGGAGTTAAGAAAGAAAAAGCAGAATAAAATTTAGACGTTCCGGAACTCCACTCCTGTGAGCTCCTGTCCAAAATCTGACCTGGTACTAAACAGATAACAAAGTAACTGGCTAGAAACTCTGAAAAATGTAGCTGCCTTGCAATCCAGCTCATGGGTAAGAGATTTAGAGAAATAACCCAGAGAGATAAACTGCACTAAGCAAAGGAAGATAAAGGAGATTGTGAGCCGCTCTGAGTGGAGGGCAGAATATAAATCCAATGTCGTCTTCTCCTTCTCCTCTCCCTTCCCTTCCATGATGGAGTAGGGTTACCAAGTCCAATTCAAGAAATATCTGGGGACTTTGGGGGTGGAGTCAGGAGCAAGGTTGTGACAGGCATAATTGAACTCCAAAGGGAGTGCTGGCCATCACATTGAAAGGGACCCCACTCCTTTTAAATGTCTTCCCTCCATTGGAAATCATGAAGGATAGGGGCACCTTCTTTTGAGGCTCATAGAAATGGACCCCCTGGTCCAATCCTTTTGAAACCTGTGGGGTATTTTGGGGAGAAGCACTGGATGCTATATTGAAAATTTGGTGTCTCTACCTCAAAAAACAGCCCCTCCTCCAGAGTCCCAGATACCTGTGGATCAATTCTCCGTTATTTTCTATGGGAATAAGAAAATATCCCCCCCCCCTGCTTTCTGATGACCCTGAAGGGGGGGACGCCCTCCAAACCGGGTGATCCCCTGCCTCCACCTGGGGATTGGCAACCCTATGCTGGAGGCTGGTGGGAAGGGAAGAGCTCTTGCAAGGATGACGCGGGTCAAGGGAAGGAACCCCCGCCCTAGATTGGCGTGCAGGGGAGGAACAAGTGTAAGGAAGAGCGATGCCATTCGCTCCACTCCAGGACTCGTGATTGATGGGGCGAGATTTCCATAGAAAGGGGAGGGGGGCTCGGCCATTGGGAGGGAGCGACAGAAGCGGAGAAGGGGGAAGCATTCAAGGGCGAGGGACCTTCCGGACTCACCTCCTGCGCCTCCCTACATCCACCCACTCTGCAGGTTTCCTGTTTGCAGCAGCCGCACTTTGATTCTTGGTGACTGGAGGGGCTCCCGGAACTCTACCTCAAAAAACAACCCCTGTGGATGAATTCTCCATTATTTTCTATGGGAATAAGTCTTCATAGGGAATAATAGAATTCCCAGCAGAAATAGGTACAGGGAGTTTTGGGCTAGGGTGTCATCAATATGCGGTTGAACAAGGCAGGAAGGGCTGCCCCCTTGGATCTATCAGTATGCAGATGAGACTGTATTTGCTGTTGGGTGACCAGTCCGCCGCGATCCCGTCGTCCTTGGATGAGGGTTTGGAGTAGAGTTGCCAAGTCCAATTCAAGAAATATCTGGGGGCTTTGGGGGTGGAGCCAGGAAACTTTTGGGGGTGGAGCCAGGAGATATTGGGGATGGAGCCAGGTGCAAGGGTGTGGCAAGCATCACTGAACTCCAAGGCAGCTCTGGCCATCACATTTAAAGGGACCGCACACCTTTTTAAATGCCTTCCTTCCGTAGGAAATAATGAAGGATAGGGGCACCTTCTTTGGGGGCTCGTAGAATTGGACCCCCTAGTCCAATCTTTTTGAATCTTGGAGGGCATTTTGGGGAGAGGCATTGTATGCTACACTGAAAATTTGGTGCCTCTACCTCAAAAAACAGGGCCCCGCCCTGGGAGCCCCAGATACCCACGGATCAATTCTCCATTATTTCCTGTGGGAATAAGTCTCCATAGGGAATAAATAGAGTTCCCAGCAGCCATTTCCCTCCCCTCCCTCCGCTGTCTGATGACCCTGAAGCGGGGGGAGGGCCTCCACACCAGGAAATCCCCTGCCCCCACCTGGGGGTTGGCAACCCTAGTTTGGAGGCTGTGGTGGGCTGGCTGAAGCAGAGCAGGT